>NC_136422.1:15297500-15922500 GCF_052625555.1 Lactuca saligna | reverse complement strand
ATGTCTATTTGTAGAGAATAAAAAATCATGGATTTTGGTATATTTAAAATCATTTTTCGATAAAAATAGCTTTTTAAAAATTAAAAAAATCGAAAAAACTATGTTTTTGTATAGATTAAGGTAATGATTAGCATAGTTTAAGAAAACATGTTTTGTTCGGAAACACATGTCTATTCCTTTCCCATTTCTGCTGGTACGACAGAGATTTTTGCGGCAAAAATAAATGAGAGGCTGAGAATGATTCCCCATTCTCAATTTTTTTTCCTCAATTGAACCCTCCTATATATATATATATATATATATATATATATATATATATATATATATATATATATATATATATATATATATATATATATATAGGTTTAGGTTCATTTGAGACCATCCTAGCTCTTCATCCAAGGGGAAGGAGCCGGCGGTGTAGCAGCGCATCACACACACATTTGATTTCCGCACTGAGTTTTCTGGGATTGTACTCTGATTTATACTACCGTTCGATGTTGTGATTTTTAGACTTATTCATGATGGTTTATGGGTTGATATGTTATTGACAATGTTTTTTGTAAACGGATATATAATTTACTTAATTACAAACGAAATTTTTTGGACTCGAAATTTAGGATGTTACAAGTGATGGGTTTTGGTCATAAGACATCCTATGTGCTCATACAAACCCTAATGCTTGGATCTAGGTTTCTCTATTGTACATGCTTTGAATCCAAGACTATCAACCCTAATTCTAGCATACAGGTAATCATATTAATATGTAATTAGGTTTAAGATCATACCTTGATTGTTATGTAGCTATAACAATCCCAATTCCTCCTTGAATTGACTTTGGAAGGCTTAGAGTCACAAGTGTCACTCCTCTAATGGTTCACAAACACCATAAGCAAGAGGATGAAGAGGAGAGAGGATGGAGGCTACCAAAAACGTGTAGAAACCCTAGCAAGAAGCTTAGCCACGTTTTTGAGCCTTAAGGGGTCTTTATATAGTTGGGCTATTAGGGTTATCTAACAAGGAAACCCTAATTTGGATGCTTAAGCCCTAAGCAACCCATAGACTCCTTTTATCAAGCCCATGGACGATTTCCTTATGGGTTTCCCATTAGAATTCGTCCATCCCTTAATACAACGCAATCCATGGCCCAAATTGCAATTATCCTATAATTACAATTCCAGTCCCTTAAGTTTAATTAATCTCTTTTAGTCACAAAACTAATTACCAATTAATTATTGACTAATATTAATTAAACAATATGATTTCTCCTTTAATATATTATTCTCATAATACATTAATAAATCATATTTAATCCTTACTCTCCATAATTCATCTTATCAAGTTGCTTTGGTGAAGGCAACCCAAAAGGACCATGCACCATCGGGTCAAGTACATACCAAAATAGTTATGGACTTAGACACTAATCCAACAGTCTCCCACTTGGATAAGTCTAACAACTATTCTGCGTTTGACTTCAGATCCTGATTTGCAATCGTAGCTTTCCAAAGCTGCTTTCAACTCTGATCATATCAGATACGCGTGTCCTTAGATAAGGGATCATATATTCCTCCATTCTAGATATCGTATGAGATATGATTTCAAATCATTATCTTTGTACTATATCTCGATTTCCGATTTATGACGACAGACTAATTGAACAAATCAAATTAGCCCTAGCCCGGCCGAGCATTTACGTATGTCATCACTAAACCATCGAGGGGCCCAAAGATATCGCTTTTATTCTTTGAATAAAAGGAACGGATAAACTTTGATACAATGCTTGCTTGCACTCACTCACCGAATTACACACAACAATATGTTTTATAACACCAAGTTACTGGTGCGTTTACATATTATCAATGTGCAACCGATTCGCAAGATACAACTCACACATCTAGGTTTCAAGAATATAAGATGTTATCATCTCACCAATCACTCGTAATACAATTCATGGAGTGATCCAAGTGAGCGTGGGTTTAATCCAATGCTCAAATCATATTCATAAGCACTCATGAACGTTGCAGCAAACATTTGCTTATGTCTAATACTTTTCTAGACAATCCACACACCAATTCATGACAATCTTCATTCATATCTACTTCCAACATATGAACGACTGTGGCCCGTTTGAGTAATTTGATTATTCTTAATAAACTCAATTATTCTGGAAGTCAAAACATGCAAGGTGAAACACAAGAATAATACTAATCCCATATGGCCTCAAACCTTTGAGTATAAACAAAACACGTTTTATTTATCACCATATCGATTACTCATTATTTGTCGTTTCGGGTAATCAACTTCTTACTTGAATTCCAACACTTGTCCCATGCTCCTAGCATGCACACAATGTTTACCTATGGTTCTTACTTTTGTGAAATAGACAAATTGAACACATTTCCAATCATTCTCATCTTACAACTCCAAATCCATTTTCTTAAGTGTAAGAATATCAAATTCTTGTTACTTATAGAATATACTAGATTCTAACACTTTATGCAATGATCCTTTTGTAATGTCACTGCACAAAAGTCTCAAAGACTATTGCCAATGATATTACAAAGTCCTCTAACGTAGATTGTTACAAGACAATTCCTTAGATATGATGTCTCTCACTCAAAGTATATTCCTTTGAACATCCTTTTGCATAAAGGTTTCTTATCTAGTCATAGATTTTCAATATTTACTTCCCAATATGGACACGCTTCCATATTTTCCATATGAAAACTAATTTCTTAATAGAATCTTATCTATTCGTAATGATGTCGATATTGTCCATCCAATATGGAAACATTTCCATAATTTCCAATACTATACTTCCAACTACTCACAAGCGACCAATCCTCGTCGAACTTTGGATTGTCCTTTGATAGTTGTTTAATTATTTTAGTCAAAACCGATTCTAGTCCCTTTTGCCCTCTAAATACGCTAGACATTTGGAAAATTTTAGAATGGTCAAACATTAAAGCATTTGCAATCCATCCTATACCCGAAGCGTATGGGACACGACGCATAATGTTTTATTTTATATGTTCTCAAAATTCAAATTGTGAAGAGGAATGCCGTAATCATAATCGAAATTTTAAAAACACACTATGTACCTTTGACTAAATTTATTAACATTCCACAACCTAATCCTTTAGATTTGAAATGAAGCATAATATTCTCTCCCTTAATTATAGCAAAACAACTTTATAACCCTTACTACTTTGCAAGGTTTAACTCTTTTTTTCTATAATTAATATTGCCAACTTTGCAATACGTGCCTTAATAATCATACAATCATAACATTTATGCTCCCACTATCATGATGATTATTGTAAAACATAACACTTATGCTCCCACTAGCTTTGACATGTATTCATAAACATCTTAACTTTCAGAAAAACAATACTTATTAAATTTCTTAAGTTCATGTTTCTAATACTTAGTGCTTTGATAATCTTTTATCAAGGCTTCTTGAACTTATACACTTTTGCCTTAGATAGTTCATATGTGTGTCTTAACAATTAAGACTAATTTCCAAACCTCACAATTCAAATTATGGAAAGGGATGCCGTAACCACGATCGAATTCGAGAATGCAATTTTACAATCACTATCTTTTAAAATCTTTCTTAGTGAAAGCATTTTCTCACAATCATTTTCATGAAGGAGGAAATCTTATGACACTTAGATTTAAATGGTGTATGTGCTCCTATCCATGTGAATTTGTTAAAAACCAAAGTTTACGACAAATTCAAACTCATATGGATCGAACTTTCTTAATCTTGATTTCTTGCCTTATGGTAGCACAGCTGCCCACCATGTTTTCCAAGTAGTTAAGCAGCTCACCTTTTCCTATCAATGTACTTTCCATTGATCAAGGTCCTTGCCTTTTATGCATTCAAATGAGAACTCATAGGACTCACATGCATAATTAACTCGATTGGATTGACCCAGAAACAAAATAATGTCTTCACGGTAGGTTGTAAACCTCAACTCGTGTGCTAGTGATAATCGATAAGGTTTATTTGATTTGTTCTTGAAACTTTTCAAGATTATTAAGACTCCCACTGACTCCTTGACATATAAGATTCTCTTGTCAATAAACATTTGTTGACAACCAAATATTCAAGAGTTAGTGTAGCTTTTATCAAAACAAAACACTTCATAATTTTGGTCTTAGTTGGTCTTTGTCTTATCCAGGACATCACAACTTTCCACAATTGATGAATGTTATAACCTTCTTAATACTATTCACTCAATGTCACAATCTTGACTTTAAGACTTGTTTTGGAACGAAGTATGATTGACTTCTTGATTTGACCATTTCTTCAATCTTTGATTCCTCTTCTTGGACATACAATTGTACCAAGACTCACTTAGAGGATCAATTGAGATATGGTTCTTAATCATTAAGACCTATCATAAAGCATAAAAGCTACTCTCCCTTCTTTTTAGAATGGAGAAACTCTTATCTTTCTGCCTACTTGATTCTTCTTATTCGTTCTACTATTGATCTAAACTCTTTAATCAATTCAGAATTACACTTAATCTTGTAAGTGTAATCATATTTACTAAGCCTTTAGTAAATCATGACGAATATCTTTGTTACTCTTATGGTGAACTTGATCAACACACAACTTTGTGTACTCGATCTCCTAGTCCTTCACTTGACACTTTGTCAATGAATTAGTCTAATTTCCAAATACGTAATTTCTCATTCATCGTGCATCCACGTTGCATGATTCCAAGTTTCTGTCCAACTGAAACTTGGGCGATGAGAAACTCTCCCTGTTTGGTAAATTCTTGACATTTCCATAAATAACATAACTAAGAATCATATCCATTCGTTGTAGAAATATGCAAAAATCAATTTTCATAACAATTTCATTGCAAGGAAGTAAACAAATAAATAAGTCAAACAAAATTTGTTTTATTTATAAAAGCAGCGGAAAAACATTTGTCCTTACAATGCAAAATCTATTGAAAACTATGTAAAAAGAATATTTCTAACAACTCTATCATAACTATCTAAGCTCAAAATCCAATCTTCAAGTCCATGCGATCAAGATCCATCTCTTGTGATTAGATTCACCTTGCTCTCTTATCAAGCTTCCTTTCTTTTCACCGATCCTTCAAAACATTCAAATGCAATCTTATCACATCATGTATTAAGAATCAATGAATAGGAACTTAATGGAGTTAGATAGTGGATTCTTACCTAAAGCGTAGTCATACTTTTGACTCTCCCATCTCTTAGATATCTTAGGTAAATAGGGCAACTTCGTCTCCAATGCCCCTTCTTTTGGCAATAAAAGCAAATTGACTCTTTTGGAACAACACATGGAACTACTTCAGACATCGCCTTTCTCTTATGATCAAACTTTTCGATCATTGCATGTCTTTCATTGCCATTGTCTATATCCATAGAGGTCTTGAAGGCAGATTCACTAATCAACTTTGCTTTTCTATTGCGCCAAACCATTGCTGATTCAGCAACAATAAGCATATAGGTGAGATCAATAAGGGTTACGTCGTGGTTCATCATATAGTACTCTCTTACGAACTCACTATACGAGTTAGGAAGTGATTGAAGAACCCAATCAACAGCCATCTCTTCACCGACAACGAATCCCATCATTCTTAACCTATCAATGTGTGACTTCATCCCTAAGACGTGTGCACACACCGACTTTCCTTCTTTATGTTTACTTGCCAAAAGGGCTTGAGTGATATTGAACCTTTCAATTTTACAATCTTGTGGGTTAGGGAGAATAATTGGAGGAGGAGGAGGAAGTGAAGCATGATTTCTTGTTCCTCGATCGAATCGTGGAATATCATCTTCATGTGGAATGCTTGTTCCACGGGATTTGAGAAGACCATAGTTGTCGAACTTTGACATCGGGATAAAAACGAATTCAAGTTAGTTGATTGATTGAGTCCTTGGTAAATCACCCAAATGAAATTCCAAGGCTAGGACCCAACACAATATCCTACAACTCGGGAGAGGGATGCCGTAACCTAAATTGCAGAACATTTGAAGGTAAGTGAATGACGATTCACTAATTTCCACCATGAAAAACGAAAAAGAAATTTAAGTTTTAAATCTATGAAAACTCCTAGATCCTTTGAGATTCATTGAACATTTCAATGGCATGTTTAAATCTCGATATGCCCCTCTTGTTTGTGACTGGGATGCCGAGGATCACAAAGCGGGTGTGAATAACCATGCAAACTACATGGTGCCCTCAAATGTTACAATCACCTATTCGATGTGCCGGTAAACCACACACGCTCCACCGAACTATGACAAACATTGAGTCACCCTTTGCTACCTTTGCTTAGAATCATTTAGTGTGCCAGTAAACCACACACGCTCCACTAATGTCTTCGCAAGGGCACAAAGTGTAATTTCATGGAATTGCATCGATTCACTTTTGCCTAAGTAACTAAGATTGGGAATTTGAAAAACATTTAGTTACTTGGTATTTCATTATACTTATAATGGAAGGTTTCGTCCTATCCTACCCGTTCGGCTAACGACCCTCCACTAGTCAAGAGTGCGGTGGGTAAGAGTGGATACCCATTCAATCGCCATTTTATAGGAAATTTCCTTAAACACCCCTTATAAACCAGCTTCGTGAATGAGGCCTACTAACGGTAAGACTGACTTTTACTCATACATATATATAATGTTAGACTTTTAATGTTATATATAGTATAGGGTGTATTTTATACTTTTAAAATACTATATGGTTAACTTTAACAATTACACTTTTAATTCAATTAAATGGTTAACCTAAACTTTTATGGATTTATTAATTAATAAAACCATAAGGGTGTGATTTCAACTTTTCAAAACATTACTAGGGTTTTAGAATTTAACATTTCTAATTAAACCTTTAATCAACTTTTAAATTCAAAAACTTGAGGGCAAGTTTTGAAACCTTTTTTTTAAAACATTAGGGTTTTAACTATTTAAATTTCAAAACTCCAAAAATTTTGGGTTCAAATTTAAACTATAAAACCTAAAGGGGAAAATATGAAACCTTTCATAACAACAAGGATCAAATAACAAATAATTTTAAATTAACATTTAATCACATAATTATCCATATCTGATTTGTTTAATGATTTCTTGCAAAACAATTTATCAATTTACTCAAAATAATTAATCAATTATCTTATAAGGAAACAATTATCTTGTTAATTGATAATTATCTTTAATTAGATCAAGAATATAGTAACTATCCATGATAAGGTAATTAATCAATTATCTTATATTGATCTAACATGATAAGGTAACTATCCATATGCAAAAACAACAAGAAATCTCGAGATAAGCATTATCTGACGAGTTGACTCGTCGAGTCAGGCATGGACTCGTCGAGTCTGCATGGACTCGGCGAGTTCAGCCATGGACTCGGCGAGTCTAGCCTCCAGAATCCAAAAAACAAATTTTCCAGTTATACAAAGCATCAATACAATTGAAACCAAGCTAGGCTCTGATACCACTGATGGGTTTTGGTCATAAGACATCCTATGTGCTCATACAAACCCTAGTGCTTGGATCTAGGTTTCTCTATTGTACATGCTTTGAATCCAAGACTATAAACCCTAATTCTTGCATACAAGTAATCATATTAATATGTAATTAGGTTTAAGATCATACCTTGATTGTTATGTAGCAATAACAACCCCAATTCCTCCTTGAATTGACTTTGGAAGGCTTAGAGTCACAAGTGTCACTCCTCTAATGATTCACAAACACCATAAGCAAGAGGATGAAGAGGAGAGAGGATGGAGGCTACCAAAAACGTGTAGAAACCCTAGAAAGAAGCTTAGCCACGTTTTTGAGCCTTAAGGGGTCTTTATATAGTTGGGCTATTAGGGTTATCTAACAAGGAAACCCTAATTTGGATGCTTAAGCCCTAAGCAACCCATAGACTCCTTTTATCAAGCCCATGGACGATTTCCTTATGGGTTTCCCATTAGAATTCGTCCATCCCTTAATACAAGGCAATCCATGGCCCAAATTGCGATTATCCTATAATTACAATTCCAGTCCCTTAAGTTTAATTAATCTCTTTTAGTCACAAAACTAATTACCAATTAATTATTGACTAATATTAATTAAACAATATGATTTCTCCTTTAATATATTATTCTCATAATACATTAATAAATCATATTTAATCCTTACTCTCCATAATTCATCCTATCAAGTTGCTTTGGTGAAGGCAACCCAAAAGGACCATGCACCATCGGGTCAAGTATATACCAAAATAGTTATGGACTTAGACACTAATCCAACAACAAGTAGTTAAACTCAATGAAAAGTAAATAGGATTAAATGAGGTTCTTGTACAACTAATTAAATAAATTTACTATTTCACTCGATATTTTACCTGTCATTAATTTGCGTTCATCGAAAGTTCATTGAATGTAGTCACTAATTGCCTCGATAATCATTATTATCGGTACATTTTGCTGATTTACTGATAAGACAAAAATTTGGGGAACATCAATGTTGACTACATTCCAACGGATGTTAAATAGGTGCTTGTCCATTTCGCATGATCGATGTTTGCAAGCATTTCACGAGAATCAGGATCAGCCCACAAAAGTTTTCTTCAAAATCAGACACAATATATGAGCTGGATGTCATCCAGAATAATGGTTGTAATGTTCTACCAGAGACACCTCTTGTGTGCATATATTTGAAAACATTTTTAGAAGTATACCCATGATAAGAATCAATGAATACATGCTCTCTGCAAGAACTAACGACATCGTCAATATTTGTTATGAATGATACTTCTCTACCCTGTCTCAAAGATTCTCTTAATCTCATAAGGAACTTGGTACAACATAAGGAACTTGGTACAACAGTAGAGATTAATTTCCACGGCCAGATCAAATGCTATATGGAGGGTCTGGTTGTTCCCATCGATAGCAACCACTACAAACATTATTTTTAGGTAGTCCCCTCTAAGAGGGACACTACTTATGAAGATTACAAGCAAGAAGCAACCTATGAAAGTATGGAGCTGTATTTTTTGGGAATAAAAATGAATTAATTTAGATGTAGAAACATTATCAATTTAAGAAAAAAACAATAGAAAAGTACAAAAAAATATCATCCATCCAATAGTCACAAAACAAGTTTCGAAACGATCCATCAAATCAATTCTGATGTAAGTGTAGGTATGCATGTTAGTTCGGCTAAGGTTGTGAAGGTGAACAACCAGGTTGTTAAAGCTCTTTCTTCGTGTTGACTCTCTGAAAAACGCATTTGAAACAATTTTAGAAGAGATAATTACCAATTACGTAGTTGAAGGTAAGGTTCTAAGCGCGCACGTGCACACACACACACACACACACACACACATATATATATATATATATATATATATATATATATATATGAGACGAAAAAAATTGAGGTTATAATCCAGAATTGAGTACTCTGGAACTGAGACCACAACTCCAGAATACTAGGTTTCGAAAGAAGTGGTCATTATATATATATATATATATATATATATATATATATATATATATATATATATATATATATATATATATATATATATATATATATATATATATATATATATATATATATATATATATATATATATATATGAAACGAAAAAATTGAGGTTATAATCCAAAATTGAGTACTCTGGAACTGAGACCACAACTCCAGAATACTAGGTTTCGAAATAAGTGGTCATTATATATATATATATATATATATATATATATATATATATATATATATCTATATATCTGTATATATATATATATATATATATATATATATATATATATATATATATATATATATATATATATATATATATATATATAGGTGGGTTCAATTGAGAAAATAAAAAATGTTGAGAATGGGGGAATCATTCTCAACCACTCATTTTATTTAAGCATAAAAAGACACGGTGACAAACTTGTAAATATGAGAACAACCTTCGATCTCAAAATACGTATCTGTAGTTCAAACCCATTCATCGTTCGTCATCCAAATTTGTTCTCCAACTTTCAACAATCATCCAGATTTCTTCAGTTAAACCATAATCAACATCATCCGGTGCTAATCAATGACCGATCTTCGTCAATAATCAACACGATTCAACAGTTAACAACAAAAATTCGTTTTTGGTTCTTTTAATTCAACCTTCAATTGTGCTTGAATACGATCAGATCTTCAACATCTATGATTAATTATACTCCCAACGGTTTTAGATCAACATCATCGATAATCAACAAAAATCCACTTCATATCATTCATTCAACATCGATTATCAAATAAAACTTGAAAATTAAGGTTAGAAAAATATCAAATCGTTTTTTTTTTTTTGAAAAATTTCATATAATTCTCTATCAATCTACTCTTTTGTAGATTTAAATAGTCAAAATATCATGTTTCTAACATTTTTAAAAAAAAAGTTAAATTGTATGCACTCTAACTGTTTGATGAAATGCATGAACTAAATTAGCACGTTATATTCATATATGAATATGCTTTCTCAGTATATGATTATTAAAACAAATAACAAAATATGCAAGTCTGTATGTTATTCATATGTGAATAACATATAAAAATTATATATATTTGTGAAAATACATTGTAATATCCATATATGAATATACTGTGTAATATTCATATGTGAATATACTGTGTAATATTTATAAGTGAATATATCATCTAATATTCATAAATGAATATACTATGTAATATTCACATGTGATATACAATGTAATACTATATAATATTCAGATATGAAAATATTATCTAATATTCATAAGTGAATATACCATCTAATATTCACAAGTGAATATACTATGTAATATTCATAAGTGAATGCATCGTCTAATATTTAAATATGAATATACTATGTTTATTATATGCTATATTCATATATGAATGATAATTAAACTGTAAAAAAAAAAAAAAAAAAAAAAAAAAAAAAAAAAAAAAAAAAAATTAATCATAGTTTTTATTCATAACTGAATAACGAATGTATTGTAGTAAAAATCTGATTCATTTTTATTCACTTATGAATAACGATAGCCGAACATATAAAAAAATAAATTTTTTATTTTATCTTAAAACTATATTAATATGGATGTCTATTGTAGAAAATAAAAAATCATGGATTTTGGTATATTTAAAATCATTTTTCGATAAAAATAGCTTTTTAAAAATTAAAAAAATCGAAAAAACTATGTTTTTGTATACATTAAGGTAATTATTAGCACAGTTTAAGGAAACATGTTTTGTTCGGAAACATATGTCTATTCCTTTCCCATTTCTGCTGGTACGACGGAGACTTTTGCGGCAAAAATAAATGAGTGGCTGAGAATGATTCCCCCATTCTCAACTTTTGTTTTCCTCAATTGAACCCTCCTATATATATATATATATATATATATATATATATATATATATATATATATATATATATATATATATATATATATATATATATATATATATATATATATATATATATATATATATATATAGGTTCAGGTTTATTTGAGACTATTCTAATTTTGTGAGACCGTGAGACCAAATCTAAAAATAATTTTAAAATGCAAAATAAATGGAAAAATCCAAAAATTCTTTTTTTAAATATTAGTTTCGGAACTTGAATTAACTAAAAAAAATATAAAAAAATATAAAAAAAATAAAAAAAAATAAAAAAAATTCCGTTTTTTTTTTTGAAAAATACGTGAAATATTCTAAATAGAATATTACACTGACATATTCTAAAAAATAATTTTAAAATGCCAAATAAATGGAAAAATCTAAAAATTCTTTTTTTAAATATTATTTTCGGAACTTGAATTAACTAAAAAAAATAAAAAAAAATTCTATTTTTTTTGAAAAATACGTGAAATATTCTAAATAGAATATTACACTGTACATATTCTAAAAATAATTTTAAAATGCAAAATAAATAGAAAAATCAAAAAATTCCTTTTTTAAATATTATTTTCGGAACATGAATTAATTAAAAAAATTAAAAATAAAATAAAAAAATGCATCTTACGGTCTCACAAAATATAGGTGGTATCAAATGAACCCCTATATATATATATATATATATATATATATATATATATATATATATATATATATATATATATATATATATATATATAGAGTCAAGATCAAATAAGAAGGAAATTTTTGGTAGGAAGGTAAGAAGTTTTTTTTCTACATATTTTTTTCACGAACAAACAAAATGAATCATTAGATGATTCATTTGTAAGATGATTCACAAGAAAAAAATCTCAAAAAAACATCTCGATGATTCATTTATACAATGATTTTGTTGTTATTCACTAAAATTATCATAAAAATGAATTTTTTCTTAATTTACTTAAAAATGAATCATAAAAATGTTTTTTTGGGAATTTTTTCTTGTGAATCATCTTACAAATGAATCATCTAGTGATTCATTTATTTTGTTCGTCAAAAAAATATGTAAAAAAAAAAACTTCTTACCTTCCTACCAAAAAAAATTTCTTACCGGATCTATATCCTATATATATATATATATATATATATATATATATATATATATATATATATATATATATATATATATATATATATATATATATGTTATATTTATTAAAATTTACTCGATTTCCCTAATTCTCCACTTCATATCATCATCAACAAAATTTATTTTAAACACCATTCACCAAGGCATTAGGAATGAATAAAACAATAATGATGACAACGTCACACTAGATTTGGTCCGCATAAATGGATTCTAAATGTTTTTTTTTTCATTATGCCTACACTAGGTGGGGTAAAATTGGAACCAGTTATGGAGAACCCAAATTACATAAAGTGTTGATGAAATCTTTAAAGTGCAAAGCATGGGCCAATGCGTCATCCCACATGCATTGTAGACTATTTAAAGTGCGTAACAAAATCATGACTTTCCTCTCTATAAATACTTGCATTGTAGAAACGGAAGAACCATCAAACTGAGGTTACTTAGCAAACTTGAGTTCATTTGTAACCTCTATATAAACTTCTTATAACCATGGCTCCTGTACTCGATTTCCCTATTAATGTAGGCCTAATAGACGATGTTCAGGAATTGAAGAAGGGCCGAAAAACCAAAATTCCGAACAGGTTTGTTCGCGATGTGGCTGAAAGGCCAGCGGTAGCAACAATCCAATCACCCTTGTCGACTAGTATACCAGTCATTGATCTTTCAAAACTCATGAAAGGAAACAAAGAAGATTTTCACTTTGAAATCATGAAGCTCTCAGCTTCCTGTGACGAGTGGGGTTTTTTTCAGGTATAAAGTTACTCTCTTAAAAAGGTACTTTTTGTTTAAGTAATAATTAACGAAAGGTAAAGCTTTTAAAAAGCATATTAGCATCTTGTAAGAGAACTATTGTATTGTAACACTTGCATGCGGAGTAAAGGAGTTGAATTAAATGCAACATGGTCATTCTTATGTGACCATATATATATTGGTTGTGTCTCTGCATGCAGGTGATAAACCATGGGATTGATCTTGATCTGCTGAAGAAGATAGAGAAAGTAGCCATGGAGTTCTTTATGCTTCCCGTGGAAGAGAAACAAAAGTATCCAATGGCACCAGGAACTGTTCAGGGATATGGGCAAGCTTTTGTGTTCTCTGAGGATCAAAAGTTAGACTGGTGCAATATGTTCGCTCTTGGACTAGTGCCTCACTCCATAAGAAACCCAAAACTTTGGCCAACCAACCCACCAACGTTTAGGTAATTCTCCACTAAAAAAGAGAGAGAACCTTTGACTTCTAGGTTAAAGGTCTAATTTCTCCATTTTTTTGACTTCACAAAAAAAAAAAAACATGAGCACTCAACAACTTTTTTTGTGCTAAATAGTAAATACCACAAGAGAAATTTACAATTTGATGTTTTGACCATAAAATTCAAAGTGTTTTCTATATAAAATAATTAGGACTCGAACCATTGCCATATCAAGAAAGCACATTTAACTTTGGTACTTTACGACCATTGAATACTTTTACAAAGGAAGTGTATGTTTTGCAGTGACACTGTAGAGACTTACTCGAGAGAGATCAGAAAGCTATGTAAAGATCTTCTAAGATTTATAGCATTAAGTCTTGGGCTTAGAGACAATGTTTTCGAAGATATGTTTGGGGTGAGTGTGCAAGCGATGAGAATGAACTACTACCCAGCATGTCCTAGACCTGACCTTGTATTGGGTTTAAGCCCCCACTCAGATGGAAGTGCTCTCACAGTGCTGCAACAAGGTAAGGGCAGCACTATTGGCCTCCAAATACTCAAAAACAATACGTGGGTGCCAATTCAACCTGTTCCAAATGCGCTTGTGATTAACATTGGCGACACCATAGAGGTAAAGTAACTATTCTTTCAAGAATCTTTGGCATGATCAGAATTAATTGAAGATAGATTGATCTTGATGTTAACAGGTTTTGACGAATGGGAGATACAAGAGCTCAGAACATAGAGCAGTGACACACAAAGAGAAGGATCGACTGTCGATTGTTACTTTTTACGCTCCAAGTTATGAGACAGAGATAGGTCCAATGCCAGAAATGGTGGATGAGAACAACCCTAGCAAGTATAGAAGATACAACCATGGAGAGTACAGTAGACACTATGTAACCAACAAGCTGCAAGGCAAGAAAACCCTTGATTTTGCCAAAATACCACCCAAGAATTCATTCTAGACTAGAAATTAAATCAAATAACCCATGAGCATATTGTTTATAATGTATAATAATATTGTGTTGAAATCTTAAATAAATGAACGCAAGTAAATAATTATTGATGATTATTAAGCCATAAACAGGGACTACACCATATTTACCCACATGTAATTTTACCCTATCAAATGTTGTTATACTTTCCGTGTATATCGCAATTAGTTAGGTTTAACTTATTATATGTGACGATCGAAAAATACAACCAATTTAGATTTTTCAAAAACAACCCGATTTCATTAAACTGTTTACAAAAGGTTTTCAATACAAATCATTTAGAGTATTCCCAGAATCACATTGCTACAAAATCATGAGGAGCGGTACGATCACGCTTTCGCCTTGCCACAGTCTCCTGAAGAACCTGAAAAACATTAAACCACAACTGTAAGCCCGAAAGCTTAGTGAGATACCCCCAGAATACCAACCACATATACGCCCTTCCAGGCTACGACCTTCCGGTCCAAAACATATTACCTTCCGGCCCATAACGTATAAAACATACATAACATAACAGAACATAGAACAACCATGCATATCGGGTCTACTGTGTGACTGGTACGCCGGATCGGGCCTTCAGTCCACCGGATCCATCTTCCGAGTCTAGTCATGTCCTTCGAGTCTACAGTATGACTGGTCCGCCCGCATCGGGCCTTCAGTCGGCCTGGTCCACCCTCCGAGCCTCGGCACGTCTGGTCCGCCCGCATGGGGCGTACAGCATATCTGGACCGCTCGCTGGGCCTTCGGAACAACCGGTCCGCCCTGAGTATCTTGGCCTACAGTTAAAAGCAGGACCGCCTCAACCCATCTCCAGTCCAAACAACCATGTACACATAAACATATAATCATATAATAGTTCACATTCAAACAAGCCGATCTAGCAGATCACATAGCATAACATACTCTAAGCAGGATACCGTCCTAACAGATCATTAGCATAGCATCTCCCTATCTCTCAGGATACCGATCTCGATCAGGTCTCTAACATATACCGTCCTAACTCTCAGGATGCAAGCATATCACAACAACAAAATAATAACAACTACCCGGATCTCAATCCGATAAGGGCCGACCTTGGTGCCTTAGACCCTGTTGATATAGTGAGGATAACTCACCTCGAAACTGCCGGCTGAAAGGATAAGATCCCGCTACTCCAACCCTGACACGAACTCCTCCACTAAACATCGAAACATTCAATTCAATAAATGCCCTTAATTACCAAATTACCCCCGAAAGACAACTAGTCAACCTTGGACAAAGTCAAAGTCAACCCCAGACTGACCCTACTCGCCGAGTCAACCCGATGACTCGCCGAGTCCCTATGCTCAGAACTTCCCTCAATCAGCGACCCAACTCGTCGAGTCACCCCAAGACTCGCCGAGTCTAACAACTCTGAGTCCACTCGCACCCAACTCACCGAGTCATCCCTTGACTCACCGATTCTTGACTCAACCAGGAAATATTGGGACTCTTCGACAAGACTCGCCGAGTCCAAGAACAGACTCGCCGAGTCTAAGGCTATCTTCAACCTACTCGCCGAGTTGTTCTTCTAACTCGCCAAGTTCCAAGCCATCTTCAAGCAACTCGTCGAGTCCACCCATGTGACTCGCCGAGTATCACCAGTCTGAATCAATTCAGAAGCACTCCAGGCCATGCAATTGATCCAAAACATAGATCCAACCTCCTACAATCCATCCATCACGTAAAGTGGCAAACTTTACGTGAATCCAAAGAGATCTAGGCCTTATTCACCTTAGAACTAAGGTTTGGGACATGATAGCTCCATTAACAACACAAGAACAGGGGCTTTAATGCTCTTAAGATCTTCTCCACTCCAGATCTGAGGTAGCAACCTCAGATCCATCCTTCAAACTCAAGATGCCACACAACTAAGCTTCCCACACAACCCCAAAAATGAGAATCTAAGAAAACACAGCCCAAGAATGAAATATTACATCCAAAGAATGCCCCAACAGCAATGAAACTCGAATCCAAGCAAAGCCCTTTGATCCAAGCCTCTTCTCCTTCAAGATTTCTTCAACAAGCACCTCTCCAAGCTCCAATTTGCTCAACAATGGGGTTCCTCCACGAAATTAGGGTTTCTGGGACTCAAGGGGGATCAAGGAGGCTGTGGAGGAAACATAATGGTCTTTATATAGGGCTCATTCCCCGGATTTAGGGTTTTCTTCACCCAGCACCTACTCGCCGAGTCCATCTTTGGACTCGCCGAGTAGGTCGCTTGACACGCGACCAAAGTCGCGACTCTACTCGCCGAGTCCATCCATGGACTCGCCGAGTCGCCCTTCAAGATTTACACTTTTAGCCCTTCAACTCTACTCTTGCTATTCCGGGATGTTACAATTCTCCCCCACTTAAATTAGGCTTCGTCCTCGAAGCTTGTGGCAACTCAATTCCAAAATACTCCCACGACGCGCCACCTGGATTTAACCGGACCAGGTCCCTCAAGGCATACCCCATGAAACTCAACTCATTCTCTCTTTCCTTATGGTGTCCTGACCACCGTCTCAAACCGGGCACCGGCTATACCCTCCGATAGTCGCACACACAACCGAGAATTACCCATGATGCCTTACTGCTCCAATTCTCATCATTCACCTGACACATATGGCTAGAAAATCATGAACCATCGGATCCCCGATCCGAATCCCACTCTATCCACTCCATGACGACAGAAAGTCCCATCCTTCAATCCCGGAGCAACTCCCACGAGTTCTCCTCTTGCAATCACACCGCATGATGAACTAGCTCTAGCACCCTCAGGTTTTGAAAACCCGATACACTGATAATAGCCTCAATCATCCCTCCAGGATGAACCACTAATACATACTCAAAACCCTGATCAGAATCTCACTGAGAGTCCAAGACCCTCTCCCTGCATCCCTTCCGAACCTCCCTATTTGGCTCTACACCTGTAGAATCCCCTCCGCGCCCTGAGCAGACATCTCAAGTCGGAAGAGCTTTTATTCCACTGCCGCGAACATGCTACTCAAAAACCACCGTCGGACCACTCCAATCATAACTCTACACTGCCACTTTCACTTCCATGAATTCGCACTCCCTTTCAGAATTTCATTCCTCCCTCTTTCCTTACCAAGGAGATCACTCGCCCGCCCTGTCACCATGACAGGTACTATGGTGCTCACCCCACGCTACACTACCTCTTTAAAGCGCACCCGACATCCATTCGACACAACTACTCTGACTCTCATCGCAGGGACTTTTAAGCCCATGCACTATCTTCACTGGTCAAGATCACTACCCGGGGCCAGACCTTCCAATGCAATCACACGGCAACCTACGCAATCCATAACCTCGAACCGATCCAACAGTACTCGCAGAGTCTTCAGCATGATTGGACCGCCTCACCAGGCCTTCAGCCAATCTGGATCACTCTTAGAACCTTCAGCCAATCTGGACCGCTCTCAGTGCCTTCAGTTTGGCTGGACCATCCTCCGAGCCTTCGGCCTGACTGGTACGCCTACCAGCCTTCAGTCTATCCGGACCGCTCAACTAGAATTCATCATTCCGAGCTATCTCTTCGGGGAGTCCTCTCGTGCATACCGTTCTAGCCCTCTAAGGGTTCCGAAATCTAATTCCATCATACATACTCGATCCCGGCCTGCTCCCAGGCCTTCCATAATCAAATGCCCTAGGTCTGTACTCCGCCCCGCATGCCTGCTACTCACCCATACGAGCCTGCTCTCGGCTGATCGAAACACCGCTGAATTCCCAAGCAGCTAACCAACCTCTCAAGCCTAACGACCATCCGGAGAATTTCCAATTCTCCCCCACTTAAGACACTGACAATTAACCACCGGTCGCCATCACCGATCTTCCAAAACAACAATGCAGAGAAAAACAACACTTACACGCACTTAGTTCCTCACCAGTGCTAACAACTTTCATAAAAACATATTTCCACACTGAACAACCTGCTCGAAAGGAACCCAATCTTTAACTTTCCATTCCTCAGACTGCAGAAGCTACCCGGCCTTCAACCAACGCCGCGTCCGCCACTAATCCTCACAAAGATAATCAACGATAGCTCTAAGCACTGATCCGTAACCATAACGATCCTTTACGGAACAAAGGATACCAAGACAAAATCCCGAACACCACTCACCAACCCCTAAGGAACAACAGATGCCACACGAAACCCGAAACGCGATTCTATAACCATCCAACGAGACTAGCAGATAGGCGATACTCCACAATAATCATAAATAATTAAGACAATAGGAAAGAAACATACCCGCAGCAGCAAGCTGAAAAGCACGACCCTAAGCCCTTGGGGGCTGACCTCCACCTGTGATCCTCAACGTGGCCGGTGCTGGAGCCTGCACCGGTACCGCAGCAAGCTGTGGACAGTTGACCCTCAAGTGTCCAACCTGATGATAATGATGACAGATCCTCAAATCCCGAACCGGCACTGATTGCCGACAATCCCTCGCATAATGCCCATCCTTCCCGCACTTGCGGCATGCACCACCGGACCGACAGACTCCGGCGTGACCCCTTCCACACTTTCCACAGACGTGGCTACTCTGCTCTCCCATTCTGAAATCAACGGTCTTAGACCGCTTCGACGCTGGCTGCGACTGAACCGGAGCTTGCCTCAGCTCACGCATCTGCAACTCAATCTCTAACTCACGCCGCCTGGCGGCCTCCTGCAACTCTAACAAGGCCTCGCACCTCTGCGCAGACACAAGCTGCCTGATGTCTCTCTTTAGCATACTCAGATATCGGGACATCTGAGCCTGCTCCGAAGCGAACTCAGGGCAAAACATCGCCCTCTCAGTAAACATCCTGGCGATTTCCGTCACCGACTCCAAATCCTGCTTCAGCTTGAGGAACTCCTGAGCCAAGCTCTCCCTCTCGACCTGTGGAACATAACGAGTACTGAACATCCCTCTGAACTGATCCCATGAAATCGCAGCCCTCTGCGCATCCGTGTATGACCCTGTGGTCAATCTCCACCAATCCTTAGCCCCGAGCGTTAACAGGTTCAGAGCGCACCTCACCCTCTGATTAGCAGGGCATGAACATGTGAAGAAACATCCCTCCACATCCGATAACCATCTCATAGCAACGATCGGATCCTGAACTCCATCAAAGGTGGGAGGCTTCACATTATCGAAGTCCCGATACTAAAAACCTCTACTAGCTCCTCCCCCTGCCGCTGCTACAGCTGTTGTAGCCGCCGCGGCAGCCGTCTCCGTGAGAGCCGCATAACGCTCATCAAAATACTCCACCATGGCGGTCTTGACAGACCCAAACAACTCCGGCAGCTCAGCCCGAAACAATGCAGCAACCTCATCATGCAGGATCTCACGAATCCTCGCATCCAACTCGTGCGTACTCATCTGACTGACAACCTCGGGCTGCACAGACCCACCCGGAACTCCCTCTCCTGCTCCTGATCCTGGCCCGGATCCACTCCCAGCGTGCCCTGAAATCTCCATACTAAAAATAAAGCACCAAAAATCTCTGACACCTCCCACTATCCCAGGAACCAACTCTCAACCCAACCCTAGAGGTCATGGTTTCCCTAATACGCGTATGGGTCCTGTGCTTTCAGTAGTACGGGCCCATACTACCTTCCACACCTACCCATATTTGTATGAAGTACTCCCACAACACCCTAGAGACAAATATACATAACAACGCTCTATCCTCACAACTAGAGGAACACTAGAAATCTCTCACAAGGAAACCCTAGGCTAGCAGGCATCATAAATCAGGCAACACATCAAGAAATCCTAAAGATCCCTAGCCTAACTCTAGCATGTTGTTCTATCAAAGCTCAATAAAACAAATATCATGTATGGTAATTTGGGGTTACTTACTGGCTCCGGCTGATCGTACCTCCGCGTCCTCCTTTACTTATTTTGAAAACCATTTTAAATTCTCTTTTGAAAACCCTCCTCGATTTGAGACTGGAGTCACACAAGTGTTCCCCCAATTCGCTCAAACCAAGGCTCTGATACCAACTTGTTACGACCGAAAATACAACCAATTTAAATTTTTCAAAAACAACCCGATTTCATTAAACTATTTACAAAAGGTTTTCAATACAAATCATTTAGAGTATTCCCAGAATCACATTGCTACAAAATCATGAGGAGCGGTACGATCACGCCTTCGCCTTGCCACAGTCTCCTGAAGAACCTGAAAAACATTAAACCACAACTGTAAGCCCGAAAGCTTAGTGAGATACCCCCAGAATACCAACCACATATACGCCCTTCCAGGCTACGACCTTCCGGTCCAAAACATATTGCCTTCCGGCCCATAACTTATAAAACATACATAACATAACAGAATGTAGAACAACCATGCATATCGGGTCTACTGTGTGACTGGTCCGCCGGATCGGGCCTTCAGTCTACCGAATCCATCCTCCGAGTCTAGTCATGTCCTTCGAGTCTACAGTATGACTGGTCCGCCCGCATCGGGCCTTCAGTCGGCCTGGTCCACCCTCCGAGCCTCGACACGTTTGGTCCCCCCACGTGGGGCCTACAACATATCCGGACCGCTCGCTGGGCCTTCGGAACAACCGGTCCGCCCTGAGTATCTTGGCCTACAGCACAAAGCAGGACCGCCTCAACCCATCTCCAGTCCAAACAACCATGTACACATAAACATATAATCATATAACAGTTCACATTCAAACAAGCCGATCTAGCATATCACATAGCATAACATACTCTAAGCAGGATACCGTCCTAACAGATCATTAGCATAGCATCTCCCTATCTCTTAGGATACCGATCTCGATCAGGTCTCTAACATATACCATCCTAACTCTCAGGATGCAAGCATATCACAACAACAAAATAATAACAACTACCCGGATCTCAATCCGATAAGGGCCGACCTTGGTGCCTTAGACCCTGCTGATATAGTGAGGATAACTCACCTCGAAACTGCCGGCTGAAAGGATAAGATCCCACTGCTCCAACCCTGACACGAACTCCTCCACTGAACATCAAAACATTCAATTCAATAAATGCCCTTAATTACCAAATTACCCCCGGAAGACAACTGGTCAACCTTGGACAAAGTCAAAGTCAACCCCAGACTGACCCTACTCGCCGAGTCAACCCGATGACTCGCCGAGTCCCTATGCTCAGAACTTCCCTCAATCAGCGACCCAACTCGTCGAGTCACCCCAAGACTCGCCGAGTCCAACAACTTTGAGTCCACTCGCACCCAACTCACCGAGTCATCCCTTGACTCACCGATTCTCGACTCAACCAGGAAATATTGGGACTCTTCGACAAGACTCGCCGAGTCCAAGAACAGACTCGCCGAGTCTAAGGCTATCTTCAGCCTACTCGCCGAGTTGTTCTTCCAACTCGCCGAGTTCCAGGCCATCTTCAAGCAACTCGTCGAGTCCACCCATGTGACTCGTCGAGTATCACCGGTCTGAATCAATTCAGAAGCACTCTAGGCCATGCAATCGATCCAAAACATAGATCCAACCTCCTACAATCCATCCATCACGTAAAGTGGCAAACTTTACGTGAATCCAAAGAGATCTAGGCCTTATTCACCTTAGAACTAAAGTTTGGGACATGATAGCTCCATTAACAACACAAGAACAGGGGCTTTAATGCTCTTAAGATCTTCTCCACTCCAGATATGAGGTAGCAACCTCAGATCCATCCTTCAAACTCAAGATGCCACACGACTAAGCTTCCCACACAACCCCAAAAATGAGAATCTAAGAAAACACAGCCCAAGAACGAAATATTACCTCCAAAGAATGCCCCAACAGCAATGAAACTCGAATCCAAGCAAAGCCCTTTGATCCAAGCCTCTTCTCCTTCAAGATTTCTTCAACAAGCACCTCTCCAAGCTCCAATTTGCTCAACAGTGGGGTTCCTCCACTCCAGATATGAGGTAGCAACCTCAGATCCATCCTTCAAACTCAAGATGCCACACGACTAAGCTTCCCACACAACCCCAAAAATGAGAATCTAAGAAAACACAGCCCAAGAACGAAATATTACCTCCAAAGAATGCCCCAACAGCAATGAAACTCGAATCCAAGCAAAGCCCTTTGATCCAAGCCTCTTCTCCTTCAAGATTTCTTCAACAAGCACCTCTCCAAGCTCCAATTTGCTCAACAGTGGGGTTCCTCCACGAAATTAGGGTTTCTGGGACTCAAGGGGGATCAAGGAGGCTGTGGAGGAAACATAATGGTCTTTATATAGGGCTCATTCCCCGAATTTAGGGTTTTCTTCACCCAGCACCTACTCGCCGAGTCCATCTTTGGACTCGCCGAGTAGGTCGCTTGACACGCGACCAAAGTCGCGACTCTACTCGCCGAGTCCATCCATGGACTCGCCGAGTCGCCCTTCAAGATTTACACTTTTAGCCCTTCAACTCTACTCTTGCTATTCCGGGATGTTACATTATAAATACCTGCTGTATATTGCTCTGTAGAAATATAATAACATACAAGAATTTCGCTCTCGCCTTTTCTTCTTCTTCTTCTCTGTATTCTTAATATGGTATCATAGACTGGTTCTCCACATACCACACCCAAAAATTCTCCTCCATCTTCTCCAAAACAACCGATCATGGACAGCGGCTCCTCCTCTCTCACTGTCAACACCATTCTCAAAGACATAACCATTGTCAGTTTTCCACCAACCCTAAAATTGACTTCCACAAATTATCTTGGGTGGAAAACACAAATCGAGGCACTGCTACATGGCCTTGATCTTTACTGATTCATCGATGGTTCTCACTCTGCACCAACTCCTACAATCGCGGCTGATGGTTCAATCACTCCACATGTCGACTACCAAAAGTGGTTCAGGCAAGACGAATTGCTTTTTGGATCTCTTGTTGGGAGTCTATCCCCACAAATCGTCCCATTGGTCACAAACGCTTCTTCTTCACTCGAACCATGGAAAACCCTAGCGGGCACTAATGCGTCCCCATCATGGGGGCACATCAGAAAACTACAGTATCGTCTCAAACAGATCACAAAAACCTCAAACCAGACAATTACCGACTATATGCTGAACATCAAAACTGTGGTTGATGAACTAGCTATACTGGGCAAGAAACTCGACCAGGGAGATATCACAGATGTTGTTGTCAATGGACTCGATCAATCCACATATAAACCTATTATTGATGTTGTACATGCAAGGGACTTACCTATTACTTTCAACGAATTGCATGAAAAACTCATAAATCATGAGTTAACAATTGCTCAACAAGTCCCTGCTACTGCTGGAATTCATCAACCAACGACTGTCTTCTATGCCAACCACAACTCCAACAAAAAATCATGGTCTCCTCGCCAACAATCAACCACCACATGCTTGCTTCCTACTCCAGCAAAACAGGTTCCCCAAACAACTAGTCAACACCCATTTTTAGGCAAATGCCAATGGTGTCATCAGAAAGGACACTCATTGAGCAACTGCTCAATTTTTAAAAGATCCTTTCCCACTGCTTCTGTACCACCATATCGACATACACAGATCCAAAATGCACAAGCCCATGTCATGAGTCCTCTTCTAACAACAAACACAGCAAATTGGTTGTTTGACAGCGAGGCTAGTTTTCATGCAACAAAAGACCTCAACAATCTTTCCATCCATGCACCTTATGATGGAACTGAAGAACTAGTTATTGGTGACGGTTCGTGTCTACAAATCTCCCATATCGGCTCTGTTGTCATTCACACACCCAACACACCACTGATTTTAAAAAATGTCCTTTATGTTCCATCCTTATCTCAAAACATCATCTCTATCTCTTGCTTATGTCTTGATAATCATTTTCTAATAGAATTTTATTCTTTTGTTTTTGTCATTAAGGATCTGGCATCCAAACTTCCTCTCCTCCAGGGAACAGCAACTAAAGGGATGTATGAACTTCGATTAGCTCCTTCACCCACCATCTTCACAATACATCGTTCCAATCCCTCCATGTGGCACCATCGATTAGGCCACCCACAAAATAAAGTATTCAAGCAATTGTCTTCCTCTCTTTCTTTTGATTCAAGTTCTGTTGACAATTGTAACTCGTGTCGAATTAATAAAAGTCATTGTTTACAATTCCACGAATCCTCTCTTACATCTAATGCACCATTAGAACTTATTTTTTTCAGATGTTTGGTGTTTTCCTATTGAATCCTTTGATCATTTCAAATACTACATTATATTTGTTGATCATCTCACTAAATATATATGGCTTTGTCCTATGAAAAGGAAATCTGAATCACTTTCCATATTCACTCGCTTTCAGCTCCTAGTTGAAAATTATTTCAACACAAAGATAAAACAATTCTTCTCTGATAATGGCGGTGAATACATAAAACTTTCCACCCACCTTGCATCATCAGGTATCTCTCATCTCACCTCTCCACCCCACACAACTCAACACAATGGCTATGCTGAACGACGACATTGACATATTGTCAAAACAGGCCTAGCCTTACTCTCTCACTCCAAAATACCAGTCACCTTCTGGCCATTTTCATTCACCACAGCTGCTTACCTCATAAATCGTCTACCTACCTCCACTCTACAGAATCTCTCCTCATTCCGATGTCTCTTCCAAAAAGATCCAAAATACCACAAACTAAAAAGCTTCAGGTGTTTATGCTACCCATGGCTCAGACCCTATTCCCCTCACAAACTCCATCCTAAATCTACACCTTGTATCTTCGTTGGTTATTCACCCACCCAAAGCAAATACTATACATATGATCCTAGCTCTTCTAAAATTTACACATCTAGACATGTTATCTTCATAGAAAATGAATTCCCTTTCACCAAACTCACAAATACCTCACCCTCTCACTCACCAGTTAGTCTTGATGACTGGGTTCCTCTTTCTCTCCCAATTCTCACCTCATCTACTCATTACCCACCATCACATACAGACCACACAACATCCTTCACTCCCACCTCCAACCCTCTTTCCTCTCCTTCAACTAACAAAAATATAAACCTCATTCCATCTCCCATCCATGATATCCGTTCTCCTAACTCATCTCCTCCAGCTACAAGAATGAACACTAGACCAAACCCTAAACCAAACACACGTTATTTCAACTCTGATTTCAAATTATACACTACTTCTCCCTCTTATCCATCAGAACCTACCATAATTACTCAAGCCCTTAAACATCCAGCATGGCGCCAAGCCATGCAAGAAGAATTTGATGCCCTGAAACGCAACAACACTTGGTCTCTCGTACCTTCTTCTCAAGCACAAAACCTTGTTGGATGCAAGTGGGTATACCGAACCAAATATAAACCAGATGGATCCATTGAACACCTTAAAGCACGCCTAGTTGTAAAGGGTTTTCATCAACGCCCCGGTATTGACTACAAAGAAACTTTCAGTCCTGTTCCAAAACCAGCCACCCTACGACTTGTTCTCTCTCTTGCAATCTCACATAATTGGTCCTTAAGGCAACTAGACATAGACAATGCCTTCTTGCAAGGAAACCTCCATGAAGATGTTTACATTTCTCAACCCCCAGGATTCGTTCATTCCTCATTTCCAAACCATGTTTGCAAGCTAAACAAAGCTCTATATGGTCTCCGTCAAGCATCTAGAGCTTGGTATAATGAACTCAAATCTTACCTAAAATCTCATGGCTTTAAAGCTGCAATCTCTGACCCATATCTCTTTATTCTTCACCATAATTGTTTACTCATCCTAGTTCTTGTTTATGTAGATGATATCATTATCACAGGACCCTCTCCCACACATCTCTCACAATTTATTACTAATCTTGCTAATAAATTCTCTCTCAAAGATTTGGGTCCCTTATCTTATTTTTTAGGGATTGAAGTAATTCCTAACTCCACTGGTATTCTTCTCTCTCAAAGGAAATACATCATTGACATCATTACTAGAGCCAAAATGAGTGATTGTAAACCCGTTTCAACACCAATGACTAGTTCTGAACCTCTAACCTTGACAGGTGGTACACCTCATTCATCACCAACTGAATATCGTGCCTTAGTCGGTGCTTTGCAGTACTTATCCTTAACTAGACCAGATATATCTTTCACAGCTAATCACCTGTCTCAATTTATGCATGTACCCACTTCCTTATATTGGACAACTTTGAAGCGATTACTAAGATATTTGCATGGCACTTTACACCATGTTATACTCCTAAAACGCAACTCGCCACTCACTCTCCATGCATTCACTGATGCTGATTGGGCTGGTGACAAAGACAACTACAGAAGTACAACCAGATACTCTTGCTAGAAGTTCCACCGAAGCTGAATTTAGAGCAGTTGCATCTACAACAACTGAAGTTCAATGGCTTACATCGTTACTCAGTGAATTTGGATATCAATCTGCAACTACACCAATAATTTAGTGTGACAATCTAAGCACCACCTCCTACTCAGCAAACCCAGTCTTCCATTCACGAATGAAGCATCTTGCCTTAGACTTCCATTTTGTATGCGAAAATGTCCAGCAAGGTTCCCTCGGAGTTCAACACATCGCTGGAGATGATCAACTCGCCGATGCTCTAACCAAATCTCTTCCAAGACCACGTTTTCACTACTTACTATCCAATATTGGTCTCATCTCCGGATCGTCCATCTTGCGGGGGCATATTAAGCCATAAACAAGGACTAAACCTTATTTACCCACATGTAATTTTACCCTATCAAATGTTGTTATACTTTCTGTGTATATCGCAATTAGTTAGGTTTAACTTATTATAAATACCTGCTGTATATTGCTCTGTAGAAATATAATAACATACAAGAATTTCCCTATCACCTTTTCTTCTTCTTCTTCTTCTTCTCTGTATTCTTAATAGTATTATCCTTCTCTATCTACTTAAGACCGTCGGAAGCCCTTACGCCTTGTTCCTGAGTTCTACTTTAGGAGAGAAATGGGAGGATACAGAAGGAAAGTGTGAGGTGTCGAAGGAAAATCGTGTTCCCGAGTTTCATTAATGGAAGGAAAGTGAGGCGAGGGAAAGGATTTTGGAACCATATTTTCCTTCCAAAATTTCCTCCTAAATTGGGCGGATTTAAGAAGAAAGTGAGGGGAAGGAAAATTTTAAGTTATATTTTCCTTTCCTCCTAACTCGGGAACACAAAAACTTGAAATTTTCCTTTCATTTCCTTCGAACTCAGAAATACGAAATAATGAATATTTTCCTTCAACTCCCTTTCTTTCTGTCAAAAATTTGCTTCCCTTTCCTTTAATGAATTTACAAAAAAAAACTCGGAAACAAGGTGTTAGAGTTGTCCAAGAACCCATCAATGCATGTTGGTTGGTTTTTTTATTAGGCCATAGGGTATACTCCCCCACGCCAAAGAGCGTGGAGAGCTAGCTTCTAGATCAACAAACATCACAACCACAAACCACCAACGAAGAAGAAGAGATGATAATAAGAGGAAGAGAGTTGCAAGAGAGAAGAAGAATAAAATAAAAAAGATCCATAAGATTCAAACAGGTAAATCAAGGACACAATAATAATCAAACAGATGTTGAATGATTAAGATTCACGCCTCAGCTGAAATCGATGAAGAATTTCAATTGTAGAGGCGTGCTAGGGTTTACAAATGATTTTCAAAGATAAAAACGATAGGATCCTACGATGCATGCATGCACTATAAATAAATAAACCCTAATTAATAAGATGGCTAGACAGGCCCAAACTGTAGCAAACCGTTATTTCAAACCTATGTAATAGTGTAGGTCAATTTGTACTTCTCTTTAAATTAATAAAGAGAAATTTTGGCATACTGTGTATATTTACATAATTGACCCTCAAAAATAAATTATTAAATAATCTCAATTGGGATGAACCAAGTGATAGAGATTGTAACAAGGTTTCCAAAAATATAAAGAACATTAAAATTCGAGTTATAACGAAGAAGTTATGACCAGTCGAAAATCCGCAACAATACTGGCAAAACACTGTTCAGTGTAAAAACTAAATTTTTAATAAAAGACTTTTTAGCCTTAACAATCTAAATGAAAGTTGTAGTTTATGTTAAACCGATAACTTTCATAAAAAGAACGCCTAAATCTGACTTCGTAAGAGGAAGTTATGATTTTTCTAAGTTTCAGTATAACAGTGTACAACTAAAAACTCGAAATATAGATCGGGTGGTTTTTAACCGACACAACCTAAACGAGAATCGAAGGTCTCATCATTAGTAGTACAATGGTAAAAAGACAGACAAAAACAGATGTCGGGTGAAGAAGTTATGAAATTTTAACGGATTTTCCTGTCCCTGTCTGTTAAAAATAATAATATTAAAAATAAAGTCAAAATTAGCCGATGAAGTCTGAACGAAAGTTGTAGAGTATAATTTTACCTATGCGTGTATATAGAGAACGTCAAAAACGGAGTTCGTATGCAAAAGTTATGAATTTTACAAGTTTTTGGCACAAAAATAAAGAAAAATAGCAAAAATCGGAAATTTTCGCATGAACAGTAACGCCATGTCACCCTCGCATGCGAGCTTCCACGTGGCGGATTTTGATTGGACCGAAGCCATACATGAAACCTCCTGGTTGGACCGCAGCCGAGGTCCATTTAGAAGCGGACAAGCCTTGCATCGCACGCCCCTCACACGTCCCTCGCACACTCCCCTTCGCACGTGCCCTCTCCCCATTGGACCGAACTTTGGTCCAATCCGAGCCAGCTAGCAACGAGCCTCAGGTCCGATGCACCTTCCCTCCCTTCGCCACCTGTCCGACACGCGACAGCCTTGCATGGCCTCGAATTCGAGGCTTTGGCCTATATAAGGCATGCGAGGGTTCCAACCATTTTTACACTTTTCACCCTCTTTCATATTTCCACTTCCATAAGCTCATATAAAACCCCTAAAGCCCTGGTATCAAGTCTCAAACCCTAAGCAAGCCTCTAAGCCCCAAGATTCCCAAGAAGTAACCTCTCTCCTATCGAAACTTTGTCCAATTCACCATCTATCAAGTGAGTTCATACCCCCGTATTTTCATAATTTCTATTGTTTTAAGGGGGTAAATACAAGTATAACACAAGAACTTTGTGTTATAAATAAATGATTTCAAATCACGATAAAATTGTTTTAAAGCATCAGAAATACTCCAAATATTGAACTCTTTTATAAACTTATATTTTTCCCAAATATTCATATTTATGTGTGTGTGTGTGTGTGTGTGTGTGTGTATATATATATATATATATATATATATATATATATGTGTGTGTAAAAGATTTAAAAGGCTTAGGACTAATAACTCATTCTAGGTCCTTTTCCTTGTTTGGATGTGGACTTATAGTACCGGTTATTTGTCCGAAGGTCGTTTAAATTTTACTTATATATAAAATTGTATATGTATATAAATATAAAAGTTATTTCGTCAGTTTAATTACCCTTTGTAACATGTCTAGCAAAGGATTACATGCAAAAATAGTTATTTACCAATTCATAAACTACATATAAATTATAATAGGTATAATTTATGATACATAGAGCAATTATTCATGATTCAAGTATACTAGAATACACTGTTTTACATGAAACAAGGTTTTTGATTCAAAACAAAACAAGGGTTTACACTTGTCAAATACATGTTCAAAATACTAATTCAAGAACATACTGTCAATCATTTATTTCAGAATGATTGGGTTTTCATATCTAATATACATGTAACGTTTATATGCTTTTTATGAGACATTCAATTCAGGTTGTTTAATTCATTTTAGACAACCCAGGTAAAGTCCTGACATTATAACAAGAATCTCCAGTCCGGGGATCGAAACAAGTTGTGTGTAGATCTATTTCGGGATTGACAACCCCGCACTCAGGCTGCTAGCTACAGTCAGGCATACACGCCAATGAGTGGCAATTGTTATCAATAGTTTAAGCGCTCTCAAGGCGTTTTGTTCAGGCGTTCATGTCTTAGTATGGTTATAATAACTCATTAAAACGATATTAACAACACGTTAGTGTATAAACAACTAAACGTAAGTACATCTTCGAAGTACCAGTTTACAAAATACAAAGTACAACGATATACTACAACTTTCAATAATAGCTGGTGAAGCCAGACACACTCTCAGTTACAAGTTTTACAAATACAGAACATTGGTTTACAAAATAGAACGGTTTTATGGGAATAAAACTACTTTTCATATACGACAGAAAATATGGGATTTTCGGGAACAATTTTCATAATCAAAATACAAATACATCCTTTCAAACATAAAGACTTATGTACTCACTCAACTTATTGTTGATACTCTCTTTTCAAATTACTTGTATTCTCAGGGAAATAATAACAGGTACTCCCCAAGCTTTTTGAGAAGATGGAGCCATTATGAGTCATATCTTCTTCTTTTGTATAACTATTTTGGTTTCAATATACAATGTTTGAACACATGTAAATACTTATACTTTTAAATACAATGGTTGTTTGTACTTTGATTACTATGATACATGTGGTGTGATACTACAAATGAAGTCCTCCACCCCCAGACGTTTCCGCCGTCTGGTTTGGGGGTGTGACACAAACCGTATATATACTGGACTAAATACATAATAGCCCAATGATGCAACACCTAACACCCAACAGTTATGTTTGCAAGGACACTTTGAGAGGATGGAGCCTGATGAAAAGAGCGAAGGTTGAAAGATAATGATGAATAAATAGAGTCCAAACCTTAAATATTAGGGTTTAGGACTTCAACCCATACGCCCAGTGTACACAAAATTTATGACCAACGTACGTGGCTCCGCCCTCATAATCTAAAAGTGGAAATATTATCCCCTACCATCCACAAGTCTTACATCATAAGGACCAAAATGCAATATATCTCAATATAAGGGTAAAAAATGAAAGTACCTCAAAAAAAGATGTTACAAATGGAGACCGGAACCCTATGACGAGCAACAATCTCTCGAGTTTTCATACAACAACAACTATCATATCCTCGAGTGTCTAGATGCTCCACTCACTCTGACATGGTATGAAAGACTACTTTGGTCCTTCCCATGAACCTACACAAGCCCGCAACATATCCTCGAGTTTCTAGATGCTGCACTCACTCTGATCGTTTGTCTACGGGTGATATGCAGTGTTGAAATGTAGTCTTGTGCCCAATTCCTCATGGAACTTCTACCAAAAGCGGGAAGTAAAACCAAACATCTCGGTCTGAAACAATGAAGACCGAAACCCCATGACGAGCAACAATCTCTTGGACATACACATCGACCAACTTTTCAGCCGAAGAGCTCTTCCCCAACTAAAGATCAAACCGACTTGTGGCTCAAGGCATCCACTACCATATTCGCTTTACCTGGATGGTAAAGGATCTCATAGTCATAATCATTAACTACATCCAGCCAGCTACGCTGCCTCGTGTTCAGGTTTTGCTATTCCATAATGTAAACAGTACAACAGACCCCATAAAGATAATGTCTCTAAATCTTGAGGGCAAACACCACTGCCCCAAAATCCAAGTCATGAGTAGGATATCACGCCTCATACGGCTTCAACTGCTGAGAAGCATAAGCAATTACTTGTCCCATCTGCATAAGGACCGCCCCAACCCAATGATGGATGCATCGCAAAATAACACAGAATCCTCGACACCCTTTGGAAGGGTCAACACTGGGGCCTCACATAACATCCGTTGCAACGTCTCAAAAGCAACGTGCTTCTCAGGGCCCTATCAGACATCTACTATCTTACTCGTCACATGAGTGAGGGGTACTGCGATCTTGGAGAAATCCTGAATAAATCTCCGATAATAACCTGCCATACCCAAGAAGCTCCTGATATCTGAGGGAGATTTCAGAACCTCTCACTGCATCACTGCCTCGATCTTGGCAGGAATGACAAATATATTATCTTCGTTAACAAGATGTCCTAGGAACTTCACCTCTCGTAACCAAAACTCACACTTAAAGAACTTGGCATACAACCATTCCCGCCTCAATAATCCTTAGAAGCTCTCGAAGGTGCTCCTCGTGCTGTTCTCTGGTCTTGGAATATACCAAGATATCATCAATAAACACCATGACAGGCCGGTCTAGCATTCGCCTACACACCCGATTCATCAAATATATAAACACTACAGACGCATTGGTGAGTCCAAATGGCATCACCACGAACTCGTAGTGTGCATAATGATTCCAGAACGTGGTCTTCTCCACGTCCTCCTCTCTCACTCTCACCTGATGATACCCAGACCTCACATCGATCTTGGAGAACCAAGATGCACCTTGTAACTGATCAAAGAGGTTATCAATACACTGGAGGGGATAATGTTTCTTCACCGTTAACTTGTTCAACTTCCAGTAATCAATGCACATCCTGTGTCGCACCTAGCACTAGATCAATCCTAAACTCAACCTAATTCTCGGATGGTGTCAAGCGGTATGATGCCTTGGCAATCGGAGTCGCACCTGGCACTAGATCAATCCTAAACTCAACCTGCCTCTCGGGAGGAACACCGGGTAACTCCTACAGGAATACATCGGCAAAAATCCCTAAAAACCGACACCTCTGATACTGGAGTTTGCTCCCCAACCTGAGTATTAACCATATAAGCCAGATAACCCGTACACCCATGTTGAATATACTGTTGAGCCCTGGCTGCTGAACAAAACACTAAACCAACCCTGATGCATTTTCCATAGATAACCAATTCTCCCCCACTTGGGGTTCGAATCACTACTCGCTGGCCCTCGTAATCACTCATGACACCAAACCTGCTCAGCCAATCCACACCCTCTATCACACATACACCCCCCATTGGAATATGAATCAGATTAATCAAATAAGGCACCCGGAAGATCTCCAATACACAACCCTGATATACTCTGAATGTAGAAACCCCGTGTTCGTTGGCGATAGAAACCCACAATGAACACTCTAACTCCCTAATGGGCATATCAAACTCCCTATTGAACATCTAGGATACAAAGGACCAACTCGCACCCGAGTCAAAAAGCACAAGAGTTGACAAGGAATTCACTAGGAAGGTACCTAATAGAATCATAAATATAAGCATACCATAAAATAATGGAAAAAACAATAAATAGAAACATACCCGTCACGACAATTGGTGTTGCTCTGTCCTCCTCCACCGTAAGCTGGAAAGCACAACCTCGAGTGAAGCATCCCAAAAATATAGCCCAAAAATTTTGTTTTAATTCATTAGTAAAAACCATCAAAATCATCTATCACATAAAAGTCATAAACCATGTATCTTAAAATATCATAATATCTATCAATGTATCAAAAAGCATATGTTAAAAATCAAAGTAATTCCTCCCACGCTAAAAAAAGTAGTGTGTGTCATGCAGTCATCCCGAGCTCTTCCCTTTGCTAGTGGAAGTACCTGAAACCAAAACTGAAAACTATTAGCACGAAGCTTAGTGAGTCTCCCCAGCTACCACATACCATACACATATCACATAAACATATCTTGGGCCCCACCCCTTCTACATCGAGTCGGGCTCGGAATCGGCTTTCTCGGCATCGAGCCCCACCCAACATCGAACCCTGGCGGGGCCATCGAGCACATCTTGGAATACATGTGAACATAATAAAATAATACACATAAGCCTAAGCATATATCATTAACATTTAAAGATTCCTTGGGCCCCGCCCGACATCGTACCATAGTCCGGAAACATAGAAACTAACTAACATTCCTCGGGACCACCCCGACGTCTGACCGAAGTGCGGAAACATACAAGTACAAACACATGCAAGAATCACAAAGACATCAAGCATACAAGCATTCCTCGGGACCGTCCCGACATCGGATCGAAATCTGGAAAAGCATATAAACCAACATCAGGCCCCGTCTGGCATCAGACCGTAGTCCGAAACTCCTACTAACTAAACGGGCCGGCCTTGGTCCCTTAGACCCGCTGCTACTAGTAGAAACTCACCTCGTATGCTAGCTGTGAAATCTCGTGTGAGGAATCTCTGACAGTTTCTCCAACGAATCCCCGACAATCAATTTCACAATAACACTTAATCAAAATTTAAACATCCTTCTTAGGTTAAAATGACTATTTTACCTCTAATCAAAGTCAACATCTCGGTCAAAGTCAAAGTCAAGGTCAACTCCCAATCAATTCAAGCGAGTTAACTCGTCAAATCCCTTCACATACTCGTGATCAAGCGAGTTAACTCGTCGAATCCCTTCACAGACTCTTCGAGTTCTACCTGACATAGAATCGGGGAAACTCAACTCAGCTCGTCGAGTCCCTTTCTGGACCCACTGAGCTCCCTTGTTTGTTTGGGCTATCTTAATGGATTAAGCCCCTACACTTCAGATCCAAGCTTCATACTTCACAAAAACCCTTAAAATGTCCTTTTAAGGGTAAAGTTTCTAACTTTACCCATTAATACCTCTTCTTAAAGGGTTTAGCTCAAACCCTAAATCCTTTGGAACTAGAACTTGTTCTCTATGCCATCCATACACCCAACTAAAGCTTACAACCTCATATCTAAACCCCTAACACTACTTGCACCTTTATGTCATATTATCTCCTCTAGGTCTTAGATCTGTAAGAATAGCAACTTGAGTCGATCGTTATCCAAAAGCTATTATTCTTGGACCAAGAACCTCATAAAGATGTACATAAAGAGATCTAAAGAACTAATAGCCAAGATAGAAACTTGATTAGTAGAAAATGTAGCAAATGGTGTGTAGTTTTAGGATCTACTCTTTCCCTCTTGAGCCCTCTATCTTCTTATTCTTCCACAAGCTTCAAAAGTACACAAAGATCTCTCAAAATGGCTCATACTCTCAAATAAAGCTCTAGGGTTTCGTGGATTAAGGTTTGGGACAGGGAGGCTGGAAATGAGGCCAAGGGGTAGGGGTTAAGGAGCTTAAATAGGGTGTAAAATCCCGAACTTAGTGTTTCACTCTAGCCGATCTACTCGCCGAGTCAAGGGCTCTTGACTCGTCGAGTAGGTAGCTTAAACCTCGCGTATAATCTGCCCTCTACTCGATGAGTTAGATCCATAAACACGTCGAGTTACCCTTTAAAAATAAATAAATTAATGAGTTAAATGCATACCAACAACTAGGCATTACATCGTGCCCATCGGGGCTCCGCCCTGCCGTGGCTCCCATCAATGATCCTCAGATTAGCCGGCTCTAGAGCCTACGCCGGTCTAAAAGCAAGCAAGGAACATATAACCTTTATATGTCCCACCTGATCGCAGTGATAAAAAAATCTTGGTACTGGGTACTGGAGCCTGCCGACGTCTGTCCCTTGCAATGTGGCCCTGCCTTCCATATTTGTGGCATCCAGAAGAAGACCGGTAAGCACCATGATGAACCTTAACGCACTTTCCACAAGTGCGGCCTCTCTGACTCTCAGATTTAACATCAGTGGCCTTGAACCATTTCGGTATAGGCTACGACTGTGTTGGGGCCTGCCTCTACTCTCTTTTCTGGAGCTCCATCTCGATCTCCCGCCGCCTAGCGGCCTCCTACAAATCCACCAGTGAACCATATCGATATGTAGACACAAACTAATGGATGTCCATCTTGAGCATGCTCAAGTACCGAATCATCTGAGCTTGCTCAGAAGTAGAAAACTCAGGGAAAAACATGGCTCTCTTCATGAAAATCTTGGTGATCTCGGTTACCGCTTTGGTTCCCTACTTCAAATCCAAGTACTCCTGAGCCAGCCTCTCCTACTCTATCAATGGAACATGTCTCGATCGGAACATATCAGAGAATTGCTCCCATGAAACTGCAACTCGCTGCTCTGGGGGTGTATAAACTAGTAACTAACCTCCACTAATCTTTCGTTCCAGATCGAAGATGGTTCAGAGTGAACTTAACCTTCTGGTTAGTTGGGCAAGAGAATCTAAAGAAACATCCCTCAATGTCAAACATCCACCTCATGGCTATGATCAAATCCTAAACTCCGTCAAATACCTGGGGCTTCGTATTGTCAAAGTTCCGGTACTGGAAAACTCTCCTAGTGCCAGTCCCGACTGTAGTAACGATTGCGGTAACTGCAACAACGACTGTCTCAGAAAGTGTAGCATAATGGTCATCAAAGAACTCCATCATAACTTTATTGATAGAGCCAAACAGCTCTGGTATCTGCTCTCAGATGATAGAAACAACCTCCACACGAAGGAGCTCCATAACCCGATCCTCATCCAATCCTGGACCATCCTAGCCACCTGCTCCGGCTCCTGATCCAGATCTTGACTCAAATCACCTCTAACCACCATACTGAAAATAATTTAGGGAGATATCAGATAAAACACAAATCATACCAAAAGGACCATATCCCAACAAACCCTAGGAGTTGTGACTTCCCTGCTACTCGTACGAGTCTTGTGCTTCCTGTAGTACGAGCCCATAATTCCTTCCACACCTACACATGTTTGTCTCAGAAGATCATCGCAACAATCATTATAATATGCATACACCTGATTCTCACTTCCTAAAGAAAGGCTGGACATCCCTCAACTAGCCGACTGACCCCATATAACTCATCCATGAAACTTCCACCAACCCTACTGCACTCATGTATGCTAATAATAGAAAGCACTGGATCTATAGACATTTGAATGCTTGATTCTACCCTAAGCCCACAACCAAGCATGGAACAGGAAATAAGGCTAAATCAAACATTCTCAGACAATAAAATCTTAGTTGTGTATAATTTTGATACATACAATAAGCAACTACAATAATGATGTCAATTCCATATAAGAAAGAAACTCTAGGCTACCATGCATCATATAATCAGACAATTCTATCATGCAATTCCCGAAGATCCCTAGCCTACAACTAGCATGATGTTCTAACATATCACAAAATCAAATAACTGTGTGGTAACATGGGTAAACTTTCGTTCTCCGACTGACCTTAAGCATGGCATCCGTCCTTGGTTACTTTTGAAAACAATTGTGAAAACCAATTTGAAAATCTTATTTTGAAAACTTTTATAGATCCTTAGTTTGGGTCTAGATTCAAATGAATGTTCATCCAACTCACTCAAAGTATGGCTCTGATACCAACTTGTAACATCCCAAAAAATCACAAAATTTTAAACCTTTTAAAACAACCCAAAACCATAAAATGTTTACAAAATCACTGTTTCCAAAGTGTTTATCAATATTAGAGTATCCCAAAATCAAAAAGCCATAAAACAGGAGGATGTGTATGGTCACGCCTTCGCCTCCCGACAGTCATCAGAAGTACCTAAAACAATAAACGAAAACCATAAGGCAAATAATAGTGAGTTCCCCCAAAGTACCACCACACAAAACACATATAATAAACGAACAAGCATGTTCCAATCAATCATTGTACCGGAATACCCACAGGTCCATAGCCATCGGGCTGGATTACCCCCCCCCCCTCCAGGCCCAATCAGTCATCAAACTGGAATGCCAATATACAACAAGTCTACTCAGTCATTAGACTAGAATACCAATATACAACGGGCCCACTCTATCATCGGACTGGAATACCCTCGGGTCGACTCAGTCATCATACTGGAATACCCCCGGTCTTTTGACTCACGTATAAAGCAATAAAGTCTCAAACTAACACAATATCTCGACATATAACAGATAACAAATGTAATCAAGAGACATGTAATCATGCAATCAGAAATTATAGGTAGTCCTTCAGATTTATCAATCTATGCAAACAATCAACTAGTATATAATCATACAGATCTATCCCATACTCAACATGTCAATGTATAGCAGGATATCAATCCAATGGGCTGGCCTTGGTGCCTTTGACCCGTAAGTAGAATGATGAAAACTCACCTTACAGTATGAAAAATAGATGATGAGATCCCAACTACGAATCTCAACTCTAACCATCACCTATTCATCCAAATAACCAATTCTAAAACACCATTCAAAATACACAAAATACCCCTTGGTCAAACTTAGTCAAAGTCAAAGTAAACTAGTCAACATAGCCGAGTTGACTCTGTCCTCGTACTCGGGTGTACTCCAGAGGTAGGCGGGGCGTACAAGTATCCGAGGCATTAGCTCCATATATTCGTACGCACAACATACCCTGCGGCACGTCCATCGTACATAACTGCCCACTTATTAACCTTTCAGCCCTTAACTCTTTGACTTAAGGCTTCCAATTACATATTCAAGGCTAATATATCCTCAAGAGTCATAAGGTTTCTAACTTTATGACCTTTCATGTCCATTAAGTGCTTAAAACACAAAAACTCAACATCTTAACGCATTAAGAACCTCTATAGCATGTATGGAGTGAAACTAACCCTCAGACTACTTTTTTATCACTTAAGAGTCCTCCTAAGGTCTGAAAAGATGACTTATTGGTTCAAGAACATGCTATGCTCAAGCATCACCACATTTGGGACAAAAAAACCTAAAATCAAGCCCAAAACAAGATCTAAGTGAAACTTCACCATGTTCAGAACTTTATACCTCCAAGTGATGCCAAATAATGGTGTGATTCTGAATCTAAAGTGATTTCCTCCTTCAAGATGGTCTCTGCTTCCTTCCTTCTTCTTCAAAGGCACAAAACGCACACACTCAAGCTTAGAAATGCTTCACAAGGTGGATTAGGGTTGCAAGGGCACTTTGAGAGGATGGAGGCTAATGAAAAGAGCCACAGTTGAGAGATAATTATGAATAAATATGGTCCAAACCCTAAATATTAGGGTTTGGGACTTCACCCTGTATGCCCGGCGTACATACAATAAATGACCAACATATGTGGCTCCACCCCCATATTCTAAAAGTAGCAATATTAGCTCCTCCCATCCAGAAGTCTTACATCATAAGGACCAAAATGCAATAAATCTCAATATAAGGGTTAAAAATGAAAGTACCACAAAACAAGATGTTATCAAAATTTCATTCAAAACACCACCACAAATGCCTACACATATAGTTTAGGCTTAAATCGCAACTTGAAAGCACAAATAAGATTTGAGAAAACGAATGTGTATATTGGCACATGATGTAATATGCACATTATTTAATGTGTAGATACACACACTTATAATAAAACAAAATCATTTTTTGCAACTTTTTATTTTCATTTGGCCTACACCAAGATGCTTGTGGTGGTGTTTTGAAAGATAAATGTTGGCCAAAAAATTTGGCTCTTGAGATGAAACTACGATTAAGTTTAATCCATTAAATACGAACTAGACACTTCATCTCATTCATGTCTGTGCTCTTATAAGGACTATGATTGGCAATATATTTCAAGGATTCCAATCTTCTATAATATTATATATATATATATATATATATATGTGTGTGTGTGTGTGTGTGTGTGTGTTAAATATGACTGGAGCATTTAGAGCATTCACATGGAGTATTTGAGTTCAATGGAGCACATGGAACTCAATGGAGCACTTGGAGTTTATGGAGCATGTGACAAAGGAATGGATCATGTAGCAAGGGAATAGATCATGTAACAAAGGAACGAATCATGTGACAAAGGAACAAATCATCATAAATGGGGAATGGAGCATCTAAGAATAGTGTGGAGCACCTGACAACGGAACATGTAGCAGGGGAATAGATCATGTAACAAAGGAACGAATCATGTGACAAAGGTACAAATCATCATAAATTGGGAATGAAGCATCTAGGAATAGTGTGGAGCACCTGAAAAAGGAATGAGTCATCTATGAAGGATAAGGAACACCTGTGAGTGGAATGGAGTAGCTTGGTGCATCGATGCGCAATCTATGCTCAAGATTTGCCACTCCAGGCATGGATGTGCCACTAATGATCATAATGCACCACTTGTGCATCATCATGCACCATTAGGTGGGTTGATGTTGCATGCTTGTTCCTGGTGTTCCTTATGTGTTCCTGATGAGCCATGTTGTAATGCCCGAATCTTGAGGTACTATATTCGTAATTAAATTATCATTTTAAGGATTGCCACGATGTGGTGGAGGCACCACCACGACGTGATGAGGTGAGAAGGGTTTGCATATTTTATTTAAGCCACCACAATGTGGCAGTATTGGCTACGACGTGGTGGACGGCTAACATGAAAACCCTATTTTTTGGGGTTGCTCCTTATTTTAAGGAATGAGGAGGCTTGGATTTCCTCATTCTCAGCCTCTATCAGCCTCTTCAACCCCTAAAGAAAACCCTAACTACTTTCCTCCATTATTGAGCTAGTTTTGGTGTTCCTTGAATCTAAAGAAGGAAGAAGGAGGAAGAAAGAAGCAAAGATCAAGCAAGCAAGTCTCCATTCTTCACCTTAGCACTCTTCTGGACCTTTGTAAGTGTCCAAGACTTGATTTTTATCATTATAGGTTGCTAGATCTTGATTGTATCCCATAAACTTCTATTTCTTGTTAGTTGGGATGGTGAGATCTCTTATACTATGCAACTTTATTTGTACCTTGGATCTGGAGTTTGGTTGGGTTTTCTATCCATGCATGAGATTTAGGTCATAAACCCTCACTTTAACCTAAGTGGGGTTCAAGAAATCATTGGACATGCATGTCTATAAAGCACCAACTTTTAGGTTAGTTTTGGTGATAGAATAACTTCTAGAATGGATGGACTTTAGACTCTATGGAATAAGTGCGTATTGGTTAAGTTCTTGCATTGTTAACCCTTTTAGGACTTAGATATTTGGGTTTTAGACTGTTTGGGTTGTCCTAATGGATAAAATTAGAAAATTTATCCTTCTTGATCACATGTTGGACCAGATCAGAGCTTTAAAGCTCTTGGAATCGAAGAAAACAACTTAATGTATTAAGCTGTTGGAACCTCGGCTACCACGGCGTGGTCCTAGGACACCACAGTGTGGCGGCTAGGATTTTTCTAACTGTTTCATCGTATGCGGGTAGGCCAAGGAAGACCACGACGTGGCGGTTAGCTAAAGTCAACTCTAGCCGTTGACTTTTGGTATAGGTTGGCCTTTTGGTCATTCTCTATTTTTAGAAGGTGGACTTAGGGTTTGCCTTGTGTGGATTGTTAGGAAGGGTTTTGCACCCATATTTTGGCAGGAGAGTAGTTAGATGTGGTTGATATGATTTTGAGACGTGTGTTAGTCGGATTTGTGATTCAGGTGAGTCTTCTGACAGTACTTGCAAGTCGAATGCACCAACGTCGGACCATTGGATTACGATATAGTATGATAGTTGTCTTTGTGAATATTGAATGTATTGTATGTGTTTTATATATAATGGACGGGGCCTGATGAGTGTGTTGGGCAAGGCCCATTGCATGTTACTAATAGATTTGCTCTGGACGGGGTAAGATGTTGGGTGGGGCCTGATGGTTGTTAGGCCAGGCCCGTATGTATGATACGTGGTATTTTAGGGAACTCACTAAGGTTTGTTCTTATGGTTTATGTTATGTTTCCAGGTACTTTCGATTCGAAAGGGAAGGGCCCGACATGACTGCACAACATCCCCCAAAGTTTTCCACATTGCCAAATAATAAAATTTCTCTGATGTTTAAATACTATATTGACTTCGATTGGTTTTGGAACAACTCGTTTGTATGATTTTTTGTTTTAAAAAAGATTAATTTTACTATGAATTTTTGGGATGTTACAAGTTGGTATCAGAGCGTTGGTTTGAGGGATTCGGGCACACTTTCGGGTGTGTTTGAAGTCAAACTAAGGAATCGATAATCTTTTTGAAAGAAAATGAATTTTCTAAAAAGATTTTAAAGAAGAAATGGGTGTGATGTGTGTATTCAGCTGAACTCAAGTAAGTGATTCCCAGAATACCCATACATGTTTGTTATGCTATATGTTATGAGAATTTCATGCTAGATTAGGTCTAAGGATTTGGTCAGGATTTCATGATAGGAGAGATGCCTTTGTATGCCTAATTGTTTGAGCTTTTAGAATTGCATGCTAGTATGAATTTCAGATGATTGTATGGATTGAACTGATATGTGATGCCTTATAGCCTAGGTGGATCGGATGCTAGGCTCGAATTGGAATTTGTATTGGTAGAAGCAATTGCTAAGTGTATTCTTTAAAAAATGTATACGGTTAGGATCATATAGCCCTAAAATGATTGATTTTTCCTTATTTCCTATTCCTTGTCTGGTTGTAGGCCTAGGGTATAGTCTTCTATTCAAAAATCTATTTTATCCTATAATGTGTATAATTTGCATCGATAACGCATCCAACAGTGAGAGTGGAAGTTCCTAGCATGGGTTGTAATGAGTGAGCTTGGGGTGTCCTCTGTTTGTTATGTGCTTGGAGTGCTACTGCACAAATGATGTTTGCTTTGTGCTTTTTGGGACCTTGAGTGACGTGTGATAACTAATAAGTGAATATCTTAAGTCACATGCTACATAGGTTAAATAATCTCAGAGTGATTGATTTGGCCCTACTGTGCAGCTCTCATTTGAGTCTAACCGTTATAGGGTTGAGACTTTTACTCAAAGGAATATCTTAGATTTTTTTGCATGTGATTGTATTCATGAAGTAGTTAACTAACATTATTGGTAATTCTTCAGCAACTGATGGCTGGGTGAGGAACCTAAGAGAGCATATAAAGTATTTTAATGGGTATAGATGCGCTGTTTAGAGAGTACTTGGAGTACCAGTTTGAGAAGGTGACCTGGAGGATTTGGGATAATTCTTGAGGAAAGTATGGATAGGTGTGGAAGGTAGTATCGGGCTCATGCTACTGAAAGCAAAGGACCCATACTCGAATTAAGGAGAGTCATGGAGAATCTAGAAAGCCTATGGGTTGAGGATTCTTGGGTATGTTCTGATCATTTGTACGATTGCTTCTCCGAATGGTGATGAGCATGCGTAGAGGAGGTTCAGGTTCTTGTTCAGGTACTGAGCCGATTGATTAGAAAATGAGAGCATTCATCTCGTCAGAGATCACCCGTGGTATTTTAGAGCAGACTCATGTGATCTTCGGGTTAGTCAAGGAGGGGATTATGGAGATTTTGGATGAGTATTTGAGCGCGTTCTACTTTTAGATTATGGCTATTGTGGGAGCTCACACTCTTTCATTCCATGAGTTTCGTGCTTTTGGAGCTCTCAAGTTCTTTAGGGAGAAGGACCCCATTGCTAGTAGGAGGTGGTAAGCGAATATGGTGAACGCTTTCCGAATGAGTTTCTTCTCCGAGGGGTCGAAGGTCGGATTTGCATCTTGTCTTTTGAAAGAAAAAGCTTGAGTTTAATGGGAGGAGGTATACTTCTCTTTGGGAGGTGAAGCCCTTGACACGATAACTTCAGATGAGTTTATGACCCGGTTTAGGGTGGAGTTTGCACCCGCTATTGAGGTGAAGTAGTTGGCAAGGGAGTTTCAGGACCTTCTTCAAATGACTGATAATGTGGTGGAGATCACCGCCAAGCTTATGTAGAGGGATCTTTTCGTTCCACAGTATGTCGCAGATAAGGAGATGAAGAAGATAAGGTACCATGATATGATACAAGACGATATCAGTGAGTTTATGAGCTTTTCAACTTTTTGGAATTTGGAGGACATGATTGCTAGAGCCTGAGAATGGGAGATTGATTTGGAGAACCTTGGCAAGAGGAAACCAGAGTAGGTGTTGATAGTTAGGGGTCATGCAAAGAGACCCATGACTTCAGATTAGTGGTTGAGGGTCCAACATGGACGAGGTCAATACAACACATGCAGGAAGCAACATGATTGGGTTTGTCGATCTAGGGGTATGGGTTGCTACAAGTGTGGCAGGGTTGGTCATGTTAGTTGATATTGTCCCCAGGGGACGATCCCATTATGTTTTCACTACATCCAAGTGGGACATAAGAAGGCCGAATATCTGGAGTTGATGAGAAGAGCGGTGAGAGCACTTGCTCTAGCCACTCCAAGGATTCTGCTGGTCGCAAGAGCGGAGTGGAAGTTCCTATGGTGAGGAGCCGAACATTGCAGTCATAAGTCGATGGATATGAGTTCCATCAGTTGACGTCGTAGGTATGTGTTGTATTCACTTCTATTACGCCCTTATTAATTATGGTCATGATTGTTTTTTATGTGTGATATGCTATGTGTGGTGTAACTAATTCTCCAACTGTAAATTATAGTTTTCTTCATGATGGACTAGCCATTTTATCTTGAGAATCTTTTTAAGTGAATTTTAATACCGAGAGCCGTGTTTAGGGGATATTTGGGATTTCGATGTGGAAGGAATCGGTCATCATCGGAACAAGCTTAAAGAGAGAAAAGATAAACATCCAATTTGATCTTTGGTACTATCAACAAGAATTCAAGAAATCCGCAAGGTAGGCATGTCGGGTTTGAATGCAAGATATGTAGGGGTTTTCCTGGTTACGAGGCAATGAGGAATTGATTTGATCATGGGAGTAAGATTGGTAGTTTCCAAGTTCATACCTTCGTATTGTGGTCAGCTGCACATTCACCTAGGAGTTTCTCTAAGTGCAAGTAGGTCGTGGAATCGGTTGGGTACCCATTTCAATATTTATGATGTTGTTCTTCATCATCCGATAAGCCACAAGTGTGGCAAGGTTGGTCATGTCAGTTGATATTGTCCCCAGGGGACGAGTCCATTATGTTTTTACTACAACCAAGTGGGACACAAAAAGGCCGATTGTCCGGAGTTGATGAGAGGAGCGGTAATGACACTTGCTCTAGCCACTGCAAGGATTTTGCTGGTCGCAAGGGCAGAGTGGAGGTTCCTATGGTAAGGAGCGAGCGTTGCAGTCATAAGCTGATGGATCTGAGTTCCATTAGTTAACGTCGTAGGTATGTGTTGTATTCACTTCTGTTATGCCCTTATTAATTATGGTTATGATTGTATTTTTATGTGTGAGATGCAATGTGTGGTGTAACTAATTCTCCATCTGTAAATTATAGTTTTCTTCATGATGGACTAGCCCTTTTATCTTGAGAATCTTTTTATGTGAGTTTTAATATTGAGAGTCGTGTTTAAGGTTAATAAATAAGAATGATGTGTGAATTAAAATTAATTTTCCATTTAAAGGGGTTATTAATTTATTTAAAAATTCCCATAAATAAGTATAGCTAACATTATCAAATTACCCTTCTAGAATGATTGGTCCCCAAGCATTCCTATATCCACACAATACTTAGTTAGAATACCTGAACCTACCTCTCTCTCTCTCTCTCTCTTTATATATATATATATATATATATATATATATATATATATATATATATATAGGGTGAGATTCAAGAACCATAATTAACCAATGAACCAATCTTTTTTCAAATTTTAGACCTTAATTTTTATAAAAAAAAGACTAAAAATATAAAAATTCATAACTTTTTATCCTTTTTCCAATGATATCAAATTCGATAAAAAAAAGTTCGTCAAATTCACAATGTGAATCTAAATTTACACGGTGAATTCGAAAAATATATTTAACATTCACAATGTTAAGTTATGAATTTAAATATTTTTAATTTTTTTTTCGATATAGAATAAGCTCTAAAACTTGGAAAAAAATATGATTCCTTGAAGAACCAATGATTATGGTTATATATATATATATATATATATATATATATATATATATATATATATATATATATATATATATATATATATATATATATATATATATATATATATATATATATATATATATTGCTTTTTAAATATTGATGACGTGAAATGATAAACACAATAGTAAACAAAGTGCTAAAGTGAAAAAGTTTAAATTTATGATTATGGATTCCAAAGATAAAGACAATCATGTGGGGATACTAAAACTATTGATACCCCATTGTTTTTCTAAATATATAAGCCCTTATAGTAATGTATGCAAACACATATTGTTACTACTATAAAAATATTGTTATGCTACGACATAGTGGTATGTTTATAATGTTATCAACATAACCATATGTTAGTCATTATGATTATAGCCAGAAGAATACATGAGTATCGTCAATAAAGTGTTTTTTTTTTTACACATGCTTCTCAAATTCATATGTTTTTTTAAGGTTGTGAAATAATAAGTTCTTGAACTTTTCAAAATCTTGTAACTTACTTTTAGATTGTACTATTTTTTTTTCAGTCGGTTGTATGATTATTGTGATATAAAGACATAATTAAATGAGGATGTTTATTGCTTATTACATAATCCCATAACAATAAGCAAATTTAAGTCTTTGGATAGGAGTCTTTAAAAATCAATTTATTACGGTAAGAATAAGCAAAATAAGCTTATTTTAATAAGCAAAAGGGGAATGTTTATTGCTTATTGGTCATTTTACTCATATAAGCTGTTTTGTTTGCCAAACACTTAACATGCTTATTGCTTATTGCTTATTTCCACCGCAATAAGCTAATTCAAAACACGTTTTTAAAAAAATATTTATTCTCACTACAATAAGCAAATAAATTAATAAACTAAAAACTATTTAACCAAACACCCCCTAAATTACACATGAGTTTTTAAAGCTTGGTCATCTAATAAAATATTAAGAGATAGGACTGGATCAGAGACCACTATGTTCACACCGACGATCCAGGGGAATCATGAAGATATCCATTTTTAGCAAGTCAAATCTCCCAACAACAAAACAACAAAAGAAGAGAAATTGCCCTAAAATTACATTTTAGATTTGATAGAACATTTATGTAACTAGGTCTTAGTGGGAGTAAAAATCTTAATATCCTAGTTGGTTTGACATCAATTTCATTTGTAGAATCTTATGAAAATATTCGATCGGGATCTAATGAACAATGGTTTGAATATTATAAAACAAATCTTAAAAATTACTTATTCTAATAAAATAAAAGGTTTATTCTTTTTTTTTTTGTATGTGTCATCCTATTAGGTCTTGTGATTAATGTCATGTCACTTGTTAATATATTAATTTTTCATTTTAAATTCCTATTCTAATTATATTAAATTTATAACATTAGAATAAAAAAACAAAATAGTATTAATACATATTATAATATCTCATATTTATTTAAATCAACGATTATATTTTATACAACTAAAAACTATATCTTAATTGATAATTTATTTAAAATAATTTATTAATAATTTTGAGTTTTTTTTTTTATAAAAAATTAATTAACCTTGTAACCATAATTTCCACATATTATAAAACTAATACTATATAATATGTAAAATTCATCGGCATAATCGATGAATATATTATGCTGTTCAAAATAAAACACTTGCCAATTTGACTACGTATGGTCAAAGAAAGTCCCGTACCTACAAAAAACAATAGGTTGGTGTTGGTTTGGGACGAGACTTTTTGGATGGTGGGGAAGAGAAGAGTGCCCACGTATCAAGTGACATGTTGGTGTTGAGAGAGAGAGAGAGAGAGAGAGAGAGAGAGAGAGAGAGAGAGAGAGAGAGAGAGAGAGAGAGAGAGAGAGAGAGAGAGAGAGAGAGAGAGAGCTAATGTAATTATGTAAAGCAAGTTATCATGGAAAAACCACCCAAACTAACATTGGGTACATGATGATGTATGAAATATTGGTCTGGTGGGGAAGGCTTTAAAATTATGTATCATAAATATTAAAGTGTTACTGATTTTTAGGGTCATGTCTATTGTTTCAGAGATCTAAGGTTTGAGGGAGTGGTGCGGTAGAGGGAGCGCGGTTTTGTCACATAAGCAGCGAACACCGCCCCCAGGATGCGGTTTGGGTGCGGTTCGAATCGCAGTGCGGCAAAAAATGACCACAGCTTGTGATTGGGTGGGGATAATTTGACTAGCTTGTGATTGGTTGGGAAGAAATTAAAGTTTTTATTTAAATTATTTTTTTTTTTTTAAATAAAAGTGGCATCTCTCATTGGGTGTGGCAAAGAACGACACTTTTATGGTAAAAATGACGTGGCGCTTACATGGCAACGAAAGGAGTGCGATTTTAGTGGCACAACACCCTCCAACCTAATAGATCTCTTATAATGAGGAAAGGGTTGTACTCCTTACAATAATTTATTTTTACTTTGCCAATGCCAATTTACTCGGTGTCATATTATTTTGTCATTACCTTTTTCATCACTCACTCACATAAAGTAGTCATTTCTTTTTCTATGAATGAAAATGTAAAGTATAACTTCATAAATATATAAAAGTATAATTTAATAATCATATAAATTAATAAAAAAAATATTTCATTACTTCAAAATAAAATTTACATAATTAAAATTTACAAAACTAGAACATAACAATAATTACAATAGTGTATCACGTGAAATTATAGTTAATATTGTTGTCTAAGTCATTGTCCGAATCCTCATCTAAATTTACATTAGAATCCTCATATTTGTCCCCATAAAAGTACCCATCGACGAGATGACATTAGCTCTGTAAATATGTTCCACTAAATCAACACGAATGCTGTCATGCGTATTGTGGTCAGGTACTTCCGATATGTTCACAATTTATTGTGACGTACAGCTATCTACTCATTCTTTTCCCTTCAACTTCTAAAATCATTTATGTAAAATGATGCACACATACTATTAGTTGCTCCCATGTCGTATGCTAATTAATGAATTACGGTTGTATGTTTTTGAGTTGGAAAAAAACTTTCCTACCTACTGCATTCCATTTTAATTGTAAAAAATGCAAAATGACATTTTAAGTCGTCAAGTATACGTATCAATAGTTATTTCCTCATCTAGAAGCGTCGTCTAAAATTTCCAGCTGACACGATATCATCAACAAATTACTCTTTTATGAGACAATTATTCTCGACTTCACAATTTATCTATAAAGAACTTGTTCTTGTTCCTGAACGAGAACTTTCAACTTCTTTTTCTCAATAAAACACAATTGTTTTTGTCATAATTTTTTCGAAAAAATTCGAATCCCATAATACGAAGTAGAAGACAATGATGACATTGTGAAAATTCATAAAACAATTGTAGAAGTGGTAAGTATTAGTGGTGTGGTAAAAATATTGGATGTGTAACATCCATAAATATCATACCAAATTTAACTTTTTAAGACATTTAGAAACCGTCGATTATTACAAATTTGTTTTCAAAATGGTTCTACATCAGAGTATCCCATAAACAAAGTCAGAAGATAGGAGGAGCTGTACGATCACACATTTGCCTTCCCGCGATCATCCGAGGCAACTGAAACCAAAACTGAAACCGTAAGCCTGAAGCTTAGTGAGTTTCCCCCAAAATACTCATACACACAACAATATACATATAATCACAAACATCATACTATGGGTCCAGTCAACCATCAGGTTGGAATACCCCAGGCCCTCAACCATCCAGTTAAAATGCCAACATACTATGAGTCCAATCATCATCGGGATGGAATACCCCAGTCCCACAACCAACAAGAATGCCCACATACTACGGGTCCAATCATCCTCGGGATGGAATACGTACGGCCCACAACCATCAGGTTGGAATGCCCAGGTCTATTGGGTTACACACAAAGCAGATAAGCCTCAACCACCAATCAAACATGTGCACATATAATAGATAATCACATAACAGTCTATAGACAGACAAACCGATCTAACGAATCATAACAACATAATAGCATCTTGTCTACCAGGATACTGCTCTAACATATCATAATAGCATAATACTATCATATCTACCAGGATACTGATCTAACAGATCTTACTAGCATAACATATCAGGATAACAATCCAAAAGGGTCGACCTTGGTGCCTTCGACCCTTGAGTATAGTGAGGAAAACTCACCTCATAAATGTCGAACTGAAGTGATAAACTCAAACTCTCGAATCACAGCCACGGACTCCACCACCTATATTTACCATAGGACCATTTCCATAAATTTTCAATTGACTAAAATACCCCTAGAAGTCAAACTGGTCAATCCTTGGTTAAGGTTAAAGTCAACGGTCAAGGTCAACAGTCCATGTTGAACCAACTCGTCAAGTGCAGCTCATTGACTTGTTGATTCCTTCCAGAACTCGAGAAGTCGTGAAACCCCCAGTTGACTCGTCGAGTTTCAAGACAACTCGTCGAGTCTATGTGTGTCCAAAAGTCAAGAAAACCCTAACTGTCTCGTCAAGTCGTCTTGCTGACTCGCTGAGTCCATATAGAAACCCTCAAAGGTTAATCTTCATCGGACTCGCCGAGTTGGCCAGGCAACTCGTCGAGTTTCTACAGTCCTTTCTCCATTCAGATGTTTATAAGCCACCCAAGGCTCCATATTGTAGATCTAAGCTCCTAGGGCATACTTCTTACGTATAGTTGCAAGCTTTACATACATGCAAGGTGCTAAGGGCCAAAATCAAGCTAAAGAAGAGGTTCTAGGTGAGGAAAATGCATTATCTTACTAAAGGTTGAAGCTTTATGACATAAAGGACCAAGATGAGCCTAAATCTGAAGTTGCAACTTCAGATCATGCCCAACACCCGAAATGACTCACTAACATGCTAAAATGGCCCTAATCTCAAGCATGCAGAGATCTAGCTAGAAGAAAGTCAAGGTAACAACTTGTTACCTCCAAAGTGATGCTAAGATGGAGTAGAATTAGGATCAACAACTCTTCCTTGCTCCAAGCTCTTTGGTCTTCAATCTCTTCTCACCAAGATCCACTTTCCAAGCTTAATAACACACAAATAGGGAGAGTAAATACGATTTAGGGTTTCGGTGGGGGGGGGGGGCTGTAAAGGAAGCTAAGGGAGGCTAATGACCTTTTAAATAAAATCCAAAACCCTAGAAATTAGGGTTTCATCCTCCAGCTCCAACTCATTGAGTTGGTCACTTAAAACACCCAGCCAAATCTGTTCCTACTCGACGAGTCGGGGAATCCAACTCATCGAGTAGACTTTTCAAAATGAATATAAGACTGTAAAGTTCATACCTGAGAGTCGGGGTGTTACATGATGATATTTATATTTATAGAGTTTGAAAGTCATATATATATATATATATATAGAGAGAGAGAGAGAAGGAGAAAGAGAGAGAGAGAGAGAGAGAGAGAGAGAGAGAGGGGGAGGGGGGTTCAAATGTGGATTGACATCTATTATGCGGATGTGTAGACAATGCTATTCTGTGATAATGACAAAGAAAATATGTTGTTTGATAATGTAAATATGTTCAATATTACATAACTATTATTATTATCACACATTCTTACTAATTAAATCATCTATAAGGTTATTATAGACTTTTTTTTATTATTATTCTCATTTTGACAGAATGTTGTCAGGATGTTTATTGAGTTGTATTCTGTAAGAATGAAAATGAGTGAAAACGATCGTGAGAACAAAAATAAATAAGAATTAGTGAGAATGCATGGAAATGACAATAATTGTGTAAGGTTGAGCGTATTCACATTACTAAACAATTTATTCTTTGAGTAATTTTCATAGAATAGCATTGTCCACACGTTCCGCACAATAGTTGTATATCCACATTATAACCTAGCCCTATATATATATATATATATATATATATATATATATATATATATATATATATATATATATATATCCCTAGGCGAATTTTCGTGCATTGGGCGTGAATATATAATTATCTAGCAAAAATAATAACTCTTAACAAATTAATATTTAGTATTTCTAGTTAAACAACCAATGTAAGTAAGAATGCAAGTTTACAGTAAACCTATTATTTTTATTAAGCATTGTTAGGGTGTCAAACCCAACAAATGACACACATGCAAAATGACTCCACATACACTGTTAATATGCATTATAAAGTAATACAATTATAAACTAATACAAGGAAGCATGGTCGATCCATAGAGACATGAGACAATTACTTATGACTTTGTGCATAAGGTACAAAGTAGTAACTAAAAAATAAGGGGTTGTATGCAATAATTTAAGAAAATGATTAATGGACAAAGTGAATGATTAACTAGTTGAAGTGAATTCAGGATTTGTAAAGTCTCCGACTACATATATGACAACTTAGTAATGTTGTAACCTCCCTTTTTCACAACAAAAGATTTTCATTTTTATTAAGGTAAAACTCAATATCATAAAACTCATATTAAGAAAACCATTTGTTCTAGATTACATTTGTAAAATCAGAGTAATATTATAACATAGAGTCTTCATTGCTGCTGATGAATGTATACAGTCTTGCCTTTGCCTTCATACGATAACCGATGATACCAAAAACAATAACAACTTGGTAAGCACAAATCTTAGTGAGTTTCCCCAAAACACTGCACATAACATAACATATACAAGCATGCATATGGGGTCCTCATTCATCGGAATTAAATACCCCCGACCCAATTAGTCATCGGATTGGAATTCCCCAGGTTTGTTGGCCTACCGCCTCAACCCAACCGCTCTCCCTCGAGCCTCCGTGCCTACAACTTACAGCCAGTCCACACCTGGTATCTTGGCCTACAACATAAAGCATGACCGCCTCAATGTCATCCACCGCCATTTGTCGACATATAAGCAAGCAAGGATCAAGTAGGCACATAATATATGTAATATCAATCATACAGTTCAATACCGCCTACTAGACCTCTCATAACACACTTCTCTGCTACTAGCTAACATCCATGGAATGTGTAACCATAATTAACCAGATGTGAGATAGCCACTCGAACAAATGATCCTACTCTAGAGCCACAACCAAACAAGGAACGTGCAAGAAAGCCTAGATCATGAGTTCTCAAGTTATCCTACATGACTACGTATATTCCCTAGAACATTCCACTAGACGATAACCTGCTTACTGGTACTCTAACCTGTATACCTCTACTATTGCCTCCCATCACACTAGGATGTACATATAAATCTAGCAAATCACTACATCATAGCAACATCCTATACCCAAGGATATGTGACTAACTTTGCAAGGAATGTGTAACCATATGTATCTAGATGTGAGATAGACACCCATACAGATGATCCTACTCTAGAGCCATAACCAAACAAGGAACAAGTAGGCTAGCCTAGATCAAGAGTCTTCAGTTATCCTATGTGTCTACATAGAGTCATGTGACATCCCCAAAATCTCGGCCAGAAAATACCGATTTCATTTATGCTTTTAAAATAATTTCATAGTAAATCCTTTTGATTTGAAATAGTTACAGAATTTGTTCCCAAAAACAAAGTATGATAAAATAATATTTGCCAAAGTATTTCATAAAGAAATGTATTTTAATTATATAATCAAAACTCGGGATGTCATGTTCCGATACAGACCATAAAGCATAAACGATAACATTACAAGTCATTCAACGAATATATACATATATAGACTTGTAAACAAAACAACTTGATGATTCATCCATCTTATGCCCTTGCACCACTTCCTGTAATACAAATAAAACTGAGTGGGTCATGCTTGAGAGCCTGGTGAGCATATAGGGTTATCAACCCACAATAAATAATTAAATTTAATTTCACCAACCAACAATAACCAGATTACACATTCCAGTTATCCTCACTTTACGTCCCTAAAACAACATCTATCTCAAGGGACCTATTCTAGGATTTTGATTGGGACGTATATTACTGCTAAGGGGTTTCCTCAACAATAGATGTCCTAAAGGCAACCATGAGGGGGATAGAGTATATCGGTGAATACATCATTCACAACACCTACAGGTTATGAACCTGCTAGCGTTCCACTGGACTATCTAGAAAGAGTCCATGGTCGTCATCCATACTCCGCTAGATGACTAGGTCAACAACAACATCGAGGCCTCTCATCTGTTTATCACGCATCAACTATCTACCCATGTTCTACCCAACATATTAGTAGATAAATAAATAAATATATATATATATATATATATATATATATATATATATATATATATATATACATAGTTTAAAACCTGTATAGCATTCTCATTCAATACATTTTCCAAACAATAGATGAGACACATACACATAACACATATTTCATAGAGAACAAATCATATCTATGAGATAGAAGAAAGTGAATATAAATTCACACATATAACAACAAAATATACACATAACACGTATTTTATATAAACTACTTCATAATTATGTGTTAGAAGAAAGTAACTACACACTCACTTGATCAGAAGATGATTGGATAGCACTACGACTTGTAGAAGTAGTATTCTTCGGTAGATCTAGAAGATCTTCACAAAAACCGGGCTTCTCACGGGCAAAGCTTCGGCTCGGGAATTGCACTTCTCGGGATCTTCGGGGCTTTGGGACTTGCTTCGGGGCTCGAGAATGATATCGGGGCTTCAGGATATTTCTTGCACGTAAAACGGGGTGAAAATGTGAGAGGAAAGAAGAATGGAGCAAAAAATATCGGCTGCCCTCGCATGCCTCTCATAGGGGCTGAGTCCTCGCATTACATTGGGCGTAATGCTCCGGTACGCAGGGCATACTATGGATCAGGCCTCCAGGTGGCGACGTTTCGGTGGTGCTACGCGTCTCTTCTTTGGACCGCAAAAAACCGAAGTACATTGGGCATACTTGAAGGTTACGCAGGGCGTACCCTTCGGATCAGATCGGCGACTCCCGGCCTCGGATAATATCGGGGTTAATAATTAAATTTAATACTTTAATTAATTAATAAACTTCAAAAATTCATATCTTCCTCATACGAACTCTGTTTTCGACGTTATTTATATCCATGCGTAGGTGATACTAAGCTCTACAACATTCGTTTAGACTCAGTCTGCTAATTTTGACTTTATTTTTATTATTTATTTTTAGTAGGCCGGGACAAGAAAACTCCATTATAAATTCATAACTTCTTCATCTGACATCCGTTTTCTTCTGTCTTTTTACCGTTGCATTACCATTGACGAGATCTTTGATTCTCATTTAGATTGTGTCGGTTAAAAACCGCTCTAACGTAAATTTCACTTTTTACGTCATTCAGCGTTGTCGGTTCTGTCGCAAAACTTCGACAGGTCATAACTTCTTCGTTACAACTCGAATTTCGGCATTCTTTATATATTCAGAAACCTCATTTCAACTACTACAACATTATCCATAGATATCAGCTTTATCTAAAATTTTATTTTGAAGCTTATTCTCATTCTTAATTTAATTATGTCACACAACTAAGCACAAAACACATAATACTCAAATAATACATCTTTATTATTTCAAGATGGGTTACAAAGATTAACCTAGACTATTATATCAACATTAATGACAAGCCCAGAAACATAGGCGTTACAAGTCCCTAGGGCATCCTTCTAATAACTGATAACCAAAACTATTGGGTCGGTATTGGTGCCTTCGACCCACAAGTACATGGAGGAGAACTCACCTAAAATGAAGAATCCCAAAATACTGAAACGTGCTTCCCTTTCTGCAATGCTTACTGCCTGGAACCCACTAATCTCCAAAACCAGGTAAAATCTCTATCAACAGTCCAAAACCCTCAAGTTTGACCCAAAGTATAACATGGTTAAAATTTCGACGGTCAATGGAAGTAAAAAAAAAAAGTCAAAGTCCAAGGCAGGCTGAGTACACTCAGTGTATTCCATCTGTATGCTCAGCGTATGCGATCCAAGGCTAGTCCACGCAGCATACTCTCAGGTACTCCCGTCATACATACGTCCAAGACAACTCCTTTATTTAGTTCTTAATCCCTTATGACCTTTCTTCCAACACTCAGATCTAATCCTAAAAGACAGTCTAGATCATAAAGTTTCCAACTTTATGATTTTATATGACTAGAAGGAGTCAAAATCCAAAGCCCTAACTTATCATAAGACTCTAAGCTTCATAACTTATGTACTAATGGACAAACAAGACAAAGATTTCATTTTTATGACTTAATACCCTCAAATACACTTGGAAATACACTTCAAAAGATCTTGAATAACTCACACTCAAATGGACCAATTTGTGGGACAAAAAGGACACAACTGTAACATCTAAGATAAATCTATCAAAATACCTTTTAGAATCCACCGAAAAACTAAAAATATTCCTTAAAGGAGATTTTCCTTTGAGGCATAAAGGTACAAAGTTTATACCTTCTAGACATGAATTAGGTATTAGAACTTCCAGATCCAAAGTTTTTTCAAGCTTTTAAGCACTATTACCACCTTTTTCTTCATTCAAAGGCACCCAAAACCACACTTATTGGCTCATAAGGCTCAAACTAGAGTTAGGGTTTCAAGGGTGAACATTGGAGAGATAGAGGCTGAGAATGGAAGAGGTCTAGAGGAGTTAAGGTTCTTAAATAAGGCTCAAAAATCCTAAATTTAGGGTTTGGGATATGGCCATATACGCCCAACGTACGCTTCTAAAGGTGTGACTTTAATACGCTGGTCTGCCCATCGTACCACCCTTTTTCCAAATTCAACACAAATTCAAACTATCACAACTTCTTCTATTGAACTTTGATTTTGGTGTTCTTGATATGCACAGAAAGATGTTGAAGAGCCCCACAATCTAATCTAGTTATTTTGCACTAAGAACTTCTTGATTAAAAATCCATAATTCATGCAGAGAAACCCGATCTATGACTTTCCTTTTCTACACTTTGAACCAGTACACAACTCGAGGTTTAGATCTCTCAACCATCATTACATCATTCCAAAAGGTCTAAACTTTACCTCCTTAAATCCCAAAAATTTTACATAATCAAATTGCAACCCACGATCCTGAAATAAGAAATGACAAGAAACAGGATGTTACAATTCTTCCCCCTTAAATTAGATTTTGTCCTCGAAATTAGTTCTCGCTTCCACTCTCGGAGTAACCCATTGATTGGCCGACCACCTCTTGATGCATATGCGGTCTTAACGAGAAACAGTGATTTAGTGAAAACACTTCCTTACACCACACCCCTAATCCTACAAGAAGAGAATCCACTTCTAGCTTAAGTCGACCAGGTCCAAAAATCATGGACAACTTTTAGGTAACCAGCACCACCCCATTTGTTTCCCATGTTGACAAAAACTCCCAACTTGATTTGACCCAAGTCTTCTGACCTTGCGTCGCTCATCGAACATCCGAAATAGGAACTACATATTATGTCATAGCTACTAGCCTCAGACTCATTAGTGACAAACCCTTACAAACTCAGCAAACAAGGCTAAACCGTCCTTTCTATCAATGAATCTCGAAACTCTAGGCTAACTGTCAATACTTTAACCTCGCATAAATGCACCAACACAAAGAAACCCTAAACTAGACTAGGCTCCTACTCGGCTCTAACAACCTTCTCTACTGTCAACTGACAATACTTGGGCTTGCCCCCAACCTGCTAACCAATAATTGCACTCGAGATTATCCTTGACCTGCTAACCAAAAAATACACTCGGGCTCACCCTCGACCTGCTAACCAACAACTGCACTCTGAACATGCCGCACACCGGATAAACAAGAATTAACTAATCCTACTTGGATTTTGGTCCATGTCTGAGACTTCCAAGCCCCAATCAAACAAGATTAGACAAGGAAGTTCTCCATACGATCCTCAACCCGGCTCCTAACATCCTAGAGTATAAAACATGAGGATGCCCTACATGCTAAGACTATGACGATTCGAAAAGAAATCTAGCAACTAACGATGATCTAGATGTGAGAATCAGAAGGTCAAATAGTTTTGTGAAAATCCTGAACAGAAGAGATTCGACTGAGAGCTGAACCTTGCAACAAGGTCTTCCCGTTGTGAGGTTTCCACTCTCCCCCACTTGGATAATGCTAAATCCTAACAATTTCGACATCCTTTCAAAATTACATGCCACTTGAAATCTACTAATTGATCCTCACACTTAACACTCAAATGTACAGGAAAGATTTACAACCATGACAACATTTATAATTTCCAACATGCAAGTAACACTCCAAAGACAAATAATCAATCCCTTCATAATAAGAATTTAGATGAAACCAAATATATATAAGATAATTTCATTCAACTGATCATTCCATATTAGAACTAAACTTCCTGAACATAAATAGAAAATACAATAATACCACAATACCATACCTAACCAAATTGAAGAACTACAAAAAAAACTCAAGCCTCGGTTTCCAGAACTTTGGCCGTCCCACATCGCCCGTCTGATAATTACCAATCTAGGGGTGAAGGGTTCTGAACCTCACTGAAAATAAGAATGGGACAATGAGCTTTGATGTGATCCTCCTGATTGCGATGGATACAAACTCGTGAACTCCTCCTCCAATCCCTACCAAAATGAGCATCACCGCTACATCTGCAACACATAACACATAACACGGTAAGAACGAAGCTTAGTAAGCTCCCCAAAATACCACACACAACTCATTAGCCACTCGAGGCTATAACTCAGTAAGACTCTCCGGTCAATGTGTCTCAGTGGGACCATCTGGTCTCACATCTCAGTTTGAACCCTATGGCCCTATCTCAGTGGAACCCTCCGGTCCCACAAATCGGGTTGGACCCTTCGGTTCGATCTCAGTAAACATAATTATAACACATATATCGCACAGACAAATGCATAATATCAGATAACTCAAATAAGCACATGAGATCCTCCGGTCACACACAGATACCACTCATGGATAGTGAGAAGACTCACCTAGTAAGAACTCGAATAATCTCGAACTCGAATCACCAGTCTAGCCTCCGCCTAACACATACGATAATTATCCCTAGTTAATAATGAATCTCATGAAGCTAGACTAACCATTCTATATCTCACAGAAGGGTAAAAAGATCATTTTACCCCTCCATAGGCTTAAAAGTCCACAAATTGACCAAACCCTAAAAGTCAACCAAAAAGTCAACGGCAGGGAGTACGCTGTGCGTACAAGCTCTCTACGTTGGTCATACTTAACTGCCATGCAGGTATCGGGGATGCTCGACCCCTACGTTGTGTGTACTGGGATTATGCCCATCGTACATCCCAATTTCACTCTTCTCACTCATTTGGTCTTAATTAGTTAAGACCTTGGCTCATATCATAGATCTGGACCCCCTAATAGCTCTTACTACATAAATTCAATGACTTTAAGCATTTGCATGGCTGATATGGTCACAAACACACAAAACACTCACTCTCTTATCTTAAAAAGCTCATAACTCATGCATGGCTTGATTCCAACATCCAAGATTGGATTTTTATGACATTACACCACTAAATACACTCAAAGGGGTTGATCAAAGTCTCTAGAGCTCATTATCTCATAAAGTCTCCAACTTTTTGGGACAAAAACCTTAAAATACTCTACTATGATGAACAAATAAAAAGAGTTAGAAAGCTTGAAGCTTTATAGTGACTCTGGGCCGTCAGTAACCTCTTTCTGACCTACTAAATCTACTCAGTCATCTTCTGCACTAGCTCAGTGCCACCTATCACTCTCTACCCTACTTCTCCCCAACAAATGGCAGTCCGACACCTCCTCCCGTATAGAAGCTCAAAGGGAGGCATACCAATACTCTCATGATGGCTGTTGTTGTAAGAAAACTCATCCAAGGGTAAATAAGTGTCCCCACTTCCTCCGAAGTCCGTAACACATGCATGAAACATATCCTCAAGTGTCTGAATCATTTGTTCGCTCTTCCCGTCCATCTACGGGTGGTATGCAGTACTGAATAGAAAACGTGTGCCCAACTCCTTATGAAATTTCTTCCAAAACCTGAAAGTAAAACGCATGTCTCGATCTGACACTATAGAGGTCAGCATCCCATGCCGTGCTGCCACCTTTCACATAGATCTTAGTCAATCTCTCTGCAGAAGAGCTATCACTAATAGCAAGGAAGTGAGCACTCTTCGTTATGCAACCCACAATTACCCAAATCGCGTCAACTCCATGTGCATTCCTCGGTAACTTGGTGATAAAGTCCATAGAGATATGTTCCCACTTCCACTGGGGAATATCCAGAGGCTGTAATGGACCATGTGGATGCTGGTGCTATGCTTTGACCCAGCAGCAGGTCAAGCACCCCTCAACTACCCATGCCACATGCCTCTTCATACATGGCCACCAATAATCTCTCCATAGGTCCAAATACATCTTAGTGGCCCCGAGATGGATCGAGAATTTCGATATATGTGCCTCCTCCATCAGTATACGTCGAGCTCTTCCCGTATAAGACACTTAAATCCTCCCTTTGAAAGTCATAAGCCCTCGACTATCCGTCACAAAATCAGACACCTTCCCAATCACCCGCTCACTCTTGTGGTTCTCCAGTCTCATGGCCACCACCTGGGCCTCTCGAATGGTATCTAAGACTGGAGTCATCACCGTCATCCTCATACACATATATCGGATGGGAGCACTCTCTGATCTACGGCTCAGGGCATCAGCTACCAAATTAGCCTTGCTCAGATGATACAAGATTTCACAGTCATAGTCTTTCACTACATCAAACCATCTCATTTGTCTTATATTTAGGTTAGGCTGATCCATGAGATACGTCAGGCTCTTTTGGTCCGTGAATATGGTACACCGAACCCCGTACAAATAGTGGCGCCAGATCTTGAGAGCGAACACCACTACCCCCAGCTCTAGATCGTGGGTGGGATATCTCATATCATGAGGCTTCAACTGCCTCGATGCAGATGTTGTCATGTGCCCCCTCTGCATCAGCACCACACCCATCCCGAAAATAGATGCATCGCAGTAAACTACAAAGTCCTCTACCCCTCAGGTAGGGCTAACACCGGGGCTTCGCACAATCTCTGGAGAAGAGTCTCAAATGAGGCCTGCTGCTCGGGACCCCAAATAAAAGTAACACCCTTTCGGGTCAACCTGGTGAGAGGGACGACAATATTGGAGAAATCTATGATAAATCTCTTATAGTTTCCGGCCAAACCCAGAAAACTCCTGATCTCGGTGGGGGATCTCGGCACCTCCCATCTCATCACCACCACGATCTTGGCCGATCGACCAATATCCTATTCTGGTTAACTAAGCGTCCCAAGAACTGGACCTCTCGTAACCAGAAATCACACTTGGAGAATTTGGCATAAAGCCTCTCCAACCTCAAAACTCCAAGAATCTCTCTCAGATTCTCCTCATGCTGTTCTCTGGATCTCGAATACACTAAGTTATTGTATATGAACACAATCACCGATCGATCCAACATAGGTCTGCACACCCGGTTCATGAGGTCCATGAACGGTGCTGGTACGTTGGTGAGCCCGAAAGGCATCACCACAAACTCGTAGTACCCATAACGAGTCCTAAAGGTCGTCGTCTGGATATCCTCTTCGTAGACTCTCATCTGATGATATCCAGACCTCAAATAAATCTTAGAAAACCACGACACCCCCTGCAACTGATCGAACAAATCATCGATCCGCGGTAGTGGATAATGGTTCTTGATCGTCAGCTTGTTCAACTCCCGGTAATCAATACACATCCGGTGTGAACCATTCCTTTTCTTGACAAAAAGGATCAGCACTCCCCATGGCGAGCTACTCGGTCTGATAAATCCCTTTCCCTATAGCTCTTGGAACTATGAGGATAACTCTTGCATCTCTAGTGGCGCAAGGCGATAAGGTGCCTTGGCGATAGGCGCCGCTCCTGGAACCAAATCAATCCGGAACTCCACTTTCCTCTCAGGAGGCACACCTGGTAACTCCTCAGGAAAAACATTCGGAAACTCGCTCACTATCAGAACCTCAGCGATAGAACTCGGTCTCTCGATAGCAACCCTTGTATCCATCACATAAGCTAAAAAGTCCCTGCAACCTTGTTGTAGACTCTATCTCATTCTGGAAGTCGAGCATAAAGCTGACCCAGATCTGGTACCCTCACCATACACTGTAAGCACTCCCCCACTAGGGTCTCGTATGGTCACCACCTAACGCTTGCAGTAGATCACAGCTCTGAACCGACTCAACCAGTCCATGCCCATAATGACCTAGACATCACCCATCTCGATCAACACCAGATCTATTGGAAACTCAACACCAAAAAATCTTGAGCACACATCCCCGGATCACATCAGTAGAAAACACTGCATGCTCATCGGCTATAGAAACTCGCAGAGGTCGACTGAACCCCTCACGTCAGATATTGATGTGGCGACTAAACGCTAATGACATGAAGGATCGACTCGCACCCGAGTCAAATAACACCAATGCAGGTAGAGAACTCACAAGAAAAGTGCCTATACACTACGCAATATAAGAACAAACATAACTCGAAAATAGAATAAGAAAAAGAACACATACTGGCCATGACATCTAGTGTTGCGCGGACCTCCTCCACTGTCAGCTGAAAGGCTCTCACACAAACCCTCAGTGTCTTGACCTTCGCTGGCCGACTCTCAGTAGCTTGTATAGCAGTAGGTGTAGATCCCTGTGTTGATCCATGAAGCAGCTTGGGGCACTCGACCTTCCGATGGCCGGTCTGGTTGCAATGAAAGCAGATTGCAAACCCCTTGGGGAAATCCCTCTCCATATGCCCCTCTTTTCTACATTTTTAGCAAATACCTTCTCGACATGATCCCTCATGACTCTTGCCGCACTTCCCACAAGTGCGGCCTTTTTGGCCTTCTGATCTCGAATCATCGTGCTTAGCTCGCTTGGCTTCTGGATGCGACTGTGTCGACCTCCTGTGTCTCCCCTGAGACTCCGCCTCCTCCCTGGCCTAAGTCTCTAGCACAATCTCCCTATTTCGGGTATTTTCCTGAAGCTCATAAAATGTCAGATAAGATGAGTTCGCCATGAACTCCCAAATATCCCTCCTCAGAATGCTCAAATACCGGCTCATCAGGGCAGAACAACGCCCTCTCGTGGAACATCCTCGTAATCTCTGTCACCGACTCTGTCTTCTACTTGAGAGACAGAAACTCCTAGGCTAACCATTCCCTCTCCACCGGTGGAACATAATCATCTCGGAACATCAAAGTAAACCTTTCCCAAGTCACTGCAGTGTGCTCTGCAGGAGTAAAACTGGCGGTCACATACTTCCACCAGTCGTTCGCTCCCAAGCGAAGCTGGTTCAGCGCGAATTGTACACTCAATTGCTCTGTACATGAACAAGTGTAGAATCACCCCTCGATATCATAGATCCATCTCATCGCAGCACTCGGATCTTGAGTTCCATCAAACTCTAGTGGCTTCGTGTTTCTGAACACCCGATACAACAACGAGTGACCTCCCTGTGGCCTGGCAGCAGTGACAGTTGCAGTAGCTGCAGCAGCAGCCGCCTCAGTAACTACAACATATCGCATGTCATACGTCTCAATCAAAGTGGTCTTAATAGACCCAAAGCATGATTAGACAAGTCATACACTTCTTCTTTTTGTGCATATCTCAAAAATTGCATAATGAAGAAGAAGAAAGAAAGTCAAACTTTTATAAACTCTTTTATAAAATATAAACCTTGTCTTTTAAGAAAAATACAAAAGGATTCAACTAGTCCAAAAGTTTGTACATGACTTATAAATCATACCATATGATGTATATAAAGTTACTTGATAATGGAATTATTTATTTCCATGAAATAAATAATTTCCAATTTAATTATAAGAGTTTTATTGAATATTTATTAAAACCAATTTCTAATAAACAATCAATTGTATCAAGTTGTTGTTAGTGTGACCCGTTAGTATCATATGTTATTTAGTAATATCACTTTAATATGACTCTTGAGCATACCAAGCCTTTCATGAACAGCCTGAATCTGATCCTACAGTTGGGTTATTAGGGTCATTTAATTCAGTAAAGAGACAACATAAGCATATAGATAATGAGAACACATAACTCAAAACATGATCCAATTCAACCATATGTAGGCAACCTAATACATATCAGCAAGAAGGAAAGACAACATACCTTTGTGATCTTCGATTTCTAAGACTTTGCCAGTTAATTGGACTTTGGAGGATCCGATGGAGAATGCCTCTTTAGTGATCTCACTCAAGAAGCAAATAACAGACTAGAAAAACACCTAAACAAAAAACACCCTAAAAATCAGAATAATATAAATCTAGATCGGTGCTACATAGTGAGTGGAGCCCTCTATGCAGTACGTGGAACGACTTTTAGGGATCTCTGGATCTTCGAGAGCACCACCAGATTTTCTAGGGTTTTGACTGAATTCTCTAACTCTAAAACTAGGGTATAGGCCTCTAAATTTATAGGGACACGAATCAAATCATAACAAATAAATATAAGGGATTAGAATAATTATCATTATCTTTGGTAATTATCTGATATTCAAATCCTTTATCTAGAACATTCTAGAATCTCAATGTTTCATTTAATTAATTAAACAATTAATTAATTAACAAACCGAACCCTATACTGTAATCTTTCTAGTTTTGCTCATATTTTTGCTTGCATATAACCAAGAAGGACATTGTTATTTATAATAATATTACCGACTTATTATCGCTATGGACACCATCTTCCAACATTAAGAGCATCCACAACATTAAAATTTTAAGAGATTATATGATAAAATAAATTATGCAAAGACAAAATTATATCCACTTTCCTCTTTTCAAATATTTTTACATTTTTTTTTTTAATTTTCAAGCTCAAAAGATAATTATTTTTTATATTTTTTCATTCTTTTACTCTATTAATTGATATTAGTAGAACCCATAAATAAGTTTTGCGGAAAACAAAAACTTGAGTTTGATGGAAGTTTGTTATGTTATTTGGTTTATTGATGTGGCAATAACGTTATACTAAATTTTTTTTTTTATTCAAAACGCTCCCTTATTATGGTGCTCTAAGTATTGAGCAGATTTTTTAAAAAGAAAACAAACAATCAGAATTGTCTTCTCGTTCTTCTTTATGATATTCAATTTGATCTCCTAGTAATAAAAAGTAAAACCTGATACTTGTTTATATTTTAATAATGCAAATTAGTACTTATAGACTTGGTTTATTGATCCTAATATAGTTCCAATGTTCATGTCAAATACGATTGCTGATTTTAGCTACTCATTCTAGTGTAATAAAACGTACGGATTGCCAATGGAGTTCAAGTCTTGATTTTAGATAATTTAGGAGGTGGAGAGTGCATGTTTGTATAAAACAAGGTTGATCTCATTTCGACCAAATGGCGGTGAAGGGGTTACGCCCCTTGCCAGGGGCCAAGGGAAAGTACCACGACCCGAAAAAATAATTTAGTTGAGAAAATTGTAATAGTAAATATTATTTACAGAATATACCTTTCATAATTATTTTTGGAACCGTTATCTCTTGTTTATTGGATAAAATCATTATTTAATATTGTTTTGCTTCTATCTTGGTAATTATAAGAATTCCAATTCTATAAAACCTTTGTTTGCAGTTTATTATCAATGCCTTGATACTAAACTATTATTTTAAGGATCATCACCATAATGTGGATCTCGTGTATCCTAAGCATATGGATTGAAATATCATATTTGAAAAGTGATCATACGATTCTTCAAGTAGATCCAAACTATTTATCAATTTCAAAAACATTATTGTCCTCCAAACCCTAATAAACAAATCGTTTAGTGCAGAATGATGTCATTTTTGTTGTAGTGTTTTAATGGCTTGATATTTTACAATCAATAGATCCTATTTTGCTGATATGACATTACAACTCACCTTTCATTATTTGAAAGGCTTGGAATGGCATGGCGTTTTGCAAGGTCTATTAAAATCTTATTTAGATGCTCAAAGTTTTCCTTTCATAATCTCTCACCTTATCTCCCATCAAAATTGACAACTTACCTAACCCAAAGATTTCAAAGAAGATTAAGAATATTTTGTATTAGGGAAGCTATGGAATCTTTTGACAATACATGTTAGGTGGTTTGGTTGAGCTTCAACTAATTCTAGTTACGTAGCACATCTAACTCTCTCTTTTTACCACTATCATTCAAAAATCTTACATCAATTTCCATCAATACCATTTAATTTGCTTAACCTAAAGATTCTTTAAAAAATCTATGAGGGGCCTATGGAAGCCTCTAATGACACGTTTTTAGGCATCATGTTAGATCAACTTCCGTTAGATTTAACAACTTGAACTCATGTTGTCCATTAAATGTAATTTTGTTCCCTAACACATTGAACTCTCCACCATCGTTCAAAATGGCTGACCATCCCTTCGTACCTTTCATAATCTCTCATTAATCTCCCACCAACACTAAACAACTAGTCTAATCTAAAGATTCTGAAAAAAAAAAGAGAATCATCTCTAAGAGGGTCCTATGGAATCCCATATTGACATTTATCTCTAAATAATAACATTCATTCTTTTTAGACTACTATTTTAAATATTTATGAAAAGTGTATTTTTCAAGAATTATAAAAATTTCATATGAAAACTATATAGATTTAGGAGTGTATTTTCAAGAATTTTAGATATTTTCAAATGATTTATAGGCTAGCAATATCAAAAGTTGATAAAAATGTGCCCCTCATCCAAAGGTTGGGGGTTCAAATCTCGATAAAAATGAGAAATATAGATTTAAAAGTATGATAGTAGATGTTTTTGGTGGTTTTTCTAAAAAAAAAAAGTACTTCAATAAAGTTTCTTGTATATACTTATTTCAAATATAATGATTTTTATAGTTATGATCTTAAAAAATTATTTAACTGATATTAAATATAAACATACTTATGCATTTTAAGTAGTGGAAATTTGCTCCCACATGTTTGATATATGGTGGAATCTTGTAAGTGGAAGCATTATTAGCAAGTGGTGTTTCACCTTAGATCTTTGTGAGTGACGATATTAACCACCTCTCTTTCTCTCTCTCCAAACAAATGTCAAATGTGAATTAAACTACCATATAACTTTATTTTGAAAATATCATCAAAATAAAAGCAAAACTCCCTTGAAAACAGTAAAGAAAAAATAAATATTATCTTATTTTTTCTTCCTATCCATTATTATACATATGTTAAATAATGATAAATATTTTAAAATATTATTAATTTTATTAAATATTTCATTTGTTACTGTTTAACATGGATATGAATAAAAAATAGTAAAATATTTTATTTCTCCTAAAGGAAAAACTAAATTGGCTGAGTTGGTTGCGATTCTTAAATTTAGCCTTTCTTTATTGATATTTTTATTTTCTAACAAGTTGGTTTAATAAAATTTTCGTACTCCCAATAAAATGAAATTTACCTTCACACACACACACATATATATATATATATATATATATATATATATATATATATATATATATTAAAATCAAACAAATTAAATGATTGGTACGTAAATAAATGCAAATTGCAAAGTGTGAGAGACAAAGGATAGTGTGGTTTGTTGATGGAAGCCAGGGAGGTCGGTCCTTTTACAGGAGAAAAACAAGCGAAGCCGTCCGTTTTGCTTCCTTCACTACATTAATTCAACATTTCTTTTTTCCTTTTTCTTCGCTTGGTAAGCGCTTTATCTCATACTCAATTTTTTTTTTCTCCTTTTTAATAAGTCTATTAATAGGAAGTTAAATTGAAAAAATAACAAAGAAAAAAAAATCTTACGTTAATGAATAATAGATTACGGATATCGAAATTTCAGCAAACAAATATACAGTATTTTGACTTTCATGAAATTCAGTCATATATTGGTTTTATAATTTATCTACTTAAAAACTAGAAATTACAAATCAAAGAATTTTAATAAATTTATTCATTTTACACTTGAAATATATTCATTTAATTTTGAAAATTTTATTCATTTAATTTTGAAATATTTAATTTTGAAATATTTTTATTGGTTGAAATTACATTTTTTTTTTTGCAAAAACCGATTGTAAGAAGTTAATTATAGGTTGACATTTTATAAAGTAATGAAATATTATCACAATATATTTACTAGAAAAGTAATTTCACATATGCGTCACCATCCCCCCCTCCCCTCCAATTATATGTTCACCACATGTTCAGTAGCTTTGGAAATCGCTATAACTATATAATGTTTTTTTATATATTTAGATTAAAATTAAAAAAAAAATTAATAACATAATTAGATATTTCACATTACATTAAAAAAAACATAAAACATAAAATTTCAAATCTAGATTCCGAATAACCATAAAAAAATAATACCTAAAACCTAAATAACTAAAAACCATAGAAATTAAATATAAATATTAAAAACGTTAAAACTTAAACTTCATACTTTTCCCGAACTTCTTGTTGGATTTTCAGAAACACGGCTAAATTTTCCAGGTCGATATTCGGTTGCGGCTTCATGTTTAAAATTTGAAGATCGGTGAATGCTTGTTTCCAACGCCGAGCATCCTTCGTTGACTCGTATTTTTTTTTTTTTTTGTAAAAAACTTAGAGTTTTGTCAATTCTGTCCGCAAGCACGTCTTCGTTAATCGCTTTTCCGCTTGAAGATGCTGGTTTTTTCCCTTTATCCCTTCCTGGTGGTCGACGAGGTTGGACTTTCCGGTGGACCCTCCCTTTCGGTCCCATCGAAGTCGTCATTAAGGTTGACACCAAAACCCACATCCGACTCAGAAGTTCTTGGCCTTTTGTTCGAGCTGGTGGTCGATCCCGAATGCAAAGTCTCCGGGTTAAGGACCCATTTTGGACCGTTCCGACAAATTTCGATGCTTTTTGGTGGCCGAACGCTTTACCGCCAGTGGTAACTTTGAATTGTTGGCAAGCGGTTGATAAAATATTGAAATTCTTGCTACCACTTTTATGCATATTTTTCAGATTTTCAAATATGCCGTTAAACTTGGTGCATCCGGCTCGTAGTTCACGCCATTTTCCATTGATCTTGTCGTACGTTCGACCCGTTTGTCTTCCTAAGAGCGAGTGAAAGTGGTCTAAAACACAAAGCCAAAAATTGTTTCTCATTTGCGCCTTGCCCGTCCTCGAGTCGCACGATATAGAAATCCAACCTTTAGCTAAAACTTCCTCCTCCTCTTTGATTCAAGTCGTTCCTCTTTTATTTGTAACTTTTCCTTTTGATTTCCTTCGCCTAGATGGTTGTGTTTCTTCGACACGGTCATCATCATCGTTGTCCAGGTTTATAGGTGGGGATTGAGAAAAAGGGATGTAAAACCCCGTTTATTTATTAAATAAATAAATAAATAAATTAATGGCTTGTAGTCCTAAAATAATAATTATATATATATCAAAGGATGGTTCGAAGGGCTAATTATCATTTTTAGAAGTCGGGGGTTAAAAGCGTGAGTTTGGGACTCATTTTATAAATATTTATAAAGATAGGGGCTCCGTAGTAATTAATTGAATTTAATTTAAAAGGAAATGAGGTGGAGGGGATGATTATGTCATAATTAAGATATTAGGGGTTGTTTGATAATTTATGGGACATAAATTGTAAGGGATCTCCATGGATTGGGTTAGAAATGTAAAATATGGATCTATTTCGAATTAAATTGGAGCTGGAGGGACCATTTTGGTCATTATGGCAAAATAGTATGAAGATATGGTATATAAGGGTTATGAAACCCTAACCCTAGCCTCATTTGATCAACCGTACCACCCTTATGACTCCCATCTTCCAGCCGCCACCCTCACCTTTTCACCCCTAGTCCCAGTCGTCGCTTCCATGAGACCTTGGTGAACCACCAGCGATCCTTGCGACTCCGATTGTGGGCGTGAAGGCCGGTACCGAGGCTGTTGTTGCGTTGTACCTTCTTCAAAGATGTCGTCGCCCTCCTTCATCATTCTCTTCCTCCCATATCTTCTCCGATCGCCGCTCCTTTGCCGCCGATAGACGTTGCTGCTACCCGTCATCTATCATCGGGTGTACAGCTAGCCGCTGCCGCCCGACTCCCTCTCGTTCTCTTATATGTTAAAGCCCCGAGTGACTGCCGACGACGAAGTAGAAGAACACGATTTGTCGCTGCTGCTATTTGCCTGATGGGTTCGCGACCTCCCTCCTCTTCCCCATTTATTTTGTGGTGCGTGTTTTAGGATGCGTATGCATCCGTATGATAGCAGTCCTCGTGTGTTCGTTGGGGAGCAAGGGAGCCACCATGGCCGCCAATCATGGTAGTTGTCGATGTCCAAGCTTCTGCTACCGCCGGCGTGCGCCACCTAGGGTAGTTGAGTTCGTTTTACAACAGAAAGTGTAGGTGTGTATTTGCTTTGCAGTTATGTGGTTTTGGGTGTCGTTTAGCCAGGATTTTCAAAGATCAGCCACCGCCACCATCTGCCGCCGCCGGCCACCACAAGGTGGCTGTGTGTGTGTGTGTGTTTAATTGTTTAGTGTGTGTTTATTTTGATATTTAGCATTGTAAAATGTAAATCACAGCTTGGAATAATAAAAGAACTTGAAAACCACCACCTTAGGGTGGTGGCTGCCGCCACCGGCCGCCATGTCGGGTGGCGGTGTGCTTTGATGGTGTTTGGACTCGTTTGGATGATTGGACAAGGGACTAAAACCCTAATGGGCCTTGTCATCCTAATGGGCCCAATAAAACCCAAATGGGCTTAATGATATTCTAGTGGGCTTGATAGGCCCAATAAAGCCTTAATGGACCTAAAAGCCCAACAAATTGATAAATGGACTAATATTTGGGTTGGAAAAGCCATAATGCCAATAAAACCCTAATTTGTGGCAATTGCTTGGGACACACACGAGAATTAATTATTAAATCTGAAATAATAATTAATAATCATTGGCAAACTAGCGTAAGGCATAATGGACTTAATGGATTAAGTCCTTAATTGGTTAAGAAAGAAACACTGAACCTTAATCATCATTTCATGTGAAAACTCTAATTTGGGATTATGGGCTTGGACTTATCGAGATCCACATTTGGGCCATTGGAATGGAGTTTTGTGATTAAGCCCAATCACACCATACGACTTATTTTGAAGAATGATGGACTTAATGGATTAAGTCCTTAGAGAAATAATTCCTTAATGGGTTAAGTAGGAAACTTAACCCTAATCGGCATTTTATGTGAAACCCTAACTTCACTTGGGTTTATTGTTAGGCCTTTCTATTGGGCCTTAATGATTGGATTATTAATGGGCCATCCAAGAATAATTATATGGGCTAAAATAATTTAATGGGCCTAGGGTAAGTCCCATGTAAGGGGTTGGGCCTAATTTGGAAAATTGGGCCATAGATAGACCATAGATGGGCCTTAATGAGTATATGATGTTGGGCCTTAGAATGAGACCATGTATAGGCCTAGGCCTAATTTGGAAAATTGGGCCATGTGTTGGGCTTTGATTCCTTGTTGACTTTGGGCCTACGAATTGGGCCTTGGGCTTGAATAAGCCAAGCTTGGGGTAATATAATTATCCAAAGTAAGTGTTTATGGTTATATAATGGGACCCAATTATTAATTGGGTGATGTTTTGATATTGACAGATTAGGAATCTGTCAGCCAGCAGCTGGGGTCGAGTCTGCGGGACTTCAGCCAGCGGGGGATTGTGCCTTCGGGACTTCAGCAATGTGAGGTGAGTTACTTTCCAGTAGCGGTGGGTCTAAGGCCACAATGCCGGTCCACCAGTAGGAGATGTGTGATTAGATGTTTGTCTTCGTGATATTCATCTAGGGTTGCTACTACCTGTGTTATGTTATGGGTTAGTGACAGTAGGGGGAGATAGTCCCCCAGAATACCGGTCGATAGGGTCGAAGGGGCGGTCATGCCCAACCATGCTAGATAGACTATGTGATATATGTGTTATGTGGTAGTAGTAGGGGTGAAAGAGTCCCCAGTATCCGGTCAAGAGGACCGAAGGGGAGGCCAACACCCAGATATGCTAGGCAGTATCCGGTCGAGAGGACCGAAGGGGAGGCCAGCACCCAGATATGCTAGACAGTATCCGGTCGAGAGGACCGAAGGGGTAGGTCGGGCACCCAGATATGCCTGACAATACATGTATGTTATGTGATTATATGGTATGTGGTATGATGGGGGAACTCACTAAGCTTCGTGCTTATGGTTTTCAGTTTTGGTTTCAGGTACTTCGTGTTTAAAGGAAAGGAGCCGGCTTGATCGCAACGCATCACACTATGGTTTTCCGCATATGAGATCTTTGGGATTACATTCTGATATTATTTTATGATAACAAGTTTGATTATTTCTACTTTGGTTTTGACATGACATGGTATTACGGATGTTTTATTACACTGTTGGTTTTATGATGACGTATTTAAAAATGAAATTTTTGGCCTGTATTTTTGGGATGTTACAAGGGACTTGAGATGATTGTGTTTGGAATTGTTGAGATGGTTGTGTTTGTAATTGTTGGGGTTGAAATTGTTGAAAACCTTGGAATAGGATTGTGGTATTTGTTGTTGGAAGTAGTTTGGTTAAAATTTAATGTTGGTAAATAGAGGTTGATGTTGGATTGAAGATGTTATCATTTGAATGTAACCTTGATATTGATTATTTGGAATGTTTGGGGTTGTTGGGGTGTTTGGAGTGATAGAGGTATTTTGATGCTGCTCCATATATTTGAGAGAAAATGAGAAAGTAGGGAGATATGTGTTTGTGTGTTTATGTGTTTGTGTATATATAGTAGAAGAAATAAATTGAAAATGTTTTTTTTAATTAACCAAACGGTCCAAAAAAATGGTCAAAAACTTTTGGTGAATCAGATTCGGGATAACCATCCGTGATACCCATCAATCTACGTCACATTCATCGTAAGAAGGGGGGGGGGTGTTCACGCGTAAATACCCATCTCTACATCACCTATTACGCGTCAAAACTCATGCCATACCCCATGACCTAAATGGGTCAATGGAGTGTCTAAGGGTACCTTATTAGCATCATCCATCTACTCTAGTTAGTGATCTCCCATTGAAGTGTGAACCTCTTGTTAGGAAAATTAGGGTTTGTGGTGGAGATCTGGATACCAACTTGGATCGTGATATCAATTTTCGAACTGATATTTCTACCCTATTCCTGGGTTACAAGAAATTCAGGCTAGGCTAATCCAAGTGGACACTTACGTTTCTAGGCACAAAAAACGTAAGCCAATATGCTAAAAGTTTATGTGAATGCTTGATAGAAAACGAGAGCTAAAGAACGTCACCCCCTTCTGAAAAGAAGAGTTGTTTATATACTAAACACGATTAGGGTTTCATTAGGGTTGGGCCGTCATTAGTTGCATTGGAAGCCAGTAATATTAATCCGGATTAGGGTTACCAAAACTAACGGGTTTCGTTAGTTTGACCATAATCACCCTGAAGAAATTGAGTTTTCCATTAAGTTCCCACATGCAAATTCGGTGAGGTTTTGGGGTGCTGCCCCAAACCCCGTGGGGGCTCTGCCCCCCGACCCCGCCCGCTGACCTGGCAGCGGGACCCCAGCCAGGGGCTCTGCCCCTTGGACCCCGCTAGGGGCGCTGCCCCTTTGGAAACCCCAGACCGGGAGTGCTGCCCCCGGACCCCCGACTAGTCGTCGAACCGGCTTCTTACTCGATCTTATACATACGTGCACTCCGCACAACCCCCGTACATGTATTAAAGTACAAATCATGAAGCTCATTAGCTCACATGTTAGTTAAAGTTACTTACAATGACATAGTGACACTAAAATCACCAACAGCTCTTGTTTGCATCGGGAACCAAAGGGGCGATTATTTTGTATGATCAAGGAGATGGATAGAAGTAGGAGATAGAAAGCCACAGGGGTTTACATGATATCTTTGGCTAGGGGTTTGATTGACATGTGCATTTAGTTGTGGAAGACTCTCTAACTCTAACTCGGTGGGACAATCTAGTTTCCATTAAGATAAATTTCTTGGCTTGGAGAATAAAACTTAAAAAAATTCCAAATAAGACGAATCTTGATAAGTGTAAATTGAAATTGACTATTTTTTATGTGCTACATGTAGTTCAACCACTAAGACTTTAGAGCATTTTTTTCTTTAATTGCCCTCTCGTGGTTGCTATTTGGCCACAAATAGCTCGTTGGTGAAACGTTGATGTGTCGAGTTTTGCAAGTTCCACATAGTTTCTTCTTTGGAAGAGTCAATTTAATATTACTTCACCGTATAAAAAGTGTTTTGATATAGTTCTCCTTACGGCTTACTAGGTGCTTAGGATGTTTCCGAACAAGACATATCTTTTTATAGAGTCTTGATCGTTATAATGGGTTTTGTTTGTAATAGGAATACCGATTTAAAAATTAATTGGGTTTGTTGACTTGTTCGCTTCAAAACCCAATTAGTGTTATTAACTCTATGTGATTCTCTTTGTTTTTCTTAACATTTTTAACTCTATGTAATTCTCTTTTTTTTTCTTAACACCTTGCTAAGTTGTTTTAATATCAGAAACTATATAATAGAACCTTCGGAAAAGGGCAAATGCAATCTCAACCAACGATATTTTTTTGAATGAAAACTAATAAACGCATTTTCATCCTAAATGAAAAATCCCAGTCAAATAAAGTTCGTTTTAACAAGATTAGTATAAAAAATTGTATTTAAAAGTGTTATAGACTGTTGTTGAAATTGAAATGGACGTGTTAATAACTTTTGCTACATCTTCCGTTTATAAATTGTTATCTTTTTTTTTTTTTTTTTTTTTTTTTTTTTTGCAAAATGTTATTATAACATTTTTTTATCATCAAACAGACTCTACGCAAAAGCCCAATAAAAAGAATGGGCGATTGTGAACAACATGAATGGCCTACTAAGATTATTATTCAGGAATCATGAATTCGGACTTAGGAGGACCAAACCCTAAGGCCTAAGCCCTTTTAGGTCGATATAAATCAGTTATTATTATTATTATTATTATTATTATTATTATTATTATTATTATTATTTTAATACGTTATTTTAATTTATTCGATTGTCTAATTGATTTTATTAGCAAAGCTACAAAAATCTAAATTAAAAAGGTAACATATCGAGTTTATTTTGAAGTAAATGGAAGTAAGACATTACGTTTTATGATTGGAAATTTGTTTGTTTAAAGGGCTGATTTACATGTATGGAATATTTAGGAGTAATTATAGAAAATGGAGTATTTGGACAAATCTTGATAACTCTTTTGCATTCTAACCAATGGTTTCGTACAACCAATTCAAAGGCTTTATAGTTTGGAAGCTTCTATCTTTTAGTTTTTAACAAAACATTCTAGTTTAAACAAAACGCTTCGTTTGGTAGTATGAACGTTTAGCTTTTAATTTAAACAAAACGCTCCAAATCTAAAAGTTACTTCATATAGCGGTTAAAAAAGTGCTACTGAGCTTTTGAAATCAATTTCCATAATTACCCTTAAAAATATATTTATATATTTGTTTATTTTTAATCAATTGTCCTTTTATGTAATTTTATATATTTCAAAAGCTTCCAGCTACTTTTGTTAAACACTCATATAATAAATAAAAGTTATAGCTTCCCACTACCCGCTACCAGCTACCAACTACCTGCTTCCAGCTAACAACTACTTTTACCAAATACGCCCACAATTTTAGTTCAGTTATATATTGTAACAAGATAATCACAAATCTATACAACTATTTCAATAGATTATAGATGTTTCCTTTTAAGCTCATAATAGCAAGCTCAAAAAAAAAAAGTAAACAAAATTCACATGATATCAATTATTATTATTATTATTATTATTATTATTATTATTATTATTATTATTATTATTATTGAGAAACAAGAACCCAAACTTAATTTTAGAAAGAAAAAAAATTATATCAAGGAAGAGCATAGTGTACACTGATGCGGTGTTGGTTGGATTGCTCCTCTACACGAAGGAGACTCCTTCATTCCTTGTTTTTCATGAAGCTCATTGCATTTTACACACACCACCTTATGTGCACTTGGCAGAAACACCACCGACATTTCCTTCGATAAACACATCACGCATTTCCTTTTCCCGGTTCACAACACCTCCACCACCACCTCCGCCAGTGACCGAGACTTTTTCTGATATCATCGTGGCGGTTTCCAGCAGAGAAACAACGGTTTTACTGTCGGATAATTTATTGGCATAACTTATACCTCTTTTCAAAGCAGCTATTTTTGAAGAATCTGATTTAGTCTTAAAAATGAGATTTCTTTTTCGAGTTTTTCGATGTCGTCTTCATATTTTATTAAGATTTTATCTGCTTTTGATCTAGTTTAAATCTTCTCTTGATTTAGCCAATATTTTTCCTTCTTGCCTTTCGATTTTATACTTAATCGCCTGATTAACCACTTCTTCTTTCGCTTTCTCTTCCTGTTTCCAACATAGACCAAATCAACAGTCTGTTTGAGATCAAATGACAATTTTACCTTTACATTTCAACACAGAGATTTCACGATATTCATCAACTTTTACATTAGAGGAGTTAGGAAGGAAAAAATAAGAGCAAATATTGCTTAAAATTCCACTTTTTCAAGAACATACCTCAAGTTGATCTCTTTGCTCTTTAGCAAGTTGAAGATCTTCTTGCAACTGAGCAAACTTGCGCTTCTCAGCTATAAGCTATTTCTGAAACAAGGTCTTGTGTTTCTCCCATAACTGTAATTACATAAGTGTCTTCTTTTCTCTCTTTTATACCTCTTGATAGATAGCAGCTGACTTAGCAGCCTGTAAATTTGCAGCTTCCATTTCTAGCCTTAAGTTATCATTCTCAACATCCAATCTATAGACAATTGAGTTGGCACGCACAACCTGGCTACTAGCTTTGCTTAAATCATTTTCCATTTTAGAAAGCTTTTTCATAGTGTTCTCTTCTAATCACTATACGAGTCGAAACCAAAATCGCACGAAAAAACCGAATTTTCTTGAAAAACGAAGAGTTTTCGGCCTGAGTGAGTTTATGGTCGTAAAGCTGTTTACAGCCATACACCCGTTTACGACCGGTGCCAGGTGGCCCCCATCACCGACCATACCCCTAGTCTATATATATGGGACCCCCACCTTCATTTGATCCTTCTTGGCTGAAAACTCTCTCATTCTTTCTCATTCTCTCTCTCTCTCTCTCTCTCTCTCTACCTCTCGACCTTAAACCCCAAAACACCCTCATTTCTTCCGAAAATCATCAAGAAATCACCTTTGGAGGTTGTTTTGGAGCATCTAAAACGCGTTTTCACCGAATCCAACATCATTGTTCTTGAGTTTACAGCCGTACACCCTTCAAATCTTCAAAGACTGCAAACAGTTCACGACCGTAAACCCTTTAAGAGGCTATTCAAGGCCGTAACAGATCACGGCTGTAAGCCCCCCCCCCCTCACGGCCGTAAACTCCTTCACACCGCGAGTCTTGGCTGCGAACCCACTTTTCAACCTCGATCGAGTCTTGGTAACATTCCTAAACCAATAAAAAGTGTTTTCCAACACTATAATAAATGGTTTCGCTAATAAAATACAATTATGTAATTAATTGTTGATTAGGATCCTGATGAGTGCCACATACACCAACCCGAGGGTCTTCATTTCCAGTTTTATTATTCGACATTCCACGCAACCAACAGTGAGTTCATACCCCTATGCTTTTACTATTTTTAACGTTTTCATGGGGGAATAAAATCCAAACACAAATGATTTTTGTGAACTTATACAAAAGAATTTCAACAGGTTTAAAACTTATGCAATTGATACAACCAAAAGATTTACATGTTTGATAAAATATTTAGATATTTTATCCCTTTTGTAACATGTCGAGCATAAGGGACGTTTTAAACGTACAACCATAATTGCATAGTTTTCAAATCAATATACGAACCAAGTACACAATATTCATGCAAACTATAATAGGTATAGTTTGGGATTTCAATACACAATTTTACAATTTCAGAGCTTATACAATAACAAACATGTAAACTATGACGGGTTTTGTTTGTGATATACATTACTACTTTCGGATTTCAAGGGTATAACATTAGATAATTATTTAAGTATAATTATTGTTACACTACAAGTATACAAACATATGCAAATACAAGAGAACAATTCAGAGCCACACGTAAACTAGTTAATACAAGATTGTGAGACAACTCTTCAATTGTAACTTTCGGGGTACATGTTAAATCCTATCATAGTATAACCAGAGTCTCCTGAAGGGAGAGAGTGAGATTTGTGAATAGATCTATTCGGGACTGACAATCCCACACCTGAACTGCTAGCTACATTTAGGCAGACACACCTGGGGTGATAAATGTCATATATTCGACACTTGAAGAACGTCGTAAAGGTCATTAAGTCATATCAAGCATGGTTATACGACTCACAATAGTATCAACTAACCTTTGTTTACATGATTTCATTCTTCATTAGTTTTATTTTAATTGATAGAACTACTATACATTACACTGGAGGATTCCAGGGATACAATACATGCTTTTACTTTAAATCATAAAACTACTATACATACCGGTGGTAGCCAGGGTTTTCAAACAGAACGTACTATACATACTGGTGGTAGCCAGGGTTTTCAAACAGAACATACTATACATACTGGTGGTAGCCAGGGTGTTCAAACAGAACATACTATACATATTGGTGGTAGCCAGGGTGTTCAAACAGAACATACTATACATACTGGTGGTAGCAAGGGTTTTCAAATAGAATGTACTATACATACTGGTGGTGCCAAGGTTTCCAAATAAAACATACTATACATACAAGTGTTAATCAAGGTTTTTGAACAAAATATAGTAACGAACATACATATTAGAAAATATTGGATTTTCTTGGGAAACATGCATACATTTTACAGAATTCAGTGACTGGTTTCTCAGTACAAAAACATTCTTATGAACTCACTAGCTTATTGCTAACACTCTTTCAAAAACCGCTTGCATTCTAAGGAAATGAATAGTCAGGTACCTCAGCAGACTTTTGAGAAGACGGAGCATATAGAATCTTGTCTTTATTTCGTTACTTTTGATGTATATAAATATGAATCAAATAGATGTAAATACCTTTTCATATATATTCAATGTAATGGTTGTGTTTACTTTGATTACTATGATGCAATTGTTGTGATACTACATATGACGTCCTCCACCCCCAAACGTTTTCGCCATTTCGGTTTGGGGGTGTGATATTCGCCCTCAAGATTTGGCGACATTACCTCTATGGGGTCCGTTGTACCATTTACACAGACCACAAGAGTTTGAAGTACCTTATGGATCTGCCGAATCTAAACATGAGGCAATGTCGGTGGTAAGATGTGGTAAAGGACTATGATTGTGAGATCCTTTACCACCCGGGCAAGGAAAATGTAGTGGCTGACGCGTTGAGCTGCAAGGCGGTAGCGGCCCTGATCCGTGACATCTTTCTAAGGATGACAATGATTACTCCATTGTTGGAGCAGATCCGAGAGGCGTAGGTTGAACGCCTGAAGGAAGAGCGACGGAAGTGCGAGCAGATTATAAGCTAGGTAGCCTCCTTTAATTATGACAATCGTGGGTTGTTGACCCTACATGAGAGGGTATGGGGACCGTACTAGGGAGGAGTATGGTAGATAATGATGGATGAGGCCTACAAGTCCAGGTTCTTTATCCATCCCAGGGCAACGAAGATGTACAAAGATCTTCGACCCCGATTACTAGTGGAATTGCATGAAACGGGACGTAGCTTGGTACATGGAGAGATGCCTGACATGCAGGAAGGTCAAGGAAGAGTACCAGAGGCCTCATGACAAGATGCAACCATTAGACATCCCCGTGTGGAAATGGAAGGGCCTTACTATGGATTTTATCACAAAGATTCCTAGGACCGCACGTGGAGTTTATACGATATGGGTCATCGTGGATCGGTTGACCAAGAGTGTCCACTTCATACCGATCCAGGAGAGCATCTCGGCCGAGAAGTTGGCCGAGATTTACGTACGAGAGGTAGTGGCACGACACAGAGTGCTTGTCTCGGTAGTGTTAGACCAAGATGTTCGTTTTACTTCCAAATTTTAGAAGCGGTTTCACGACGAGATGGGTACTTGTCTCCATTTCAGCACCGCTTTCCACCCCCCCAGACGGACGCATAGAGTGAGAGGACAATTCAGACTCGCGAGGACATGCTTCGAGCATGCGTTTTGGATTTCGGTGGCAGTTGGATACGTATCTTCTGTTTACGAAATTTTCATATAACAACAGTTACCATGCCAGTATAGACTGACCTCCTTTTCAGATGATCTACGGGAGGAAGTGTAGGATCCCAATCTGCTGAGGTTAGGTTGGTCAGAGGATCATGGGGAGTACAGAGGTAGTACTCAAACCCTTTAGGATTTTCTATATGGAATTTTAATAACTCCACCATCGTTTTGGTTGAGAGTAAATTTGGAAAACAAGATCATATTCAAGGTTTATGTAACTAGTAATTTTAGAAGGTCATGATTGCAAATCTAACCATTTTCATACATGATATGGGATGTATCTTTCTTTATGTTCTTATTTAGTGGCCTGGTGGACGACGACGAGCATGGTAGTGATGGTGATAATTATGGTGTGTGTGTGTGTGTGTGTGTATATATATATATATATATAGAGAGAGAGAAAGAGTTATAATCATATATGACCTATAATTATTGTGTGGATGCATGACTAAATGTGGTCCAATCATTTGAACAACGGTATGATAGTAAATTGGATATTTAAATTAATAATTAATTTAAATAACCAATTTACTATAATACTCTTGTTCAAATGACTGGATCACATTTAGTCATGCATCTACACAATAATTATAGGTCATGTATGATCCTAACTCTCTCTCTCTCTCTCTCTATATATATATATATATATATATATATATATATACACACACACACACATATATATGTTGGTGATTTTATATCATCAAATATTATTTAAGTGTAATAGGATTAAATTTGTTGACCAAAAGTGATCTTGTTGAATATTGAACAAGTTAGGATGGTGTAGGAGTGCACACTTGTTCAAGTTTTTCAAGATTTAAAGTACATTGCTATTTAGGGGCGAAGCCCCTAAACGAACGGGGGTCCGGGGGCGGCAGCCCCTGGCGGGGTCCAAGGGGCAGAGCCCTTGGCTGGGATCGAGCTGCCAGGTCAGCGCGAAAATTTTTTATTTGGACTATGTTGCTATATTAAAAATTCCATCAAAAATCCAATTTTAGAAAGTTGACCCTTTATTCCATGACATCCGTTTAATGACAGTTTGGTAGTTTTATGACAGTTTGTAACTGTCTGTTGACAGTTTTCAGACAGGATTGATATATCCGTTTTTTGGTCAATATTCTGGTACATGTTGAAGAACATTTTCATATACATTCTCAAATTTCATTCTCTAAATTTCATCCAATTGAGTGTTCAATCTGTACCATTGAAATACTTCAATTTGATAGTGAATCGCGACTTTCAGAGAACCCAAGCAATCTATTCATCCCTTTTTCTAACAATATATACATATATATATATATATAGAGAGAGAGAGACAGAGAGAGAGAGAGAGAGAGAGAGTTAGGATCATATATGACATATAATACATGACTAAATGTGGTCCAATCATTTGAACAAAGGTATTATAGTAAATTGGTTATTTATATTAATTATTATCTTCCTTCTTGTCCCTAAAGTTTAGATTTTGGGGAGTATGAGCTACTCCTAAGCCTCCAATTTGTATTTTCAGACGTTTCTAGATATCTTATATCATAAAGGTGCTAGCTTGGACGTTGTTTAGTCCCCATTCAAGAGTTAAAGTGTAGGATGGGCTAAAATAAGCCAGGTTTTAGAGTTTGGGCTCCTTGTGTCCACGTAAAGGCATAAAGTTTTCAACTTTATGGCTTTAATGGTTTCAGATATGAGTTTTAGTCGCTCAGAGGCAGAGCCACTAGGGGGCTGTCGGGTGCTCTGCGCCCCTAATCTGTTTTCAAAACTGAGCGATACTATAACTAAAATAAGCCACTACTACTTTGCTTAATTGAGCCCCTTCCAATTATTTTAAAGAATACAAATATCTTGTATATATAAAAGAATAAGGATATGAGACTTATAACTAAAAATAAGTCCCACCATCTAATTTAAATTCCATCCCTATTTATCTTATTTTATTCGACAATTTATTAATATCCCATTTATTTCAATTCATCTGTAGCTCACCCCCTTTTTTCCATTTTGTTAATTGACGACTTAACAAGGCAATTTGTAAAGTTATTTTCATTCATCGAGAAGGTAAATTTTCAATTAAGAAATCGTTTATGGCTACACTGCTATATCAATATTAAAAATGTAAAATTTTATTTTTATTTCATACTTTATTTATTGTTACTTGTAATCGAATGATTTTAATTTATTTATGAATTTATATTATAAAATTATAAACATGTTATTATATTCGAGTATAACATTATATTTTATATTATTACAACGTGAGGTTCTCAACCCTCTTATTCATAAAGCTTGGCTCCGCCCTTGTAGTCACTTGGTCTTAAGGTTTTAATATGTTTTTGAATGGTTTGTATAGGGCCTGCATAGGCTGCATAACTTCCTGTACGCCACGCGTACTGGCTCCCTAGTCACAATCTTACACTACGGCCTGGTACGCTACGCATACCATTGTCTACGCCGAACGTACGACCCAGTTCATCTCAAAGTTTGTTTTAGGCCCAAATCAACGGGGTTTCTTGTTGGGATTGGGCCTTGGACTTCCTTTTGTTGGTCCACTTCAGCTGATGGACTCCTATTGGGTCTTTGATGGTCCTTGGGTTTGGGCCTAGGATTTTATTGGGCTTGAAGTCTAGTCTGGACCATCTCACTTTGGATATTAGTCAAGTGTTGTAAGTCTTAGTCCATATTTTGAACCAATTGTTTTTGAGACTTTATTGTTTAGTTTTCACGAGAATTTATCTGGTCTAGCCTCCCAAGCATTTGTCTGGGATTTCAGTAGTTGAGGTGAGTTTTCTCACCATGTTCATGGGTCGAAGGAACCAATGTCAACCCATTTTTTGTTATGGGGAACGTTTGTTGCCTTTGTAATAATTATATGGAAGACCATGGGGGTATCCCATGGCACTTGCGTGTAATACCCGGATTTGGCCCTCAGCATCGTAAGGAAAAACCATGGCGGTAGCCCATGACACACACATGTAAGATCGAGCTTTGGCCCTCGACATTGCGTGAGAAGACCATGGGAGTAGCCCATGACACTTATATGTTTTGTATGTGGTATGTTTAGGAAACTCACCAAGCTTTTGCTTACAGTTTATGTTTGTGGTTTCAGGTAATTCCAGTACTAAAGGGAAAGGCCTTACTTGATGGTGCAACATTCACTCCTCACTATTTTTAGAATTTTTGATATTATACTTTGATGATTTGACATTATTATTATGGGTTGGTTTTGGAACAATGTGATGAATGTAACTATTATGTTTTTTTTTAAATGAAAAATTTTTATTTTAGTTTCTGGGCTACTACATTTAAGGTAGATACGATCCAGTCTCCACTTCCTTTTTCTCAATTTCCTATACACTGATGTTGGTTCTCTATCTCTCTAGAAAATGATTCAACAGATTTCGGGCCGAACTGGTGGTATGCTCAATCTGTCATATCTTTATCTCTTGTATCAGGTCAATCATTAATTCCTATCAAATTTCCTTCTCTTTTGTTGAATATAATTGGGGTTTCCCTCAATTTCTCAAATCATAGGCTCGTTAATTTACAAATAATGGAGTTTATATGCTTATGTGATTTGTATAGATATAATCATATCTACTACAATGTGGATCGTTCTATCTTAATTACTTTTACTATGATCTATTGTAATTTTCATATGCCCTGTAAATGTTTGATGAAATGTCATATAGAAATATGGTTACATACTTACATACTCAACTATTATTAGTGTTCATATTGTAATTTAGTAGTATTGGGTACTTCTAACAGCCATTTTCTTTGTATGGGATTTATATTATTATTATAGAAAAACAAAATTGACAATTTGAGTGTGATGCTTATGAGCATCTAGACTTTAATTAGTTGATACACATATAAATATTGAAGTTTTACATTTGAAAGTTTAGTGTTTCACTATATTTGTCATTTTTTCAATCATTGTCATCTGAATGATACTTTATGTAGTTGTTAGTAACATACTGTTTACTGATTTTCCATGTCTTGGTTTTATGAATGTTTACATATGTGGATGCCACAATGTCAAAGTATTCTTCACAAAATTTTGGGAAGAATAAGATATAGAATGAAATGATGTAATGATGTAGAATAACTAACTCCAAGGAATCTCCCTCTCTCACTAGTACATCCTAGGAACCAATTACAAACCAAAGAAAAATAATGTAAGAGGCAAAATAACGAGATCTTACTTCCCCTTTATTCTTCTCTTTCATTAGGTCACCTTTTAGCCATTTTCTTTAATTCATTTTTTTTATCCTCTAGGAGTAAACATACAAAACTCTTGGCTTACCCACATTTGGTCTTAATATTTCTAGACTTGTATCAGAAATACTAAATCAATGGAGAAAAATACCTCCCCTACTTGAGTCTTATGGTTGACCGGTACAGGTGGTTTAAAAAGGTTGTGGAGAAAAACATCATTGACTAAATAAGCAACAAAAAATCCATCATATAATTCTTATACATCTAAATGAATTGAGAGCTTGATATTACCAAGATCTTCTCTAATCAAGAAGAAACCACATAAAATTGAGGAGCATATAGGGTCAAGTATTTTGAGGAGGTCTGATACTAGTAAGAAGTGTCTTCAACGGGATTGAATTCTTCAAGAATTGTATTCTTCAACTATTTTTCAAGAATTCTTGAATTCTTCATTTTGTATACAAAATTTATGGTGTTAAGGACCTTGAAATCATTTTTTATTCTTCAATTATTCATTAATACTTGACTTTTTCAAGAGAATTCCTTAAGAACGCTTGAATTCTTCAAGAATTATAAATTGTCTTCGGTTGAAATTTCTTATACAAGTTATGTATTTTATTCTCAAAGAATGTAATTTTTGTAATTGATGTAACGCCTGTGTTTCTGGGCTTGCCATTTTTTTTAGCAATGAAATAGTCTAGGTTAACCTTTGTAACCCGTTTTGAAATAATAGAAGTGTATTATTTGAGTATTATGTGTTTTGTGCTTAATTGCTTAATTATGTGGTTTGATTAATTAAGAATAAAAATAAGCGTCAACATTTAAGTGTAAAATAAACTTGATATCTTTAGATAATGTTATAGTAGTTGAAACAAGGTTTCCGAAGATATAAAGAATGCCGAAATCCGAGTTATAACGAAGAAGTTATGACCTGTTGAAGTTTCGCGACAGGACCGACAACGCTGAATGACGTAAAAAGTGAAATTTACGTTAGAGCGATAGTTAGCCTTAGTGATCTAAACGAGAATCGAAGATCTCGTTGTTAGTATCAAAGCGATAAAAAGTTAGGCGAGAACGGACGTCAAACGAAGAAGTTATGAATTTATAACGAAATTTTCTGTCCCGACCTATTAAAAATAAATAATAAAAATAAAGTCAAAATTAGCCGACGGAGTCTAAACGAAAGTTATAGAGCGTAGTCTCACCTTCGCGTGGATATAAAGAACGTCGAAAACGAAGTTCGTATGAGGAAGATATGAATTTTCGAAGTTTATTAAATAATTAATAATTGAAATTAATTATTAAACCTCGGTATTATCCGGAGGCGAGTCACCGGACTCATCCGGAGTACGCCCCGCGTACAGCGAAGAGTGTCGACACTCGCACTCGAGGACTTCGGATGACGCATACAGTGACGTTTCGGAGGCAGTACGCCCCGCGTACTGCGAGGCATCAGCCTCCTATAAATAGGATGCGAGGGCAGCCGACTTCCTTGCTATTTTTCTCCCTTCTCTCTCCTGTTTTGCATCGTTTTGCGTGCCAGAAATACCCCGAAGCCCCGGTATCATTCCCGAGTCTCGAAGCAAGTCCCGAGATCCCAAAGATCCCGAGAAGTGCGGTTTCCGAGCCGAAGCTCTGCCCGCGAGAAGTTCGATTTTTGTAGAGATCTTTCAGATCTGCTGAGGATTACTACTTCTACAAGCCGTAGTGCTGTCTGATCATCTTCTGATCAAGTGAGTGTGTAGTTACTTTCTTCTAACGCATAATTATAAAGTATTTGATACGAAATACGTGTTATGTGTATAGTTTTGTTGTTATGTACGTGAATGTATATTCACTCTCTTCAATCTCATAGATCTGATTTGTTTTCTATGAAATACGTGTTATGTGGGTATGCCTCATCTGTTATGTGAAATATGTATTGGATGAAAATGCTATACAGGTTTTAAACTATGTATAAAAATATATATTTTTATCTACTAATATGTTGGGTAGAACATGGGTAGATAGTTGGTGTGTAATAAACAGATGAGAGGCCTCGATGTTGTTGTTGTTGACCTAGTTATTCAGCGGAGTATGGATAACGACCACAGACTCCTTCTAGACAGTCTCGTGGAACGCTAGCAGGTTCATAACCTGTAGGTGTTGTGAACGATGTGTTCACCGGTGTACTCTATCCCCCTCATGGTTGCCTTTAGGATATCTATTGTTGAGGAAACCCCTTAGCAGTAATGTTCGTCCTGATGAAAATCCTAGATTAGGTCCCTTGAGATAGATGTTGTTTTAGGGACGTAAAGTGAGGATAACGGGAATGGGTAACCGGGATAGCGATTGGTTGGTGAAATTAAATATAATTTATTTATTGTGGGTTGAAAACCCTATATGCTCACCAGGCTCCCAAGCCTGACCCACTCAGTTTTATTTGTATTACAGGAAGTGGCGCAAGGGCGTAAGATGGATGAACCATCAAGATTGTTTTGTTTACAAGTCTGTATATGTATATATTTGTTGAATGACTTGTAATGTTATCGTTTATGCTTATTGTTCTATATCGGAACATGACACCCCGAGTTTTGATTATATAATGAAAAATACATTTCTTTTATGAAATGCTTTGGTAAACATTGTTTTATCATGTTTTGTTTTTGGGAACAAATTCCGCAACTCTTTCAAATCAAAAGGATTTACTCTGAAATTATTTTAGAAGCATAAATGAAAATCAGTCTTTTCTAGCCGTGATTTTGGGGATGTCACAATTGATATACATTTTTTGAGTACCGTGTAAAAAAGTGTTGTATATTCTTTAAAAATATGTCATAATATATTCATATATTCTTAAAGAGTTATTTGCTAAATAAAATTCTGTAACATCCGGATTTTACCAGGTATAATGAAAGTTTAATTATGTTATTTTGTAAGAGGGACTCGGCGAGTCGGGGCTCAGACTCGCCGAGTAGAGACGCGGGATTGAGCAAAGATGCGCGCTTGGACTCGGCGAGTCCAAGGTATGGACTCGGCGAGTCTGCGCTGTGTAGTGAAACCCTAAATCTCCGGGTTTGTGGCCTATTTAAAGGGCCTTATGGCCGTCATTTGCACTCATCCAACCCCCAGAGTGTGTCCATAGAGTTCTTGAGCGTTTGGTGAAGGATTAAGAGCAAATCTTGACCTTGTGAGTGTTGTTTAGCAAGAAGAAGGAGGCTCTAGGCAAGAGGAAGCAAAAGAGGTTGCTATTTCGTGGATTTGGAGCTTGGATCATCACTCTAGAGGTATTATTTTCGGACCATTTCCTGTTTGGTGAAACTTGATGCAAGTTAGGGCTTAAAATGATCATTTATGGGGTGATTTGGTGCCCTTTTGTCCCCTCTTTGAGTTGAGACCATGGATCTGGATCCATAGAGGTCCAGAGGGCCTCACTCATCAAGCTTTATGGGTGAAAATGGAGCCCTTGGCCTTGTGTTGAAGTAATAGAGTCAAAATCATCATTTGTGATCATGTAGAGGTTATTTATGCATCAAGGTTGTGACTTTACGTGCTAAATAAGCATGGGGGGACTGGATCTATGGATTAGTGGACTGGATCTGGCCTTTTGAGCAAGATTGAGTCAGTGCATGGCATGGACTCGCCGAGTCCGAAGAACAGACTCGGCGAGTAGCTTGAATGTTGCACGACCACTCAGTGAGTGGCCTCGCCGAGTTGGGATGAGTGAACTCAGTGGGTCAAAGGGAGAGTCAGGATGGACAGGTGGACCAAGTCAAACTGGACTCGCCGAGTTGTTCTTGAGACTCGGCGAGTTGAGTCGTGGTGGCCCCACAACTCGTGCCAGGTGGAGCTCGTCGAGTTGGGGGAAATACTCGACGTGTCAAGGGAGGATTCCAGGGAAGTTGGTGCATGCGCACGGACTCGCCGAGTCGCCATAGTGCACTCGCCGAGTCCGGTCAAAGTTGACCGTTGACCAGCGTTGACCAAGAGTGATTTGTTATAGTGTGATCAACTCTAGATTGGGAGAGTATTAATTAGAGATGTATTGTGCTATAAGGGGCTACAGCTCGGCGGATCGAGTGTTTAGTGATTTCAGGGTTACGAGTTACCGAGACACACGAGGTGAGTCTCCTCACTATACTTTACCTTGAGTAGGTAACCAGAGTTATGTGTTAGAGTATTTGTATGCTATGTATGTTATGTGTTGTACTGCATGATTTATATGTGATTTGTGTGGTGCATGTTTATCAGAGCTAGAACCTGAGGGTTCACAGAGTTTGGGTGCACGGACCCACAGAGTTATAGCCTCGAGTGGCTAATATGTGTTTTATGTGGTATTTTGGGGAACTCACTAAGCTTTGTGCTTACAGTGTTGATGTTATTTGTTTCAGGTGTTAGTGACGACCGCGGGAAGGCGCCGGCTTGATCCGTACACACACGTTGGAAGTTTCACATGTTGATCTTGGGATTTTGTACTGTTTTATTGAACAAGTAAAATGGGTGTTTTTATGAATATTAGTGGAATTATGTTATATAAAAATTGAAAATTTTTGTTTGAAAAATCAGTGTTACAAATTGGTATCAGAGCCTTGGTTTGAGGGATTCGGGTACACCTTCGGGAGTATTTGAACTCAAACTGAGGAATTAAAGGGATATTTTCAAAAATAAAAACCAAAATTTTCTAAGAGTAAAGGGTTTTCCAGGAAGAAACGTGTGTACGATCAGTCAGCGCCCGAACGGTGAATTTCCAAAATACCTTTTGTTATGAAATAATTAATACTGTGATGCGTTTGCATGCTAGAGCAGGCTAGGTATTGCTGATAGGACTAGAGTGGCCTGTTTTGTGATGCCTTAGCTTAGGGAATGGCGAGCTGCTGTGAGATGCTAAGAGTAATTAGGTAGCAGCTAGGGCTTTGTGTGAGATTTTTTCCCAGAGTGATTTGAGTATGATAGAGTACTTGGGGACTGGGATCCGAAGAGGACGATTTGGGGTGTGTACTGAGACGGTGCGGACAGTAGTATTGGGCCCGTACTACTCAAAGCACCGGTGCGGTACACAGTCCAAATAAGAATCTGGGGATGCCAAGAATCAAGGAGGGATGGATTGTTGAATGTAAGAGTATTCGAGTGAATTCTAATTATCGCATGTTGTATTTCAGAGGTTGATCATGGTGAGGACACGACACATGCCGGAGGATGCTGGATCTAGTGATGAGGACATTCGGCAGATCATTCATGAGGAGGTGGCTGCGGTCATCAGAGCCGAGATACCAGAGATGTTCGGGTCTATTAAGACCGCCTTGATTGAGACATTTGACGAGCGCTATGCCGCTCTTTCTGAGGCTGCAGTCGCAGCAGCTACCGCAGCAATTGCTGCGGCGAGACCCCAGGGAGGTGATGCGATGTTGTTCAGGGAGTTCAGCAACACCAAGCCACCAGAGTTTGATGGTACACAGGATCCAGTGGCGGCTATGAGGTGGATATCTGATATGGAGGGATGCTTCTTCACTTGCTCGTCCCCCGAGCATTTGAAGGTTCGGTTCGCGCTGAACCAGCTTCGCTTGGGAGCGAAGGACTGGTGGAAGTTTGTGACTGCGCATTTCACACCGGCCGAGCTTGCGGCAGTGACCTGGGAGAGGTTCACTTCCATGTTCCGAGATGAGTATGTTCCTCAGGTGGAGAGGGAACGTCTAGCACAGGAGTTTCTGACCCTCAAGCAGGGTACCGAGTCAGTTACAGTGATTACGAGGATGTTCCAGGAGAGGGCGATGTTTTGCCCTGAGCACGTGTCCACCGAGCAGGCACGTATGAGCCGTTATCTGAGCATCTTGAGGCGGGATATTCGGGAGTTCGCTGCGAACTCCTCGTACCGGACATTTGCCGAGCTTCAGGCAAATGCTCGGAAGAGGGAGATTGAGCTTGAGACTCAGGCCAGGGAGGAGGCGGAGTCTATGGGGAGGGATCGGCGACCGGCACAGTCCCAGCCGGCAGCCAAGCGGGCCAAGCCCGCTGATCCCAGACCCGGGAGCCAGAAGGGCCGCACTTGTGGGAAGTGCGGCAAGGGTCACGATGGCGTCTGTCGGGCAGGGTCTTGCTACAAATGTGGCAAGGAGGGGCACATGGCTAAGGACTGCCCCAAGGGATTTGCAGTGTGCTTCCACTGCAACCAGACTGGACACCGGAAGGCGGAGTGTCCGCTGCTGCGCGGAGCATCTCAGGGGTCTGCTCCCACCGCCATCAGAGCTACTGCTGCAGAGAGTCGGCCCGTGAAGGCCGAGGCACCGAGGGCTCGGGGGAGAGCCTTCCAGCTGACTGCGGAAGAGGTCCGCGCCGCGCCCGACATTGTGGCTGGTATGTTTCCTTTTCATTATTGTTTATGGTGTTGAGATATTATGCTTATATCATGCTATGCTTAGGTACCTTCCTTGTGAATTCTGTACCTGCTTTAGTGTTATTTGACTCGGGTGCGAGTCGATCTTTTGTATCCTTGGCATTTAATCAGCGTATCAGTGTTAGTCGTGGAGTATTGAGTCGGCCCCTGCGGGTTTCCATAGCCGCCGACAGGGTGATTTGTGCTACAGAGGTCTTCCGGGGATGTGTATTGGAGATATTCGGGGTCGAGTTTCCGATCGACCTGTTTCCGATTGCGATGGGTGATGTTTGTGTTATAGTGGGCATGGATTGGTTGAGTCGATTCGGTGCGGTTATCGATTGCGAGCGACAGCTGGTGACTATACGAGATCCTAGTGGGGGAGTTCTTTCAGTGTACGGCGAGGGTACACGTTCTGGATCAGCCTTTTGTTCGGCTGCTAGGGCGAGGCAGTGTTTGCAGCAGGGCTGTAAGGGTTATGTAGCGTATGTGATGGATATGCGAGTGATCTCCGAGAGATCGAGCTCTGTGGAAGAAGTTCCGGTGGTGCGGGAGTTTCCAGATGTATTTCCCGAAGAGTTACCAGGAGTGCCTCCCGCGAGGCAAGTGGAGTTTGGCATCGACTTGGTTCCGGGGGCCGCACCTATTGCTAAGGTGCCGTATCGCCTTGCGCCCCCAGAGATGCAGGAGTTATCCTCGCAACTTCAGGAGTTGCTGGGGAAGGGGTTTATTCGGCCGAGTAGCTCGCCGTGGGGAGCACCCATCTTATTTGTGAAGAAGAAGGATGGCTCGCATCGCATGTGTATTGATTACCGGGAACTGAATAAGCTGACGGTCAAGAATCGTTACCCGCTGCCGAGGATCGACGATTTATTCGATCAGCTACAGGGAGCATCTTGGTTCTCCAAGATTGATTTGAGGTCGGACTATCATCAGGTGAGAGTGCGGGACGAGGACGTCCAGAAGACAGCATTCAGGACACGTTATGGGCATTATGAGTTTGTGGTGATGCCTTTCGGGCTCACTAATGCCCCGGCTGTGTTCATGGACCTCATGAACAGGGTATGTCGGCCGATGTTGGATCGGTCGGTGATTGTTTTCATTGATGATATTCTGGTATATTCGAGATCTAGTGAGCAGCACGAGGAGCATCTGAGGGAGGTGCTTGGGGTTTTGAGAGCGGAGAAGCTTTACGCAAAGTTCTCCAAGTGCGATTTCTGGTTACGGGAGGTCCAGTTTCTGGGACATCTCGTTAACCAGAAGGGGATATTGGTCGATCCGGCCAAGGTTGACGCAGTGATGAGGTGGGAGGTGCCGAGGTCACCTTCTGAGATACGGAGTTTTCTCGGGTTGGCGGGGTATTATCGGAGATTTATTAAGGATTTCTCCAAGATTGCGGTTCCACTCACCAGGTTAACCCGGAAGGGTGTGGCATTTGCATGGGGTCCCGAGCAGCAGACCTCCTTTGAGACGCTTCGCCAAAGGTTGTGTGAAGCCCTAGTATTAGCCCTTCCGGAAGGTATGGAAGGTTTTGTGGTATTCTGTGATGCATCGATCCTAGGATTGGGAGCGGTATTGATGCAGAAGGGTCATGTGATAGCTTATGCATCGAGGCAGTTGAAGCCTCACGAGACGAGGTACCCCACACATGATTTGGAGTTGGGGGCAGTGGTGTTCGCCCTCAAGATTTGGCGGCACTACTTGTATGGGGTTCGTTGTACGATTTACTCGGATCATAAGAGTTTGAAGTACTTGATGGATCAGCCTAACCTAAATATGCGGCAGAGGAGATGGTTAGATGTGGTCAAGGACTATGATTGTGAGATCTTGTACCACCCGGGCAAGGCTAATGTGGTAGCCGACGCGTTGAGTCGCAGGGCGGAGAGTGCTCCCCTGCGAGATATATGTTTGAGACTGACCGTGATAGCTCCAGTTCTGGACGCCATTCGTGGGGCTCAGGCCGAGGCCGTGCGTCCGGAGATGCAGAAGAGAGAGCGGGTTGTTGGGATGGTTTCTGAGTTTATATCGGATAGTCGAGGCCTTATGACTTATCAGGGCAAGATCTGGGTACCGTTTGTGGGAGGTACCCGTGTTACATTGATGGAGGAGGCTCATAGGTCGAAATTTTCGATCCACCCCGGGGCCACGAAGATGTATTTGGACCTAAGGAAGGAGTATTTGTGGCCCTGTATGAAGAGGGATGTAGCATGGTTTGTCGAGAGGTGTTTGACCTGTCGAAGGGTAAAGGCCGAACACCAGAGACCGCATGGCAAGTTGCAGCCATTGGAGGTTCCCGAGTGGAAGTGGGAACAGATCACTATGGACTTTATCACCAAATTGCCGAGGACTGCCAGAGGAGTTGATGCAATTTGGGTGATCGTGGATAGGTTGACAAAGAGCGCTCATTTTCTTGCCATCAGTGAGAGTTCTTCAGCGGAGAAATTGGCAGAGATTTACGTGAGAGAGGTCGTATCTCGGCATGGGGTGCCGGTCTCGATTGTTTCAGACCGCGATGTGCGGTTCACTTCCCGTTTTTGGAAGAAATTTCATGAGGAATTGGGTACTAAGCTGCATTTTAGTACCGCATACCACCCCCAGACCGACGGTCAGAGTGAGCGGACGATACAGACACTCGAGGACATGCTTCGAGCTTGTGTATTGGATTTTGGGGGTAGTTGGGACTCGTATTTGCCTCTAGCGAAGTTTTCCTACAATAACAGCTATCATTCGAGCATTGGTATGCCGCCCTTTGAGCTGTTATATGGTAGGAGGTGTCGGACTCCCATATGTTGGGGAGAGGTTGGGCAAAGAGTAATGGGCAGTACAGAGATCGTGAATCAGACGACAGAGCAGATACAGCTGGTCAGGCAGAGGTTATTGACCGCTCAAAGCCGGCAGAAGAGTTACGCGGATAGGCGCCGGTCCGAGTTGGAATTTCAAGTCGGCGACTTTGTTCTCCTGAAGGTCTCTCCTTGGAAAGGAGTGATCCGGTTCAGGAAAAGGGGTAAATTGGGACCCCGGTTTATTGGCCCGTTTCGGGTGATCACCAAGGTGGGCCGGATAGCCTATCGGCTGGAGTTACCAGCAGAGTTGGGGCAGATTCACAACACCTTTCATGTATCACAGTTGAGGAAATGTATAGCCGATGAGTCGGCAGTGGTTCCACTTGAGGATATTCAGGTTGATGCAAGCCTGAACTATGCGGAGAGACCAGTGGCTATTAGGGATCGAAAGATCAAGGTTTTGAGGAACAAGGAGGTACCTCTGGTATTGGTTCAGTGGCAACATCGGAAGGGATCAGAGATGACCTGGGAGCCGGAGGATATGATGCGGGAGCAGCATCCGGAGCTGTTTTAGAGCGGGACTTCGAGGGCGAAGTCCAGTTCTAGTGGGGGAGAGTTGTAACATCCGGATTTTACCAGGTATAATGAAAGTTTAATTATGTTATTTTGTAAGAGGGACTCGGCGAGTCGGGGCTCAGACTCGCCGAGTAGAGACGCGGGATTGAGCAAAGATGCGCGCTTGGACTCGGCGAGTCCAAGGTATGGACTCGGAGAGTCTGCGCTTTGTAGTGAAACCCTAAATCTCCGGGTTTGTGGCCTATTTAAAGGGCCTTATGGCCGTCATTTGCACTCATCCAACCCCCAGAGTGTGTCCATAGAGTTCTTGAGCGTTTGGTGAAGGATTGAGAGCAAATCTTGACCTTGTGAGTGTTGTTTAGCAAGAAGAAGGAGGCTCTAGGCAAGAGGAAGCAAAAGAGGTTGCTATTTCGTGGATTTGGAGCTTGGATCATCACTCTAGAGGTATTATTTTCGGACCATTTCCTGTTTGGTGAAACTTGATGCAAGTTAGGGCTTAAAATGATCATTTATGGGGTGATTTGGTGCCCTTTTGTCCCCTCTTTGAGTTGAGACCATGGATCTGGATCCATAGAGGTCCAGAGGGGCTCACTCATCAAGCTTTATGGGTGAAAATGGAGCCCTTGGCCTTGTGTTGAAGTAATAGAGTCAAAATCATCATTTGTGATCATGTAGAGGTTATTTATGCATCAAGGTTGTGACTTTACGTGCTAAATAAGCATGGGGGGACTGGATCTATGGATTAGTGGACTGGATCTGGCCTTTTGAGCAAGATTGAGTCAGTGCATGGCATGGACTCGCCGAGTCCGAAGAACAGACTCGGCGAGTAGCTTGAATGTTGCACGACCACTCAGTGAGTGGCCTCGCCGAGTTGGGATGAGTGAACTCAGTGGGTCAAAGGGGGAGTCAGGATGGACAGGTGGACCAAGTCAAACTGGACTCGCCGAGTTGTTCTTGAGACTCGGCGAGTTGAGTCGTGGTGGCCCCACAACTCGTGCCAGGTGGAGCTCGTCGAGTTGGGGGAAATACTCGACGTGTCAAGGGAGGATTCCAGGGAAGTTGGTGCATGCGCACGGACTCGCCGAGTCGCCATAGTGCACTCGTCGAGTCCGGTCAAAGTTGACCGTTGACCAGCGTTGACCAAGAGTGATTTGTTATAGTGTGATCAACTCTAGATTGGGAGAGTATTAATTAGAGATGTATTGTGCTATAGGGGGCTACAGCTCGGCGGATCGAGTGTTTAGTGATTTCAGGGTTACGAGTTACCGAGACACACGAGGTGAGTCTCCTCACTATACTTTACCTTGAGTAGGTAACCAGAGTTATGTGTTAGAGTATTTGTATGCTATGTATGTTATGTGTTGTACTGCATGATTTATATGTGATTTGTGTGGTGCATGTTTATCAGAGCTAGAACCTGAGGGTTCACAGAGTTTGGGTGCACGGACCCACAGAGTTATAGCCTCGAGTGGCTAATATGTGTTTTATGTGGTATTTTGGGGAACTCACTAAGCTTTGTGCTTACAGTGTTGATGTTATTTGTTTCAGGTGTTAGTGACGACCGCGGGAAGGCGCCGGCTTGATCCGTACACACACGTTGGAAGTTTCACATGTTGATCTTGGGATTTTGTACTGTTTTATTGAACAAGTAAAATGGGTGTTTTTATGAATATTAGTGGAATTATGTTATATAAAAATTGAAAATTTTTGTTTGAAAAATCAGTGTTACAAATTCTCTATGTAAAAGAAATCGATTAAACTTAAATCAAAATTGAATATCGCATATTCTTTAAACGCATTACATTTTCTTTAAAACACTACATTTCTATAAGAATGCTTTGTGCAATTGAAATTCATTAAAAATCATATTAGAATTAAAACTGAAATAGATTTAAACGTGATAAGAAAAATTAATCAAACATATATCCTTAAAATTTTCCATTCCTAATTTGTTTATCATCAAAATATCTAGTTTACCCTTTTGATGGTTTCAATATAGAAAATAATTATTTTGTTTCCATTTAGTTTCAATAATGTTATTGTTGATCCTAACCATCCATTCTTTTAATTTGATTGATATAATTTGGTCATACATTGACACTATAATTAAAATTCACATTTAATCTTTAACAATATATATATATATATATATATATATATATATATATATATATATATATATATAGTTCAGATAAAACCTATAAATAGTGTGAAAATATAAAAACACTATTTTTAAGTTATTATTTTGCAATGAATTTTGTATTCACAAGTATATGTCATTATTCAGCAATAAATAAATGAATATTCAAATGTTAAAATTTAAATTTAAAATTACTACAAAAACACACATATATAAATTTATAATAGAATACATTCTAATGAATATATGAATAACAAAGGTTAATATTCATATTAAAAGTATTATATATATATATATATATATATATATATATATATATATATATATATATATATATATATATATATAATCATTTCATTTTTAATATTACTTTAATTGAATTTATTTTCAATGGTTTTGTGTAGGTGGTTTTAACTTTAAGTAAATTACTGAAATCGTCCTGTGATTTGGTCAAAATTGCACATTTGGTCGCTAATTTTTTTTTGCACTCGGATCGTCCATGTTGTTTGATTTTGTTGCGTTTTCGTCCCTGTGATTTGATTTTGTTGCATTTTTTGTCCCTTACATACATAAAGTTAGGGACCAAAAATGCAATTTTACCAAACCACAGGGACGATCCGAGTGCAAAAAAAAGATTAGGGACCAAACGTGCAATTTTGACCAAACCACAAGAACGATTTCAATAATTTACTCTTTTAACTTTTTATCAGGTGTGTTTAAAATCTTCCGGGATCATCTCTAGTTGTTTAGAAATTAGATTATGGTTAAATTAATATTTTAAGTTTAATACATACCGAAATCCAAAAAAATTAAGTTTAACATGACGAAATCTAAAGAATTTATATATATTAAAATTAGAAGTTAGATTACGAATAAATTAATTATTTTAAGTTTTAGTACATACCAAATCCAAAAAAAAATTATGTTTAACATGACGAATTCTAAAAAAAAAAAATCATGTTTTAGACCATGTTGAAACATTTAAATCCAAAGAAAATCACAGATCAAAGATTGTTTATGCAGTTTTTTTCTTTCAAAAAAAATAAAATTTATTAAAAAATTGATAAAATAATTTAAAAAGAGTAGGAATGTAAATTTAGAAGGGTCATGAACCGATCATACAAGAATTTGAAATCATACCACACCATCCATATCATAAAAATATAGGAGTGAACCTAATAGGCTGTTTGTTTGGCAAGAATGAAATGAAATTCAAGAAAAAAGGATTCCAATATTTTTGGGAAAACTACAATAAAATCCCTACATATTGGCCTCATAATCGATTTAGTCCCTATATATTTTTTTTATTCAATTAAGTCCCAAATACCGGTAATCGTATTCAATTTAATCCTTTGACCCGGTCAACAGGTCATCCAACTTTCAAAAATTACATTTTTGGCCCAGATTTCAAAATTTATTACAAATTTGATCCAAAATTTACACTTTTGGCCCGGATTTTAATTTTTTTTTACAAATTTGGTCCAAACTTTACCTTTTTTGCCCAAATTTTAGAATTTTATTATGAATTCATCCTAATTTTAGTTTTTTTGCAACTTTTTTTTTCAAAAAATTGTTTCTAATATGTTTTTTCTTTATAAAATCATATTTATACCAAAAAAAATGTATTTTCACATAAAAATCTTATATTTTCTATATAAAACTTTTTTTAAAAAGTTTTTTGTATATGAAATATCTAGTTATAAAAATATGTATTTATTTAGTATATAAATATATATAAATTTGTTTTTATAAAAAAAATGTACACACACCTATCACCTTATATATATATATATATATATATATATATATATATATATATATATATATATATGCACACAAATAGGTGTGTATCTATATTTTTTTTATTAAATCGTGTTTGTATATGAAATATTTAGTTATAAAAAAACTTTCTTCAAAAAGTTTTTTGTATATGAAATATTTGGTTATAAAAATAAGTATTTATTAAGTATATAAATATATAGAAATCCGTTTTTATGAAAAAAAATGTATACAAACACCTATTTTATCTATTTTTTTTATAAAATCGTTTTTGTTTATATTTTTTTTATAAAAACATGTTTGAATATTTTTTTTATATAATACGTGTTTGTATACATTTTATAAAATGTATACAAACACGATTTTATAAAATATATACAAACACGTATTATATAAAAACTTTTTTAAACACGTTTTTATAAAATGTATACGAACACGTATTATATAAAAAATTATTCAAACACGTTTTTATAAAAAAAATACAAACAAACACGATTTTATAAAAAAAAAATATAGATACACACCTATTTGTGTGCATATATATATATATATATATATATATATATATATATATATATATATATATATATATATATATATATATATATATATATATAAGGTGATAGGTGTGTATACATTTTTTTATAAAAACAAATTTATATATATATTTATATACTAAATAAATACATATTTTTATAACTAGATATTTCATATACAAAAAACTTTTTAAAAAAAGTTTTATATAGAAAATATAAGATTTTTATGTGAAAATACATTTTTTTGGTATAAATATGATTTTATAAAGAAAAAACATATTAGAAACAATTTTTTGAAAAAAAAAAAGTTGCAAAAAAACTAAAATTAGGATGAATTCATAATAAAATTCTAAAATTTGAGCAAAAAAGGTAAAGTTTGGACCAAATTTGTAAAAAAAAATTAAAATCCGGGCCAAAAGTGTAAAATTTGGACCAAATTTGTAATAAATTTTGAAATCTGGGCCAAAAATGTAATTTTTGAAAGTTGGATGACCTGTTGACCGGGTCAAAGGATTAAATTGAATACGATTACCGGTATTTGGGACTTAATTGAATAAAAAAAATATATAGGGACTAAATCGATTATGAGGCCAATATGTAGGAACTTTATTGTAGTTTTCCCCATATTTTTCCAAAAACCATCCAATGAAAGTTCATTCCTAAATGAAATGAAATATTTTTCCAAAAACCATCCTAATGGAAAGCAGATTACGATTTTGCCCTAACTAAATATTACCATAGGCATTATGCTTCATCTGGTAAACCTAGATATCATCTCATTCTCGTTCAGAGACAATCTCTCCATTGCGTCTTCTCCACTTCCGTCACAGGGTCATTCAGGCAGCTTCATATCAGGTAATCTCTCTCTCTCTCTCTCTCTCTGTAATCGCATTTTATACATTCGAACCAAACAACCCCCTCTGAAGTCGACCCCAAACAGAGCTACCGTGACATCGATGGAGGCTTTTTTTTCTTCAATCGCTAATGTGAACTCTCTGATATCATGATATCAGAATCTGAAAAAAAAATCCCTTTCTTTCTCTTCAATAGTTTTATTAGTCGAACTTGATTTGTAGTGGATGTGATTTCGGGATGCTTTTTTGTTGTAAAGAATCGAGTCTTTTTTGGTTCTGAATGCATCTAAACCATACTTCCATACTTACCAATGAGATAGTGAGAAGTGATCGAATTCTCACTTTGTTCTTGCTCTTGATCGTTATTGATTGATTAATATGCATAATTGGATTATTTGACATAACAAAAAGTAGTCTGATGTTTACCCTTACCAGAAGTATCCCTTTTGTAAATCTTCCAAGTTTGTCATAGTTTAAATACTTCCTTTTGGACAGCAGGTGTTGGTTTTCTCAGCAACTGCAATGGCAGCCATTGGAGGTCCATTGAGGTCAAAACTAAGGTCATCTGTCTCCTCATTTCTCCATCATGACATAATGAGAATACCCATATTGAAACACTTCATCTCTTTTTATTCTTCTTATCCTACTCCCACATCACCATTAGCATTCAATCACACAACCAAAACTCTTTACAATATCTGCCATTGCCAACACCAGCTTCATACATGTTTCAGGCCTCGCCATTACCATGATGGCAGGCCTAGAGGCTCCCTTTGGAGAGGAAAGAAAATGATTGGTAAAGAAGCTCTTTTTGTTATTTTGGGGTTAAAAAGAGTCAAAGATGATGAAGAAAAACTAGACAAGTTTGTTAAAACTCATGTTTCAAGGCTCTTAAAGATGGACATGGTTGCTGTTCTCAATGAGCTTGAACGCCAGGAGGAAGTGGATCTAGCTGTCAAGGTTTTACTCTTTTTCTCACTCTCCCTTAATCAATCAATTCCATCACATTTAGTTTTTCCAAATATTATTTATGGATTTTTTTTTTCAGATGTTTTGGGTGATTCAAAAGCAAGATTGGTATCAGCCTGATGTATATCTGTACAAAGACTTGATAATCTCATTATCTAAATCTAAAAAGATGGATGAGGCCATGAAGCTATGGGAAAGCATGAAGAAGGAAAATTTATTCCCTGATTCTCAAACATACACAGAAGTGATTCGTGGGTTTTTGAGATTTGGATCTCCTGGAGATGCAATGAACATCTATGAGGATATGAAACAGTCTCCGGACCCACCAGATGAGTTGCCATTTAGAATCCTACTCAAGGGGCTTCTCCCACATCCCCTTTTGAGGAATAAAGTCAAACAAGACTTTGAGGAGATTTTTCCTGATCAGAGTATTTATGATCCCCCAGAAGAGATATTTGGATTGCGTTAAGGTGTCAATGTGGATAATAGCAATATGTAACCTGAAACTTATAAAATGCTTACATGTGTTTGATTATATATTGCTATTATTAGTAAAGAAGTTTAAGTATGTTGCTATTACATGTTGAGAATGTTTGTATGTTGCTACTATTAGACCTGGGAATGGGATGGGCTTGGAGCGAATCGACCTTGATCCAAACTCTTTTAACAAATTTCCAAATCCAATACTTACCCGCTCTGTAATCCGTTGGGTTTCGAATAATCAAAGACATACCCTTATCCACCGAATCAACATATATCCAAACCTGCTTCGTACCCCGTAACCAGTAGGTTTTTTGAATAATCAAATATATTTTTTGTAAATCTTAAACTAACATTTATCAAAGGAAACAAATGCTGATTTAGAAAACACATTACATACTTGAGGATTTTCGATTAGAATTAAAATCATTATTGTAGTAACTTTTGATTGATTTTTGACCGTCATTGCATTGATAAAGAATAACAATTACAATCCTTCTTTCGGTTGATAAATCATGTTGATATACAAATGAAATTGTTAGATTGCTTGATCAAATACAAATGAATGACATAATGATTCTTAGTAGAAGATTGGAAGTATAGAAATCAGATTCTTAGTAGAAGATTGGAAGTATAGAAATCAAGTCCTTGAGACCTATGTAAAAATAGTTTAGTTTTTGGTCTTTTTTCTTTGGACTTTTGATTTGAATTAAAAGTAAACTTTGGGCAGGATAAAATATAAATATAAAATTCCAAAATTTATAGGGGGTGGGTTATAAACGGAGCGAATCGATGATGATCAATACTGACCTTTTTAATAAAAAGGTTAGCACATACGGGATGTTAACAGGTAACCAGATAAAAAACTATGCTCAAAATCCGTATAATTGTTAACGGTTTAGATCGGATCATGATCAAAACTCGCTTTGCCAGACCTAGCTACTATGAGTGATATAAAAGTATCTCTATAGTTTTTGAATATTGCACTGCGGTTATTGCTTAACATAAAAAGACAAAATTACCTTTTTATTTTATTTATTTTATTTTTATTGTTGTTGTTGTTATTATTATTATTATTATTATTATTATTATTATTATTATTATTATTATTATTTGTTTTATTTATCTGTCTTTGTTTTTGTGGTTTCAAAATTGTTTAATATTTTTAACGTTTTATTTGAATATAATATTTAATGTTTTTTTTTTCGTTTACATTATATAATTATTTTTTTTTAAATTTTATTCAAATAAATAAATTAAAATAACTCGGATAACTATCAAACCTCCAATATGATTATTAAATGTTCGCTTTTTTTCTTGTTCTTTTAACGATATATATATATATATATATATATATATATATATATATATATATATATATATATATATATATATATATATATATATATATATATATATATATATATATATATATTGTTCAGGTTTATTTGAGGTCATACTAATTTTGTGAGACCGTGAGATGCAATCTAAAAATAATTTTATAATGCAAAATAAAAGAAAAATCCAAAAATTCTTTTTTTAATTACTATTTTCGTCACATTTTTTACCTAGAAAATTACCATTTTTTTAAGTACGTGAAATATTTTAATAGCATATTACACTGTAAATATTCTAATGTCATATTTAGAATGTTAGAATATTCTACTAGATTTGTCAGATATGTAAAATATTCTAATATTTTACTAGAATATGTAAAAAAACGGTATTTATTTATTTATTATTTAATTTTTTGGTACTTTTTTGGAAAATATAAATGACGAAAATTGTAATGCCATAAATTCCGAAACCAAAATTTTTTCATTTTTACAATCATCAAAACATTGAGTAATAAGTTTAGGTTCCAATGTAACAATTTAGTCACGACCGATTACATAACAAAAGATCACAAAATGGTTTCCCCGAGTGTGTGTACGATCACGTCGGCGCCTTCCCACGGTCCTCGCTAGTACCTGAAACACATAACACAACAACTGTAAGCATAAATGCTTAGTGAGTTCCCCAAAATACAACCTACGCACGTACGCCTTTCCAGGCCTTGACCTTCCGGTCCATGTGTCTCAGGGGACTTCTGTCCCGACTGGGTAAACCTTCCGGTCCTACCCACGTCAACCTTACAGTCCATATGACCACGCCTTCCGGCCCATAACATGTTGCCTTCCGGCCCAAATCAAGCATATCATACATGGAACATATAACGAATAACTTAACGCACATAAGGCATTTATCTCATATCATATTCGACCTTCCGGTCACACAGTCAAACCCTTCCGGGTACAGTATAGTGAGAAGACTCACCTCGTATGCCTCGCTAATCGTGAACCCTGGAATCACTCGTGCTCGAACCCTCGAGCTGTAATCCTCCTATGATATCATGAATCTATAATTATTACTTGTACCACTAAGGTTGACCATCCATATCAAGTCAACACAGGTTGACTTGGTCAACAGTCTTTGGTCAATTGGACCGGACTCGGCGAGTGCACTATAGTGACTCGGCGAGTCTACGCGTTTTAACCAACTCACAAGGATTTTCCCTTTGACTCGTCGAGTACTCCCCCGACTCGACGAGTTCCACCTGGGCCTAAATCACGGGGCCACCGCGACTCAACTCGCCGAGTCGCAAGGATAACTCGGCGAGTCCCAACTTGACTCGGTCCACCTGTCAAAACCTTTCTAACTCTCTGCGACTCACTGAGTCACCCACAACTCGGTCAGGACTACACACTGGGTGGTCTCAAGGACAATCTTCAAGCGACTCGTCGAGTCTGTTCTTCAGACTCGACGAGTCCATGCCATGCACCAGCTAAAACTAGCTTTTGCGGTCAGATCCGTTCCATACATACATAGATCTGGCCTTCCCAAGCTTATTTATCACGTAAAGTCTCAGTCTTGGTCGCCATGCAACGCATACAAGGCTCATTTTGGAGAAATAACTTCTAATATGGCAACCATAGCTTCTAACTCAAAAGAATGGACATAAAGCTTGTCATATGGGGCCTCCTGGACCTGCTAAGGTCCAGATCTAGGTTCCATATCTCCATGGGACCTTTCATACTTCCAATTTAAGCCAAATAAGGCAAGAAGAAACCCTAGATTTGACACATCAACCCAAAATACGAAGTTTAGCTCTGAAAGTTACCTCAAGAAGGTTCCCTTGATGAAATAGAAGCGGATCCAAGCTCCCCAACTCTTCAAGCTTGATCTTCTCCCTCTTTTCTTGCAATAATACACAAAATGATGAACAAATGGCCTCTTAACACACTCACAAGCGCTCACAGTCGTATGGGTGCTCTTAGGGTTCAAGGTGGCCGCAAATGAAGGCCATAAGGTCCTTTAAATAGGGCTTAGGACCGGGAAATTAGGGTTTCATTAAACAGTGCGGACTCGCCGAGTCCATCCCTTGGACTCGCCGAGTCCGGACGCGAACCTCCGCCCAAAACCGCGACCCGACTCGGCGAGTTCGACCTCCAACTCGCCGAGTCTCCTCACAAAATATCAAAAATATGAAAGTAAAGATACCTGGGGATTCGGGTTGTTACAAAAATAATATTTGATTTTTTTTGGTTGAAAATTTTATGTTATTTTGTATTTTAAAAATATATTTTTTATCTATAAAATGAATGTCTATGATTATGTCTCTTAGTCTCACAAAATTAAACCGTCTTACATGAACCTAACCATATATATATATATATATATATATATATATATATATATATATATATATATATATATATATATTGAATAGTTTTGCTTTGTTTTTTTTTTCCGAAAATAGTTATACAAAAAAATAAAGTTACTTACACAATAAACGAAGAAAGACTAATATATAACAGATGTAAACGAAAAACATATAAAAACCATAAAACCTCTTAAAATTGAATAAAACAACACTAACACATAAGTGAATGATGTAATAAAAAACACATAAAAACAACATTAAATGATTATATTAGATGATTAATAATTATTTGGGTTATTATTTTAATTTGTTTATTCGAGCAAAAAATATATGAAAATCATTATATCATGTAAACGAACAAACATAAAAAAAACATCAAATAATATATTCAAATAAAATGTCAAAAATATCCGGGTTAGTATTTTAATTTGTTTATTCGAACAAAACATAAAAAAAATCATTATATAATGTAAACAAACAAAATATTTAAAAAACAAAATCAAATGATATATTCAAATAAAATATTAAAAATATTAAAAAAAATTAAACAACAAAAAAATAAATAAATAAATAAATCTAGGAATAAATAATAATATGATTTTATATACTTTATTAAATAATTTATATTGATTATATTAAATAATTTATATTAATTATATTAAAGTAAAGATCAAATAAAATCTATAATTTATCCATATATATATATATATATATATATATATAAACTATGAAAAGAAAAACAAAAAAAGTGTTATTTTGTCTTTTTATATAGTGCAAGGACCTACAATGCAATACTATGTGTAAAACTCATGTATTACATGAGTTAATTAAAAAAAATATAAATGTCTAAATATTTAAGAACTTTGTATTTATAACAAAATAAGAAAAATAATGAATTATTTAAATTGATTTTTTAAATCTTTTAAATTTAAATAAACAAGAGTAAACTACACGAATGGTCCCTATGGTTTAAAGTAATTTGCGCGTTTGGTCCCTAACTTATTTTTTTTAACTCAGAAGGTCCCTACTGTTTGTTTTTGTTACGTGCTTGGTCCCTGTCTTACATAAAAAGTCTATTTTTCCCTTTATTTTTTAATTTATTTAAATAAATACACCCCTAATCTCACCCTTCTCACCTTACCTTACGTACATTTTTTCCTATTTAAATAATAGTCTTTTTAGGTATGATAGGGACCAAACGCGTAACAAAAACAAACAATAAAGACCAAACACGTAATAAAAACAATCAGTAGGGACCTTCCGAGTTAAAAAAATAAGTTAGGGACCAAACACACAAATTACCCCAAACCATAAGGACCATTCGTGTAATTTACTCAATAAACAAACAAAATAAACTAATAAGCTTTAATTTGAGAATTTTGAAATAAAAAGGTTAGTCCATTAATTGAATTAATATTCATTTATTTATATATTTATTGTAATTATTACATTAAAATATTATGTGAAATTTATTCAAATAGAAATACTCATAAATGACATGTGGAAAAGAAATTAATTCAAAATAACCACAAAATGAGATTTGACAAATTGAATGACAGTGTGACATGTGACAAAAAAAATATTGATTTATTAGGGTAGATGAAGATGATATTGACTCTAGACACTTGTGGAAAAAGTAAGAGCTTACTACTTTCTAAAATTATGCTTCATCTATAGAGCATTTCTCCAATTAATTGAGAAGTAACAATTCATCGAGATAAAGAGAGAATTTTGACATGAGTTTAGAAAAACAATATGCATTTAAGATACTCTCACAAAAATCTCTTATTTTCTTACATTATGGGTGACTTGCATATAAGGATTTCTCGTTAAAACAAAAGGCAAAACATCAAAGTTTCTAGTCAAACCGTCAGGAAATGAAGGTTCCAGTCAAAACATCAAAGTTAAGGTTAAAAATTCAAAGATCCCACTTAGGTTGAGTACGCCCTGCGTACTCGCCTCTATGCCCAACATAGAGGATGCCTTTCATGTTACGGGCTCCAAACCTAGTTCGTGCAACGTACCTCCAGGTACGCCCAACATACTATCGCTGAATCCAAAACTCAACATTAAGTCCTTATTTCATAAAGCCAAAACATGGAAATCTAAATTCAGGTAAAAAGGGTGTCCTGATGGATAAAGTCTCCGACTTTATCTATTTACATGCATACAAGAGGGTATAAAATCAAACCCTTAGCCCAAAAGTCATCCAAATCTCCAAAACTGTTGCATGGCTTAATGAGAGTGTCCAAGCTCTCATTTCTATGAATCCATGAGCTCAAAACTACAAAAAACTTCATTTCAAGGACCTAGAGTAGCTCGTACTCCATTAGATCAAAAGTATGGGACCAAAAATGTAGACAAACTCTAGACTAACAGGATCTAAGAAAATAACTCATCATGTTCCAAGCTTTATACCTTCAAATGATGCTTGAGGGTGAGATACTCCTGCATCTAGGTTTCCTTGAGCTTCCAAGATGATTCCACTTCCTTCAAGAACACCAACAATGCACTCTCAAGCTTAAAAAGGCTCACAAAAAGGATTAGGGTTTGCAAGGGATGATTTGGGAGATGGAGGTTGATGAGGGAAAAGGTCTTGGACATCCACCACATATGCCCGACGTACGCATGAATACGCCCAACAAATGATCAAAACAGGTGTCCCATATAAGGGAAAAATGGGACCAATTTCCAAGAAAATTCCACTTTGCATGGGGTGGGGGGGTGGGGTGGGGTTCAAAAATGTAAAATTGTATATACAATGAATGTTACACACTAGTTGCTGCTCATAGTCAATCATGACCCCATTGGGAACCAACCAATCCATCCCTATGATAACCTTCGATCCTCGTAGAGGAATTGGTACCAAGTCAATAGAATATCTTTTGCTGAACAGACTCAGGAAACACCCACGATGAACCCTCGAAGCACTCACAAAATGATAATCAATAATCTCAACCTCCAACAGATAATCTAGAATCCATGGAGCATCATTAGACTTCTTGCTCAGTGCAAGAGATACAAAGGATTGGGTAGTACCCAAATCAAACAGAACATGAGTAGTCATACCATTAACTAAGAAAGTCCATATATAAAATCAAATATAACATAAGCATAAATAAAGAAAGCAATAAAAGATATTATAAACTCACATACTTGTAACCACATTCGGTGTTGCTCGAGCCTTATCGGTAGTCAACTAAAATTCCCCGCTCTTCACCACAGGAGTCTACGCCTTGCCCTAGCGGCTATTAGTAATCCTCAAGGTAGTTGGTGCAGGCGCCACCATTGCCCTTCCTGACAATCTGTAACATCCATAAAAATCATGCAAATTTTAAACTTTTTAAAACACTTAGAAACCAATAGTTAGTAAAAATTTGTTATCAAAATAGTTCTATATCAGAGTATCCCAGTACTTAAAGTCATAAAAAGTGAGGAGCTGTACAATCACGCCTTTGCCTTCCCGTGATCATTCGAGGTACCTGAAACCAAAATTGAAACTGTAAGCCTGAAGCTTAGTGAGTTCCCCTAAAATACTGATACATAACAAATAACACACATAATAACAACATGCAATGGGTCCACAACTCTATAGACTGGATTACCCCCTGAGCCCACATTGTGAGTTTGGCTTGCCTTCCGGGCCCATAGCTCACATTTAGCTTGCCTCCGAGCCCACAACATAAGTATGGTTTGCTTTCGAGCCTACAGCTTATGACTGGTGTGCCCCCTTTAGTCATCAGACTAAAATGTAACTGATCAGCCCTCAGTGTGATTTTGGCATGCTCCCCTGGCCCTCAGCTCGCAACTGGAATGATCCAATACCCTCAAGCCCTCAGTACGAGTCTGGCATACCACTCGGTCCTCAGCTTGTATCTGGTATGCCTTCCTGGCCCTCAACTCATATTTGACATACTCCAGGGTTTGTTGGTCACCGCAAGAAGCAGTGCAACCTCAACCCTACCACACAACATATCTACATATACAACTAATTGCACATATAGATAATCAAATAGTAACACAGGTAGTCCTATAGATCTACGAAACCGGCATAGCAAACTAGCATGTATAAATATCTCAAACTCAACATATCATTAACTACTGGGATATCAAGTCTATTAGGCCGACATTGGTGCCTTCGAACCCTTAGTATAGTGAGGATAACTCACCTTGCAAGTAGTGCTGAAATGAAATGGAAGTCTCTGATTGTTGTCTCACCGAAAATCCCGAACTATCCAAAATAATAAATACTAAGTCAATACATGGGATATGAATCTTGACTAAGGGTCCGCAATAATCCATTTTATCTTCTCTCTCTCTATTGGACCAAGGCCCAAATGCCAAATCCATGATCTTAAAAGTCCATATATCCAAAGCCCATTAATGGCCTAATTTTCCCAATTGGGCCCAACTTCCTAATTGGGCCTTATTCTTATCAAATCTAGCTCAAAACTCAATTATTCAGAATGTCTAGCAAGGCCCAAGTCCAATTAGTCCAAAGGTGGCCCAAACCCCGAAGCACAATTCATCAAGAGTCCAATAGAGGGCGTACGCGGGGCGTACTCCTCAGGTACGCTGGGCGTACTTCCGTTTTGCGTTGACCACCATTGGAGTGGTTGAATCAGTACACTGGGCGTACAAAAATCATGCGGGGCATACGCGAGTTTTACCAAAACTCTAATAAGTGCTTAATGGCTTAAGCACTTAAGCCCAAACTTCAGATCCATTGACTAAATGTGCCTAAGACTCATAAAGTCTCAAACTTTAACACTTTGAATGTCCATAAAGCTCTTAATACATGATCTTAATCCATTAAGACCCTTCTACTACATACATGGGACACTTTCAGCCATTAGGACATCATTTTTATCACTTAGGACCCCTTTTAGGGTCTGAAAGGACATCTTATCTCATTCAAATCATAACATGCACTAACTTGGGACTTTTGGGGCAAGAAATGGTTCCATAAAGCTAGCATGGTAAGATCTACATCATACAAGCATAAAGTTTGGAGGTTTTTACCTTCTGGAGCTTCCAGAGTACAAAGAAACTTAAGATCTACAAGCTTATCCACCTTCTCCAACTTCTTGATGCAACACCTTCTTCTCCAACTACTCAAAGCACACTATTTTAGCTTATACACTCAAGAAAGAGGTTAGGGTTTAGGGAAAACGTCTCAAATCTATGGAGGCTGAGGTAAGGGAGGGTTATAAGCTCATAAGGATGTTTATATAACACTCAAACCGTAAATACTAGGGTTTGCATTTGACGCAAGTACACTTAGCGTACCCACGTGTACGCCCAACGTACTAGTGCGCACCTAGTACACTTAGCGTACTAGTCTTGTTCTCAAAGTTGCAACTTTAGCCCTTAGGCTCCTCATGGGTCGACTCTTCTAACCCCAGGGACTGCGAATGACAAAATAATAATAGAAGAGAGGATTTAGAAATACTTGCAAAATCTCAGGATGTTACACCTCTCCCCCACTTTACCTAGACTTCGTCCTTGAAGTCTGTTGTAGTAAATAGATTCGGGTAATGCTCCTGCATCTCAGAATCTGGCTCCTAAGTCCACTCAGATCCCTTTCAAAGCCACCACTGTACCTTTATAAGAGATATCTCCGTATTGCACAGAACCTTTACCTTCCTCTCCAAAATAGTCGCTGGTTGTTCCACATAGCTTAGGCGCTCGTTAAGCTGAACATCATCCAATGATACTACCACATCCTCATCCAATATGCATTTCCGTAACTGGGAAATGTGGAAAGTGCTATGTATCTGATAGAGCTCCTCCGAAAGATCCAATCTATATGCAACCTTTCCAATCCTGGCAATAACCCGAAATGGTTCAATGTACGGGGGACCCAACTTTGCCCTCTTCTTGAAGCGAATCACACCCTTCCAGGGTGAAACCTTCAGTAGTACCATGTCACCTACCTGGAACTCCAAATCAAATCGACGTCTGTCGGTGTAACTCTTCTGCCGACTTTGAGCGGTCTGCAACCGCTGTCTAGTATGTTGAATCCTCTCGATAGTATGCAAGACTACCTATGTCCGTCCCATCACTCTGTGACCAACCTCACCCCAACAGACCGGGGTGCGACATCTCCACCTGTACAACAACTCAAAAGGTGGGGCGCCAATGCTGGAATGATAGCTGTTGTTGTAGGCAAACTCTGCAAGGGGTAGGTGGGAATCCCAGCTCCCACCAAAATCGATGACACAAGCCCTCGACATGTCCTTGAGGATTTGTATGGTCCGTTCACTCTGGCCGTCGGTCTACGGATGATAAGCCGTACTAAAATGCTGTCGCGTGCCTAACTACTTGTGGAACTTCTGCAAGAAGCAGGAGGTGAACCTAATATCACAGTCAGAAACAATAGATACCGGAAGTCCGGGGTAAGCAACAATCTCGCGGACATACACGCCGGCTAGCTTCTCGGTCGATGAACTCTCCCGTATGGCCAGGAAATGGGAAATCTTGGTCAATCGATCCACAATGACCCATATAGCATCAAATCCCTTTTCCGTCCTCAAAAACTTGGTAATGAAGTCCATCGAGGTCTGTTCTCATTTCCACACGGGAATCTCTAGAGGCTGCAACTTTCCATGCAACCTCTAATGCTCGGCCTTGCCCATCCTGCAGTTCAAGAGCTCTTGACATACCAAGTGATATCTCGCTTCATGAACAGACACCAATAACTCAAACTCAAATCCTGGTACATCTTAGTGGCTCCCGGGTGAATAGAGAAGTGGGACTTATGAGCCTCCTCCAAAACCATCTGTCAGACCCCACCAAACATCAGAACCCATACCCAATCACATCGGGTCAATAATCCTCGGATTCCTGCACAAATTGGGTGTTCTCGACCCTGATCCTCTCTAATTTCTAGTTCTTTGGTCGTATGCCCTAAGCCTGAGCCTCTATAATAAAGCCCACAAGTGGAGAATCCAATGATATCCTTATACATATTGCCGGAGTAGAAGATCCAGCTAACTTGCGGTTTAAACGTCCACAACCACATTCTCTTTACCTGGATGGTAAATGATCTCACAGTCGTAGTCCTTGACTACATCCATCCACCTACGCTATCTCATGTTTAGGTTCGACTGATCCATGATGTGTCTTAGGCTCTTGTGATCCGTGTATATGGTACAACGGAACCCATAGAGATAATGTCTCCAAATATTGAGAGCGAATACCACCATTCCTAAACTTCAAATCATGAGTAGGGTATCTCATCTCGTGTGGCTTCAGCTGCCACGATGCATATGCTATCACCCGTGCTCTCTACATGAGGACCGTTCCCAGTCCCATGATGGAGGCATCACAGAATACCACAAAATCCTCGACTCCCTTTGGAAGAGTCAATACTGGAGCCTCACATAGACGCTGTCGGAGGGTCTCAAACACCCTATGCTGCTCGGGGCCCCACCGAAAATCCACCCCCTTCCTTGTTAGACGAGTGAGGGGTACTCTAATCTTGGATAAATCCTGCATGAATCTCCGGTAGTACCCTGACAATCCTAGAAAGCTCCTGATATCCGAGGGAGATTTCGGAAACTCCCACTGCATAACTACCTCAATTTTGGTCTGATCAACCAAAATCCCCTCCTGGTTAACGAGGTGTCCAAGGAACTGAACCTCTCGTAACCAAAACTCACACTTCGAAAACTTGACATATATCCGTTCTCGCCTAAAAACTCCTAATAACTCCCGTAGATGCTCCTCATGCTGCTCTTGGGTCTTGGAGTATACTAAGATATCGTCTACGAATACGATGACCGACCGATCAAGCATCGGTCTGCAAAATCGGTTCATCAGGTCCATAAATGCTGCAGGCGCGTTGGTGAGCCCAAACGGCATCACCATGAACTCGTAATGTCCATAACGAGTCTGGAACACGGTCTTCTCCACGTCCTCCTCCCTAACCCTGACCTGATGGTACCCGGACCTCAGGTCTATCTTGGAGAACCAGGATGCCCCCTGCAACTGATCGAAAAGATCATCTATCATTTGGAGTGGATAACGGTTCTTCACCGTCAACTTGTTCAACTCTCGGTAGTCAATGCACATACGGTGTGAACCATACTTCTTCCCAAAGAAGAGGATCGGTGCTCCCTATGGAGAACTGCTCGGATGGATGAACTGCATGCCCATCAGTTCCTGCAGTTGTGATGACAAATCATGTATCTATGGTAGTGCCAAAATGTACGATGCCTTGGCGATAGGAACCGCGCCTGGCACTAGGTCGATTCTAAACTCGACCTGCCTCTCTGGAGGCACTCCTGGTAACTCCTCCGAGAACACGACAACAAACTCCCTGACCACCGGAGCCTTTGAAACTGAAATCTGATCTCTGACCCATGTATCCACCACATACTCGAGATAACCTGTACACCCATGACGAATGTACTGCTGAGCCCTCGCAGCTGAGCAAAACCCTAATTCTAATCTGGTACCCTCTCTATAGACAATCAGTTCTCCCCCACTTGGGGTTCGAACCACTATTCGCTGACGATCATGGCAAGGAAGCGACTAAGCCAATCCATACCCAAAATCACACACACACCCACACCCACACTCACATGGGAATCGGAATCAAGTCTATCAGGAAAGACACCGCGAAGATCTCCAACTCACATCCCCGATATACTGAAGAAGTAGAAACCCCATGTTCCTTTGAGATAAAGATTCGCAAAGAACACTCTAGCCCTCTTATTGGCACACTGAACACCCTACTAAATGTCTGAGAGACAAACACCCAACTCGCCCCCGAGTCAAATAAAAACAAGGCAGGCAAGGAGCTCACTAAAACGTACCTAATCACAAGTACAAACAAATAAGCATAAAACATATATAATCAGTAAGATAAGGGATAGAAACATACCAACAACTACGTCTGGTGCTGCCCTGGCCTCCTCTGCTGTAAGCTGGAAGGCACGTCCCTGAGCCTACGAGGGCTCTGCTCTACCCTATCTCCTATTTGTAATCCTTAGTGTAGCTGGTGCGGGAGCCTGTGCCAGCTTAGCGGCGAGCAACGGGTAGTTGTCCTTCACATGGCCAATCTGCTCACAGTGGTAACATAACCTCTCACTCGGAATTAGGGCAGACTGGAGACAATCCTTCACATAATGCCCCTCCTTGCCACACTTGTGGCACCCGCTACCTGATCGAAAAAATCCAGAATGACCCTTTCCGCACTTTCCACAAGTGCAGGTGCGTTGACTTTCGGTCCTAGAATCAGCGGTCTTGGATCGATTTGACGCCGTTTGTGACTGCGTCAGGGCCCACCTCTGCTCTCGTAATTGTAACTCAATCTCCAGCTAATGTCGCCTGGCGTCCTCCTATAACTCCAATAGAGTGTCACATCGCTGGGTGGCAACAAACTGTCGGATGCCAGTCTTAAGCAAATTGCCGACCCGTGGGCATAGGCAAGCTGCGCGACCGCCCTGGGCCCCCAAATGCTACAAGGCCCCAATTTCTAACTTGCTATTTTGGTTATATATTAACAGCCCATTACTTTTTAGCTATTTGACTATTTCAAACCCCAATACTCTAATCAGGAACTAATCCAAAAGATGGAGCGTGGGTGAGAACGAGTCTTACCTGACATGCGTCCTAATTCCAAGGCGTCGTAACTCTTCAACAATCAGATTTCTATAGAAAATCCAAACATTTCCATGGAAAATCCAAACAACGTCTTCTCCAAAAGCAAGAGTTAACGATCATTCTTCTATTTCTTATTCAAGATTTCAAGTTAATCGTTTTATTTCATTCTTTTCTGATTTTCTGAATTCGTCCACAACAACCGTTAGTGAATCGAATGTTATTTTAGAATTGAGAGACTGATTGTGTCTCGTTCTTTTCACGATTTCAGAAAAAACAGGAAACTCTATTGTTTCCCTTCTTGGTGTCGATTTCCTTTTTCTGATATAGCACAAATGGGAAGTTAATCAGGTTATTTGATTTATTTTAAGAATCTGGCCTAGAGGTTTTAATCGAGAGTTCCAGTCACTGCCTCAAATTGGATTTCTTTCTCAATTTCTAGAAATTTGAAGGTTCAATTTTCAGAATCAACTGTTAGAGGTGAAATTGATTTCTGATAATATTACTGTGAATCTCTATATGTTCTATCGCTCTTGAAATTTCTTATTCTTTTTTGAAATTCGATTTTTATGAGGCTGTTCAAGTTAGAGACATAATCAAATGTTCATATTTTTGAATTAGAGGCAGTCCTTGAACTTTATTGCTTAATTTTTATTTGTAATGTTAATATTTTTATTTTTGATTTATGAATGATACTCTTTTATATTTCTATTTCTATGTTTTTGATATGTATAGAATTTTGTGTTGTTGAATAGTTTTTTCAACTACTTCCAGGTTATTAACAACAACAAGTATTCTGGATTTAAGCAATTCACCTAACAATTATTTGTTGATGATAAATCTACTTCAGTTGGAGGTCAACAACTTATGTACATAACAGAACTGAACAACTTAATAAAGAAACAAAGGGGATGAGACTTTAGTATTTTTGTACTTCTAATAGCATTGTATTTTTAGTTTTCTCCATTCTATTGTGTACGAATTTAAATGTATTGTTATGTATGTATAAAGTAATGTAATATACAAATACATAATTTTTTTGAAAGGGCCCCATTTTTGATTTTGTCCCGGGCCTCCAATCGTCTTGGCCTGGCCCTGCTTAAGCATGCTCAGATAACGTGTCATTTGAGCCTGTTCAAAAGCAAACTCCAGGAAAAATGTCGCCCTCTCCCTGAACATACGGGTGATCTTAGTCACTGTCTCACCATCCTGTCTCAATTCCAAAAAATCTTGAGCTAGTCGCTCCCGGTCGACCGTGGAATATAGCGAGCGCGGAACATATCCCTGAACTGCTCCCAAGTAACCGTAACTCTATGGTCATCCGAATAAGACCCATTCATCAATCTCCACCAGCCCTTTGCCCCAGACCTTAGCAGGTTCACGACACAGCTGACCTTCTGGTCAGTAGGACATGAGTACGTGAAGAAACAACCCTCCATGTCAGAAAAACCACCTTATGGCTCTGATCGGATCCTGAGTAACATCAAATGTCGGGGGCTTCGTGTTATCGAAGTCCCGATACTGAAAAGCTCGACCAGCTCCTCCCTCTGTCGCTATTACAGTTGTTGTAGTTGCTGCGGCAGGCATCTTAACTAGGGCTGCATATCTATCATCAAAATACTGCATCATGGTGGTCTTAATATACCCAAACATCTCTAGAATTTGACCCCGAAAAATCTCGACCACCTCCTTGCGAAGGATCTCCCTGACCCGATCCTCTATCAATGTTGGCCTATCCTGGCCGACGATCTCGGGTGCTGTCGGGGCACCCTGATGCCCCTGTCCCGATCCCGATCCATATCCAGTCATGAAATGCCTCATAACCACCATTTTGAAATTACACCAGGAAGATATCAGATAATCTACATAAATAACACGAAACGAACTCCCAACTAAACTCTAGGGTTTGTGACTTCCTTGCTACGCGTATGGGTCCTGTGCTTTCAGTAGTATGGGCCCATACTACCTTCCACACCTACCCATATTTGTCTCAAGTATCATCACAACATCCTAAAAATATACACAGGTATGGTGATCGCTCGATCCTCACTCCTAGAGGAAGGCTAACTATCTCATAACCGACCTACTGACCCCACACAACTCAACCATCCATGAAACTTCCACCAACCCTATAGCACTCGTGTATGCTAACCGTACATAATGCTTGACCCTATAGATATTCAAATACTCGGTCCTAATCTAAGACCAAAACTAGAAAATGAACAAGAAATAAAGCTAAACCAAATATTCTCAGGCTATAAGATCTTAATTATGTACAGCTGTGATGCATACTCCAAGCAACTATAGTAATGATGTCAATCTCATATAAGGAAAAACCTAGGCTACCAGGCATCATATAATCAGGCAATTCTATCATGCAATTCCTGAAGATCCCTAGCATAGTACTAGCAAGCTGTTCTAACATATCTCAATATCAAATAGCTGCATGGTATTTTGGGGTTTACTTACTGGCTCTGGCTGATCGTACACTCTGCATCCTCCTTTAATTATTTCGAAAACTTTTTTTGAAAATCATTTTGAAAATATTTTTCTTAGTTTGAGACTGGATTCACACAAGTGTTCCTCCAGTCCACTCAAACCAAGGCTTTGATACCAACTCGTAACATCCATAAAATTCATGCAAATTTTAAACTTTTTAAAACATTTAGAAACCAATAGTTAGTAAAAATTTGTTATCAAAATAGTTCTACATCAGAGTATCCCATTACACAAAGTCATAAAAAGCAAGGATCTGTTCGATCACGCCTTTGCCTTCCCGTGATCATTCGAGGTACCTGAAACCAAAACTGAAACTGTAAGCCTGAAGTTTAGTGAGTTCCCCCAAAATACCGATACATACCAAATAACACACATAATAACGACATGCAATGAGTCTACAACTCTACAGACTGGATTACCCCATGAGCCCATATTATGAGTTTGGCTTGCCTCCGAGCCCACAACATAAATATGGTTTTCTTTCGAGCCCACAACTTATGACTGGTATGCCCCCTTCAGTCCTAAGACTGAAATGTATCTGATTAGCCCTCGGTGCGAGTCTGGCATGCTCCCTTGTCCCTCAGTTCGCAATAGGAATGCTCCAATACCCTCAATCACTCAGTACGAGTTTGTCATACTACTTGGTTCTCAGCTCGTATCTGGTATGCTAATGAGTCCTAGTATATGAGTTTGGTATGCCTTCCCCGACCTCAACTCATATCTAGCATACTCTAGGGTTTGTTGGTTACCGCATGAAGCAGTGCAACATCAACACTACCCATACAACATGTCTACATATAAAGCTAATTTCCGATACAGATAATCAAATAGTAACACAGGAAGTCCTATACATCTACCAAACTGGCATAACAAACTAGTATGTATAAATATCTTATACTTAACATATCATTAACTACTGGATATTAATCCATTGGGCTGACATTGGTGCCTTTGACCCCTTAGTATAGTGAGTATAACTCACCTCGCAAGTAGTGTTGAAATGAACTGGAAGTTTCAGATTGCTGTCTCACTGAAAATCCCGAACTATCCAAAATAATAAATACTAAGTCAATACATGGGATATTAATCTTGACTAAGGGTCCACATAATCCATTTTTTCTTTTCTCTTTATCGGGCCAAGGCCCAAATGCCAAATCCATGATCTTAAAAGTCCATATATCCAAAGCCCATTAATGGCCTAATTTTCCCAATTGGGCCCAACTTCCAAATTGGGCCTTAGTTTTTAGAACATTTTGAATCTCGTCTATTGGGGTTATGAGTCATGAGATATGGTCAAAATACTGATGAGGGGTCAAGTTATCCAATAACATCCTTTTTTGTGTTTTCTTCTTGCTTAACCTCACATTTTCCTGCTTCCAGCTCCTCGTTAGCTTCCTTTTCATCCCGAGAAAGTCTTTTCTACTACAAAACATACTTCAACCATAATAAGCACTCTTTTCCCAAATTAAACATAACTATAGCTAAAAGTATTAGAAATATACATGAAATCCATAGTTAACTATGCACATATGAGTTGATCATAAAAATGATACTACATCACTCTCATTTATTTTCAGATTGGTGAATCTTTTATCTTTCTGCCAAATTGATTCTTCCAATAGTTCTGATACTCATAAACATTTCAAAATTATTACAATTATGTTTAATCTTATAAATAAAACCATATTTACTAAAACACCAGTAAATCATGATGAATAGAGTTATTGTCCCTTGTGGTGAATCTGAAGAGTCCATATCAACTTGTACTAGATCCATTAGTCTTTTATTTTCCTTAGATGAACATGTGAGCAATGAATTAATTCATGATTTTCCAATGAAGAAGATTATTATATATAATACAATTTGAATTATACGACACCAAGTATCTATCCATTTGGTGATGAGACTTCTTTTTACCTGATCAATTATGACAATACCAAAAGTGACATCTTAACAATCAAATCCAAAATTAATATTGCTATTATTAAAAGCATAACCAACACTTTCATTAATGCCATTTCAAGGAAACAAGATCCCTAAAACTTCACTTTTATTGAAGTAAATGAAAATTTGGAACTTGTCCTTACAATGCATGAAATGAAAACAATATTTCTAAACATCTTCGAAAAGAGAAATAAAAATATATTAAATTCTCCTAACTCCCTAGCAGTAGCTCTAAATTCTGACCATCGAACCATGTGACCAAAGTCCATTTCCTACGATTATATTTTGCTCACTATGCTTAAGCTTCCTTCTTTGTTTTAGATTTTGCAATACCATCAAAATGTGATCATCACATTATGTATTATGAGTATAAGAATAGAAACTTATAGTGTTAGATAATAGATGTACCTGAAGTAGAGTCATACGACTTGACTTTACTATCTCTAAGATCTTTCAGGTATTTCGGGAAGCTTTACAACCAATGTCCCTTCAATTTTCAATAGAAACAAATGGACTCTTTGGGTTGAACATATGGAATTATTCTAGAACAAGGCTTTCTCTTGACCACACGATCGAACGGTTTGATCTTGGATGGCCTCTTTCTATTGGGAACATAAGTCTTTTCTGGACCAATGTCACCATTACCAATGTCCATGGAAACTTTGGAATCAGAGCCTATAGTTATTCATGCTTCAGATGTATTCTTAAGCATTTCTACCTCAGCAACCATCGACATTTGAGTTAGGTCAATTAGGGTTACACCGATGTTTCTCATATAAAAGTTCTTAACGAACTGATCGTATGAATTTGGAAGCGAAAGAATAAACAAATCAATGGATTGTTCCGTTGGAAATACGACACCCATCCTATTCAATTTGTTAATGTATGATTTTATTTTTTAGAACGTGCATACACACATAATTTTCATTCATGTTTATATGCCAAAAGGGCTTGAGTTGTTTCATATCTTTCAATTAGTGACGTTGGGAGAGTCACAAGAGGAGGAGGTGAAGAGATGAAGGAGAAAGATGTCCAATTCCACCATTAGCTAAAGAAGGGAACATATTTTCACGTTGATCAGAATGTGGAACATAATATCGAGATGATTGAGGAAAAACATTTTCCAAAAAATGAGGAAGACCATCATTGTCTTGTTTTGACATCTCATATTGGGAGAAGAAAGAATTCAAGTTAGTTGATTTTAATCCTTAATTATTAACCCAAATTTAAATTATGATCAATATTTTCGATTCGAACTTTAAAGAGGGATGTCGTAATCAAATTCGAGAATATTTTAGGTAGGTGGAACATTTCACCAATTTCAATCACATGAAACTCCTAGATTTTTTGAGATTCATTGAATCTTATCAATGTTTAACATCGATTATGCTTTTACCAATCGTGACTGGGATGCCGAGGATCACAATTAAGATGTGAATAACCATGTAAACCCGCCTAAACACCGTCGATCTATTTCTTATCTCCCATTGATGTACCGGTTGACCATACACACTCCATCAACAATTATAACCACAATTCGTTTCATTATTTTTTCTTTATAGTCCCAAATTAGTGCGCCGGTTAACAACACACACTCCACTAACAACTCATAAAGAAAACAATGTGTGTTTTCATGGATTAGCTTACACTTCATATTTTTCCTAATGTATCTACAGTGGAATTTTAAAGTGGGTTCTAGTACTTTATAGTATCATACTTTTAATGAGGTTATGTCCTGTCAAATCCGTTCAACTAACGACCATCTACCATACAAAGGAGCGGTGAGTGAGAGTCGACACCCAATGAAAGTCATTTTGTAAGCCCTTAGAGTATGGCTTTGCGAATGAGGCCTAATATTGATTTGATTGACTTGTATTATACACATAATATATTAAACTTTTAATCATATATAGTATAAGGTGTATTTTAAAATCATTCAAAATACTAAGGTTTAAAATTAATTTTCAAATTAAACTTATAATAATTAATTTTAAACAATTAATGATTTACCAATTGTCTTTTAATTTAAATCATTAAGGATTTAAATAATTATCTTTAATTAAACAATTAATAAAATAATTTAAATTTAAGTCATTAGGGATTAAATAATTATCTTCAATTAAACAATTAACAAAATAATTCAAATTTAATCCGAATCCAATAACCCTTCTAAAATTTGAAAATAAAGGGCTTAGGGCTACTAGGTTTTAATTATCCAAAATTTAAGGCATTTAAAATTATAATTAAGTAAACTAGAGACCCTAAGACTACTTGGTACAGGCCCATGGAGGGGCGTTTTTGCGTATGTGGAGGCACCTGAACACCGTGGTAATGGCTGGAACACCGCCCCAACCTCCAGTTATGAGATATGGCGTTATGAAATGTGGTAATGAGTATGAGAGGCAACACCCAATTAGATTATTTCCTTCTTTTTTCCTTTCTTTATCTCTCCTCTTAACACCATGTTATAGCATGGGAACACCACCCCCAATTCATGGCATAACATGTTAAATGTGAGGTTGCGATATTTGGCTTCATAACCCTGTTGCCCACACCCAACACTCTAAGGGATCCAACAAAAATTTGAAAATAAGGGTGAAGGCTAGAGTTTCAAAAACCCTAGACATCATTGAAATTTTAAGCCTTTATGGTTTGATTTCCATAAATCCTAATTTTGATCAATTCACTATTATGCACAATTAAATAAAAGCTAAGGCTCTGATACCACTGATAAGTTTTCTAGGTTAAAAAAAATCATGTGGTGGAAAAACACTTAAACATTTAAGTTCACATGCAACCTAGAAATGATCCATATTTTCTCTATTGATAGCAATAAATTATGAACATCAAGAAACTGTAGAGAGAGACTCTGAAAATAAAAAATAACATAAAGATCAGGGTTACACAACTTTTTATTATTATAGCAAATAATCAAATCAAATCCTCTTGAAGTTCCTTGGAAAGCAAGCACCAAAAAGACGATATCTCTAATGGCTCACACCAAAAACTAGAAACCCTAGAATGAGGAGGAGAGAGGAGATATGAAGGGAATTTCATTCACATTCCATTAGGTAATGTGGAGAACAAAAATTGCAAGCCAATGAGTCATATTTATAATTTAGATAACTTGCAGATAAAGAAAGATTTAAATTAATTAAATAATAGATTTAATCATAATTCAAATGTTTTCATTTTATACAACTAGGAGGCTTCTGGAAACCCTAAGGAATACACAAAACCGTCTATGATATTGATGCTTCTAGAATTGTCACTTTTGTTCAAGTATTGAACAATTATAATTCACCACTTGCATCTAATTAATTCCAGTAAATTTTGAATAATAATTAATCAATTCTAATTGGTTTCTTATTAATTTATTAACCATATATATTAACAAATCAATTATTTAACAATTAATCTCATATTAATTTATTTAACACATAATAAATCAACAAATCAACTATCTATTTCCAGTTAATATATTAATCACATAATAGATTAACAAATTAATTTCCCACAAATTCTAATTTGTTTATTAATCATAAAATAATTTAATAAATTATTCACCCCTCTCTTAATATCATTTCTAGCTATTTCTAATCATGAGGGCAACTTAAAAAGAACTTTGATTCTAATTATAAGAATATACCAATCTAGTTACTAGCTTAGACACCTTAATTCAATAGTTTTTTCTTAATAAATTTAATATATATATATATATATATATATATATATATATATATATATATATATATATATATATATATATATATATATATATATATATAAACAGTATCAAAAATCATGATATACAAAATATCGTTATGTTTTATAAGAAAATGTCAAAAATTTACGACATACAAATAGTTTGTCATAAATGCATATTGTAAATACACGACATATGTCTCTTATATTCATTTATATTCGTTTATGACCCAGACTTTAATGAGTAATGACACGCTTTGTAGCCATAAAACTTGGCATTTGTGACTGAACAAATAACTTGTCTTTTTATACAATACACTGCCGGAATCAAAATCTGTAGCTAACTTTAATGGTACATTTTTAGCGACAGATTCGAAATCCACTACATGCCCATTTTACTATATGGATCAGGCTTGATGAAGGAAGTGGGGAGACAAAAAACAGCAAGCTTGGACTGTGTATATATGCTTGATCAGTGATGTTTGGGTTGTCGATAATATTAATTTAACACAAGTACTTTTATGGTTTTATAACCATATATTTTGCTTAATGTCAATACCTGATTTCCCGTGTTAATTAGTGTGGCGTAAACTACAGTCAACCAAGCAAACGCATAAAACTTTTTCATAAAAAAACAAGCTTAATTAGGACATCAATGTGATTCTAGTTAAAGTAGGATTATATATGATTATTGCATAGTATCGTCGCAAACAAAAATGAGACAATAGTGGAGATAAGATCTAAAACCTAATACTAGTAGCCTGGTGGTATATATCATCTCATAGGATATGAATCTAGCTATAACATAATCCTTTTTTTCATTCTTTACTTATCCGTAGTTTCAGTATGCTTTGCTTTATTTCCTACATAATATTAATTGTTGCAATTATCAATCGAATCAAACCCATAGAGCTCCAGCCCTGATGAGCATTGGCTTCAAAACGCTTTTGAGTTGAAGACTCATGATCTCATTAGCTCCACCAACCAACTCACCACCAATGAACACAATTGGCATGCTACTGCATCCGAACCCAGACAATGCCTGCTCAATTTCTCGGCCTCTTGCTATCTCATCAAGCTCGTAGACTGTTGGGTTGACACCAAAATCATTGAAGAGAGACTTGATTGTGTGGGACAAGATGCAAGAACTCTTGCTGAATATCACCACAGGCCTCTCCGAAACGATTCTGTTTAGTCTATCCATCTTTGTAGAACGAACCTAAAAGTTATAAGTTTTACTGATTGAAGTGATCACTGCCTTTAATCTGTTGTATGAATTGTGTATGAATTGTGGATGAGCATGGGGAGTTATATATAGGGATATCTCTGGATGAATTGTGGAGAAAAGAGAATGTATTTGGGTGGTGTCGATGTTGATATTAGGTTCCAGAGTTCGATTTTTTGAAAAGTTGACAGTGGTACGCAGGCAGAAGTTGGCCTATTTGCGAATATATCTTCTACGGAAGCAGATTTGGATATCGATATGCACAAGTGTATGTGTACGGCTTCGGATTCTATTCTTCAAGCATGTTTTCATGGAGTGGAACGTCAAACCAATTACCAAAATTTAATGTTACCGAGTAGGGCTTTTTTGTTTTTAATTATTAGAATTGCCTTCTAGAAAATTCCTTTTTATATAGAAAGATTTAAAAATTATAAGAAAAATGCTTTTATTACTCATTCTTAATGTTGGGTAATGTATAGCTACAATAAGATATAGACAAAATTGCAAAAATGGTCCTTGTGGTATGTATTTTTTTGGGGTTTTAGTTCAAATCTCGATTTTTTTTATTGATAGTCCTTTTGAGTTGGTTTACATGCAGTTTTGGTTCCTGTTCAAACTAAAAAGACTATTATATCCTTAATGAATTTATTTTTTATTTTTTTTCACTTTTATAAAATTATTATTATTATTATATATAAAACCGAACCCGCCTCTTTCTCTCTCTCTCTCTCTCTCTCTCTCTCTCTCTCAACTGGTATGCCATCGTATTTTCCCTTTCGTCATTTCTTCTTTAGCACACAAACACATAGCCACCCACCACCGTTAGCCACCACTATCTGCCACCACCACCATCAATTATTCTATCTCTATCTCTCTCACTCTCACTATCCCTTCTCTATCACTCTCTCTATCACTCACTCACTCACTCTCTCTCTCTCTCTCTCTCTCTTATCCCTCATACACACATCAAAGAAGATCATCTTCATTCAGTGTTAACCGAAGATCTGATGATAATTTGGCGGCAGAAGGAAAAGAGACTGAGTGATAAATCGATCGATCAATACAAAGGGAAAGAAATCATGGGTTAAGGAAAAGGAAGTGGCTGCAAAAAATTGGCAAAGACTTTAGATCTAGATGCAACTTTCTGGCGACGGTGAAGCAAACCACACCCCCAATTCATCTTCTCCAACCAAACCCCCTGGTTGCAGCCCTAAATAGGTCTAACTTCTTCCAATTTTTTGTGGTCATGCTCCAATGTATCTAAATCCTTGCGTGAATTTGTGGTCTCGCTCATTCTTTCCTTGCTCCGGTGGTGTTGCTTGGCTCTGATGAAGTTCTTCTTACACTCTAAATCCAACACGAACCCATGGTTTCTCCGTTTCAATTTGGATTGCAGATGATGGAGATGGTGATATGGTGCAGAAGTGTTTAGCGATGTAGGGGTGGAGATTTATCAAACACAAAATGATAACATGCTTGTAAAATCAATTGACGACTAAGGTTCTTAAGGCCCACCTCATCGTGTCTTTCTTTCTTTCCCCTTCATTTGTTCCCTTTTTCCTTTCAGTCCATCGTCTTGAAGCAGTGAATTGGATGGAGAATATGATCTGGGTATTTATCATTTTCAGTTTATGAACATATTTAATGTTTTAGGGTTGCAATTGGGTGAATTGGATGGAGAATATGAACTTTGATGCAGAGAGAGAGAGAGAGAGAGAGAGAGAGAGAGAGAGAGAGAGAGAGAGAGAGAGAGAGAGAGAGAGAGAGAGAGAGAGAGAGAGAGAGAGAGAGAGATGTGGGCCCAAATTACTTATTTATTTTCTTTTTCCTTTAAATTAAATACAACAAATATAAAAAATATATCAGAAAAGACATTTTAGTCTTTTCAATTTTCCGAATGACCAAAATCACAAGCAAATATGATCAAAAGGACCACCAATAAAAAAAAATCGGGGTTTGAACTAAAACCCCAAATAAATGCATACCACAGGAACTATTTTTGCAATTTTGTCTAAGATATAAGACTTAACAACTCTAGCGGAAGATCATTTCCTTAGGATGGTGTAACATCTATTGCATGTAATGCTATGTCTGTCTGCTTTCAGTTCCATATATATTAGTTTCTTTTATTATTTTGTTATCATTTCATTGGTAGCATATAGCGATCCATGATGAACAATAGAAATCCAGATGAATTATGGCTTACAAGGTACCTTGGCAAAATGTGGATTGGGATTACAATTAGTGATTCGATTCTTTTACTCAGCTCGAGTATTTACGTAACTACCATTTTGCTAAAGAAAATGATCCCTTTTGAGAGTTTCTTGATTTCTGTTCAAAATTAGTAACGTGGAGTTTATGCTTTTTTCCAGATTTGAAAGAATATGAGTCTATAACTCTATATACTTTTGGTTTTACAACTTTTATGGATTCTCATACGTCTCTTCATTTCATAAAAATAAAGTTTAAATTTTAAATTACAAATGTTTACTTTTAAATACCAAAAGTAAAAAGATTCACCCTTGATATTGTTTGTTCTCGGTGAGCCATATGATATATGACTACACAAGGAATATAAAGGTTTCTGGTCCATTATGTCAACAAGGAACATTTGGTATGTATTTTCACGAGGGTATAAGTAAAGTTGGAGTTATCCAAATGGGGATTTCTTTTACAAGATGCCATTCCATGTTACATGAACATAGACAAATTGAAATAAAAGCAAAATCATGTGGATATAAATTTACGAACCTTGGGATACATTGCATTCCCACCACAATAAAGTTGGTTATTAGCGACGAACCATTTAGATTTTAGGACAATGCAATGTGGTTGCTATATATGATCATGCACCGACATGTTGATGTTGGTGGGTTTCAAATATATTTTGAAAATTTTTAGCTTTCAACGACATGTCGATTTTTACCTCCCAAAGTTTACACGAGTGAGACACATCGACAACATGCCGTAGCTAAAATGCTTTGTCCCTGACATATGTAGAGGGAATATCGGCAATAGTTCCATCATGGTTGAGGAAATTATTACTTAAGCAAAGAAAAGAAATAACAAAATGCTTGTCTTCAAGTTGACCTTAACAAAAAATTTGAAAAAATTAGTTGACCCATGTTTGAACAATATGATGACTCTTATGTGGATTTGTGAGAACTGAATCTTATAAATTTTAGCATGTGTTTAGTAAACAAGTAGTCATTCTTGTCAATGGATCTAAATAATATAAAGTCTTAGATAGGAGTATGTCAAGGTGACCCTTATCATCGTTCATTTGCAACATAACGGTGACAGGCTGTAGAGCGGATGTTATAGGAGACGTGAAGAAAGGATTTAACCTCTTCACCAACGACTCACACCTCTCCATCTTATAATAGGTAGATTAGGCTATTTTCCATAGTGAATGGTTGAAAGACAATGCAAGTAAACCTTATCCATATTTTTAGATGCTTCCATATAGCGTCCGATCTCAAAGCCAATATTTCCAAGAACAAGATAATGAGCTTTGACATGAATAATAATGAAATCTCCTCCCTGAATTGTCGGCTAAATTACGGTGTTGCTTCCCTCCCTCTTTCCTGTCTTGGAGTGTCTTGGAGCAAAAATGACTAGAAACTTGAGTTTCCAACAATTAAAAAAATTCCAAAAGTAACTCTAACTTTTCTTTTGGTGATATAAACCTTTGTAAGGCTATCATTGTTACTTATTGTTTCTATTCGGATCCTATAGGTGTGATCACCTTGAAAGCATGTGTAATGAGTTCTTTTAGGGAGGAAGATTAGACATCCATAAAATCAGCCGCAGAGTTTGGAAAACAATAGTAAACTTCAAGCAAAATAGAGTTCTCAACATTAAAAGTCCATGCAATTTTTATATTACGTTACTTGGCATGTGATGGTGTAAAATCCCATACATCAAGGACAAAAATTTCATTTTAATAATAGTAAAACCATCATCCAAACCGTGTTTGTAAAACCATAAAAGAAAATCAGAATATATCAATAATCATCCAAGTACATCAAATCACAAAATGCAGAACAACGTGGTGTGTACGATGCGATCAGCCCGAGCCTTTCCCCTTCGATCCAGAAGTATCTTAAACATAAACTGAAAACCGTAAACGCGAAGTTTAGCGAGCTCCCCAAAATGCCTCATGTCATACATATGAAACATACAATGGGCCATGTGCAACAACCATCAAGCACCGCCTAACATTGAGTCCCGCTTGTAATAGATCTGTCAATAATATGAGATGGGCCCTGCCTCATCACATTCATCAGGCCCGTCCGGTATAAATATAGACATATAAAGCTCATGTAAGAATCACTATGAAATAGCATACAATACACTCATCAGGCTCTGCCTGACATCGAGCCCCGCCCGGTAAACATATCACATACTATAGATGCAAGAGTCACACACAACTAGCTTCCTAATGATAATAAATGATGGGCCAACATTGGTGCCTTTGACCCGCTAAACACCGAGAGGAGACTCACCTCTAACAGAAGATAGCTGAATCAACACTCGATCTGCTACGAACACCACTCCTCACACTAAACATAATCTAGAAACGACTCCAATCAATAACTAATGTTTTATCCCATACCAATGGTCTACTCATCCTTCATCATATTGAGGGAAAAGTCCATTTTGCCCCTTTCCCCACAGAACCCAACTAATCCAAGCCTAAAACCCTAAATGCCCCAAGGCCCAAAATCGATCCAATGAGCTTCTGAGAGAATGCTTGGCATCCAGTCAATGACGCCTGACATTCGAACGCCCAACGTTCTAACCCAAACACCTGGTGTAACCACAAAATCCTAAATCCTTAACCAAGGTCTTAATGGCTCAAGACCTAACGTTCAAACTTCAGATCCAATGCTAAAATAACGTCTAAAGCCATAAAGTTGCAACCTTTATGACTTTGCATGGCTACAAAGCGCCTAACACCAAAATCTAACTTAAATCACACTCTAAAGTTCCAAAACTCTTGCATGGAAGAGTATTAAGGTCCAAGCTTGCATTTTTATGATTCTAAACCCTCCAAAATGCTTGAAAGAACATAAAACTATACTTAAGCAAGATCTAAAAAAGAAGTCATCAAGAGATGAACTTTATAGCTCCAAATGGTGCTCCAAGATGCCAAGAGTCCGGATCCAAAGGCAAGAGAGCAATACCAACACTCCAAAGATCTTCCTTCTCCACCATGAACACTAAAATGATACCAGAATGTTACTCCAAGGCTTCAAAACACTCATACACAATTAGGGCTTCGAAATGAGGGCTATAAGGGACAGAGGTTGGAGATAAGAAATGTTTTGAGGTTATAATGGCCTTTAAATAGGTTGTAAACCCTAAAAATTAGGGTTTGTCCTCTACGTGCGAACACATGGCGTCTACAAACTTACACGTGGTGTTCCAACACCTAGCATTCCATTCCCAATGCCTGGTTTTTGGGACCAAAATGCACGATTGATACAAAGCAAGGACAATAATGCAAATACTTAGAAACTGCCGTTAGAAATCTCCACCACTTGAATTAGACTTCATCCTCGAAGTCCGATGCTGCAAACAAGCCTGGGTAGGGCTTCCTCATCTCATCCTCCATTTCTAACATCCACTCAGATCCCTTTTTGTGCTATCATTGCACCTTTACCAACTCCATAACCTTGTTCCTCAAGGTTTTCTTCTTCTTGTCAATGATGGAAATCGGTATCTTAATATAATTCTGACGATCATCCACATGAATATCCTCCATGGAACTGCCGCGGAATCATCAAACAAACATTTTCGTAGCTGAGAGACGTGAACCGTGTTATGGATCTGACTAAGCTCCTCAGAAAGATCGAAACGATAAGCACCTGGCCTACCCGGGCCAAAACCCTAAAATTACTGATGTATCTGGGGCCCAACTTGCCCCTCTTTCTGAATCGGATGATACCTTTCCATGATGACACCTTCAGGAGAACCATATCCCCAACCTGGAACTCTAGATCTGATCAAGGGTTGTGGGCATAGCTCTTCAGCCGACTATTTGTTGTATGAAGCATACGCCGAACTAGCTGAATCAACTCGTTAGTCTTAAGTACCACTTCAGTACTCCCCATGACTCACTGATTGACCTCACCCCAACATATCATGGTCCTGCACTTCCTCCCATAGAGTATCTCAATTGGAGGTTGATCAATGTTGGCGTGATAACTGTTGTTATACAAAAACTTTGCCAAAGGGAGATATTATCCCAACTCCCACCGAAATCCAAAAGTGTAACGACCCAAAAATCAAGGGTAAAAATTTTATTTTTATCATAGTGAAAACATAAATATCTTCTAAATCAAAGCATTCCAAAAACATGGTTAATTAAAAACATTTATCAGAGTTCGTCCCAAAATCATATATTGCGGAAACACAGGTGTGTACACTGCGATCAAGCCACACCCTTTCTTTCCAAACCGATGATACCTGAAACCATAAACAAAACTGTAAGCACGAAGCTTAGTGAGTTCCCTAGAGCATACCCTACATAATCCACATAAACCATATAAATCACATAGGCCATATAAATCACATAAGCCATATCAATCACATAAGCAACATAAGCCATGCACACAAGCATATAAGGAAGCCCTAAAACCCCTCCGGGGTCTTACTATGGGTGCCATGGGAACCCCTACATGGTCTTAGCTCAATGCTTCGGGACCCCCCCTAGGCCTTAACTAAGAATGACCTGGAAATCCTCCAAGGTCTTATACCCTAGTGCCTTGAGAACCCCCGAGGTCTTTACCTAGAATGTCGTGGAAATCCTCCAAGGTCTTACACCTAAGTGCCTCGGGAACTCCCAAGGTTTTTACCTAGGATGCCGTGGAGACCCTCCACGGTCTTACACCTAAGTACCCCGGGAACCCCCCGAGGTCTTCCATGCAAGTATCACAAAGACAACTAGCATATCACATACATAATCAACTAGCATACCACATGACACATAATCAACTAGCAAACCACATAACACATAATGGGCCGAACTTGGTGCCTTCGACCCATTGGTATGGTGAGGAGACTCATCTCGCACTGTTGAAGTCCCGCGAATAAAACTCCAGCTGCTGGTTGGTAGATTCCCAAACCGTTAACATCAAAACAACACCCAATTAATAATTAGGTTCCAATACATAAGCATAAGTCATGCTTGGGGGTAAAAAGACTACTTTACCCCCGACCAAGATTGATTCAAAACCAAGGCCCAAACTCACACTCTGAAGGCCCAAAAGCCAAATAATCAACCAAGGGCCAGCATATGGCCCAATTTTCCAAATTGGGCCCAAACCTCTACATGGCCTTACCTTAAGGCCCAAACATTTATTCTAGTCCAACAACTTGGCATTTCGAGGGTCCAACATCTCATAATCATCAAGACCTAATCATGGCCCACCTATGGCCTAATTTTCCAAATTAGGCCCAAGCCTTTCCAATGGGCCTTATCCTAAAGCCCAATAATTTCTTTAGTCCATAATATGTTCCTAATTGGCCCAATAAGGCCAACAATAACTTAGTCCAAGAAGTGGCCCAACAACAACCTAAACCTAATTAGGGTTTTTTTTACATAAAATGACGAAAACAGTTAAGTGTTCTTACTTAACCCATTAAGGACTTAATCCGTTAAGAACTTAATCCATTAAGTTCATCACTCCATTACACCAAACATACACTGTGATCCGGTGTAATTCAAAATTCCATATCCAACGGTCCAAACGTGGGTCCCAACAAATCCAAAACTCACATTTCCAAAATTAGGGTTTTCTAAACCTTAATTAGGGTTTCTAACCTAAGAACATGCCAAATAGTCTAATGGTTAAGTTTCTAGGTTAAATCATGCTAATTAAGTCGGGCACCACCCTCTACCACCTCGGGTAGTGGTGGTCAACGGTGGATCACGGCGGCGGCCACCACCTCGCTGTGGTGGTTATACTTTTAGACTAAATTTGTCCAAGCATCTAAACTAACAATCCAATCACACAATGCACGCCACCACCCATGTTGATACATAAAGTGACCTTCTTAAACTTCGAGATCCGAAATCACTTTCTATCTACCACAACTATCTTTCTACTACCACAATCAACTATCTCGCTACCGCAATGAAGTGTCTACCACAGTTTCAAGAATTGAACCGCAATCTCTCTACCACAATGAAGATTATGTTACGTTCTCTAACTTAGCGTGATAGTCTTTCTTTATCCAATGGACCTTGCATGGCCATGTTAGTCCGTAGGTTATTGTTTGTTTATCAAGGATTGTTAGAACCCATTTTGACGATCGGTGGATGTGAAAGAATAATATCTTGAGATTTAACGGGTATAAAAACATAACATGAAGAACATATGATGAGAATTTTATAGATTAGAAAAGATAAGAGATAAATTGTAACAATACAAGCACATGGCTAGGAGAGAGAACTCTCCCTAGGTGGGGAGACATCCCACCACTTTCTCTCACTAGTAAAGTTACATTTTGGTGCACTCTTAAGGAAAATGACCAACTCTCCCTTTATATAGGAGGGAGAAAAATACACCTATAATACAATAAATGGAAATAAATAACCTAACTATCACTCATTATTTGTAGAGCATTTCCATGCTACAACATTCTCTCCCTAAATGCTTACAAATGATGAGAGATACAATAAGTGATACAATGCTATAATACAGTAATCCGACTAGCAAGTGTGGTAATAAAATGAAACATAATGAGAACCAAATGCTGAAATGTCTCTAAAACTCTGTAGTGTCTGTGATGTCTAAAACCGGCCATGAATCTCTAAACAATGAAGGTCTTCGGCTTCAAAGCACCACCAATGAAGTAGAAAAACAAGATCTAAATCTTCAAACTAGTCATAGGTGCCATGATCAAGAAGAAGATCACCATGAGTAAGTAGAAGATCCTATAAAAGAAATACTTCGGCTTCAAAAAGTCTGAAAAACATCTTGAGTTCTCGAATCATAATACACCAAAATTCTTCAAAGAATAACCTGCTAAAAATGTGAATCATCCAAAAAATGATGTCCGGATAATAAATAACGTGAGTCCAAAGACATGGTCCAACAATGCCAAAAATTTGATCTAAATATAAAAAATAAGTGTCACGTCACATCGCCAAAATAATCTTCATCTTCAAAGTATCACAAATCCAAAATCGAAAAATCATAAGATCTGAACCGGATGCAAACACAAAGAATTATCCTGTGGTAGAGTCCGAATAATAAATAATCTGAATCGGGAAACATCAAGTAATGCCAAAAATTTGATCCGTGAAGACCAAAAATAGGTGCCACATTGTATCACTAAATAAAGCATCATCTTCAGAAGTCTTCAAAAATCCAAACTCAAACAATCATAAAAATCATATCTGCATGATATCATAACCTCCTCTCCCTATTTTTGATAACCAAAGATCGGATATCAAAAATACATATATCGTCAGGATGGAGAGTGTCGGATACCACGAGCTAAGACAGGCTCTTCCTAGATGTATGAAGGGTCTCGATAAGACACGAGAAATAGAGTAAAAGAGATACTCTACGGTCATCAAAAGCTGGGTGATTCATTTCCTAGAGGCTGCTCGAACAAATACCATACGAAGGAGAATATCTCTGCATGAAAAAATAATCTCTGTTGTGCTGAAAATATACAAAAATATCCAAACTACGGTGCCGGAACTCTCGAAGTGGTCTTCAATAGAAAATAAAGTACATGATTCGTCAACCGAAGATCAAGAGCGACAAGTCATAAAAATCACATAAAGTGAAGAATGCGAAACAACTTTGTTGACCAATCGCTGTTGCGATGCAAGCGTCACAAAGAATAATATGAAGTCCGACTGCTGTATAGAGTAATCTTCATGGAAATAATATAAGTATTCCAAAATAATCGACATGAAATGAACCAATATGACTATCCAAGGTTGGTTTGTGGCAAAAAATGATGTTAAAAAATTAATTGGTTTTTAAAAAAATAATTGGTTTTAATAAAAATATTGGCTAAATAATAAAATTGGCGTTAAAAAAAACTGGTGTTAAAAAAAATTGGCTAAATAAAAATAATTGGTGTTAAAAAAAATTTAAAAAATTAAATAATAAAAAACGGATGAAAAGAAAAAATGGTTTAAAAAAAATAAGAGGGTTTTTAAAAAAAGGAAGGCTGATTAGAAGGGGAGGAAGGAAGGAAAGAGGGAAGGAAGGGAAAGAGGAAAGGAGAGGGAGGAAGGGAAGAAGAAAGCTAAAGAGTGAAGAGGGAGGGCTTAAGGAAAGAAGGGACGAAGTTGAGAGGAGAGGTTGCGAGTGAGGGAGGGTGCGGATGAAGGGGGGGGGGGGGGGGGTGGACGAGGCCTACTGTCGGAGGATGACTGCGGTGTGGAGAGGGCAAGGAGAAGCGAGTGGCTTTGGTAGACTGCAAGATGAAGCGAGGAATTTGGTCTTATTGGGAAGACTGCAGTCAACAAAGTGTTCCAGTAAGTAGATGGTCCGAAATTGCGGTTCAGAGCTGCGGTAGAAGAGAAGGTAAGGCCGATGTAGTCCGACGGGAAGAGGTAGGGCAATGGACATCAGGAGATCCGAAGTTGCAGGCCAGCAAACTTTGGGCGATGAATTCGACCAAAAGGGAAAATAAGGTTGTGGGCTTCTTGGTTTGGCTAAGAGGTTGCGGTACCAATGCCTGAGAGGGGTTGCGGGCCAAGGCCTAAAAGGGGCTGCGGGGAGGCTTCTTAGGAGACTCTCGTATGCAGTTTTTGGCTGCGGATTAGGGGTCCGAGAAGGGCTGAACAAATGACGAAAAATGCTATTTTTTTTATGAAAAAATGATGTCGGAAAGGCCATTTATTCATATTTTAGTTAGGGGATTTTTTTAAGCATTTTGGGTCAAAAAGTGATATTGGAAAGGCAAAAAGTGGAGGTTTTAAAGGATAAAAGGTTGATGGGAAGGGTCAAAGTCACATTGTTTTATCTTTTTGAGGGAGTAAATAATGGAGTACTCTTTACTCAAAAGAGTAATAAAGACATGACGCTTTTTGCAAACAACTAAGCATGTCCAAGCACCTTATAATAAAGATTCACAAAAACAATTTTAAAGATAAAAGATATGAATATCATACCTTTTGTGAAGAACCAAAAAAGGTTGCTGGAAAAAAAATCTTCAAAATAAAGTGCTTTTCTCCACTTTTTTGAATAATAAGTCCATAATTTGTCTTTTCTTACAAGAATAAGAACATCTCCTAGAACAAATCTTCAACATTTTTAAGACTATAAAATTAATTTCTTCTCCCATTTTTCTTCATTTCTTCAACATCAAAATAATAAGAACATCAAGAACATGATTTCCTGTAGAAAATTTGAACGAACATCAACAACAAAATTATTCTTCTAAGCAAGAATCAACACCAATAAATAAAAAACTCATCAAAAATTTCTGGTTTGGACCCGAAAATTCTTGCAAGAACTCGAAAAATTCTTTAAGATAATCACCAAACAAGAGTCATTCCCTTGAACTAGTCCCTTGAACCATCAAAGTACGACTCCGATACCAATTGTTAGAACCGATTTTGACGATCAGTGCATGCAGAAGAATAATAGCTCGAAATTTAACGGGTATAAAAATATAACATGAAGAACATATGATGAGAATTTCATAGATTAGAAAAGATATGAGATAAACTTTAACAATACAAGCACATGGGTAGGAGAGAGAACTCTCCCTAGGTGGGGAGATATCCCACCACTTTCTCTTACTAGTAAAGTTACATTTTGGTTCACTCTTAAGAAAAATGACCAACTCTCCCTTTATATGGGAGGGCAAAAAATACACCTACAATACAATAAAGGGAAATAAATAACCTAACTATCACTCATTATTTGTAGAGCATTTCCATGCTCCAACAAGGATGTAACTTTTAGAGGCTCAATAAATAGAGTGCTTATCTTCTTGTATCGAACACCTCTTACCACTTCTTCACTATGATCTTTTGATCTCTCTTTGAAATATAAAGATAATTTTCTCACATCTGTATCTTACTGATCATCATCGAATATCCCCTTCACTTTAAACTGATCACATACTAACTTGTGTTTGATTGCAAACCTCGTTATGAATCAGTTTGGTGTATAATTCATATAACTTGTTTTCATTTACATCTTCTTTACTTTTCAACACTTTTCATTCCGCAACTAACTGTCTAACAATCTAACTTCTTATTATTGTTGAGCTTTTATGATCATTTGAGATTAACTTATTTCACAACTATAATCTTGTAGTAACGTTTGTTCAAGTGTTTCTCCCAAAGTTTTTCTCTCAACAATTGGTATCAAAGCCAAAGTGGTTGCTTTTTAAACACAAGTCTGATTTTGAAAAGGCTTCTATACTGTTGAAGCTCATCTTTCTTAAAAAAAAACAAAGGAAATATGGCACAAACTTTATCACTAAACATTTTCCACAGTGTTGGAGGCTCAAACAGAGCTCCAATACTTGTGGCAAATGAGTATCATCACTGGTATCAAAGGATGGAGAGGTATCTTAAAAGACTTGGAAGAGATGTATGGACATCTGTGGAAGAAGGACCTCATGTCCCTATTCTTACTCCACTTCAAGCTGATAGTACTCAAGTTCGACTTGGTGGTGGTCAAGGTGCAATGAATCGACCAACCAAAGATGATCTAGACAAAATGGAGAATGATGCCATCGCTTTCTAGGAAATTTCCTGCGGTGTTGCTCCTGACAACTTCTACATCATCAGGAACTGCAAATCAACAAAAGAAATTTGGGATGTCCTGAAGAACCTCTATCAAGGGTCAGAACAAACACAAGATAAGAAAATCACCACTACCCTAAATGAGTTTAAAAACTTCAAATCTCTTCCGAGAGAAATCCTTGATGATTCATTCAAACATTTTAATCTCATCATCACTAAATTGTCAAATGTTGGTACAGTTTGAAGTAAACATGAAACAAACCTTCAATTTCTTAATGGGTTGGGAAGACATTGGTCTACTACAAAGATGATTGTTCAAGGTGATAGAAAGATTCATACTTTGTCATTATTGAAGTTATATGGAGAGCTTCAGGCATAAGAATCAATAGTAATGAAAGAATATGTTGATCTCGGTTTTCTACTTGCCCTAATAGCTCCATTCCCACAAACCAAAACCCCACAATACTCATATCCCGCTGAATCATCCTACCCACTTTAATATTACAACTCACCGCAGTCATATGAGGAAGATGTTGAATATGATGATGATGAAGAATTCTAAAATGCCATTGCCTTGGTTAGCCAACAGTTCAACAGGTTACCACCATCTTCTTTTCGACAAAATTAGTTGTTTAGAAAACCACCTTTCAACCACAACTTCAATCCTAAAAAAAAAACACACAAGATATCCCCAAAACCCTCACCATCCACCACAATTACAGAATGCACACCACACAAAAGAAGTACAGCAGTCCAACAAACCATCAAAATCTAGTACCACAACCAAGGAAAAGACTGAAGTCATCATTTTGTCAAAAATGCAACAAAGAGAATCACTTTGTCAAATACTGTAAGGCAAACATAGTTAAGGACAAGGCATTCTATCTTAGAATGGCCCACGAAAAGGAGGAAAAAGAAAAGGGAAGGGCATATGTTTCCCAAGTGAAGAGAGACCATCAAGTGTGGTCATCTGGAGATGAAGATGAAGAAGCTGACAATAAGATGTAAGGAAAAATATGCAGGGTCGAAATTGTAGATGAAGACAGATCAATAAAGCTGGAAAGAAACTACTGCTACATGTCCAAAGATGGCACTTTCAGCATCATCGAACATGTAAAAATCATGATTCACTCTAATAATTTCAGCATGCATGTTTGTGAACCATAGTTAGAAAAACTTAATGACACATGTGCTGCCGTCCTTTCAAACTACAACAAATCATTAGATGAAAAGAATATAGTGACCCAAGAGCTGTATCACTTGAGAGGAAGACTTGAGGATAAGAGACTTAAGGTTTCTATGTTAGAAAAAAGATTTGTTGTTAGAAAAGGATGCTAGATTGTTGTATGAAACTCAATTAGATATTGATTTAAATTAAAGGGACTTAGCCCAGAAAGAAAATGTACGTTTGAATCAATTAATAGAAAAGCTTTTTAATGAAACTGAAGCAGTTGAAAACTTGGTCAATAATGGATCCGTGGATAACACTTATAATTGGGGATGGTCAAATGGATACTCTACCGCAGAGAACTCCACTCCCTGGTTCAATGCTGAACGACCTTATGTCCCTCCGGATCGTGAATTTCATTGCCCAGTCAATGATAAAACATTTCCAGAAGACATTAGATGCCGCTTTAGTAGACTTCATGACTTGAGTAACAATTGTGTTATTGAGTAAATTCTCCTCGAATCCTCTGATCCAATACCAGTCACTGACACAAATTGTCCCGATTCTCATTCATCTTCGGATGCAAATGAAGAAATTGTTATGGAAGGAGCAAATTTATTAGTTAACTGTTCTAACATCTAAAAAATACGGTCCAAAAATTTTGTTTTTAAATCATTATTAAAACCATTAAAATTCATCATCATATAAACATATAAATCATGTATCTCAAAAATATCATAACAAATGTCGAAGTATCAAATATCATATAAAATATTATATTGAAATATCCCAGGCTAGGAAACAGTGGTGTGTGCCATGCGATCATCCCGAGCCTTTCCCTTTGCTACTAGAAGTACTTGAAACCAAAACTAAAAACTATAAGCACGAAGCTTAGTGAGTTTTCCCAAACTACCACATACCATACAAATAAACACATAATATCATATATTGGGCCTTTCCTACTGCATCGGGCCCAACCCGACATCAGAAGAATCCGACATCGGGCCCCACTTGACATCGGATTAAATCCCAGCATCGGGCCCAATGCAGCATCGAACCGAAGTTCGGTATACATATAACAGAACAACAAGCATATTACACATAACATAAACATAAACATATAAAGCTTCCTCGTGCTTGCCCCGACACCAGACCAAAATCCAGAACACATAAATAAGTACATGCAAGAATCATGAACACATCAAGCATATAAATATTCCTTGGGCTTGCCCCGACATCGGACCGAAGTCTGGAACATATAAACTACATCAGGCTATCCTCGGCATCGGACTAAAGTCTGACATACGCTAACATACATAAACGGGCGAACGTTGGTGCCTTCGACCCATTTATACTAGAGGAAACTCACCTCTCAAGCTGACTGCTGAAAACTCGTACGAGGGTATCTCTGATGGCTGCTTCAACAACTCCTCGGCTATCATGATCACAATAAACACTTAGTCAAAAACTGAGAATCCTTCTAAAGGTAAAATGACTATTTTACCCTATTGATCTAATTTGGACCATGACCTGGGCCCAATCCCTTCTAGTCTTTCCAAACTCACTAATGGCCTACTAAAGGCCCTCTAAAATTGGGCCTAACTCCTCAAATAGGCTTTTTCTCCCAAGCCCAAACATATCATTGGTCCATTATCTGACTCCTGGTGGCACATTACAGCCCAACCTCTACCAAGCCCAAAGATTTGCCCAATCCAAGGCCCAATTGTCGCAAATCCCAAAATCTGAGAGTACGCTAAGCGCAGTCTTCTGTACGCTACACGTACAACTTGTATGGATTGTACGCTATGCGTACTACTCTATTAAGCAATTTTCTTCAAAACCTATTAATCCCTTAAGACACTAAGTCCAAATTACATATGTGAGTCCAATAAACCGTCTAAACCCATAAAGTTGATTATTTGGTGGTCTGCAACCCACCAAGTTTGATCAAACTTCAAAAATAGCAACTAACTTCATGGAAATGGCTAGATCTCATGCATGGTTACAAATAGGCTCTAAATATTGAAACTTTACTACTTATGGGACACGTTTAGCTCTAAGGGTGGCAACCCTAAGCCTATATAAAAAGTTGCATCATAAAAGTCCATTCTTTGGACCTAAAAAGGTCCAATGCTCCATAAACCTAGATGTAAGCATTTATGAGGAAAGTTGGAAGCTTTATACCTCTTATTAGTGCCAAAAGGTAAGTTAATCTTAGCTCCTTGAGCTCAAGGTACTCAAGTTCTTCTTCTCCAACTTCTCTTGTCTTCTTTCAAGCTATACTTCACCAAATCAATCTTCAAAAGATCAAACATACACAGGAATGGAGTAAGAGAGGGTAGTTAGGGTTTCTAAGAGTGAGGGGATGGTAAGGAGGCTAGGTTTCTATCATAATGTGGTTTTTATATGGCTTAAACCTTAAAATTTGGGGTTTGGAATCTGCTCATGTACATTGCACGCAATCCTTGGTACGCTGCGTGTACTCGCATGCATTCCCCGTATCCAATGCGTCTCTACGCCACGCGTACATCAAGGCTACTCCCAACATACAAATTATAGGCGACCCAAGACCTCAGCCCACTTGCTAATGGTCCACTCCATTAGTCCTTATATATACAATTAGCCCAACAATTAATCAAGAAATATTTAATAATAAATACCTCAAATGATGGTTGTTACAATTGTTCACCTTTTCCCTCCATAAAATGTCCCAATGAGAAACCACCATTGACATACTCTGCGGTAGTCCAATCATCCTTACCGCAGACCGCAGTCAAAAGCACAGTGACCATCCAACCCATTTTTCATGAATTACCAATCAAAAATTTCGAATATGGTCAATGTTCACAAAGTCCCGAATCTTCTAGTTCAGATGACTCAAGACCTCATTTTTTAAAACAATCAAAGGTTTCAAGGAAACCGTAGTTCAACATTTATGATTGTGGTTCTCCTAAAACTCAAGCAAAATTGGCTTTCAAAGAAGAACTTAGGTCCCGAGGTAAAAAGCGGGATACTAACTTCAAAAACAAAACTTTCAAACAAGCCAAAATTTCAAATCAGAAGAGTTTAGAAACAACCTTCACTAAAAAAAATCTTTCGAAAATCACTACAGTCAAAGAATCCGACAAAAGGGAGTGTACAGTAACAAAAACTTTTTTCAAACACTCCTGCAAAATCTCAAAAGAAAGTCTCGTCTTTTCAAATGTATATTTTTCAAAATTATTCCTTAAAAGAACCAAAATAGAAGGGTCTTTTGCGAACTCCTAAACTGACTAAATCACCTCAGGTATTTTTTAACTCAAAACCTTGGAGAAATTCATGGGCAAATGGTTTTTCAAATTCCAAAGATCCTGCAGTCAAAAGTCATTCATGGACCGAACAAAAGACTCAGACTACACCCTCCGGACCATTAACCAAATCCGGTGTTTGGGTAAAACCTCTTAGTTACGGATTTTATCTTTTTAAAACGTCACATCCAATCCAACCTTGTAACATTTCAAAAGTTACCAAGAACCCTGGATTAGGTCTAAACACGAACACGAAACTTGTCCCTGAAACTCACATGCATGCATCTACTTAGAAAGGTTCTCATTTGTCCTCGGACTCCAAACTTGTTTGGATGCCAAAACTAACCCATTAATCTTGTAGGAAATGTGAAAGGAGGAACAAGAAGAGTAGTAGTCAATTGATAGTATCTGCTCCTTTCATATGACTAGAAGGTTAGAGTACCTTCGCGACTTCAGGCCTATATGTAATGGTGGACATGTCAGTTTTGGAAACAATGCAAATGGAATCATCAGAGGTTACGGTGCTCTAACTATGAGTAACTTCTCAATTCAAAAGGTTTCTTATGTTGAAGGTCTCAATCATAATTTAATCAGTGTTGGTCAATTGTGCAAAGCTGGTCATAGAGTTGAATTTGATAATGAATATTACTGCATCAAGACGAGTGGTAGAAGTACTTGATTGATCAAATCAAAGGCTGAAAGAACAATGTATCCTTTGGATGTCTCATTTTCATTAGGAAACCGCAGTTATGTTTACTTTCAAAGGTTGTATTTGAGGTTAGCTGGCTGTGACACCGCAAGCTAGCTCATTTGAACTTTCGGTACATCAACAACCTAGTAACTGAAAAACTCGTCCTTGGTCTCCCAATTTTGAAGTACAGTAATGATACTTTATACCCAACTTGTGAGTGTGGAAAACAAACCAAGGGAAGTCATCCACTAATGATTGATTCCTCTGTTGTTGAACCCTTGGAGCTACTTCATATTGATCTCTGCAATCCATCTACTGTAGCCAGTCTTCACCACAAAAAATACATTCTGGTTATAGTTGATGACTTTACATGCTTCACATGGGTCTGAAGGGTTTTAATCAATCTAACACTCCTATGGTGTACATGCAACCCTAGAAACCTTGGATCTATGTTTTCTCTAATATTCATGCAAATTTAATTTTTCCAAGGTTTACATCCTAACTAGCATACAATGGGGAACTTATAATATAAAAACTAGTAGAATGACATACCTTTGTGTGTTGATGATTCTTTAAGACCTTGTGAGCCTAGCACCCCAAGTGTGATCCTCAAATGTTTCACACAACACCAAGAACCCTTGGAATAACTTAAGAGGGGAATACTTTGATCACAAAATTGGCTAGACCTCACCTAATAGTCATAGTGCTGACTTTTCTAGCTAATGAGCATGGCTTTTCATATTCCATGATCCATGGGTTCATAACCTCCATGGACCATTCATGGAGCATCCAATGAGTCATAACCCAATCTAGTGAATCATGGACCTTTTGCTTACTACATAAGAATAAAAGATTTACATAATCAATCCTCATATATTTAATTAGTCTCTTTTTGATCACAAAATTAATTTCAAATTAATTATTGATCAATACTAATTAAATAATCATATTAATATATTGGAACTTATAATATATTAACAAACCATAAGTATTCTTTTCTCATTTGTGTATCCAAATTTTCCAATACCATGCAACCTAAATGGACCATGCTAAACCGGGTCAAGTACATACCCAATATAGTTATGGGCTTAGACACTTTATCGAACTGTCTCCCACTTGGATAAGTCAAATAACTATAGTTACCGGTATGACTTCAGGAACCGATCAACAATCGTATCTCTTTCAAAGTCTCACGGAACTGAGATGATGATGATACACCATTTAAGATAAGAGATCATACAATCCCCTGTTCTAGATATCAACCAGACAAATACATGTAACAATGCCATACTTATTGTCTAGTAGTTTGTTTCCTGATTTCCGTTTTGTTTGACATAGAACTAAACTGAACACATCAATTTGGTTCTAACCGGGCCCGGTACATAGGTCAAAAAAAATCATCGAGGGGCCCAGATATCGCTTGTAATCCTCCAAGGACTGAAACGAATAGATAAACTTTGACTCATATGCTTGTTCTACTACTTGTTGAATCATACACAAAAGCACGTTTTATAACATCGTGTTACCGATGCGTTTTCGTACAATCAATGCACAACCAACTCATAATCAATAACTTATATCTCTAGGTTTGAAAACTTATATGATATTACCATCTTACGGTCACTCGAGATAAATTGCATGTAGTGATGCAAGTGAGCGTGGGTTGAATCCAATACTCAGAACTTATGAGTACTCATGAATGTTGTAGTAACTTTTACTATGTCCAATGTATTAGACATCTACAAGCCAACTTCATGACAATTTTGATTCATATCTACTTCCAGCATATGACTGACTATGGAGAGTTTGAATAAAGTAATTATTCCAGAAGTCAAAACATGCAAAATTGAAGCAATAGTAAATAACTGACACATGATAGCAACACTTTACTTATAAATAAACGATAAATTTTATTTAATCATCAAATGTCAATTTACATTTTACAAGTTTCAGAAAAATAACTATCTAATCTGTAAAACTAATATCATTCTTCAGCCCGATACGCCTCGTATGTTGCAAATGCTTAACCCTACACAATCCCTTCTTAAGGGGATCTATTGGGTTCTCATCTGATGATACCCTCTTAACCACGAGGAGTCCTTCTATTTGATGTCTAATGAAGTGGTATTTTCTGTCGATGTGCCTGGATCTGCTGTGATCCCTTGGTTCTTTAGCTAAGGCAACTGCACCCTCATTGTCACAGAAAATCTCCATAGGCTCCTTAATAACTGGTACAACTCCAAGGTCTCCAATGAAGTTCTTTAGCCATATAGCCTCCTTTGCCACCTCGCACGCTACTATGTACTCTGATTAGCAAGTTGAATCAACTACTGTTTCTTGCTTGGAACTTTTTCCAAGTAATTGCTCCTCCATTTAGGGTAAAGACCCAGCCCGACTGAGAGCGGAAATTATTCCTATCAGTCTGAAAGCCATCATCCATATACCCCACAACTCTCAAGTTATCACTCCCACCAAGGGTAAGGACCTAGTCCCTAGTCCTTCGTAGCTACTTAAGAATATTCTTCACCGCAGTCTAGTGAGCCTTGCCCGAATTCCCTTGATATCTGCTGACCATTCTGAAAGCAAAGGCCACATCAGGCTGAGTACAAGTCACAACATACATGATCGAGCCTACAATGGAAGCATATGGTACTCGACTCATCTCGACTATCTCATCCTCTGTACTCGGGTTCTGAGGCTTACTCAGTTTAGCGTTACACTAGATTGGTAAATCACCTTTATTGGAATCATGCATGCTGAACCTCTTTAGCACCTTATCCAAGTAGGTACTTTGACTAAGTCCAATTAGTCTCTTACTCCTTTCTCTCAATATCCTTATCCTTAGGATATAGGCAGCTTCTCTAAGGTCCTTCATGCGAAACACTTCCCAAGCCAGAATTTAACCTCCTGCAAGATTGGGATGACATTTTGTATGAGTAGTATGTCATCCACATACAATACTAAAAAGCTAACTATACTCCCACTAGCCTTAACATATAGACAAGACTCATATTTGCTCCTCGAAAAACCAAACTCTTTGACTTTCTCATCGAAACAAAGATTTCATATGCGAGATGCTTGTTTCAATCCATAGATGGATTTCTCAAGCTTACACACTCTATTAGGGTTCTTTAAATCGATAAAACCCTATGGCTGACTCATGTAAACATCCCCAACCAACTTCCCCTTAAGGAAAGCGGTTTTGACATCCATTTTCCATATTTCATAATCATAAATGTAGCTATGGCTAGCAAAACCCTAATAGACTTAATGTTTGCTACTGGCGAGAAGGTCTCATCATAGTCAACACCCGGAGTTTGAGTAAAGCCCTTCACAACCAGCCGCGCTTTAAAAGTGTGTACATTTGCATCCATATCGGTCTTTTTTTTGAAGATCCATTTGCACACGACCGTCTTACAACCCGGTACATTGTCAACCAAGTTCCAAACTTGATTGTCATACATGGACTGAATCTCACTGTCCATGGCCTCTTTTCATTTGGCAGACTTGCGGCCTGCCATGGCTTCCTTAAAGCTGTTAGGCTCATCTAAATTTACCAGTGTACCATCACTGATAAATGCATTACCTTCCGCAGTAATAGAAAACCATAGTAATGCTCAGGTGGGTTCCTAACTCTTGTGAAACGCCTCAGAGGCACAGACTCATCTGTCAGATCAAGAGGAGGTTCCTCCTCAGGTTGATTGTTGATGTTTAAGGTTCCTTCACCGCTTGACTCTTGAAGTTCTTCAAGGTCAATTTGCCTCCCACTGTTTCCTTGGCTTATAAACTCTCTCTCGCGAAAGACCCTTCTCCTTGCTACAAAGACCACATTCTCACCGGGTCTGTAGAAGAGGAAACCAAAAGAATTTTGTGGGTAGCTGATGAAAATACACCGCTCACTACAAGGTTCAAGCTTATCTTGAGTTTCACACCTCATGAAAAGCCTCGCAACCCCAAATCTCTATGTGGTCCAAATTGGGAACGTTCCTAGTCCACATCTCGTGAGATGTTTTGGCAACCTTCTTGGTAGGGACTAGATTAAGGATATGGGTGGCAGTATCTAAGGCATACCCCCAAAATGAGATTGGTAACGAAGCTCGACTCATCATGGAACGCGCCATGTCTAACAAGGTTCGATTGCGCCTCTCAGCCACACCATTAAGATGTGGTGTCCTACGAGGTGTCAGTTGCGAAACAATTCCACATTCCTTTAGATAGTCAAGGAACTCTGTACTAAATAATCTTCTCCTCGATCGGATCGAAACATCCTAATGTTCCTGCCCAAATGATTCTACACTTCTTTTTTAAACTCTTTTAACTATTCAAAAGGTTCCGACTTATGGTTGATTAAGTAGACATAACCATATGTACTATAATCATCAGTAAAAGTCACATAGAAGTGGTTAACATCCCTTATGGAGGTTCTGAAGGGTCCACACACATCTGTGTGTATGAGGTCCAACAAGCCTTCACCCCTAGCACAAGTACCAATGAATGGTGACTTTGTCGTTTTTCCAAGTAAACAAGACTCGCAACTATCATCTGACCTTATGTCAAATGACTCCAAGACTCCAACCTTCTGGAGTTGGCCTATGTGCCTCTTGTTAACATGTCCAAGATGACAATGCCACAAGGATGCTTTATCCAAACTAGTGGAAGAATCGATATGTTATACATTATTTCCTAAGTTGTTTACAACTGGCACAGTTTCATATACACCATAACAAGGTAATGCTTTTGCAAGCTCTTAAAACCTTTTCTGAAACAAAGATGAAATCAGACATCTCCAAGAAACAGTTGAAGGCCTCTGGGTCTGCTCGACCAATAGACTCTAAATCTACAATCAAATATCAATCCCCTTCCATTGCCTCGAACAATTTTAGAGCAGTATTTGCCAATCATCCCTCATACAATGATGCTGTCAGGCTAATGATCCAGTTTCTCACAAATCACCCACTTTTTGGACCATTCAATGCATTCACAAAAGTTTTTCCATTACTAACTCTGTTCAAATGTGCATTCAGTTCTTTCAGGCAATCTCATAGCCTTTAAGAAGTTCATCTCAATATGGTGGACAACTATCTTGCTGTTCTTACCAAATCCAAGTTCCTGAACAGAATCAATTTAAGTGTCATGTCTACTACAAAATTCTTTTCTCTTGGCCTTCCTTTTGCAATCCTTGGAAAAATGATTTTCCCATTGACATATGTGGCACCTGATTACTTCATTACCATCATTGGACTTCAACTTGTTCCCTTGAACCCTTGTGTTCGTCCTCTGAGAGTTGTAACTTTTAGAATTTGAATTCTGAGAATTGAAGCTTTGTTGACTGTTGCTACCTCCTTGGAAGTTTCTAGATTTCTAATGATAATGTTGGGGTTGCTGATAACTTTGCGCTATGAAGTTCCCAGTTGTCATGTTCACAAAGTTCTTGGATTTTGGATTGAACTTGGTGAAGAGTGTCAAGCATTCTTCGTACTTATTTTCCTCATTGATTTGATGAGATTCTATTATCGTTCTATTGAAATCTTGATGATTTTCCATGTACCCATTTGATATTTGAAGAGGTTATTGAGTTTTCCTGTAAAGATTATAATTGTACTGTTGAGCCATACTCAAACTTTGATAAGGGTATGCTCTATATCCTTGGTTGGCAAACTGATCAGCAAAGTGGTTTGGTATTGGATTATGATGATCAATCAAGTTTTGGGAATGATTTTCCATGGATATTGAATTTACCATGACAAGTCCTTAATTCTCAAAGGGAGTTCCTTGGGCAACCTTGTTGAATTTTGGCTCTTGTTGCGGTAGTTCAACATATAGATCAAACAGAGACACATTGTCTAAGTTGGTTGTATTTTATAGTATGATCATTTACATTGTATCCCATTTCAGAGATAGACTATTCAAGAATTTTAGATTAAAATCCTCTTGCGATATTTCACCTTTGATCTTCTTCACCCCGTTGACAAGAATGTTGTACTTGGAATATGCATAAAAAAAAGTTTCACGAGGTAACACTTTGAAGTTGTCCATATCTATCATTGAGGCTTTCTTCCTCTTTGCAAGAATCTTATCAGTTCCCTCAAATTTCTTTTTGAGTTCATTCCAAGCATTGAAGGGTTAAATCTTATCTTCATCAGGAAGTTGCTCATAAATGTCACGAGCAATTCTAGATAAGAGCTCTTGCATCACCTTAGCCTCAAGCTTCTTGATTTTCCTCTCATGAAGTTGAGCAACGGAGGACACATATGCAGAAATAACTTTGGAGGTTTTAGGAGATACATCGGATTTAAGAACTCTAATATCCTTTAGAAATTTTGCAGTGTGTTTCGCATTGGAAATGAAGGTCCAGATGTCAGAGTCATGACCTTCTAGGTAGTACTTGATGCGATCTGCCATTGAAGTGTATTCACTAGGCACAAGGATAAGTGCATGATTTCTTTCTCTAAGACTGTTTGCAACTGAAACTGAATAGAGAACATTTTGGTTATGTGAAAAGTTTTTCTAAGTCTCAAATGGAAATAAATGAAGAGTTAGCCAAGCAACTTAAGGCTTAGGAGTTAAATTCTAAACAAGACATGCTTCTCAAAAAGAAAGCTTTAGAGATCCTGCCTGAAGAAAAAAGTACATGGCATGATGAAAAATTTCAAGCACTATCTCCTAAAATAACCATCTACTTCAATCGTAATAGAGATTCTTATCTAAATATCAAGTTTATCAAGCCCACAAATTCCTTTACACCTCCTTTAAACCTTACTAAAGAAAACGAGGATATTCATGTACCCCCGAATGGTATGAAGTTCAATTTATGGCCTAGTGTAATTTATCTAGTTGATCCTTGTGTAGACATTGAAGAGGTGAAGAAAAGATTCTTCCTAAAGAAACCAATTTAAGGTGTCTCTATATGGTCAAAGTTTAAGATTGCTTCAATTAACAAATTTGACATACGAGAATTTAGAAAGATTTCATATGCATTCCTTCATGGAAAAAGGGAAAACAACTCTGAATTCATGTTTTCTGAAGCTAATTACCTAGAATAAATCAAGCTGATATTAGATCATTGATCATATGGTTGAAGTAGAGGGCGAGTACCAATGAAGCTTATGCAGATGCTTTATGGTTCCTAAGGCAATATGTGCTCGACATAGTTATTGATTTTGGTTTTGACTGGGAAATTAGATACCTAGGAGAAAATGAAGTTGAGGAACCAGATTTGGAACTAAATGTGGAAAAGGAGTCACTTGGTAACATACTAAAGAGACCACATAGAGGACTTGTATTCTCTTCTAAAGGTCAACTGAGATTTATGATAATCTCTCAAAAACATCTATTCTCTTCTGAATTCATTCAAGGCATCATTGGTTTGTTGAAGAGAACAAGAGATCAAGATAATTCGTTGAGAGTGAAGATCATTCAAGTACTTACTTGGTTTTTAAGTTTTCAACAGTGGTTAATATACTTGAGAAACAAAGTTTAGATTGTGTGTTTTTGTTTACATTTTAAAACATGTGGATGATGTTTTCTTTCTGCTACTAGTAGTTCATATTTTTGTTAAATTTCATCTTGCATGTTTTTACTTTTATTTTTTATTTTTACTCCTTATTTCAGTAACCAACACATAGGGGGAAATTGGTGAAAAATATATGTATGTGATTGTCACTTGAAATAAGTGAGTCTACTTATATATCTCTCTAACAAACATTATCAGAATGTTTCAGGTTGGAAAGATCCTGAAGATTCAACAAGTGTTTGAAGAATGATATATTGGAGCACTTGAAGTGAACAAGGTGCACTTGCTGTTGACATGGAGCACTTGTTATTGACATGGATCACTTGTTAAAATTGAGAACTTGAAGAAAGCAATTTGGATCATCATGATCTCAGAAGGAACATCTAGATCATATTTGGAGTATCAAGACGTTGATGGATCAACATGAATACTTTGTGGCTCATCTCAAGTTGTGACAACCCTATCTTTTTCCAAATCAATGTAACACTCAAAAGTCAAATACAACGAACTATTTGGAATCAACAAAATTAACCTCAAAAATAAAATATTCAAAAATCTAAATTTGGGATGCATCAAATGTTAGATATCGTGCCAAGGTTTCCAAAAATATAAAGAACATTCAAAACCGAATTATAACGAAAAGATTATGACCACTCAAATATTCACGACACACCCGGTAAAACATTATTAAACGTAAAAAGTGAAATTACAATAAAATGCATTTTAGCTTTAGTTATCTAAACAAAAGTCGTAGATTACGTTAAACCGTGAACATGCATAAAAAGATCACCCAAATTGGACCTCGTATGAAGAAGTTACAAAATTTCTAAGTTTCATAACAGCAGTAGAGAGTTAAAAACTCGAATTAAAGATCGAATGGTTTTTAGCTAATCCAACCTAAACGAGAATTGAAGGTCTCCACAACAGGAGTAAGATGGTGAAAAGACACACGAAATGAGGCGTCGGATAAAGAAGTTATGAATTTTTAACGAACTTTAGCAGTCCCGGCCTACCAAAACATAATATTAAAAATAAAGTCAAAACTAGCCGAGGGAGTCTAAATGAAAGTTGTAGATCATGGTCTCACCTACGCGTGGATATAAAGAACACGAAAAACAAAGCCCGTACGCAAAAGGTACGAAATTTAGAAGATTGAAGCCCAAATTACACCCAACGTAATTTAAGAGTATGCCCAACGTACTTTGGTGCAGTGTCAAGTCCCATCAGCTACCAGGCTCTACGCTTAGCTAGAATCGAGTCCTAAGCCATGACACATATTTACACCCAGCGTAACCGAAGTACGCCCAACGTACTCTGATAGTACGCCCATCGTACTCCTACTTTCAACCCTATAAATAGAGGGCATGAGCTCTGGGTTTTGGCACACATTTCTCAAACTCTCTCTCACTTTCACTCACTTATGAGCTCTAGAGGCCATCCCGACACCCTCGGTTCCATACCCGAGCCCCCGACGAAGGTTCTACGTTACCGAGATCCACGAGAAGCTCGAAGACGCAACTTTCCGCAGTTGAAGTTCTGCTCGATTCTAGTCTCACTCTCTTCAAACCGAACAAGTGAGTTCATACCCCTACTTTTCACATCTTTTCATGTTTTAGGGGGGAATACAAGTACAATACAAGAAAACCTATCGTTTTATATAGATAAAAATACAACTTCTATCTTATCATTATTCGATATCAACATTTTACTTTACGTAAAAAGTTAGTATTTCACTGAGTTATTTTCACCAAATGGAACACATTTTCTGAAAAACTATAATGGGTATAGTTTGCGAGTTATTCGTACATTCTTACGTAAAAATCTTGAAAAACGAAATACTTTCATTTGAAGTGAAATAAAGACTTTCTTATCATAAATCTATTTATACTAAGTGTTGTGAGATATTCAACTTCAACGTACTCTCAAGTATGCATTTCAAGTCCTGTATTATAAACCATAACACTACAACACCTGAAGAATGTTGTTACAGGCAGTCTGTGTCAATAACATGGTTATAAGACTCACACGGAAGTATAAAAATAAGCTTGATTTAAGAGACTCATGAATGCATTCAGTATTTATATTATTTTGAGTATAAATTCATCTTTATCATTTAGGTACGAAAGATACTAACGCCCTCCAACTTTTGGGAGTTTTTCAAACTATATGTGGAAAATATTGAATTTTCTGGAAACTACGTTCATCTATTTTCTTCCAAAAAGACATACTTTTTAAGTATAAAAGCACTTATGAACTCAACAACATTATTGTTGACACTTTTTCGAAACTACTTATATTTCTTAGGGAATTAGTAATACAGGTAACTACCTGCTTTTGAAGAAGGAACGCTAAGGCGTCTATCAAACATTTTAAATCATCATATTTGTAATATTCTTTTGGAAACATGTATTACGCAACATTGTACGTTTTTGTTATATATATGATGGTTGTGTTACTTTCTTTATGATATTCAATTGTTATGGTACTACGTGAAGTCACCCACCCCCGAATGTTTCCGCCATTCTGGTTTGGGGGTGTGACACAAGTTAATGGATCAACATGATCACATTGATGGATTTCACATGGAACATTCTATATAATGAAGGCATGATAAAATACTCAAAGGCACATGAATTTCGTCAATGGTCCATCATGAACACATAGCTGTACATCTTCAAGTTCAAGACACATTCCAACATTCAAGAAACAACTCAACTTGATCAACGACACTTCTGGAAGTTGATGACATCTTTGAAGACCATGGAGCAACTTGATGATCATGTTGTTCATCACATTTTCAATGTTGATCAAGAAGGCTCAAGAATTATGAAGACTCGTCACATTTACTGTTTAGACTAGTTTTTAAAGAGCCACTTGAGAGTTTTACTTATTTTACATTCAATCACTTGTAACTAAATCTTTATGAATATGAGACACTTTTTAATCATTGATCTTGAACATAAAAAAACGTTTTTTATCATTAATTTGGTGATTCACAACTCTTTATTTTTCGTATTACTTGCCAGTTGATGATACTGAAATTATGTTTCAGTATTTTCAACACTTTGACTCTTCTAGTCAAGGTTTACTGATTTTTTTTTCATTTTCTTCAAACTAAAAATTATTACAATCAATATTTATAGTGTGAATCTGACTAGATCAAGGGTAAAAGAAGTTATATTTGTTGAGAGAAAAACATATGTTGAGATATTGATTTGTGGAAATATAAGTTAATCTCAATGGATCTTTTAATAAGATCAACAATAAAGAAATATGCGGAAAAAAAGGAAGAATATAGCAACAAGATTAATTAGAAAGCATAAACAATTAAAAATACTTAGTTGAATCGTAATTAGGTTTGCATTCGAATACAAGTTCATTAATGATGAACAATCTAAAACAGAGATAATGAATACTTATATTCAATAAGGAATAATACAATTAAAAGATGAGAATTAGAAAATAGATCGATCTACATGATCATCTATTTATAGTAAAACCGGTTACTGATAAATAATAGAATACTCCTAAGTCAGGGGCCATGCTTTGTATGACTGGTTTGACAAAACTTATCTAACACACAATGTTAAAATAGGCGAACATTACTTTCTGATACTTTGGCGTACAAAAGAAAAATTGTAATATTCTTCGGGTCAACATCCTCCACTACGGTATTCCATGGCTTTAGTACTAAACTTCACAACTGTTCGCTACTGATAAAAAACAAGAGCACTACCGCAACCAAAAAAAATCTTCGGTCCTTCAATAAACTTCATAACTATCGAGTGTCACTTTTATGCATCAACAATTTTCCCCTAAGTGACCTCAGAGTTATCCCTTCCACTTATTATGTTTATGAAACTTACTAATGATCCACCAAAATTTTCTAACTTCAACAATCCATTTGATTCTTCCGAAGATTTCAAACTTCACCTTTTAGTGGTAAAATTGGACTTTTCAACCATAGAGAGAGTGTCTTCAAGCTGTTTTGGAGAGCAACGATGAAAAGAAGTGGCTGGAAAGAAGAAATTTTCACTTTCTCTGGCAATCTTTAATACAATGCCAATTTTAGGGAAGTTTGTTGCTACGAGGCTTGAGTCTTGAAACCATTCGGTAATGAATGGAGGATGTTCAAATGGAAGGAAGTTTAATTTCTCTGCAAGAGCTAAATGGATCTCAACATCAATTTTTACGAAGTCACACACAATAGCTTTGAGAAAATCCATAACCCTTATATATGCACCTTTCATCTTGAATTGGAAGACCCTTGCAATCAGAAAAAAATCTCTTCTAGATTCATAAAGATGAAGTAAGCTTGTGTTCGGTGGTACTCTATGCCGAAGGGACTGACAAAACTTGATAGTGCGTTTCGCCTTTGAAAGACATTGTTTGAAAGTTGTAAGGGTTTCAAGCATGTCATTTGACCAGATCTCCTTCATTGATTTACCATACTTGTTGTGAAACAAGTTAAATCTTTCAAACCCCATGGGAATTCTTCGATTATCTGGGATGTTCTGGTCAAATGGCTTAAATATAAGGATGTCTTTATCATTAGGAGAGAGAGGAATGCCCCACTATTCACCAACATGGGGTTGAGAAAATATAAGATGAGGAATATAATCCATGCCCAAGAGTCTTCAAATCATATTTACCCAAGAATTGATTAGAGCTTCATTAATTCTCATATCAAATCCTTGAGTTAGGCATATGTATTCAACTAACTTGGATGCTCTCTAGTCAGCCTTTTTCTATCTTGTCTTAGGAGAGTCAAAAGAGTTGTCATCGGACATGGAAGGTTCCGGTTCTACTTCTATGATGGGCGAAGGCTTCTTTGGAGGAGTTGGAGTTTTGTTTTTTCTAAGGAGATTTTATGGGAGACTGTAGAGGAGTTGGAATTTTTTTCGAAGGAGGAAGGAACTTCTGTTTATCTAATGTCGAAGAGGAGCTTGTACTTTCATTATCTTGAATCGTTTGATCCTTTCCCCATTTGAGGATGAAGGCATTCCCTTCTCCTTAAATAAATCTTTTAGCTCTTTCAGTAGGGTGAAGGTTTTGTTAAACTGAATCAAGACTTAACCGTTGAGGTTATTGGTGGTTAGAATTGCAGTATGCTTGAGATGATCATAAATGTCCTTGGAAATGATGAAGATTTCATCTATATTCTTTCTAGCTGAGAGTGATCGATGTAGACCTCAGATCATATGTTGAAGTTCTAAATATCCAACTTCATAGGCATTGTGTGTGTTGTTAATCAAAAACTTCTTCTTCACTTCCTGTTTAGTTGTCATCTTGAACAGTTGATCCTTCATCCCTTTGATATTAGAAAGAAGGTCTTTGGCTCTCTTGATGAACTCCTTGTGGTCTAATTATCTTTGTTGATCAAGTTGATGAATCCCCATTTCAATTCATAATAAGATTTTATCATCGGTCCATTTTTCCCTTTTTTGAATGGTCATGATCCTGTCCTTGACAGACTGAAGAGTTGGAGGAGTAGAGGTCTATGGGTACTGTTGGCAGGATACTGTAGTGAAAATCTAATGAATTTTGAGTTTTAGGTCAAAGAATTCTTTCCTTGACACTGCAACTTTCTTTTTCTTCATTTGTTTTGGTTTGGAGGTGGAGTGTTGGGATCTACTTGATTCTTCTTCGAAAAAAAATGTTAAAGTCTTCAAACTGGTCTTGTTTTTTGTACTTCATCTTCTTCATTAAAAACAAAATGAAATCCTGGTTCCTGACTTATTTGAACTTAGGTTTCGTCATCATTGGAGTCACTAACATCAGTTGGTAACGGAATATGATTTGATGCTCTGACTATATCACCTTCGGCTTCTCAAGCTCTTTGCATTTTTCTTCTATTTCATCAATCCATATTTATGCAGTCTTGATATCATAAATTGTATTTTGGTTAATGATCTCGATAGACCAATAAGTTCTAATGAATTTAATCTCCTCTTCCTTCCGTTGCTAATGCATTGTTTGTCTTTACTTTCTTACCCGGAGAGCTTATTGACATGATTTAAATTATTACTTTTGAGATTTTGTAGGGGATGGTAGTTGGTCCAACTATCATCTATAATCAAGTTAGTTTCAGTCACCACCTGGGTGCCCCCCAGGTTCATGGATCCTTACACATTGGTGCTCACTATGCTTATGTTGCTAGGTGGTAATATCGATGACGAAGGATTTCTAGGGATTTCTTGGTCTCCTTAGTCTATAACCAAGTTTGGCCTCGATCTTGTTCCAGCAAGGGTCTCAGAAAAAGGACCATGCGACGAATTCTGTGTTTGTAGTGTAAGTGATATAGAAAGAAATATTGAGTGTAGTTCCTCTCATGTAAAAACATGCAATTGCTTTCTCTTGGAGACCTTAGGAGTTTTATTAACATCAAAATTCACTTGGAGTCCTGAAGGTGTGTTGTCTCAATGATTTGTATCTGAAACCGTTACACTTACTCTAGAGGAGTAGACAGACGGGGTTCGTACAAGTGATTTAGCGTGGAATCAAAAAATTTTAGGAGACTTTTGAGAGTCTCCGATATTAGACATGGGTATCTTTTGGTTAAGAGGGATAGGGAGTTTCAACTTCTTCTTCCTAAACAAGTCCTCAAACAAAAATATTTCTTTAGCTTCTTCTTTATTCAAAATCATAGGCTCTTCAGTTTGTATTGGATCTTCAGTAGCAATGGGATCTTCAGTTACAGTCTTCCTTTTCTTTAAGACTCCAGTTCTTTTGGTTACAATTTTCATCAGTCTTTCTCTTGGAAACTGAATTGACTTTCTTAGATTTTAGCATAGGTACTGGGCTAGTGGTTTACGGTCGGGGGCTAGGCGAGGTAAAGTGATATTATGCTATATCACCCGTAGCCTTAATTTGACCAATAAACGTTGAGTCAAAAAGTTCAATTGGAGTCAAGATGTGCTTCGGTAATTTCCGAATGGTACGAAAAATAGATTGATCTTTGTGAAGAGTTTACCTTTTGAAATCTCGACCTGAAAAGCAACTTAGTTCATCTCCAAGAGTAACTTCAACTTCTTTGTGAAGATGCACCAAATAGAGAGACTAGAATCTAGCAGATCTAAGGTCAGTTATTCCTTCATTGATTAATCCTTTTCCCACATATTGAATGAAATCATCCTAAAGGATGGTTCCATAATTAATAGCTTCGTCGGTGAAGATGCTCCAGGAGATGTCAAACAACTGTTTCCCCGTGTTGTCCATTCCTCATGTACTTCTAGATAAACATTGAATGAGACAATGACAAACATATTTCCATACGGCTGGAAGCTTTCCCTTTTTGAATTTAATAATTCTTTGATTTTAGCCTCATAACACATCTTGTAGAGGGTTGTGAAGATGTTAGAGTTGCTAGGGTTCTGGAAGGTGGTTGAAGGAGAAAATATGAGGTTAATGTCTTCAAGAAATTTTGGTTTAGTGAGAACCACCATTGGTTGATCAACCAAATTGAGATCGACTTCATCGAGTTTGTCTGTTGGGCAGAATGCACAAAAGGCACATTTAATGAGCACTGATTGGGCAACAACCTCACTAAAAGCATCAAAGTGTCCAAACAATGGGTGTTTGGGAAAATAATAGATCATTAGTTTAATTACAACATCATAGAGATCATGATCATTAGAGATTTCATGATACTTGCTTTTTGCAATTGTAGGGCTTGTGTTGTTGGTAGTTGAGGTTGAGCCAGTTGGCTTACTTTACTTCTTAGAGACTCCGGATTTTAGCATCTACATAAGTTATGTTTCAATCCATCTACATAAGCTACCCATTAAATTGAAAAGCTCTCAGTTGCACCATAACCAATTATTGTTCTATTTGTATCATTTCAAAATTTAACATGTCCACTAACGGTGATTGGCCTAAATTCACAAAGGTATGCTAACCTTCCAGTCATATGCAAGGAGCAAGCATTATCAATTAACCATTATTCTTCATGTTTGTCCTTGTACATTGCCTACACAATTATTGAGTTAATTTAGGCACCCAAACTTGTTTGGAGCCCACAACACAATATATAGATTTCCTATCAAGGGAATACTTATATGTAGTGTCGTGTGTAGTAATGGTGGTGTGTGGTACATTTGTTTTTGATTATGGAATTGTATTTTCTCTTCATATTGGCTTGTTTTTTCATCCTAAGGGATTTGATTTTTCTTTATTATTTGATTTGAAGTTAGAAGCATGATTCTTTCTTTAAATTCTCGTAGGATCAGAGTGATGTGAATTTGCAGGTGGATGAGAGCTAAAGGTGAGCTTATTTTCATTTATCTAAATGATGGATTTTGGCTCTCCTTTTAGATTAACAATAGTGGTGTTGTTTTTCTAGAGAAACTCTTGCTTTTGAGTTTATGAACAGTTCATGGTCCTTTGAGTATTATTCATCAAAGGAATTGCAATTGTGGTGTTGTTATCCTTCACAGGTTTGGGACTACCAACTTTCGAAGGACTAGGGGATCTCTGAGGACTTTTGAGTTTTTGGACCTTAAAGACTTTCTGTGAAGAGGTGTTTTGAAAAACTTTGTCTGTGTAGAGTTGTTTTGAAATATTTTCTCTACCACATAGTTTGAAGACCCTTTTCCTTTTGAAGTTTTAGATCTCTTATTTTTTCTACTCTTAAGAGTTGTCTTGGCTTTCCTTTTCTCAATACAGGATTGAATTTCAACTTCCAAGGCTTACCTTGCCTCATTCATTGGTGACAATTTATCTGATTTGTTTAATTTTGGTCTTTCACTCTTAAAGAATCTGGACTTAGGGACCTGGTCTAAGTGATGAGTCATCGGTACTATATTGTTCATGACATCGGGAACATTGTCCAAATTCTAACTTGTCCATTCTTACTCCTTGTGGTATATTTTGAATCTTTGAGGCTTTTTTGAGAGATATCTCTGGTGAGACTATTGTTTGAGATACTGTATATTTGACAGAGGTCTTCAGTTAGACGTCTATACAAGGAACTACATACTCAGTAGTCAAGTTCACATAAGAAAAATGTGTTCCTTCGAGAATGATTTCTTAATCCACATCTAATTTTTGGGTCTTGTCTGGTCATCCTAAGATAATTTATTCATCCACTTGAAATTTAGAGCTAGGACATATAATCCCAATAATGGTATTGAGTGATAATTTTCAGAAGTGCCCGAGTTGTCAGGGAGGATCTCTTCTATTACACATTTTTTCCCTTAATCATGCAATTTTCTGAAGTGACATTGAATGTCCACAGGGTAAGTCCTATCTTTAACTGGGAATTAAAATGTCATGTAAAGTGGGACATACGGGTGATCAACATCAAATCTCGGTGGAGATTTCTCCCTGGTGTGAATGCCATTGGACCATCTCTAGTTATAGGTATTGTCAAGATATCCATTATTTATAAGATTTTCGACACCTTCACTTTCATTAAACAAATTTTCAATTACAAGATTAAGATGTACAATTGTTGTTCAGGCTAAATCACGTTGATTGAAAGAGATGTCAAACTGAGTTTCAATTAGCAACCTAGCATCATTTTTTAGTTTCTAATCTGCTTCTAACATAGTGACCTTAAGTTTCTTGTCTTCTAGTCTTCCTCTTAAGTGGTTCAACTCTTTGCTCGCTATGGTCATCTCATATAAGGCTTTGTTATAATATGTAAGGATGTCAATACATGTTTCAGTAACTTTTTCCACACAATATTCACATTCATGCATGGTATAATTATTTGACATAATCATAAGTTTAACCTATTCCATGATGTTGAGTGTTCCTTCTCTGGCCATGTAGCAATAGTTCTTCTTTAGATAATTTGAACCGTCCTCAATGTTGTCTCCTTCTTGTAACTAGACAGATCTTTCCTCTTTTTGTCTTGTTTTCAGATCCATTATCTTCATCTCCCAAAGAACATACTTGATGATCTCTTCTCGCTTGTGTCACGTAGCATTTCCTAACTTCTCCTAAACTACTTCCATTTCTCGAGCCATTATTAGATAGAATTCCTTGTCCTTCACCACATTGACTTTATATTCTCTTGAAAAATGTTTCTCTTTGTGATAGTTGTGATAGATGAAAACTCCATCCTTTTTGCCTTAGATGTTACCTCCGGTGCCAGTTAACTTGTCTGCTAGTGATGCTTCAGTGGGATTGGTTATAATCAGAGGTGTATTCTAAGGTTGTGTTAGGTATGATGTATTTCTAGGGAATATTTTAGGTGGATGGTGAGAGGAGTTGTTTTGTGAGTTGTAGTTGTGGTTAAAAGGAGGTTTGGTAAACTATTGATTCTTGCGATAGAATGGCAGTAGAAGTCTGTTAAATTGTTGACTGACTACAGGAAGGGCATTATGAAATGTTTTTTCGTCTTCCAGTTTCGTATCAGTTTCATATGAATGCAGAGTGTTGTCATATGGAACTTGATATGAAGAGTCTCCGATATGAGGATATTGACGTGTTTTGTTAGCAAGTATTGGTGAGTGTGCAACCAAGGGAAGTGTTCTTAGATCTGCGCAATCTTTCATCACTATAGACTCTTAAGCTTGAAGTTCACCGTAGAGCTTATATAGTGATAGGGTTTTGATCTTGCTATCTCCGTGGATTATCATCTTTGTTGTAGTTCATTGTGTTCCCAAACTATTGAGAAACTATGGTTTAGTTTCATGGTTGCTTCTAACAGTTCTAGTGTTTGATATCTTGGTGACAATGATATTGAATCTTTTGAAGGAGTCATCAAGACTCTCACCAGGAAGGCTATGAAGTTTGCAAACTCATTTAGTATAGTGTTTAGCTTCTTGTCTTGTTCCTGTTCAGTACCATCATAACGATTGCATCTTTCTCTATCTTCTCTATATCATCGTTGGTGGGACTGATCATAACAACTTGACATTGTCCAAGTCTAATTTGAGCACCATCAGTGACAATAGGTGCAAGGATTGGTACATTTGGTCCTTGTTCCACAGGTGTAAGGACATTTATATATGGTCCTTGCTCTATAGATCTCCAAACATCATTGACACGTATTTTGAAATATCTCTCCATTCTTTGTGACAAGTGATGATATTCATTTGCAACAAGTATTGGAGCTCTATTCAATCCTCCAAGATTATTATATACATTTAAAGATTAAACTTGTTTCATATTTCCTTAGATTTTAAAGAAGAGATGAGCTGAGTGGTATAAAAGGCCTTTTAAATCAAAGTTCTCACTTTGAAAACAAGTTATGTTTTTAAAGAAGATTAAAAGGCAACCACGATGGCTTTGATACTAATTGTTGATAGAAAAACTAAAGTTGAGATATTGATTTGCAGAAATGTAAGTTAATCTCAAAGGATCTTTTAATAAGCTCTACAATAAAGAATTATGCAGAATGAAAAGGACGAACACAAAAACAAGATTAATCAGTGAGCATAAACAAGTAAAAATACTTAATTGAATCATAAGAAGGTTTGTATTAAAACACAAGTTAGTAAATGATGAACAACATATGCAAGAGATAATTAAGATAATGAAAAATTGTATTCAATAAGGAGTAATACAATGAAATTCTGAGAAGTGACGAATATATCAATCAACAAAATCATCTATTTATAATAAACCTGGGTACATGATAAATAATAGAATACTCCTAAGTCAGGCAATCATGGTTGCCACGCCCAGTCTTACAAAACTTATCTAACACACAATATTAGAAAATGTGAACATTAGTTTTCTGAAACTTCGAAGTACAAAAGACAAAGCGTAGTTTTCTTTGGACCAACATCCTCCACTATGGTATTCCAAGTCTTGATTCTCAAAACTTTTCGCTACAGATAAAAAAAGAGCACTAACACAACCAACAAAAAAAGTCTTCAGTCCTTCAATACACTTCATAGTTGCCGATGGTCACTTTCACGAATCAACAATATTAATCTTGATTTCTATTTATAGAGGAAAGAATTTGAGAATTTTTGTGTATTCGGTTTTTTTGGATATAAAGTATACCTGAATATTAGAAAAATAACAAAAAAACAAAGGGACTTTTGTTTTGGAAAAAGTTTGTTATATATATATATATATATATATATATATATATATATATATATATATATATATATATATATATATAGAAAGCTTTTGTTTTTAAAATGGTTGAATATTATAAAGAAAAACAAAGAAGAAGACTAGCATCAAAAAGTACATGAAGAACAAACTGCTTATCAGGGGGTTTTGGAGCCAACCAACCCACTTCATGTTTTTCTTAGCCGTAGTCTTACACCATTAAAAAGTTTTAATACAAAAACTATCAAACAAAACAGCAACCCATGAACTATAAAAAAATGTATAGAAACCTGAGACTAAGTTACTGGTGGCCCTGCATGAAGCAGGAGATCGCTTGGTTTGTTGAGCGATGCTTGACCTGCCAGAAGGTCAAGGCCGAGCATCAGCGGTCTCATGACAAGGTCCAACCGCTATCCATTCCCATGTGGAAGTGGGAGGAGAATGGACTTCATCACGAAGTTACCAAGGACAACGAGGGATGTGGATGTCATATGGGTGATTGTGGACATGTTAATGAAGGGTGCCTACTTTATTCCGATCTCTGAGAGCATCTCTGCTAAGAAATTAGCAGATATTTATATGCGAGAGGTGGTGGCTAGACATGGGGTGCCAGTGTCGGTAGTCTCTAACAGAGATGTTCGATTTACATCTAGATTCTAGAAGAAGTTCCATGAGGAAATGGGCACTCAATCGCATTTCAGCACGACATACCACCCCCAGACAGATGGCCAAAGCGAGAGGGCGATCCAGACACTCGAGGATATGCTTCGGGCATGCATGTTGGATTCTGGAGGTAGTTGGGATACATACCTCCCACTAGCAGAGTTTTCATAAAACAATAGTTATCATGCTAGTATCGACCGACCACCATTCGAGATAATGTATGTCGAAGGTGTATGACCCCGGTTTGTGAGGCAGGGTTGGACACCGAGTCATGGGAAGCACTGAAGTGGTGCTCAAGACCACTGGGTTGATCAGCAGGTACACGACCATCTACGAGTCGCAGAGAGTTGTCAAAAAAAAATTATGCTGACCGGCACCGATCGGACCTTGAGTTTCAGGTGGGGGATTTCGTCTTGCTGAAAGTGTTATTGTGGAAGGGTGTCATTAGGTTCCGGAAGGGGGGCAAGCTAGGGCCTTGATACATTGAACCATTCAGGATTACTACCCGGGTGGGAATGGTGGCCTATTGCTTGGATCTACCAGATGAGTTTAGCCAGATACACAACACCTTCCTTGTGTCTCAACTCCAGAAGTGTGACAGAGACGAGGGCACGTTTGTTTCTTTGGACAAATTCAGGTGGACGAGAGTCTGAAATACATTGAGAGGGCCGTTGGGATTTTGGATAAGAAGACTAAGGTTCTTCGGAACAAGGAAGTGATGTTAGTAAAGGTGCAATGGTAACACCGAAGGGGCTCGGAATGAACATGGGAGTCGGAAGATGAGATACGAGATCACTACCTGGACTTATTTGCGACAACAGACTTCGAGGACGAAGTTTAGTTCAAGTGGGGGAGATTCGTAATGCATGTTGCAGGTATCATTTAATTTTCTAAGTTTTTTGGGTTTTATGCTAGGACTCGACGAGTTGGGGTGCTCCAACTTAGAGGTCATTTATGAGGACGTGAGATTTAGATCATGCTCGACGAGTCGGAAGGCCTCGACTCAATGAGTAGGCACTATAAAGGAAAACCCAAATTTTTAGGATCATACAAACATATCGTCAAATCTTTTTTTTTTTTTTTGAGCCTAGATATAGCTTAGATGCACCATTTGGAGTGGAGTAGATTGATGTTTTTGGTGTTGAAAAATGATGTGTTGATTATGGGTTCACAAGTTTACATGATTTTTAGCTCTTAATATATATATATATATATATATATATATATATATATATATATATATGTGTGTGTGTGTGTTTCTGTTGTTAATCTATAGTAATAGGTAACACTTTTAAAATATATGGGTATTACAAAAACCTTTCCAATGGAGCCATGTGTCAAAACATTATCTGCATTTATATCTTTTTCAGGATTTAATGAAAACAACTAAAGGTTAGCATTATATTCTAAAAAAATATATGTCCATATTAAAGATTGAAATATACGTGCAAACACACAAGATGGAGAAACAACGTCGGTTTTACGCAAACTAGATTTCTTAAATGATTTGGAATCAAGATAGATAAGGGGGAATGCAATAACTTCACATCAAATAACTTTAGAAATGCACAAACCAAAAGTAAAATTCCCCTCACTTTCGATTCTTCACATACCCATATTGGTCCACAACTCATAAATAGTATTCCCTTTCATACAACATGATCAATAATATCTATCTTATGTTAAGTAAAATATATTAAAAAACTTTGGATGGGGAAAAAAGAAAAATACGAAAGTGTATAAGAGATTTATCAGGTACAAAAATATGTAATGAGATGTATCATTCATCTTTACGATGTTAATATTTATTCTACTAGGGTTAACAATTTTATCATCCGGATAATATCAACAATTCTTTACAACACTCCTCGTTGGATGGCATTATTTTAAGTTAGAGATGAACTGTGAATTAGTGTCGCATTAAAAACCTTGCCAAATGAAAATATTGTGGGAACAAACTTTAACAAAGGGAAAAAGGCGTGCAATGTAGTTGACTCTCCTCTCAATTAGATATCCATTTACCATTATGTATATGTTTTCTAAAATTGTTGAAAGAAGTGCTTTTGGTGGACATTATTGATAGATTTAACATATTTTATTTAAAGAGGATGATTATTTATGAGCTCTTTACTAGTGTACTCAAAGAAATTTCTTATGTCTGTCTTTATATATCCTTCTTTTATTTGAGTGATACATATTGCATAATCTTCATAGATTAAAGTTGTAGTTTTATCTTTATCTAGTCCACATGAAGTCAAAATAAATTGTTTCATCGATCTTAACCATGTAATTCACTACTAGCTTCATTTAATGTAATTACTTATGCATGGTTTGAAGATGTCACAACAAGTGTTTACTTTTGAAAACACGCTAGAAAATTACAATACCTCCATTCATAAATGCATATCCAGATTGAGATCCAACTTTATGCGAATATACAAATAATTTGCATTTGCATAACCAATCAAGCCTTGTTGTGAACCATTATGATAAAGAAAGTCTAAATCAATAGTTCCTCAAAATGTATGTTTAATCCAATTCCAATGTATTTTTGTCCGTGACAAACTAAACCCTGCTAAAAAGTTTATAGCAAAAGATATGTTTGGTCTAATACAATTAGATAGATACATGAGAACCCCAATTGCATTTATGTATGATACTTCTTGACCAAAAACTTCGTCATTTGCATCACAAGGGTGATATGGATCTTTTTAGTTATTGAGTGATCTACCAACCATTGGAGTTCTTAAAGTTTTGGCTTTTGTCCATGTTGAAACATTTGAAGATCCTTTCTATATAGTTTTAGTTCCTGATTTCTTGTGAGTTCCTTGATCTGAAACTGTTTCTTCAAGGATTATCTTTATAATCTGAATTTCGTGATACCCTTGTATAGGGTCGAAATACCATATTCGGAAAATGTTCTACATGATCCTTCAAATAATCCATGAAACTTCTTGATTCCAGAAACAATCATATTCTTGTCAAACCAACATAGAATGGATTTGAGTTGCGGTTCTGAAAAAAATATATGAAACCGCAATATGGTTTACTGTCTGATAACTTTTTATTTATACTTTTAAGGAATTAACATATAAGTGGAATAATTTCATATGTCATGCAACAGATAAGTGGAATAATTTCATATGTCATGAAACCATGTTTACGTAAACAGGGTTGATGAATACATATGGTGCTATCAAGAACACTATTCTATTTCACTTCATTTTCATGCCTTTATTCCTTTCAAGGCATTATAAAATTATTCCATAAACGCTATTTAAATGGCACCATGCTTTCTTCACTTCCTCACACCAAATTAAACTTCCTTTTAATTCCCTTAGCAGAACCTTTAGCTTAAAGTTTTCATTACAAAACGCAGACATTTTTATAATGGATGTGGTGACCAGAATGGTGTCAGAGAGGCCGGTGGTGATATTTAGCAGGAGTTCATGTTCGATGTCTCACACAATAAAGTCTCTCCTTTTCGAATTTGGAGTAAACCCTACGGTTTATGAGCTAGATGAGATCTCCAAGGGTCGGGAAATTGAGCAAGCACTTTTGAGGCTTGGACGCAACCCTATCATCCCTGCTGTGTTCATAGGAGGTGAGTTTGTTGGTGGTGCCAATGAAATTATTAGCCTTCACCTTCAACAATCTCTACAACCGCTTCTCAAAAATGCAGGAGCTCTATGGGTGTGATCAGCCGTCGACGTCTAATCTGGTTGTAATAAATGCGCTTTAACTAGGTGCATATATACTGGTTGTTTAACCATATTGAGTTTAACGATGAAGGCTTTTAGATAGAGTTCCATATAATGTTATTTCGGTTTCCCTTTTTCCCTTTTAATTATCTGGTTTGGTTCATAAAATATCCTCTAACCAAACCGGATGAGCTATGTACATTTTTATTCAATGAAGCTACTTCAGAATACCAATATACATACCACGCCTCATGAATAACACTATCTGTGATTCACATTCCTAGTTAGTTATTGAACTTAATGTATTCACTTATTGTTAAAAGAAATTAGTGAAGCGTTTGCATAAAAGAGTGCATATACTCATAAAGTAGATCAATAGAAGATGTGTTATTTAAATAAGTTCTTAACTTATTTTAGCGTCTGACCTTCTCTTAAGATACGTAGATGGAAGTACGTAAGATTGAAATTTAAAGTACGAGACTAATTAATTTTGTTAACTGGTGACCTTTATGACGAGATCATATATAAAGAAATTAAATAATGCAATAAATAAATAAAAATATGAAAAGGAACGTGCAAGTCTTTGGGAGATCTTGGATTGTCTAAACACATTAAAGTATGCCACTGCTTGCTTATTTTATTATTTTATAGAAATAGAATTGGTATCGAAAAGAATTTATAACGACGAGGTTTAATAGTCGAAATATTTTTACTTTTTAAGTGGATGAATAGAAAATATAAGTCAACGTATGATCTTCCATAAAATATAACTTTTTTAAAGATAAACAAAATATATCCAATTCAAATTAATATTTAATATATTTTACAAAAAACATCATAAATGGTCATTCTCGTTTTTTTAAATTTAAAGTTTAATCTTCATGGTTTAAAATTTTCATACATAATCATTGTACTTTCAAAACTTTTGATGATTGGTCTTTATTACTAATTCCGTTAAATTTTATCCATTAACTGAAAGATATTTTTGTCATTTCACTATGGCAGGGACCATTTATAATGTTTTTTTATTTTTTATAAAAAGAAAAAATTAAATATAATTATTTGATGCATAAACGGTCTCTCTCTCTCTCTCTCTCTCTCTCTCTCTCTCTCTCTCTCTCTCTCAAAACCATACACACACTAAGATTACTCTACCCTATTTTTGTGAGCCTTCTTTCACATAGGTAACTCGTGAGCTACTTGGGTTTGATGTTTTCTTCGTTAGGTTGGTTCAGGCCCAGTTTCACACTGCAAAACAGAGTAAAACGGAGAGGATATGGGACAACTTTTTGTATATTTCTTCTCAAATAATAATGATTACAAAGACTCATATTTATCTAATCTAAATGTTGGAAATAAGGAACAACTATCCACTAAGCTAAAATAAAGGAACGATGGCCATCAAGGCCTTGATTAAGTCGAATGATAATAAAACACGTTCACTTCTAAAACAAGTCATGTTCCTCCTGGATTAACCTAACAGGCTGAATAATGAACTCATTCAGGTTCCTACACATCTCTTGTTTTATATGTGTTTGTATTTCAAAAGTATTTCATTTCCATAACCTTAGTGAAAGTGTGTTTCTTTCATATATTGCAATATGTAAAAAACGTTTCTTTGAGGTGTTTCATCGAGCACTTAAAGTGCATTGTTCTCCTCTTTCCTTTTCTGATTTATTATTCGGAATTGTCACTATTGGAAGCATATGATTCCAATTTTCTTTCCCTGACATACACTACAATAAATAGATGAAGATGTATAGAGATAGGAATACAACATTAAGGAGTTGGAAGTAAAAATTTTCTATGATTGGAGGACAATTTTGATTGTTTTTCTGCAAAAGTTTTCATTCTTTTTTCTTTCCTTTCATTGAACATTCCCTGCGATTATACCCACATTTCTTAAAAGTTGTTATTCATCATCATCCAAAAGGTTCTCAATGTTCGGTTAAACATCTTCATCTTCACCATCAGAATTGAAATCAACAGGGTTACGCCAGTTAACAACCAATTTCTTCTTCTTTTTCTTCATGGTGACAAGATTTTTCATGGCAATTTTCAAACCCCGAGTTTGAATAAACTTAAGTGTAGAACTTTTAGCTCTTACGGACCAATCTAAGGTGTCTATTTCTTCAAGTAATTCAAAAAATTTCTTTTTGTTTTCTTCTTCGAACAAGAAAGAAGAACAAAGAATAAGAAAAAAATGATACTTTTTTTGTTGTAGTGAGAGAAATTGTATGTAGGTGTAGAGGTGGGGGTATACAATGGAGAGAGAGAGAGAGAGAAAGAGAGAGAGAGAGAGAGAGAGAGAGAAAGAGAGAGTAGCACCTTTTATATATTAAGTAATTATATTTAATTTATTATAAAATTAAAGAAAACATCATTAAAAGTAAAGTACGTGAATCTATGAAAAATTTGGGAGAATTTTATATATGCCCTTCCTAAACATCAAAATATCATATTTATCCAATTTAATTTCTAAATATCATATTTACCCTTTATAAAATTTCTAAATATCATATTTACCCTTCATAAAATTTCAAAATATCATATATGTCCTTTTTAAACATCAAAATATCATATATACCCTTCTTAAATATCAAAATATCGTATATGTACATTTTAAACATCAAAATATCAATGATAATATCAAAATATCAATGATAATATCTAAATAACCTCTATCTACAACATGATAATAATCAAGAACAACAAAAACTAGACAATCAAAATATATATTCTATATAGAGGGTTGAATATGAATTTTTTTTGTTTTTCAAGAGGACGACATTCCAACAATTTAGAAGTTCACATTCCATTATCATAGACGTAAGGATCATATGGTTAATATTTTTAATTATTATAATAATTCTAAGGTATGAAGAATAATTATAAAATATTAAAAACATTATAAAAAGGATTTGGGCAAATATGATATTTTGAAGGTTTATGAAGGGTAAATATGATATTGAGAAATTAAGTTGGACAAATATGATATTTTGAAGTTTAAGAGGAGCATATATGAAATTCTCCCAAATTTTTAAATCCTAAGGTCTAAACTTTAGATGTAGGAAAACCATGGATTATTTATGATGTTTTTTTTTAATATTTTATTTAACATATAAATTTGTATAGAATTAAAACTAAAAAATAATTAATTTAATTTTTGGTTTTTGCTTTATATTTAAAAGTGAGTAGCTTAACTTTTTCTTAAACAAATAATTTATTATCTATTAAAATCATATCAAACTGAAAAATATTACTTGTAGATATAATTTTAATAAAAAGTTGGATTAACTTGTGTCGGTAATAATATATATTGAGTTAAAATATTAGTTTGGTTTATATATATATATATATATATATATATATATATATATATATATATATATATATATATATATATATATAACTTTTTTATTAATAGAAAGTTGGTTTAAATAAGTTGTAGTAAATAAACACCAGTATAAAACTACATTATGTCATCGTTTTTTGAAAACTAAATCTTCTCCGTTTTTTATCTTTCTCAACACTAAAGGTCATAAAATAATTTACATGATTGTTTTCATGATAGTTTACTGAAAATGAGTCACCATTATACATCATACTTCAAACATTCATGTCGGTTTTACATAAAAAAAGTGACAATTTATGCGACAGCCTAAAACGGTGGGTAGATGTCATCTTTACTCGCAGGTTTTATTATTTTATATATGCCTTTATCGTGTATCGGTTATTAAGCGAGATATATGGTGTTGAAGTTTCATTTTAAGTGATAAAATCTTACATTGAAGTTTCTAACAAGAAAAAACTCATGACAAGTTGTGAAACGACCAAAAATAGTGAGCAAATGTCATCTATTATAACTGGTTTTTTATTTGATATGTAACTTAATGGGCTAAGTGAAATCTAACTATCTAAGATCAGTAAACCGGTCTAAACTATCCAAGTTAAGTAAACCAGTTCAAACTTTTTTTTAATATATCTATCACACCGTTTCAACCTAATTTTTTAAGAAATCGCCATTTCGACCCAGTCTAAAAATTAAAATAAAACTGGTTATTAGTCGAATCGCTCTCGTTCTCGGTTCCCGGTTCAAACTGTTTTAAAAACATTTGACATAATATCATAATATGTCACTACAAGTTGTAAAATATTATTCTTGCTATCAATATTTTTTGTTCATGCAAATTATTCTATCACCTTCTATTTATATCATTCTTCACATGCACCTAATATTACAAATAAATATGATCAACTCCCACCGTGTAGGAATGAAAAGAAATGATCGTACTAGTTAGGAAGAATTTGTCAAACTAATATTTTAATTCATGTAAATCTTAACAAAAACCAAAAAAAATATCAAACCAATTATTAAAAAAAATAATGGATATACAACAAGAGACCTCTATATAATAGGTATATATATTGAAAATTAACAAAAATAAATAAATAAATAAAACAACTAACCTAAAATTGTTTGCAATACTTATAAAAGATAAAAGAATAGTATCAGGTTTTGTCATGCAGCTAGTGTATATCCACAACTTCTTTTTGCCGTTACGTATTTTGTACCCTTAAAGTCCGACCGATAGTAACCATTGCGGGATTTAGCAGTCATATCAAGTTTATCTACAAGTGACATTATATATTTATCTTTGTGTGGTAAAACTATTGTGATGTATTCATTATCATCGCTTTCTTATGCATCTCTAACTTTTTAGGGGTGTCATGATCACAATTGACTTTTTAGTATCATCCGGGCCTTTCACATAAAATACATGTCGTTGTTGTGAGGAAAATATGAAAGGATCGTCCTTTTGCCCTAATGTATCTAGTTCTACCAATGTGTAGCCAAGAATATATTTTTTAAACCCTTTTTTATTATGAGTTCAGTCACATTTGAATATAAGATTTTTCTCTTATATGATAATCTAGAACCCATATATCTTGTAGAACATCATAATAAAAGATGTTGTCATAGGTTACTTCTTCTATTTCTGGATATGTGTGTCATTCGACTCTACGCAAACCCCACTAGTTTGGTTAACTACACCTTCATGGGATTGTGTACGAAATAAGTAACCACTGATGTGATATAGAGCATATTTCATTACGACGTGTTGTGGGCCATGAGAAACCCAACTTAAGTCCTTTGAAATGCTATGTATGTCGATCTTCATCTCGCTCTACCTAAGTATCATTAAAAGGATAAGCATCAGGGGGCAGATTGATCAGTTACTGTTTTATTCATGCAATTGATAAATGAATGGGAAAAATATGCAAATTTATAAAAACAAAAATTAACTTGAATCATTATTTTACCTCCTATTTTAACCAATCACCAAAGCTTCACAATGCTCTTTCTCCACCAATGCTTGTCTTTTTATGGGATGCTAATTTTTTTAGATGTGTCTTGTGTCGCCTATGGGTACATTGATGAATAGTAAAGTTAGAATATTTTACATTATACATCATTGTGTTAAAGTATTATATATATATATATATATATATATATATATATATATATATATATATATATATATATATATAGAAAAAAACTTCTTAGCTTCCTACTAAAAAAAATTTCTTACCGGATCTATATGTATATATATATATATATATATATATATATATATATATATATATATAAAAGGTTATATTTTAAATTTCGAAATTAATTTTATAATTTAAAATTTAAACCAATCATGAATTCAAGATAAGGATATCAAATTAGTTGAAAAATATTTAGTTTTATACAATTAAAATATTATTAAAGGTAATTATCCTAATCAATTCATGATTACCACGTCGTGGTAAATAATTACCACATTGTGGTAAACAATTACCATGTCGTGGCAGAGCAAAAACGTAGGTCACCACATCATGGTGAAGCTCACCACGTCGTGGTGGGGGAAAAGAATGACAATTATGTTTATCTTATTCTTGTTCAAGTTGAATGATTGTATCAATTCAATAGAATACTAAACCCACGCTCTGATACCACTGATGGGTCTTATGCAAAACATATAATTCTTATGTGTGAATGCAACCCTAATACTTGATTTATGTTTTCTCTATTTGAACATAAAACTTTGAACAACAAAAATAGAAACCCTAGAACACTAGCATTTTTTTGAAAAATATAAATAGGGTTAGGAAAATCATACATTGATTGTTGTTCAGTAATAACAATGAAAATCCTTGTGTTGTTGAAGCCTTGAGAGCAAAGGAAGATGATTGAGAGAGATAAGGGAGGCTAGAAATTTCGGATATCTTTATAAAAAAAATAAAAAAAAATAAAAAAACGAGTGGCCGAAATTCTTAGGTTTATGGCTCTATTATAGTGTAGTCAGGAAACCCTAGATAAGCTCAAATCCAAGATTATCTTAAACCGGATAATTATCCACCTTGCTGTTTATCCACCAAGGATTATTCTAGAATACTTTCGGCCTCAAGAAACCGTCTATACCTAATGGAGGGTTCTAAATTGCCTCTTGCGCAACAATTGGATAAATGCACTTCAATCACTACACTTTTAATTAATTCTTTTAATCCAAAAATTAATTCTAATTAATTTCCTATTATATATTAATTAAATATTATTATTTCTAATTAATATATTATCCTCATAATATACTAATAAATTATTTATTTCAACTTATTAATCAAATAATAAATCAACTTCTCTCTCAAAAAATTGCAAGTCTTGAAGGAGATTCAAAATGATTGTGCTACTATCAATTAAAGTATATACAAATTATAGTTATTTATTTAGACATCTAATCCAACAATACGTTAGACACCTAATGATTGTGCTACTATCAATTCAAGTATAGACAAATTATAGTTATTGATTTAGACACATAATCCAACAATACGTTAGGATATATAACTTATCCTTACAGTTTAATTATATTTGTGTATCCAAAAGACAACAATTTTCACAATAATACTTATAAACGGTTAATGTAAGTAACATTTATTATTCGATATAAAAAAACACATCATTATAGGTGTTTTGCTAATGATGGTTCCCAATAAGATAAATATATCTTGAAAAAACATTCTATCATATAATGACTGATTTGACGTACAATAACGAGTTTTCATAAGTTATACTCACCTTTATTAAACGACAACATAACTTATCTTCAACGATGCAACCTTTCATCTCATCTTATTCTAAAAAACCCGACCTAAAATATCTATAATTACGGGTTTTGTTTTTGTGGATATAAACCCAATTTTGTACTAGTGAAAGATATATAGTATTCGAAACCTGCGGCTAGATTACATACTATTACCTACCAGCATACCGTTTGTTAATTTTAACCACTAAATCTCACAAGTGTCTAGAGTTTTTGTTAATTTCTGGTTTTCCTATGTAACGCATTTTCCTCAAATATTAACATTTTCTCGTGAAAACAAGAATTTAATTAAAATTTCAAAAACTATTACGGAGAAATATGGATACATTTAACCAAAAAAAAAAACATAGATAATTCCATTACCATTTGCTAGTAGATTTTCAAAAGATTGGTGACATTTCTATATATGCTTTATTGTCTAGGGATAAAGAAATACAATATGTGTTCTTTTATTCGTTTACACGTGACTCTAACACATCCACTATATAACCGAATAAACAGTGTAAAAATTAGTTATCTATGTTTACCGAGCAAGTAGGTTGACATTCACCCTGCTGCTGCTTAGGCACATCTAGAATCGATGCATGACCAAAATTCCATAAAATCAGAAAAATTAAATTTTAGTATGCAAAAGCTGTTAAAAAAAAGGAGCGAAATATCGTTTAGAAAGTTGATAAAACATTGAGCCTTTCACATCCAGAAACGACCATTAGAAATTTGGAGTAAACGTACTTGGGGAATATAATATGAAGCCATACAGACACACTTGGACATGATTATCTAAACAAGATTCCGTTACGGAGAAATTCGCTACCGGGCAACTTTTAGCCGCGTATCTTTGTCAGCTTTTACAGCAAATTCCATCTCATGAACCTAATTAATATCTCAATATGTTATCAAATAAAAACATTCTCATTTCAGCACATATCATCCATATAAATCCTATACACCTCAACGTACATGGTTACCCACATCATACCGAATGTCAAACTCAGTAATATATATATATATATATATATATATATATATATATATATATATATATATATATATATATATATATATATATATATATATATATATATATATATATATATATATATATATATATATATTGGTTCCGACGGTTACCAAGTGGGTAGCGGTTTCGAAAAAAGTGTACCAGAACCAAAATCATTTAAGGCAGTTTCAGTTTTGCAACTGACTGCTCTAAGGCAGTTCCGGTTCCGAAAGTGGGTACTCAGTTCCAAAGGTCATCCCTTTATATGACTCCAACGATAGACCTCTGAACCGACGGCATGTCGTACATAAAAATTTGTGGATATAGCATCGTCGATAAAAGTGAAAAATGCCGTTGGGATAGGCCTCCCTTATGCCTACGACATCTCGCCGGGCAAACGGTAGTCAGAAATGATTTTCGAAAAAAAAAGTATATACTTTCACATACGACATGTCGTCGGTATAGCATATTATTTATGCCGACGGAAAGTCATCAACACATATAGTTTATTCAAGCGACAAATCGTCAAAAAAAAGTGGGTAACCGGCATTTCCATTTTAGCTATAGTGACACCATGTCTTCGATATAAACTATATATATATATATATATATATATATATATATATATATATATATATATATATATTTGCATAGATTTTGTTATACTTGCCAAACCCGTTTTCTAAAAGAAATCCAAACAACATATGCAACATAATGTCAAAACAACAAATAAGCATAAAAACCCATCAAAGTTCGGAGTAAATTACACCAATAGTCCCTATGGTTTATAATAATTTGTGCATTTGATCCCTAATTTATTTTTTAAACTTGGAAAGTCCTTATTGTTTGTTTTTGTTACACGTTTGGTCTCTGTCATACATTAAAAGACTATTTTGTCATTGGTTTTTTAATTTATTTAAATAAACACAACCCCAACCCCACCCCTTTCACCTTAACTTACCTACCCCACCATTTTCTCTATTTAAATAATAATCATTTTAGGTAAGAGAGGGACTAAGCATGTAACAAGAACAAACAATAGGGATCAACTGCGTAACAAAAACAAAAAGTAGAAACCTTCCGAGTTAAAAAATAAATTAGAGACCAAACGCACAAATTACTCCAAACCATAGGGACCATTCATATCACTTACTGCAAGATGTACTACGCACCAAAAAAAACTTTAGCATTATTCAAAATAAAATAAAAGTTCAATCACTACAATCTTTACCTATTTGCTCGGTCTCATTGGTTGGGTGTGGGTATTTTGTGTAATCATATTGTGATCAAATTGAAATTGTGGCATTTGTGGTGGTTGGAAGTTAGAGTTTACGGAGGCCAATAAGTTATTATAAGCTTATTGCATTTGTTGCATGTATTGTTATATTTGTTGGCTTAATGCAGCAATTTGGCTACTATCCCTATTTTGAGATTGAGATTTGGAAGATTTGGAAGGCGATTGATTTGAAATTAAATGATCGTTGGTTTTTGGTTTCCTTCTAACTCCACCAATAAGTATGTATCTCTCACCGATGGCACAAGTAAGACAATGAGATTCATTTAAGAACTTATTAACTTCGTTTATTATTTACTCAATCTTGTTCCGTTTTCAATGTACACCAACCCAGACTTTCCTTGAAGCGCATCTGTCTCCAACCCGCAATATGTTGTGGCCTTTGTCCTTGTTCAACCTATAATATAATAAGGAAAAAAAATTAATATATGTGTATAGGTGTTAGTAAATTTTTTATATAATACAAATAAATTTTATTACATCTGTACGGCGCCTATCAACATATGACCTACTACCATTAGCACTTTTATTTGGAAGTTTGACCCTACACTATTTACCTTTCACCGAATGATTCATATAAATCTCGTTCAGAAAAAGAATATCAATCAACTTATTCCAAGCTTCGGCTTTTGAATCTACTGACGGATTTTGTCTTGCAGTTTTCATATCCTCATATCTGTCAGCTTTGTTAAAAAGGTATTTCGTGACATGTTTGTGTTCTTTATATGCTCTTTGGCTGCAGGAATTTACAGTCGCTCGAACATCTTCCCACAAAGTTGTACTTCGATAGCTATCAAGATCAAAATATGTCTGCAATAAAAACGCAAATTTAATTAGTAAATAAATATTTATGAAGTATAATTTTTATATATAAAAAGTATTGTGTACTTACTTCTAACTCGCTATACATAACTTATTTGTATTCGATAGGAACACGCTGCCAAGACCTATAATGGAGTGGTATATTTTTCCACCAAAAATTTGAGATAAAGCTTTATAATGTTTCGCCAATTTTTCCCACGAATTGATAAGTTTCCTCATTGATATCAATTCACATGGTTAAAGGATTTTCACTGATGGTTTCATACGCTTTATACATATTCAAACTTCTTCCTTTGCACATACTTTCTTTGGGTTTGCTACATTGACACATAGAATTAGAAATTTTGAAATTTTGAACTTTAAAAATATATACATTACTTAAGAATTTCATGTAACTGACAAGATTCACAACCCAATTCTATCTTGCATGCACCCCCATGTTGAGGTATTTCCAACCATCTCCTCCACGCCCCCTTACGGCATGTGCCAACATCTGTTAACAAATATTATAAACATTCAAAATATATAATAAACATACTTTAAACAAAACTAATAAACGAATACTATAAACAATCAAAATATATAACAGCCGTAACATAACATCATCATTAATGGATTTGTCATCATTACTGAAATCGTCATATTTATTTGAAGAATACGTATCACCAACGTCATTGTCATCATTAATGAAATTTACATTTTTTATAGTAGTAGCCACACTTGATTCACCATCGTCATCATTATCTGAAGAGTACGTATCACCACCGTCATCGCCTAAGTTGACAACTAAGGCTAAAGCAAAACCACTTGGGTTGTGGTGACTTGGTAAGGCATGTGGAAGATATGGTGGATAATCTATTAACCCATGTTCAAATCCTAGCACTACTCATCCCTTCTGGCCATGGAGGTTTGCCTGTAGTGACTCTAAGGCATGAGGCAAAGCCTCATGTTTGCAGTGAGGGATTAGTTGGAGCGCGAAAGTTGGCTCGGAAACCCTCGTTAGGGAAGTTCCCTTTCCAAAAAATTAAGGCTAAATCAATTTATTGAGCATCATTCACGATATCTATCTCATTAACAACACCGATACTTGGATGATCCCAAAGTTTTCGATGATGAACGTCTTCCACAACTCCTCAATTATTATTTCAAGTAGGATCTTGGAGATCAAACACTTGTTTAGCTTGTATGACTAAGATGTATTGTTGATCATCATACCATGTTTTACTGACATACCATTCATGACTCATATCGATAACAACCATATTCTTTTTAGTAATTAAACGTCCATTACTTAATGACGCATTGAACCATTTACCATGAAAGAGTACATCTGAGTAACCATGTAAATAGTGCAACTCTATGATGTCCTCTAGTTAACCATATAAAGGTGTACCGTCTTCTTCGAATGTAACAAAACCACTATTTTGAGTAATGCATTGGAGATCACTGCTACACACAACAAATTGAACACCATTTACTATGCGGGAAGTGTAAGAATATACATTCAACAGACCATATGCCAACGCCTTTGATTCGTCAGTACTGTCTGAAGGCATATTTTTTTGGAGACAATAAATTTGTAAGGAAATATAATATTGTACATTTAAGTAATAATATAAATTAGTTTTACATTATAAATTTATAAGGTATTTACCTTTCTTTGGAATCATGAAGGAAATCCTGTTTTCAAATCACTTTCATGATATTCTAATTCGATTTTACTGGATGTGAGACAAAACTATTAGAATAGTTAAAAAAATATCATAACACTATCAAAAAGGTAGTTAATAAATTACAAAACTTACGATTTATAGCGTTTCATCTCATTCTCGTCGCAATTGTTTAATACAAAACCAATGCAATGATTTGTTTGGCCTCTTTACAAAGTTCAGTGAGCTTCTTAATGGACACCGATCGACATTGTGATGGGAACATAGAAAATTGCCTTTTTGGAAGGTCGAGATCCTCATTTCTATCAACAAGATTGAATTTGGTTTGCATACCCTCAAGATACATAGAGTAGAATGCCAAAGCTTTGTCTGCAACATAACCCTATGCTATTGAACCTTCTGGATTGGATTTTGTTTATGATATAATTATATAGTTTTTTCATATCTCTTCTATAAGGATACATCTCTAGCACCTGGTTTCTGGTTATTTCTTAATCCAGGGTCATGGGACGAATGTTGAGTATGTAAAGGCCTTGGGGATTAAGGAAGTAAATTTTAGACTTGTTAAGAGGTGATGATGATAGTTTTGAGATCTAACCCTTGAATTGTACTTTGGGCTAGAGGATGGGAAGGAAAGAGTTATAGACTGGGTTTCTTATATAAATTAATGATTTTAGTTTAAGACGTTTTTAGTCCAAACCAACTAGATAAGATTGGTGGGCTCTTCAATACCTTTCTGTGCATATAAAGAACACCAAAATCGAAGTTGAATCGAAGAAACTATGGTGGTTTGAAATTTCTATTAAATTTGGAAGATTGGTAGTACGCTAAGCCTATTCTAGGTACGTTGGGCATACTAACATCTTGAAGTTGTGCATCTACAAGTGTACGTTGGGCGTACACGATCAGAACCCAAACTAAATCTGGGGTTTTATGCCCTATTTAAGCACCTTAACTCCTCTAAATCTCTTCTATTCTTAGCCACCATCTCTCCATTATCCTCCCTTGAAACCCTAAACCTATTTTGAGCCTTGTGAGCCAAAGAATGTGTTTTTGGGTGCCTTTGAAGGATGAAAAAAGTGGTGATAGTGTTGGAAGCTTGAAACAACTTTGGATCTAAAAGTTCTCCTCCCTCATTCATCTCCAAAATGTATAAAGTTTGTACCTTTATGCCTCCATTTTTAGATCTAGCTTAGATGTTAAAGTTATGTCATTTTTGTCCCATAAGTTGGTCCTTTTGAGTGTGAATTGTTCCAGATCTTGTGAGGTGAAATTCCAAGTGTATTTGAGGGTGTTAACTTATAAAAATGCAATCTTGATCCTATTTTTCCTTTCATGCATGAGTTATGAAGCTTAGAATCTTATGATAAGTTAGGGTTTTAGATTTGGTCTCTCTCTAGCCTTGTAAAATTATAAAGTTGGAAGCCTTATGATTTATAAAGTCTTTTGGGAATAGATCAGAGTGTTGGAAGAAAAGTCTTAAGGGAATAAGCACTAAATAATGGTTTTATCATGGACGTAAGTACATTGAGTGTACTTGGGAGTGCATTGTGCATACTAGGCATAAGTCTCGTACACTGAGCGCAGGGATGGAGTATGCTTGGTCTACTCAGCCTACCTTTAGCATTGACTTCGTTTGACTTCTATTGACCATTGACTTTTTGACCATGTTTGACTTTGGGTCAAATAAGAGGTTTATGGATAGTTGACTAAGATGTTACCTGGTTTTGGTATTTAGTGGATTCGTGAGAGCAAGAAGTATAATCATATATGATTAAACAGTATAATATATGACTAGTCATATATGACAATGTACAAACACATATAATTTATCATATGTATTAATACATTGAAACATATAATTAATGATATATTAAACTGTATAATTATATACGATTATACATCCTAATATATGATTAGTTATATATGACAATGTAACAATACCTATGATTAATCATTTATGATTAAACAATATAAAATATGATTAATTATATATTACAACATATAATCATATATAATTATACAATGTAATCTATGATTAGTCATATATGATAATGTGCAAACACAAATGATTTATCATATGTGTTCATACATTGAAATATATAATTAATGATAAATTAAACTGTATAATTATATATGATTATACTGAAAGGTCTAGTATGCTCAAAAGTCAAATTAAAGTGATATTGCATATGATACTAATGGATCACACTAACAAAAACTTGATACAACTGATTATTTATTAGAAATTTATTTTAATAAATATTCAATAAAACTCTTATAATTAAAATGGGAATTATTTATTTCTAGGAAATAATTAATTTTCATTTTCAAGTAACATACTATATCATATAGTGTGTTTTAATAAGTCATGTACAATATTTGGACAAAAAGGACTTTTTGTCTTTTACCAAAATGTTAAGGTTTATATTTTATAAAAGAGTTTATAAAACATACCATGTTTGACTTCTTTTTCACATTCAAAACCGTGAGCATGCTTACAAGCATGCTAGTGATGGGTTTTTGATTATTTAAAGGAAAAGAAATCATGCTTTAGAAGCATGCATGGACACTATTATGACATGGAGATAAGATTGTCTAAAGTTGAAGGAACTAATGGTCAATAACTTCTCTTTATGTATATAAATAAGAGGGGATTGCCCTTGGCCTCTTTGCTTATTCTCTTCCTTTGTAGCAAGTGACCAAAAGTTCCTCTTCTTCTCTCATCTCTCTAGTTTTGTTTTGAAGACTTGGAGATTACTTGCTTTCACATGACCTCTTTAAGTTCATATTGGTGATAAACTTAAATCTTAAGGTTTGAAGAGTTTATAGACTAGCATATACATCAAGTTGAGTCATTTTTGGTGTCTCAAAGGTTCCACATTCTTCATCAACTTCTAAGCCACCCAAGAGGACCCAAAGAACTACAAAGGTTGTTATTTCTTCATCCTTTTATGGTTGGTGGTTTAATCTATCTATAACTTGCAAGAAGATCATTGGTGAGTATAAAATGTTTATGTTATTTTAAAATTTTAAGCCTTCCGTTGCCATATTTTTCTAGTTTATGAAACTATTTTTGAACTAAAACCCAACAATTGGTATCCGAGCCATCTTGCAAGTTTGCTTATATATATATATATATATATATATATATATATATATATATATATATATATATATATATATATGGAAATCTTAGTTGTTGTAGAATATGGGTAACTTGTTGTTGTATAAAAAATAATTCCATATATTATTTCTATGACAACTTTTTTTTGTTATGTTATGTGACAATAGCTTCATGCATCTTTTGTCATTTAAAGTTGTCATAGAAAAACAAAGGTTGTTTGATGTGTATATCGATCTATATGATGTGCATAAACTAGCCAAGGACCAATGTGTTGTTATGTTGTTGTGTTGATTATTTTTGTTATAAAATGGTTGTAATGATTTATTTATTCATATGGTATGTAATAATTAAATAGTTTAGCTCTTCTTGGTTAGTTTTGTAAAATAATAGATTAGTTTTTAGAATTAATTTATTTGTACAAAAATGTAACAAGAAATCAAGTTGGAACCATTTTTGAAGAAAAAAGAGCAATTTTCAAGTCTAAAGGTGTGCAAGATTTTCAGTGACATTTTTCTGAAAAGGGTCGCTAATGTTGTTTACAAAGGTCTGTTGGACTTTTAGCGACAGTTGCTGAATTTTAGCCTTCAAGAAGTTTTTCTTATCTTTTGCAAGAAATGAGTGTTTACTCAAGTGGGAGCTTCTACAACAACATTACAAGAAGTTTTTGGTACCTTTAAATGTCCCTTTAGGAATGGACTTGGTATTTTTGTGTTGGCTCACAAAAAGGTCATTTGTTAGCTATGTTTATGCACATATCTTTTTATACATGTTTGTGTTGGTTACTTTATGCATTATATTGTGTGGTTTATAAAATTAGTTTTTCACATGCTAAAATAATTTTGAACAAAATAAACATCAAATGGAGTTTGTTTTTTTTTTTTTTCAAAATTGGACATAAGATGTAACAAGTTATTATTTTAAAAATAAAACCCGGTTTTATAAAATGGATAACAACGGCAAATTTTGAAATACTCCATTATATGTTTAAAATGGTGATTTTTGTAAATTATACAAACTCCAAATATATAAGTAATAAAACTAAGTTTTATTAAAGATACAAAAGGTTTAAATGCACTCAAACTTAATACCGGTTATTAAAATTGAATTGCGTTAAATTATATGAAAACTAGGTTTTTATATAGAACCTTTAAAAATAATTTTCTTTTCAAAATTGATACCATGGTTTATTATATACATGTAATAACCATGATATCATATGTTTTTAAACTAGAATTATAAAACATAAAAAGACCCATAATTTACAAACCTCAAATCTATGCAATCCTTTTGAAAAGCACTCACACATCATGTTGTATGTACTAGTGGAATAAATGATACATAACCGCTTAGTGTTCTCTTTTGATGACCAGGGTGTATTCGAGATTTCTATAACCAGGTTATAGGCCGATTACACATGTTTTTTTCAAATTGGATGATTTGATCGGAAATCTTTTGTGATAAAGGATACCTAAGAGAGTTTCAGGGCATAGATGGGATCAAACATGTCGAATTAAATTTGTTATTAGAGATCCCATAAATCTAGGAATTATATAGCAAGATATAATTGATAATTGATATCTAACGGATTGCATTCAAATTGATGGGATAAGTGATACCTAACCATATATTTGTTTAGCAACTTGGATCCTAGAATTCGATAATTAATGTTTTTGGAAACTAAAAAGGTATTAATTATTAAAGATTAAATATTGAAAATACTAATTGAATTTTTTTGAAATTTTGTAGTTAAATAATCCATTCTTATTATCATGAATTGCCATTTTCTTTATTGACTAAATGAAACAATAACATTCAGTAGATAGAACTTCAATGAATGGGTTCATGTCTTAAGAGACAATCTCGCAAGAGATATGAAATTGTATACCCTTAAAGGTCCTAGTCCTAAACTATTTTCTTTGAGAAATGAGCCTGAACATGATACCTAGTAAAGACATAACTGTGATGCTAAAGATGTTTCTAACATCAAGCTAGGAATGATTATTCATGACTTCTAGGAAGTCTTGGATAATTTAAACATATATCTGATGATATAACAGGTCAACCAATATTCCAATAAATACAATGATATTTTATTTAAAGCTAGTTTAAACATTGGAATAATGCAAGGCTAAAAGAGTCACCTAGTGTGATCTAAGAGGCCCGTGTTTTATGGACTGAACACCTTTAAGCCCAAGAAATCTACTAAAGCCCACATGGATGGATCTTGTTTCTTTTGAGAAAAAAAACTAGACACTAGAAGAGGATTTACTCCTCATATTAGGAAAGAAAGTCTGGAAGAGACTAGCATTTCTAGTATCTACTTGATAGAACTCATACTTTTCATATAACACTTAGGTACTCAGTACTTAATTGTTAATCTAATACTTGTAAATGGCTTGCAAATATTTATTGAAGAGTAACCAAGCTGAGCACAATCTAGTTGGAACTACACTCTAGGAGTTTAGTTTATTATTTATGCTTAGAACATAAATTACTTGTAATGTAAAACAATATTTGTTTTGGAACAAAGTCTGTTTTAATTTAGCATGTCTAAATTTAGGTTTCAGTTATTTTATTTAAATGTTTGATCATTTACTTAATCGTTTGTCATATTGATAATATTCATATTGTGAAATGATTAAGTTCTATTTATAGGACTAGATCTCTTAATATAATTATAAAATAAATATCAACGTTTTATAAATAAAATCAAGTTCTATATACAAGAACTTTTGACTTAAACTTGTTTTAAATCAAACTTAACTTTGACATTGTTATCTTTATTATATAAATGACATTCACATATTCCAACTTCAAGAAATGGATCTTTGAAGGCAAATAATGTAGTTTATTTGACATATGTGAACCTTATTTATATGTAAAGGATTCGTAATGATATTTTTACTAAGGTGTCTAGAAAATAATTAAGGAACTATACACTTTGGTGTATGACTTCCTTTCTAATGAATGTCTGAGATTAAGCACAAGATACCAAATCAACTTTACTAACAATTATAGTAGTTTTGATTATATTTTACATGGTAAAACATAATTGGAAAGGGAACTTCCCTAACGAGGGTTTCCAGGCCAGCTTTCGCGCACCGACTAATCCCCTGCTGCAAACATAAAGCTTTGCCTCATGCCCTGGAGTCACTACAGGCGAACCTCAATGGCCACAAGGGCTGAGTGGTGCCAGGATTTGAGCATGGGTCAATAGGTTATCCACCATATCTTCCACATGCCTTACCAAGTCACCACAACCCAAGTGGTTAAATCTTTGTTGAAGGTTTCAAAAGTTGAGATGAAAACCGGTAAGAACCATCTAAGGCCTTGGTGATAATAAATGATGAATTAAATCTTACTTGGTATGATTTACTTTCTAATCAATAGAAATATAATCCTTTAATCTTTTTGGGATAATACTTCAATCACTATTAATTGTATCTTAAATACTATACCAAATAATAAGTAGATTAAAAACTTTATAAGATTTAGTATGGAAAGGCTCCATCCTCGTTTTACTTAATGTTTTGCAGATTTGAAGCCGATGTTAGACTAAAGCTTCTGAACCTAAAATCTGCTAAACACATATTTTTATAATACTCTAAATGTGGCTTAGATTATTATATGCAAACCCGTCAAGAATAAGTCCTCTTATTCTTGTGAAAGCTAAGTTAGTAGACATCAAGCTTCTAATGACAAAGTGAGTGGCAGGTACATGGAACTTGAAGCAACTCAAGAACCATAATGTTATGTAGTAATAGTTGGCACTAGTTTTAACAAGGATTGTTAAAATTGAATAATAGTTATTCACAAACACAAAATGTTCGCATTAATGGTAGAATTCATATATAACTTGAGAAAATGTGGAATCTATCATTGATGATATTGTATTGATGGTTTCTGGAAAATCCATCAAATACCAAGATGCTATGTTAGATCTCGAATCTGATAAATGATTTAGAGTCGTGAACATGAGATGTAATCCATGTATGATAATCAAGAATGGGCTTGATAATAATTTTTCACTATAACAAGTCTAGAAGGAATAAATAATTCTTCTAGAAAGAATAAATTACATGGATAACCATACACATTTAAAGCAAGTATTGTAGTAAAAGGATTTTCTCATACTCATTTCATTGACTATGGTCCTCATCATACTCATGACATTGACTGTGATGAAACCTTTTTCACATGTAGCTACGATTAGATTAACAAGGATATTATTTGCTATAAATTCATACTTTTAATATGGGATATAGTAAATAGATTTCAAGAAAGACCGCTTTTCTTAATAGACATCTAGTGGAAGATATCTATATAGATTATCCTTGAGGTTTTCTTAATGCAAGTTATCCTAAAAAATGTGTAAATATTGAGATCCACTTTTGGATATAAATCAAACATCTCAATGTTGCAATCATCATTTTACGTAAAACCACAAGGTATGTTTTTATATCAAAATGAATAGAACATGTGTGTTTACTAAGAACTAGTGGGAGCATAGTGAAATTCCTAATCTTGTTTGAGTGAGACATACTTAATCATTTGAAATCACATTCAGACTAAGCAAGGTCGTTTTCACATTGACTCGGAAAGTGTTTCTAAAATGAAAGACTTAGGAAGGAAAGGAGATATTCTTGGAATGCAAAATTTTTAAGATATAGATAAAATGAATGTTATAAGTTTCATGTCAATTTTCCAAAGAGAAAATGGATTATGGGAGTGTGTGACTTGAACTATTGATTGGTCTGTGCAGATATCTGATTATCTGCCACATTTAATTCACAACCAAATGTGTCTTTGTTCCAACCATCATGTAAGCCCATACAGAGGATAGGCTGGTTCGCTTAAAGAGAATCTTTTCTATGATCAGATAGGAATCATGTAATACATGAGCAGGCTCCGTAAGATCTAGTTCACCTAACTTCAGATTGAATTTAATAGTATACAAATGCATTCATTTCCTCTGCATTGATGCAATCTAGGATACTATCGGAGTGAAAAAAGGATCGATCTCATAAGGATCATACCAAACCCCATCAATCGAATCACTTTTTCGAGAAATACGAGACATCTAAGTCATACAAGTAAAGAGATCTATTCATTGATAAGAAAAAGAAAAAACGTGAACGGGGACTGGATTGATGATAAAATAGAATCCTGGGTTGCAAACAGCGATTCGATTGATGATGAAAAAAGAGAATTCTTGGTTCAGTTCTCCACCTTAACGACAGAAAAAAGGATTGATCAAATTTTATTGAGTCTGACTCATAGTGATCATTTCTCAAAGAATGACTCTGGTTATCAAATGATTGAACAACCGGGAGCAATTTACTTACGATACTTAGTTGACATTCAAAGGTTCCAAAGATTTCTACAGGTTTTCAAACTTATTTTACCAAAGAATATCAAAATGTGATTTTCCTAAGTATAAAGGTTTTCCAAGGTTTTCGTCAAATTTCTCTTTCACGTCGTATACTTATACTTGTTAGTTACCGTTGCTTCGCTTTCACCTATTGTAAACTCCTACTTGATAACGCTTTCACTTCTTGATACGCTTATACCTGTTATTGCCTCTATTTCGCTTATACTTGTAGTCACTTATACTTGTTAGACACTTCTACTTCATTAGTTGTCGTTTCCACTTCGTGATACACTTATACTTGGTACACTTATACTTCACGATTCGATTATCCTATACTGTGTGTTTACACTTTACAATTCAGTTATTCCACACTATTCGCTCACACTGTATGTTATACATCACGATTCGGTTATTCCACACTGTACGTTTACACACCACGACCCATTTATACATCATGATGCGTTTCCACTTGTTACACACTCAATCGTAGTTAGATGTATGTTTGTACCTTTATAGGTTCATATAAATAATGATTGAAGGACTTAGGAAGGCTTGTCCGCCCTATTTCCTTTTCTTCGTTGAGATGTGGTATGGTGGGATCGGATGGCCGTCCGAAGGTCGTTGATTCATTAATTGTTTGTTATGTATGCGAGCATAGACATATAGGTTTACTCTAGTCAGTTCAGTTATGAGTCTCTACCCCTAGTTTAGCACTTACATATGAAACCCATTACCCACTATTTGGGGATGCATCTTCAGGACACGGCCTTCTCCATCATCTAGTTGGTAATCAGAGTCTCCTGTAGGGAGAACAGACATTGTGTGTATAGATCTATACGGGATTGACACCCCCGCACCCTAACTGCTAGCTACAGTCCACGGCCTACCAAGCCAAGGGGTGACAAATGTCATAATTTATAGACGCTTGTAGGGCGTCAGGTACTCTAGTGTCGGTTAGTATGGTTACGAGTATCCCAGGTTGCCTTATAATTCATGGCCTTAAGGTAACGGTATTTCACCGGCAATTTACACTATATGCTGGTAACTCATTTTCAGAGTCACACTGTTTTGACCTTGCAAGATTTATCTTTCATTTGATACTGTCTGCGGTTTGTATTCTCTATTTTGACCTTGCAAGATGTATCTTTCATTTGATACTATCTGTGGTCTGTATTCTCTGTTTTGACCTTGCGAGATGTATCTTTCATTTGATATTGTCTGCGGTCTGTATTCTCTATTTTGACCTTGCGGGATGTATCTTTCATTTGATACTGTGCGGTCTGTATTCACTGTTTTAGACCTTACCAGCTGTACCTTTCATTTGGCACCTTCTGGGGTCTGTGTCTCCATTTGTTAGACGGAACTAGGCGTATCGTTCGTTCGATAATCTCCTGGAGTCTATGATTCCTTTGCCTTAGTCAGCAGTCCTCACTGCTGAGGCATATGTTATTTCCCTGACTTCTCTTTCTTCCTTTAATAATCAAATTCAGTATTTTGATAATGATAGTGATTAAGGTAAAACTACTTTTTACCACATAACTCCGTCCAGTCTTGGTAGAAGGCTGCTTTTATTAAAGAAAATATAGGATTTTCTGGAAAGAACTCTAATACACTGTAAACTCTGAAACTACTACATTATGAAATTATTTGAATAAAATGTGACTAATTACTTATGAACTCACCAGCATTTGTAAAAATGCTGATACTCGCTTTTCAAATAACTTGTATTCTCAGGTTAGCATTAGACAGGTACATCCCCGGAGCTTTTGATGAAGATAGCTTAGTACCATGTTGTTCTTATTACATTTGTCTGTATTACTTTAATACCCTGTTATGTAAACTATCTAAAACTATTAGTATTAATGCAATGTTTTGTTGTACTTTGATTACTATAATGCATGTGTTGTGATACTTGACATGACGTCATCCACCCCAGAACGTTTCCGCCGTTCCGGTTTTGGGGTGTGACAGATTGGTATCAGAGCATTGTTTATAGTGAGCTAAGTATATCAATTCATAAAAGATATACATCCTATAAATACAAAGGGATAAAACACTCTAACCAAGAATTATACTTTAAAATATAACCATATTTTACCAAAGTATAAAAACGTCCACAATCTAAACACTCGAACACAAGTATCACAAGAAGAACAAGAATAAAAGTCTTCGGATGTTGAGCGCTACAGTCAAAACTGGGCAATTATGTAATCGTAAGCTGGAATAAATGTAACCTGATCAACTACATTTATTCGAGATGCGATGAACGTGTGCTTGGGAGTGATAGTGGTGTTGCAACATGTCTGAAACTTACCAACTAGGAATGCTAGAGCCAAACATAAAGCTAAAATACAATAGGAGTATTTTGGAACACTAAAACACTCGCATAAATCCCAGAATCATATTCAGAAGATAAGAAAACAAACAAGAAATTAAAGTACCATAGGGGTATTTTAGGATACATAGATAACCTTGTGTGAAGAACTAAAAGATCCTTATTGATATACCTACAACTACAGAGAGTATACTTCCAAGGTCATATATAATAAGGATCCCAGAGGCTAAGAATGTGTGGTTTCGCCCTAATTCCTTTTCCTCGTTGGGATGTGGTTCTAGAGTAGTATCACATATTCGAAGGCCTATCGGATCTAAGTTATATATGATTTGTATACCCCATGTAATCGTAGCAGGACTCGATATGGATCATCCAGTGAAATGTTAATAATCTCTTAGGATTCTTTAGACATTTCCATTCTCGCACGAACCCTGTAGAAAACCCTATCCACTTCAGTACTCGGCAGAAGAGTTGATTCCGGCCCCGAAGAAGTTCATTGAGACGATTTCCAGCTCGGAAACGAATGAACTAGGTCGAGACTATTAAATTCACCAAGTGCCTATATCTCTTAAGGACATCGGTGAGAGATTCGCCTAAATTCCTGAGATTTTCAGTCATCTATCGTGTAGTGATGACACCCATACTTGAATTCGGAAGTAAGGCGGAGCAGAAATTCAATATATCCATACGAGAAGAGAACGCTATGTAACTACCCGAAGGAAACTAACATCGGTCCCGGTCAGGGATACGAGGTAGACAGAGGGAACCAGTACATGGAACCCGAGAAGTGTCTTTGTCCTCGTGTTTGTCACGCTAATACACCCATAAAATAATACAATTTAGTGAGTTAGTGGTTACACAACTCACGCTATGTGTTAGGTAAAAATCGTTGTTTCCCGTTGCCAGTTACACGATTAGAGCGGATCCCCGCACCTCTATTGAGAATATTTAGCCATAAGTCTTCATGAGCCTCTCTTTCCGCGGCTTCGTTCCGAACTGTTCTCAAATCTTTCCGGGCCGGAGAGTGAAACCTTCCCAGTATAATGGTAACGTAGTAGGAACGACTCGCATCTTATGGCCTGTTTCCGATACTCACACTCTTACCTTGTACACCATTACTACATCATAGGGATGTAGGTCGACACTCAGACAACCAGTACTCTAGGCATGAGAAAAATTTATGCCTAATACAGTTAGGACAGATGTGTCCAGGGTTTAGCCATCATCCCTCATTTTCATGCGTTCCTTTCCGTGTAGGAAAACCATGCCTCCGAAGAAGCGTAACCAGTCCTCAGGCAAGAAACTACACTCTTATTCGATGAAGCTACGTTCCAAGATGCAGTTTCAGCATCTGTAGCAGCTGTCATGGCTCACCTGAATGCTAACAACGCCAACGTTAGCAAGGGCCCTATCGGGATTTCCAATCCTAGCAATGGACAACAACAACCAACCTCTACGTACCCAGCCACCCAAGAACCTAAACCGAATCCACTGAAGAGAAAGATCAAGATCGAAGAGGGAAGTACCTTAGCTCAAGGACCTTCCGAAGGGCAACGAGCTGACATGGTTAAATTCCCTGCCAACCCTTCCATCCCTACACCTAGAAGACCATACTTAGGAAATCTTCCCCATTTCAACAAGTGCAGCTACCATCATCATGGTGTCTGCCGGGAGCTCTATTGCGCTAGGTGCCACATGTTGGGGCATACGGCTCGCGTCTGCAGAACCCCAGTTGAGTTTATTACATCAACCACCAATTTGGGGACCAATCCAGCTTGTCGTCTATGTGGTGTGAGTGGACACTTCAAAAGGGACTGCCCAACCGAAGGAAAGGACAAGGACACAGGAGGAGGCTAGCTCTAATGCTTAGGGAGAAGCATCAAGGAACCCAGTAGATTTTTGGTACGTCTCTCAATCTCAGATAACTAAACCGAAAACATTAAAAGACTAATTCAAAATGTAAATATTTTCCCATTAAGGTGAAAGTCACAGCACTGTTATAAAAATAAAAATTCCTCAGGTAAAACTATAATGGCTAAACATATACGTTACGGCCATGTATAGTTAAGATAGATAGACCTAGATTGACTGAATGCCACCTCATTTCCTGTTCCTCGTTGGGTTGTGGATTTAGGGCGGAGTCGCTCAGTCAACAGTCCTCCCCACCTAAATTATACATGAGTAGTATATGTTAGGCGATTATAGAAATTCCCCGTGAGAATCCATTCATAAAAAGGTACTCTATTCGGAAACACTTAGGACTCTCTATAGTTCTGCGTCGACCCCATCGGTCCAAGTATCCACGGTAGTGATACACAGGACGAAACCTGAAATGCCTAGAACTTGTGTGCCTGTTCGGCGCATGACTCTATCGATCTTCACTTTATGTCATGTCGAAGTATGCAAATTTCGACGACTCTATTGATCATGGTTTGACGTAGAGCAACCATGTGTACATCCCTAGCAATGGACAACAACAACCAACCTTTGATAGTCAAAATCATTGTTTTTTAATGTATAACAATTCAGTCTTGATCACGAAATCATTGTTGAAAAAAACAGAGTGAAACTGTAGATAAAAAATGACAATCACATATGTTGGAAAATGACAATCATATAAAGCAAATTAGCCATGGTTTTCGATCCTACCCGGTTAATACCTGAATCAGTCCCGCACTAGTAAAACCGGTCCAGTTGGATTGCAGGTCAACAGGGGTACAATTGGCATTACCTAATGTTGGATGCAATTTGGAGTAATATAGGTACTAACTTTCATCCAAATCTATCGTAAGTTTTATGAAATTTGTTCACATCAATGTTTTTTCACTACTTGAATGTCACAGAGTACATAAAGTTGCATCAATGATGAAAAAATAAATTCAAATCATTAGCCTCTACACAAATAATAATAATAATAATAATAATAATAATAATAATAATAATAATAATAATATAAAAATGCAAAACTATTTTCATTCAAAAGTAACCAAATTTAAAATTTGTTCAAGTGAGTACCTCAAACGAATTTTCGAAAGCATTAACCACCCAACTTGCAATTTTATTCTAGTATTATGATATTTTGTATTTTTTGTTCCATGGTTATAAACTTTTTTCTTTGTTGACGTGGCAGGTTTATTGAAACAGTTTCATTATATAGTTTCAATAAACATGCCACATAATCACTTTAATGTTTTCATCATTTTCCTAATATCATAACAAAATCGAAACTTGGTTACTATTTTAACAATTTTTGTTTTCCATAAACTTGCCACATTCAACAAACAAAAATAAAAAATTTCATAACAATGAAACAAAATTGAATGGTCAGTAAGTTTATGATACCTATTAGAAGAAATATAAAAGTTTGTTGCTATTTACTAACATTTTTAAAATTTCAATTACAATAGAGTGACAGTACCTGACATCAAATATGAGTTGTTGAAAGAAGAATCCACCCCGCTCATAATCAACATAATTAAATGTTTGCAAGAAAGAAAAACAACAAATGACTTCATATAAAATTTAAAAAAAAAAAAAAAAAAAAAAAAAAAAAAAAAAAAAAGATCCTCATCTTCATTAAACCGCCCTACAGTGCATATTCGATCAAAAAGTTCCCCTTCAGAAGCATATTCTATCACAACTACCACATGGGTTGGGGTCAATATGAGCTAAAATAGATTAAAATTTTGATTTTAGTAATTAATTTGTTACAGTATTAAAAATGATAATTTAAAAAAGAAAACATTGAAAATGGTTGCACCTCTGTGTACCTAACGATATTAGGATGTCTTAAAGACTTGTGATTGATGATTTCCCTTTGAACATTTTTGTCTATCTGACAACAAATATCAAACATTTAATTAAACAATAATCAAATCACAAATGAACTTCACAATTCCCACAAAAATTTTAAAGAAAAAACTAATACTCTTGATGCTAAAACCATGAAGAAGCTTGTGCTCCAATTTCAAGTTGCACTACTATAAATATGACATCTTGTCAACTCATTGATATCAATTTTATCGCTAATTAGGGAAAGAATTAAATTTCATGGTTTACAAACATAATTTTAATTTTCCCCAAATGCTTATCCTAAAATATTTGATCCTGGTTATTCGTTTAATCTTAACATGGATGCTAACTGTTAATTTCTAATTGCTAATTGCTAAATTGATTGCGATGAGAGTGAAAGATCCATAAATGTGATGAGTTTTCAAGCAATACATCATTCCTATGGTGTACATGCAAACCCTAATAGCTTTTGGATATAGTTTGTCTAATGAACATGCAATTGAATATCCAAAGCTATAAACCCTAGATCTAGCATACAATTAATCATATTAACATAAAATAGGAATTAGATCTAACATTTGGTTGTTATATAGCAATAACAATCTAATCCTTGGCTTCAGAAAGCTTAGTGCCTTAAGTGTTGCACCTCTAATGGACTCACAAACACCACTAAGCAACTAAATGAAGAAGAATGAGAGAGGAGGCACCAAAAATGACTAGAAACCCTAAAGGATTCCTTCCACACGTTTTTAGGGCCTTAGGGGTCTTTATATACTTAGGCTATTAGGGTTTTTAACTTAGGAAACCCTAATTTGACTGCTTAGGCCCTAAGCGGTCCATGGACTCCTTTAATTATATCCCTTGGACGAATTCCTTATGGGCTTCTCATAGAATTTGTCCAACCTATATTATTAGGTGATCCATAGCCCAATTGCAATTATGTTATAATTACAAATCCAGTCCCCTAAGTTTAATTAATCTCTTTTAGCCATAAAATTAATTCTTAATTAATTCTTGACTAATATTAATTAAACTATATGATTTCTCCTTTAATATATTATTCTCATAATATAATATATTAATAAATTATAACTAAACCTTTCTCTCCTTAATTCATCCTATATATTGCTATGGTGAAGGCAACCCAAAAGGACCATGCTCATAATCGGGTCAACTACATACCAAAATAGTTATGGACTTAGACACTAATCCAACAAAATGGAAACAAAATAAAACTCCCTTAAAGTAGACATATTGAAGTAAAATTAAGAATGCCAAAAAGGATCGATCAAAATCTAATAATGGTATTTCACCAATCAAACAAAAAAAAATACCAAAAACAGATACAGATTAAATCAAAACAATGAAAAGCCCCAACTAACATTTTCACCTCTTTCGATATACTTGGAGATTCATCAACCCTGCACAAATTTTAATAAAAGATGAATTATTTCCTTAAAATGAAATTATGAAATTTATATTTCTTAATTTTAGTCAGAGTAAAGTTAGAAAAAGGTGTACTTTTTAAATTTTCAATTACCATAGAGTGAAAGTAGCAGACACCAAATATGAGTTGTTGAAAGAAGAATCGACCCCACTCATAATCAACATAATTAAATGTTTGGAAGAAAGAAAAACAGCAAATGACTTCATATAAAAAAAATTTTAAAAAATGAAAAATAAAGAAAAGAACCTCATCTTCGTTAAACCTCCCTGCAGTGCATATTCGATCAAAAAGTTCCCCTTCAAAAGTATATTCCATCACAATTTCCAAATGGGTTAGAGTAAATGGTAAATTATCTTATTGTGAATTTTCTTCTTTGTTCTTATAAGTTGGGCTTTTATGATAAGAAAACACATTTGTCATTCTTCGTGGCTTCCTTGACATTTCATCAGGTTTTGATTGGGTGAAAAATGGGTGTGTAAAGACTCCTCCAAAGTCAATCTTTCCACTGTCCATCAAAGTAAGCATAATTCTTGATTAATTGAAAATTAACCATGCTTCTAATTTTTATCATGAGTCTAAATTATAAATACTTGGATTTTGTCGCAACAATTTTTGACAGAGATCAATACACTCAGGACTTAAGTCCTTTACATCTGGAGGAAATTGGAATTCTGTTGAGTTCATGATATTTTCAAGCAACTACATGAAAGGTGAAATGATTGTTAACCTAAACTATTAAAGAAAAATATATATATTATATCCTTGAAAGCCAAACACCTGATGGAAATATATAAATATTAATTTGATTATTTCCTGTAAATGGTGTTCTCCCAGGTGCAAGTTGAAATAGAAGGGCACCAACACTCCATAGATCATCCTGGTTTTCCATTTCTTTGTTAATATCTGATATAGATTGAAACAGAAAGTAAACTAAAGGATACCCTGACATTTTACAGAATGTAGTACCTTTGCATCATACGTATGAAGTTACATTATTTCTGGTGACCGTTCACACGATTGTTCAGATGAAATTCACCAACTGAATCAATACCTAATTACATAAGAAACAAATTTGAGGGGGAAAATTGACAATTAAGTAAACAAAAGCTGTAAAAACCTGTTTTTTCTGACGAGCTAAATTCCAAATCCTCCAACACATATTCTCAAGTCTGGTGTTCCTCTCTTGAGGACTCTTCATCACTTGGGCCTGCATATACATACGATGATGTTTAATTCCCAATTCCAAAGAAAAAAAACAAAGCAACATAAACACACACAATACACAATACACAATACACAATACAAACCACGATTCAATTCAATTCGATTCCTCCAAACAAAGTTAAAAGCATAACAGAAGTATAGGACAATAGACATGCACATAGATAGATTAATCAAAAAAATCAATGAATCCGACTTACTTTAACCTGGGAGCGATCAAGATCAGTCTCAATGAAGTTGATAACGTTTTCGATGGCAAGAAGATATTCGGGACCTCCATGTACCTGAACAATTTATCGTATATGGTGGGAAAAGAAAGAGTTGGTGAGATGTCGATGAGGAAAATCAACTAATACAGGAAGAGGTGACAACCTAATTACCTCCATCAGAAGCCTTTCGCCATTCATGGCCTCTGACGACACTGTGACTGACAACCGGCAGCAACGATATAGTTGTTGTCTTCATCCTCTCTCTCTCTCTCTCTCTCTCTTTCTCTCTCTCTTTCTCTCTCTCTCTCTCTCTCTGATCTCACTTTGTCTCTGGGACTCTAAGACACAAAAAGTTTTTGGGTGAAGAAGACGAACAAGGATTAGAGGGAGAAAGCTGGAAGGAGACGGAGAATTGGTGCGAAAAAGAAGGATCGAAAGACGAGTTAGAACAACACTCTGAGTGGAGGAGCTAGTGGGATCCGGAAGAGGAAGAAAGAGTAAAGAAGAATTAAAAAAAAGTGTATTGGAGGAGAATGGAGGCAACCGACTTTGAGGAAGAGAAGATAAGCATCAGCCAAAGCACAAGTTACTGGGGCAACATAAGAAAGGAGAAGACTTCCGAGTGCAGAAAAATAAGAAAGGAGAAGACTCGCGTACCCAAATAAGAAAGAGAGAAAAGGTACTATAGCTAAGGTTTTCAGAATTAATAGTATATACTAATATGATAAATGTCATAACTCATAACATAGTAACATGATAATTGATAACATACTAACATGATTATTGATAAGTGCATAAGGTCACAACATATAAACATACCAACAAATTTAGAAAAAATAATTAGGGGAAAGCCTTGTGGTGGACAATTCATTCCGAAAGAGGAACATACCTCTACTTTCTAATTAGGTCAACCTACAAAAGAAATTCAAAATTTTGTTTTGGGCTTATTAAAAAATTAAAAAAAAAAAAAATCAGACTTAGCGTATAAACTATTTTTCTTTTTGGCAAGTAAACCCACAATGACTTACAACCAATGATGATTGTAGTACCACTATAACGTTAACGAGAATTGTGGTCGCGACGTTATTAGCATCACCCGTATATAATCTGCTATTTGATACAATTATTTTTTTCTAAGACCGTGAATCGTTATAGTGTGCTATTAACTAAATAGCTCATATGACAAATATATATATATATATATATATATATATATATATATATATATATATATATATATATATATATATATATATATATATATTCTCAAGAAAAGGAAAAGAAAAAATGGTGGTGTAAACTAGGGATGAGGTTTAAAACCGAAAAAGCTAACCGGAAACAGAACCAAAATATGTAAAACCGGTATGGGTTTCGAGTTTAAAGAATGACTTTATCCAGGTTCCGACCAATCCGGGTCTCGGTCCTTTGGGTCCGGGTAAATCGGGTTTAAGATCCATAACTGGTGTTAGGAATCAGAACTGATTTATGTGAAAAGTTTAAAACATGCATATATTCGTTTGAAGTCGTATTGGAATGAGGTTTTTTTCCAAGAGTATAATTTATAGTTTGTACATGATTTTAATCTATAATTTTGTTATTTTTGGTTTATATTCATTGACTTACAGTCTCCTAAATTCGGGATATCAAATATGAATTTTTTTTGTTTCTCAGTTTTTTTAATGTTTTAAAAAAGAGTAAATTACACGAATGGTCCCTATGGTTTGGGATAATTTTCACGTTTGGTCCCTAAATTATTTTTTTTAACTCGGAAGGTCTCTACTAGTTGTTTTTTGTTACGCGTTTGGTCTTTATTTTACCTAAAAAAACTATAATTTAAATAGAGAAAAATGATGGGGTATGTAAGGTAAGGTGAAGGGGTTGGGGTTAGCATTGTGTTTATTTAAATAAATTAACAAATCGAGAGAAAAATAGTCTTTTTAGGTAAGACAGGGACCAAGCGCATAACAAAAGTAAATAGTAGGGATCTTCCAAGTTAAAAAAAATAAGTTAGGGACCAAACGCGCAAATTATTCTAAACCATAGGGACCATTCGTGTAATTTACTCAAAATACATATCTAAATCTTTTGAAGTCGGATTAACATGCGATTTATTCCAACATGTAGTTTAAAGTTTGTATATGATTTTAGATTATAATTTTATCATTTTTGGTTTATATTCATTGACTTAGTATCCCCTAAAGTCGGGATATCAACACTGTAAATTTTCAGTATTCCGTTTTTTGTGTGTGTGTGTGTTCTGTGAATGTTTTAAAACATGCATATCTAATTTGTTTGAAGTCGGATTAGCATGCAATTGTTTAGAATGTATAGCTTAGAGTTTATACATGATTTTAGACAACAATTTTGTTATTTTTAATTTAATATTCATTGAGTTATAGTCCTTCAAAATCGGGATATCAAAACTAAAAATTTTCAAAGTTCAATTCACTAAGTAATTATCAAAAAATTCTGGTTTTCTCGAGTTTACGATTGTAGACCCACTCTATCAGGTTCCACCCGACCCGCTTTGATGTTTTCGGGTTTTCCTATTCTATATATACCCACTTTACTTGATACCTTACTTGGAACCGAACCAAAATCGGTTCCTATGTCTGGTTTTTGATTCTACAAAATTTCGTTAACTGTTCTCCGGGTTCTCCTGGGTCTATCAGTGCCGGGTTTGGACATACTTTCATCCCTAGTGTAAAGTGTATACAATAACAAATGAGCAAAGAATATAAAAGATAGGGATCTAAAGTGTAAATAAATTAATTTTGGTATAGGCTTAAAAGAACGAAGCAACAGCCAAATCAAATCGATAAGTGTTTTATTTCCTTTTAAAACCCACTTACTATCTCCTGTATTACCTGGCAGTAATGTGGTAATTCATACTAAAAGTGATGGCGCTCATTCTTCCACAAAAGAATTTGATTAGTCCACTTACAACTCTGCGATGAATCATGCAAAGCTTTCTATCTTTAAAAGCAGTTCGGATTTCATGATGTTTGTATCCGTACGTTAAGTTAATTCCAACACGACTAATTGATTCATCTGTTTGGATGGTAGTTCTGCTTTTTATTATTCATTTCATACATTTGTGTTCTTTTTTCTCTTACTATCTTATTTTGTTCTCAGTTTGATTCTCCTATCCTCTTAAAAAAAAGCTGGCATCCAATATCTACCATAATTAAGGTATCACATAAAAACTTATACCTTTCCCCTTGAAAGTTAATATCATCATCTCACAACTACTCAAGTCTATTCGAATTTTGAACACGACATGACACGACATCGTGGTTTTTACAGTTAACATGAGCACGAATTCAAATTTCAGTTTCAGCCAATTTCATTTCGTATCGAGTATTTTTGTCGTGTCGTGTCATAAATTGTCACCCCTATCTACAATGCATTTTTACTCAATTCAATGCCACATCACTGCCTTTTAGCTCATTAAACTCTTCATAGAACCCCATTGGGATGGTCTAAGTGCAGGATGCAAGGCTTTTTAAATATAACTTTCTCGGAAGGTAACTAAAAAAACAAAAAAGAAATGTGAACTTTTGCAACTTATACTTGCTAAATAACTACATTTTATGTTAAGAAAAGTCGTTGTTGGAAAGGCAACAAAAATCTGGAACAAAGATGCTTGAAGAATCGAATATGAAGCCCTACGCATAAACACTTGGCCATAGATATCTTTATCTCCTTCCGTAGCAAAAAGATTCGCTGCCTACCAACTTTTTCCTATCATATCACTCTCAACTTTGTAGCAAAGCCCATCTTTAGAACCTAATTTCTCTATCCGTCACCAACCTAAAACATTCTCTTTTCTCCACATATCATCCTCAAAAACCCTATATATCTCCCCATGCTCACTCACTTTTCATACTAAAATTAAGGTGAACGCAATCTCTTCAATAACCAAATTGAACACATTCTATACAATCACTAACAGTTCTCAGTTATCTATCATATACATGGACCAAGTCAACATAATGGTTTCTGAGAGGCCTGTGGTGATCTTCAGTAAGAGTTCTTGCATATTATCCTACACAATCAAGTCTCTCTTCAATGACTTGGGTGTGAACCCTACTGTCTATGAGCTCGATGAGATAGCAATGAGCAGAGAGATTGAGCAGGCATTGTCTGGGCTCGGGTGCAGTATGGTCCCGGCTGTCTTCATTGGTGGTAAGTTGGTCGGTGGAACTAATGAGATTATGAGTCTTCAGCTGAAGAGGGATTTGAAGCCAATGCTCATCAGGGCTGGAGCTTTATGGGTTTGATTCAATAAATAATTTCTATTATAACTTAACGTAATAAAGCAGGCTTTAAGTTAAATCAAGTTTAGAACAAAATGTAAGATTATATCATAGATCATATTGTATGAGATAACATAAATATATGATGAGGCTACTAGTGTCAGCTTTGAACTTTATCTCCGCTCTCCTTTCCTTTTGGCTGGTAAGGATGCTGAGCAATAATAACATATTTCTACTTTTTACCTTACGTAATTTTGATATCCTGCGGTTTATTTAACACTAATTTTCTATGTTGTTTATATTGCTAAATCTAGCTAGCTTACGGTTTACGCACTTAGAAACTCTGGCAAATCAGGTATTAATATATGCTAAACTAGTAGAAGTACATGCAGATAAATATTTTCCTAATAGAGACAAAGCAATAAAATAGATGCACCCAACTCACTGAAATTCGAAGGACAATTAATGTAACCCGGCAAACTGCAACGATTAGATTGACCATTTGTGGTCGATTTAATCTCAAGAAAATCAAGCTGAATGCATGGTTTAAATTAATAAACAAAGTTAATAACTATTGAAAAAATGTAATTCTAACAAGGTGAAAATAATGCTCTAAGTTGATTATACACAAGTTATAGACATGCCCTTAGTGGTTTTCGGCCAAATAGGCTTAACTCGCCTTAGGAGAGGGCTTGTGGCCAAGTCCGAGTAACTAAACGAGTACTCAGCCAACATGACCAAGTTTTACAACACAACATTTAGGATAATGATTGCATCCTTCTTATTGTTGCGGGTACTGGCAAAAAGTTAGTTGATGCTTATTCCCTAGATATCGTCAGCTTGTTCTTTGGGAAAGAAGCTCACGACTCGTAAGCCTTCTACCTCCACACGTCGTTGTTCAATTAGGATTTTGTATATCATGCAAAATTCCCTATTATTGTCAGCATATCATAGGAGTTTGGGTTATGTCTCGGTCCCAGTATGGTTGATCATCCTTTTAGACCAACTATCGATCATCTCCTTGATATGATATACCTCACTAACGATCTAATGAGACATGATCCCCTCCACAAGAGGATTTCTCTTTTTGCTCCTCAAACTACAGAGTATTATAAGGGCAGTTGTTTCCGGTTACTGTTTCCCTCCCAAGGGCAGGTTCTTAAACGTTACTCACCCATCCGCCACTGAAAACACCACCTCTTGTACCACCTCTTGTCTGACTTTCATATGCTAAGCATACCACCAACGTTCATCCTGATCTAGGATCAAACTCTCATGAGATTCATTATTGCATTACATATTGCTTCCTTTTAAGTAAACAAAACAAATTCATAATGGTCTTTCAGTGTAACGTCTAACTTGCACCCATGCGCTTCATATTATCCTGGAGTTCCTTCCCAAAACCTCTAACTTACATCCATGCGCTTCATGCTTCATATTATCCTGGAGTTCCTTCCCAAAATACAGCCACCCTTGACCCCTCACATCAATCCCACGAGCCTTTTATCTACGGATGGGCATAGGTGGGTATACACCTAAATTTAACATAATCGGAATCAACAGTTCCTAAAATATTAGAACCGGAACCGGAACCGACTATATCGGTTCTTAATATTTGGAATAGGAACCGAAACCGCCGGTTTTTTTATAAAAAAAAATAATAATAATAATAATAATAATAAAATCGGCTACAAGAACAAATAAGCTATAAACCCATATACAATGTCTTAGAGTTTGGTAAATGGTTCAATATAGAATGTCACTCAATTTTAGAGATATTGATGTCCAATCTATTGTGGCTAATGGCGTGGCACTACAAGAAAAAAGACAATTAGCGGCGAGAAAAGTTACCGATAAAGTGTAACAAAGTCATTGGTAATGGTAATAGTAGTGACACGTTGCCAGTAATAATTCGTTGCTACAGCTTTGTCGCTATTGATCAAAACGTATCCGGTAAAGATATTGTTGTCGCTAATGCTCCTGTCGCCGGCAATACTTGGTGTCGCCGCTAATGCCTATCGCCACTAATGATGATGTCGCTGGTAACAACATTTTTCATTTTTTAATTTTTTTTAATCAACGATTTTGGGTATATAAAAACCAATACATAATGACATTAAATATAGAAAAAAAAAATTACATAAGCACATCCGATTAGATACCAAATATTGTTATAATAAATTTCATATCAAAATAAACAACCAAAGTTTTACAATTCTAACAAGTAGAAAAGTGTGACGACAAGTGTAACATACAACACACAAATTAATAATTGAAAAAACCACCATCTCCCTTCCCATCATTTCCTCCTTGATTATTCTTCGATTGAAAAAACACACAAAACTCTTCCTTACATGTCGGGTCGTTGAGCATTGCCTGAAGATTTTCCAACTACCTAATAAATTACAACATATATAAATTTATAAATTAATATATCAAACATAAACAAAAACTACCAAAGTACATTCCTATTTCTTGCACTTAAATACAAGATATACCAAAAGTATATTGTTATTTCTTGCACTTGGGACAAAAACACAATTACCAAATCAACATGCATTTATCAATGCCAAAGTACATTGTTATTTTTAAACTAAAACAAAAAACTAAAGTACATTGCTATTTCTTGCACGTGGGACAAAAACCCAATTAACAAAGCTTTTAGCAAACAATCACCACAAACCAAAATTATGAAATCAACATGCATTTTATGATGCCAAAGTACATTGCTATCTTTAAACTAGAGACAAAAAACCAAAGTACTTTGTTATTTCTTATACTTGGGAGTTGGGACAAAAACCCAATTAATAAAGCTTTTAGAAAATAATCATCACAAACCAAAATTACCAAATCAACATACATTTTATGAAACCAAAGTACATTGTTATTTTTAAACTAGAGAAAAAAAAAACCAAAGTACATTGCTATTTCTTGCACTTGGGACAAAAACCCAATTAACAAAGCCTTTAGCACAAACCAAAATTACCAAATCAACATGCATTTTATGATGCCAAAGTACATTATTATTTTTAAACTATAGATAAAAAAACAAAGTACATTTCTATTTGTTGCACTTATATACAAGAAATACCAAAGTGCATTGCTATTTCTTGCATTTAAAATACAAGAAATACCAAAAATACATTGTTATATCTTGCACTTGGGAAAAAAGCACAATTACCAAATCAACATGCATTTATTGATACCAAAGTACATTGCTATTTGTTGCACTTGGGATAAAAAACCAATTACCAAAGCTTTTACAAAATAATCACCACAAAAAAAATTACCAAATCAACATACATTTATTGAAATTAAATAATCTTGTTTTACCTCTGATGGTTGTGGTGGTAATTGCGATGGCTGTAAAATCGACGAGATAGCAGATGGTTTTCGGTCGATACCTCTTATATAGCCATGTCGTTCTCTAAATACTTTCTCGAAAGTAGTTCTTTCTTGAGCGAGTGTTAAATCTCTTTCACCTTTTGGCTCTTACGTTTCTTCTAAGAGTGCTTCCACTAACCAATTTTGTATTTCCCAAAAGTGATAAACATTAAGTATAAATAAACAATTAATTATATGATAAAATTATAATTAAATACTTATGTATTGTTGTTCAGCCTCGACAATAACAAATACACCATCCCAATCGGCATGAGTCTTGAGAAATGTTTCCACTCTCTTAAGGTTCTATATAACATTAAAAATTAGATTATATTTTAAATAAATAATTAAATGTATCGTACATTACCTTCTTATAGTAAGTACTGATATACGAGCTTGACACCCCGGGATTCACGGTCGTTTGCATTTGACGGACTTTTTTGTTCCTTTCTGAAGCAATTTTGTGTTCGGTCATTTGGAAATACTCAATTTTTTCTTCAAACTATCGAGATCCATATCATCTGGAGGGTTGACTAATGCTCTCGGGATATCCTCATACCCTCCTACTCCCAAAAAATACTCTTTTGCATTAGCTTTATGCTCTCGATAACCTTTTAACAAAGCTGCTTGAAAACTCTCTAACAACATACGAGCGTGCGTCTGGATCCCGTTATTCAAATCAAACTTTGTCTACAAAAAAAGTTAACCAAGTAAAAACTAATCATAATTAACCATATAACTTTTTTATATAAATAATTTCCCCCTAAATGTTGTATTATTGTATCCATTATTGCAGGGGGGAACTTTTTTCCAATTTCATTTATCAAAAAGAACCATCCGCCACATTATTTTTCCAACTTCTCGTGCAAACATGTCTTTTGGATCTCCTACGGGAACATATGTCATATCCCTATCGTAATCCATGTTAATCGATTTTCCCTTATTCTGTAAGAGCGCTCTTTCAAGCTTAACATTTTTTTTCTTTGCCTCGGATTTTCTTACATTGCTCAATTACAAATATAATGAAAATTTATTAGAAACAATATTTAATTTATAATAAATGAATAAAAATAGTAAATAAAAATTCATAATAAGACTTACGGTCCTACTAATGACGAACAACACCTCAACCACCTGGGAAAGGTGGGTCCTCAACTCCATCACCCCCGTGTCCACGGCCCATAACAGCAACCATGGTGTACACAAATAAAAGTCATATTGACATCATTTCTTGAAAAATTATAAGATATACAGATACTTTTTATTACAAATACACATTACGTAGAAATAAACGTTTACATAGCAATAAACATTTCTATTTAAACTAGGAATCCAAATAAACTTCATATTACAAATACGAATGACATTCTATATTGAACCATAGGAATAAACATTTCTATTTAAACTAGCAATTCAAATAAATAATTGTGAGTAGTGGCACCATCGCAAGGGATCAGAGTGGACTTGGGAGCCTGAGGAGTAGATGAGGGTGCACTATCTAGAGTTGTTCGGAGCAAGTACTTTGAGGATGAAGTCTGATCCAAGTGGGGGAAAATTGTAACACCTGATGGTTCTAAGGTATTATATATTTAATTGTCTAAATCATATAAGTTGTTTTGGGCTTAGTGGATTGGGCCTTTTTGAGATGGATTAGTCGAGGTCGTACTCTAGGCGTAAGCCTGGTGTACGCGGAGCGTAAATGGAACACAAGGAATGCGGAGGCATGCACGTACATGCAGCGTACAAGGTGGTACATGCAGCGTGCGTAGTCAGACTCAAAACCCTAATGTCTTGGGTTCAAGCCCTATATGATGTCATTAAGTCCCAAGTGTTAGCCTTCTTATCAACCTCTACTATCAAGAAACCCTAATATCGAACCCTATAGCATCTTGGTGTGTTCTTGACCTTATGGAGTGTATTTTTGGTAGTTTCGAGCCTTGGAAGGAAGAATAAGAAGTTGGTGAAGAAGATTTGTTGGAGCTTTAGCTTGAAGATTCGGGTTATCATCATCATTTTGCACTCTTTTTTTGGTATAAAGCTCAGAACTTGTTGTGTTAAAGCTTAGATCTCCTTTGTTTGAGTTTTTGGACCCTTTTGGTCCCATATATGAGACCTTGTGGATTATTGTCATTTCTTAAGCTTAGATTTGCTACTCTTGGTGTTCTTTTGGTCATAGAGTCATAAAGTTGCCATCTTTGAATCTTAGAACTGTCCATGCATGAGTTTGAGTTCATTTAATGGAAGTAGAGTGTTGTATTTGGAGTTTGGGTTCATTTAGGGCATGCAAAGCTACCAAGTTAATGACTTTGTGGTTTAAGATGTTGCATATGACTCAGATATGTGAGTGGGACCCTTGGACTTAAGTAATTTAGAGCTTAATGGAGAAATAGCTTAATAGGTGAGTACGTTGGGCGTACAAGCTCATACGCACAGCGTACAAACCATGCAGCCTGTACGCTTAGTGTATAGTTGAGTACGCCACGCGTACTCAATAATTTGGGCTTTGCGTCTTTTGGGCCTCGAGTGGGCAACGTCCTTGGACAATGTTGTTTTTGGCCTTAATGGGCCATCTAAAATCGCGCCTTTGGATTGAGTGATTTTATTGGGCCTAAGGGTAAGGCCCATATTGGGGGCTTGGGCCCAATTTGGAAAATTGGGCCATAAATGGGCCTTGGAGGAACAAGTGGTTTTCGGCCGTGGTTTTGGATCATATTAGGTCAAGGGCAAATTGGTCATTTTACCCCAAGTATGGATTATTGATTATGGAATGGAACCTAAGTATTTATTGGGTGTTATTTTGTGTTGTCAGCTCAGGGAGTCATCAGGGCAGCAGCTAGGGATTTATTTCAGATAGACTCAGCATTCAAATTGAGTTTCCTCACTAGGTTTAGTGGGTCAAAGGCATCAAGGCCAACCTTCGATTGATTATGTTATTATACTTGTTGTCTGTGTGATACTTTTATGTGCTTATATATGTATGTTTATTGGGTGGGGCCCTTTATTCAAGTGTGGACGGGGCTCATATCTCATTGGGTGGGGCCCATTATGCGAGTATGGGTGGGGCACGTATCACATTTAGGCGGGGCCCGTTATATGATATGTATGGTATGTGGTCTTTTGGGGAAATCACTAAGCTTTGTGCTTATGGTTTTTAGTTTATGTTTCAAGTACTTCCGGTTCCAATGAGAAGAGCTCAGGTTGACTACGTCGCACACACCATATAATTTCTGTTTATGGGACATAATCTGATTTTTATGATGTTTGACATACTTATTTTATTCGGTCGTATGAACAATGTTTTGGAATACTATTTTTACATAAATCAAAAATGAAATTTTTGGGTCATGTTTCAAGGATGTTTCAAGTTGGTATCAGATTCTTGGCTTGAGGGATTTAGATATACTCTCGGGTGTGTCTGAACTCAAAATGAGGATTTGTTAAGAGTTTTCAAAAAGAAAAATGAATTCTTAGAAAGAGTTTTCTAAAATGTGGAAAGGTGTGGTGCATGCAATCAGCCGAGCTCAAGTAAGTTATCCCAAAATACCCATACATGTTTTATGATATGCTTCAAATCATGAATCTATGAATCGCATGCTAGATTAAGGCTAACGATCTAGGAGAGATGCATTTGTATGCCTGTTGTATGAGCTTGTAGACTTACATTCTAGTATTGATCAATCAGTAATAGGATGGCCTGATTAGGTTATGCTTGGTTCTGATTACTTGATGCTTGAATGTTGCTTGCTTTGTGATTTTAAGAGTTCTAACTAGCTTCAGCTAACTAGTTAGCGAATATGCTAAGTTACATATAATGGGAACTATATAATTTTAGAAGGTTAGGTTTTAACCCTATTACGCCGCTCTTGTTTGAGTCCATCCCTTGTAGTGTGAGACCTCTTATTCAAAGAATTAATATTTTGTTTTTGTAATATGTAATTGTATTTTTGAGCAAGTTAGAGGAAGTTAGCGGAAGTTCCTTATGCAGCTGATGGCAGAGAGTGGTGTGGAGTCGCCATAGGAAACCTAGGAAAACCTACTAGAAGTAGAGGATCCGTACTCGATCCAAGGAGGGTTGCGATGAAGCCAGGGAGCTTGTGGAGTTGTGATTTCCCCAATGTGTATACTTGATGCGTATTCTGATGGTTTATATTGTAACACTGTAAATTTTCAAACAAATTTTTTTCATTTTTGAATCATATAAAAACTCAATATCCCATTTTTTTCAAAACCACAATATATCGATTGTCAAAAACAAAAAATCAACAAAACAACTGATAATATCCCAGAATCCTTAAACATAATCTCAAACAGGTGTGTACAATTAAGTCGTCGCCTTCCTACGATCCTGAGAAGTACCTGAAACACATAACACACGACAAGGTAAGCACGAAGCTTAGTGAGTTCTCCAAAATACCACATACACAATTAATAAGACTCTCATGGCTATAGCTCAGCACGGACCCTCCGGTCATGCGTCTCGGTGAGGACCCTCTGGTCTCACGGCTCAGTGTCGACCCTCCGGTCATGTGTCTTAGTGAAGACCCTCCGATCTCACAGCTCTTGTTGGAAACTCCAGTCTTGTATCTCAGTGAAGACCCTCCGATCCTAACTCAATAGGGCACAGAAATATAGCATATATCACAAAGATAAAATGTGTAATAACACATAACTCAAATAAGCACATAGGACCCTCCCATCAATAACTCAATTAAGACCCTCCGGTCATACAATATTACCACTCAGGTAAGTATACCGAAGAGACTCACCTCATAAGTAAGCAAGTAGATCTAGTACCCCACGAATAGTCCAGACTCCGCCAACATAATATAATCATTTATAATTAGCAACTTGTAATAACCACTCCGAGATGTTAAGCTAATTTCTCCACTAAATCTCAAAAATGGTGAAAGGACCATTTTACCCCTCCATGGTCTCCAAAGTCCACAATTGACCAAACCCTAAAAGTCAACGGAAGTCAACACTCAAGTCAACAGTCCTTGTTGACCCAACTCGTCGAGTGAACCCATGCGGCTCGTCGAGTTCCTCATATTCTCAGAAGAATCAGGAAAACTCCAACTCAACTCGCCAAGTTGTAGCATTTTCAGACTATCGGGGATAACCCTAACTGACTCGTCGAGTTGGCTTATGCACTCGTCGAGTCCTTCTAGACCAATTCTCCTTCTGACGATTCCAAGCAAAAATAATGTCCCAAACTCTAGATCTACCCTCCCAAGGCTGAAATACCACGTAAAGCTGCAAGCTTTACGTCCATGCATGGCATCGAGGGTTAAAATGCAAAAACAGGCTCTATATGGGGTTTAATGCATAAAAGCTTGCCACTTGCTTGCTAAAGCTTGGATCTTTGTGCTCAAGGGACATCATATTGTCCAGATCTGAAGTCTCAACTCCATGGCAAGCTCAAACAACTCAAGAACTCAAGGAAGGACGGAAAAAGGCCCTAAACTCCCTAGAAAAGAGATCTAACCAAACAATGAGCAAGGTGGTAACTTTTTACCTTCAAATAGAAGCTAGGAATGAATGAACACCGGATCCAAGAGCTCCCTCTCGTCCCAAGCCTTTTTCTCCTCAACCTTCCTCTAAAAATGCACCAAAGTACACAATATTAGCCTCTGTTTCTCTCGCACAAGGTTATAACTCGATTAGTGTTTCTCTCAAAGTGTTAAGATGATAAGGGAGGTGGAAATGAAGGCTTAAGGTACTTTAAATAGGACACAAACCCTGAAAATTAGGGTTTTTCTCACTCAACTCCTACTTCTAGAGTTGGGGTCCTCCAACTCGTCGAGTAGACTCTAAAAATCATGTGGCCATTAACTCCTCCACTCAGCGAGTTGGGAAATCCAACTCGTCAAGTTTCTCTGACATCACAAATGCAAGTTAATTAAATATTATACCTTGGAGTCGGGATGTTACAATTCTCCCCCACTAGAATCAGACTTCACCCTCGAAGTCATCCTCCAGAATCAACTTTGGGTACTGTTTCCACATCTCAAACTCTGCATCCCTAGTCCACTCGGATCCCTTATGATGTTTCCACTGAACCTGAACCAAGGGAACCTATTTATTCCTTAAAACCTTCACATTCCTATCCAAGATCGCTATCGACTTTTCAATGTAGTTCAGGCGTTCATCAACGTGAATGTCCTCTAAAGGAACCACTATCGTCTCATCAGCTACACATTTCCTCATTTAGGACATGTGGAAGGTGTTGTGAATCTGGCTCAACTCTGCAGGTAGCTCCAACCAATAAGCTACCTTACCTACTCGGGCAATCACCCTAAAAGGACTAATGTATCTAGGGCCCAGCTTTTCCTGCTTCCTAAATCAGATCACCCATTTCCATGTGGATACCTTCAGGAGGACAAAATCTCCAACTTGGAACTCTAGCTCTGAACGGCGACGGTCGGTGTAACTCTTCTGACGACTTTGGGCCGTCAGTAACCTCTTCCCGACCTGATGGATCTAATTTTTCCTCTTGAGCACTATCTCAGTGCACCTCATCACTCTCTGCCTTACCTTTCCCCAATAGATGGGAGTCTGACACCTCCTCCTATATAAAAGCTCAAAGGGAGGAATACTGATACTAGAATGATGGCTGTTATTGTATGAAAACTCAGTCAAGGGAAAGTAAGTGTCCTAACATCTACCGAAGTCCATAACACATGCACGTAGCATATCCTCGTGTGTCTGAATCGTCCGCTCCTCTGCCCGTCTGTCTATGGGTGATATGTGGTACTGAATTGCAATTGGGTACCCAACTCCTCATGAAATTTCTTCCAGAATCTTGAAGTAAAACGCACATCTAGATCTGAAAATATCGATGTCAACACCCTATGCCATGCCACCACCTCTCGAACATAAATCTCGGCCAATTTCTCCGTAGAAGATCTCTCACTGATATCCAGAAACTGAGCACTCTTCGTCAACCGATCTACGATCACCCATATCGCATTGACCCCGCATGCGGTCCTTAGTAATTTAGTGATAAAATCCATAGAAATTTGTTCCCACTTCCACTGGGGAATCTCCAAAGGCTGCAACGGGCCATGTGGGCGCTGGTCCTCCGCCTTGACCTGATGATAGTTTAAGCATCTCTCGACTACCCATGCCACATATCTCTTCATACATGGCCACCAATAATCCATTTTCAAGTCCAAATACATCTTTATGGCTCCCGGGTGGACATAGAATCTCGACCTATGGGCCACCTCCATTACAATTCGTCGAGCTCCACCCGTATATGGCACCCATATACGCCCACGGAAGGTCATAAGCCCCAACTATCTGTCTCACTCTCAAAAATTTTCCCTATCACCCGCTCTCTCTTACGGTTCTTTGGTCTCACGGCCACGACCTGGGCCTCTCGGATGGTATTTAATATTGGAGTCATCATTGTCATCCTTATGCACATGTCTCGAATCGGAGCACTCACTGCTCTGCGACTTAGGGCTTCAGCTACCACATTATCCTTGCCAGGGCAATACAAAATTTCACAACCGTAGTCTTTCACTACATCCAACCACCTCCTCTGTCTCATATTCAGGTTGGGCTAATCCATGAGGTACTTCAGGCTCTTATGGTACGTGTATATGGTACACCAGACACCATAAAGGTAGTGACGCCAAATCTTGAGGGCGAACACCACCGCCCCCAACTCCAAATCATGGGTGGGATGCCTCCTCTCATGAGGCTTCAACTGACTCGATGCATATGCTATCACGTGCCCCCTCTGCATCAACACAAAACCCATACATGATATAGATGAATCACAGTAAACTACAAAGTCCTCCACTCCCTCAGGAAGGGCTAACACTAGAGCTTCACACAACCTCTAGCGAAGACTCTCAAATGAGGTATGCTGCTCGAGCCCCCAAACAAAAGTAATACCCAATATGGCCTTAAGCCCAAAAATGTCATGCTACAACAGGTAGGTCTGATGCCCAACCAAAACAAGTCCAAAGACCAACCAAAACACGAGTTCAAAAGTCTCGCAAGCCCATAGATAGCGTACGCGCGACGTACATGGCTCGTACACCCATTGTACGCTAATGATCTGGAAGTCAGGGCACTGGCCTAGTACATGCAGCGTACTCTCAAATGAGGTATGCTGCTCGAGCCCCCAAACAAAAGTAATACCCAATATGGCCTTAAGCCTAAAAATGTCATGCTACAACAGGTAGGTCTGATGCCCAACCAAAACAAGTCCAAATACCAACCAAAACACGAGTTCAAAAGTCTCGCAAGCCCATAGATGGCGTACGTGCGACGTACATGGCTCGTACACCCATTGTACGCTAATGATCCGGAAGTCAGGGCACTGGCCTAGTACATGCAGCGTACTCTAAAGTACGCCCAACGTACTGGCCAGTCAGCTTATTTTTATTCCCAAGTCTTAATCCATTCAGCTCCAATGTCCAAAACTTAGATCCAAGCTCATAATAGCATCTTAAGCCATAATGTTTCAAACTTTATGCTTTTGCATGCCTTGTTGGGGCTCAAACTAAGAATTAAGCCCTCTAACTCACTTAGGTGGTCACTAACACATGCACAATTGAGTCTTAACCTCCAAGATATGATTTTTATGACTACATATACTTCTAAGAGTCCAAAAGGACAACTCAAATGGCTTGGAGTAGCTCATACTCCAAGAAACCAAGTTATGGGACCAAAAGATGATAAAATCTACCCTAAACCTAGATCTAAGCTTAGAGTGATCAAGTTTCAAACTTTATACCTTCAATAGGCTAGAAATGGTGCACAAACTCTGGATCTACAAGCTCCTTATTCTCGTTTGCTTCTTCTTAAACTTCCTTCTTCTTCAAAACCACCAAAGAACACCCAAACACTCAATGTAAGCTAAAAAATGCACTTAAGATGGTTAGGGTTCAAGATTGGCACTAAAAGGGAAATGGAGGCTGAAAGGGTAATGGACTTCCGGGACTTAAGGACTTTGAATAGGGTGTAATCCCTAAAATTTAGGGTTTTCCCATGACATGAGTACGCCCAGCATACGTTGGGATCACCCCTGAAGGTGTGCATGCACGGAGTACGTCATGTGTACCTAATGCACGTCCAACATACTCACGAGACCCTTCACCCCCCCCCCCCCCTTCTAGTCTAATTAAATAGGATAATGGGTTAAATCCATACGTGGCGACTTGGACGCTTCACTCATCGAGCTTCCGACTCTGAAGGGGAGTGTTAGTGTATCACACATCACAATTGCACTTGTGATTGTTCCATATTCACTAAATATCTTGTTTAAATTATCATATGTAATTGATTCAGAAAGGTTCTTAACAAAGACATTAGTCAACTTTCTCTTGTCAACAGCCAATTCTCTTTCTTGCTTACATAGGAAGGGGCCTATTGTTGGGATTTAGTTCAAAATAGTTTCATAAACTTAAAAAATATGGCAACGGAAGACTTTAATTTTTGAAATAACATAAACATTTTATACCCACCAAGGATCTTCTTGCAAGTTATAGAAATATTAAAACACCAACCAAAGAAGAGGTGAAGAAATAACAACCTTTGTAGTTCTTTGGGTCCTCTCGAGATGCTTGGAAGTTGATGAAGAATATGGAACCTTTGAGACACCAACAATGACTCAACTTGATGTAAATGCTAGTCCAAAACTCTTAAACCCTTAAGCTTTAACTTCATAACCAATATGAACTTAAAGAAGGCTTGAAGATGCAAGTATTCTTCAAGTTTTCTAACCAAAGCTAAAGAGAAAGGGAAAGGGAAGAGAGGATTTGGATTTTGCATCAAGGAATGAATAAGCAAATAATCCAAGTGCAAGCTCTCTTATTTATATGCATAAAGTGAAGTTATTAACCATTAGTCCTTAGCACTTTAAGCAAACTTGTCCACATTGTCATAAGCATGTCTCCCATGCCTTTAAATCATGATTAAACAAGTCATACACTTCTTCTTTTTATGCATATCTCAAAAATTACATAAAGAAGAAGAAGAAAGAAATTCAAACTTTTATAAAATATAAACATTGTTTTTTAGGAAAAAGACAAAAGGATTCAACTAGTCCAAAAGTTTGTACATGACTTATAAATCATACCATATGATATATATATATATATATATATATATATATATATATATATATATATATATATATATATATATATATTAAGTTACTTGCTAATGGAATTTATTATTTCCATGAAATAAATAATTTCCAATTTAATTATAAGAGTTTTATTGAATATTTATTAAAATCAATTTCTAATCAATAATCAAATATATCAAGTTGTTGTTAGTGTGACCAATTAGTTTCATATGTTATTTAGTAATTAGTTTCATATGTTATTTAGTAATATCACTTTACTATGAATCTTGAGCATACTAGGCATTTCACCTATATATACTTGTTGGTCATTCAGAAGCATGACATTTAGCTTCTCAATGGCTTGTTGTGCAGCTCCCTCATATCATACTGCACAAACCCATAACCCTTTGACTGACTAGTTATGTCAATGGCAATCTTGCAAGAAAGGATGTTGCCAAATGTAGAAAAGGTGTCATGTAGTGCTTTTTGGTCAATTTCCTTGTCCAAATTCTTGATAAATATATTCCTAGATCCACTTTTGCATACATTGGGATGACGATCGGAATACATTATCCTAACAGACTTTCCATTGAGAGGTGTGAAGTTTAGCACCTCTATCGCCCTTGCAGCATCATGTGGGTTCACATAGTTGACATAGTCGTAGCCAAAAGATCTTCGAGTAGACAAATCCTTGCAAACTCGAACCGACACCACCTGACCTAGTTGGCTAAACAGCTCAAACAATTGTGAATCGATGACGTTCATCTCCAAATCACCGACATACAACATCAGCACAAACTACTGAGCGTTGCCACTATATATATATATATATATATATATATATATATATATATATATATATATATATATATATATATATAATAGCAATGTTTTTTTCTAGTTGGTCATGGCCATTAAAGAATCATTTGAATCCTCATAATTCGGTCCTAACTGTGTGTTCAGTGAGTTGGATAGGATAGAATAATTATTTGAACATCCATTATTATTTTAAATATTTTTTAGAGTTTTTAAAATGTTCTGTACTTTTAACAATTTTCATTCTAGTCTTATAAAGATTTAATTCTCTTACAAAACTTGAAACTATTCTTAGATTGGACAGAAAATAAAGAGATCTTACAAGTTGCCTTCGATCACAAAGCGCTTCACCATGTTGGATTATCTATCAAAATTATTACTTGCACAAAATAATAAAGAGCTTCATCACATGGGATTATGATGCATCAAAATCATTACTTGCACAAACGCATCGTACAAAAAGTTTATTATTTTACATGCGAGGGAATTAATTTAATATACCATATATATGCATAAAAATATACCAAATGGCACGGCAAGCCCATAAGAAATATTGAATTAAAAACATTTGTAAATTGGAAAAGATGGTACAACAAGAACGAAAGATGATACCGATCAGAATAATTTCAAGTCATATATTTCGTTAACATTTTTCAGAAAATTTATGTCTTGTATTATACTTATTTTGTACATATATTGTCATCATCTCACTGAGTTTATGCTCGTAAAAGTTGAAAAGTTACGCAATGAATAATCGATTAAAATACATGGCATGTCGAAATTTATCTGCCCATGTGGATGTAGATATCATGTGGTCCTTTTGGTTACTCGATATAATATAATAGAAAGGTATATTTAAAAGCTACTACGAATAAACAAAATAAAAATAAAATAAATACAAAAGTAGTTGAACGTTATTAACATTTTGTAACAAATATTAAAAAAACAACAAAAAAAAAAAAAAAAAACAAAAAAAAAAAAAAAACAAAACAAAACAAAAACAAAAACAAAATAAATTATGGTTTTTTAAAATAAATGTGTTCTTATTTTGTAGTTGTCACACAATTAATTAGGTTAGGTTGAAGGATGTGGTGCCATAAAAACCGTATTTTCTTTTCTCACATAGGTGTCATGTCAATTTTACCACACAAAGTGTTGTTCTTTGCCACATACTTAACACACACACTAAGTGTGGGGACTATGAGAGAGAGAGAGAACAATGAGTGTGGCTATGGAGTACCGCATCAAGTCTAACCGCAGTAGAAACCACAAGTTAGGAGCAGTGTGTTGCACTGCTGGGGTGGCTAATCACAGTAGAAACAACACCCCATACCCTATAGTCTTACTAGCTCCATTAGAAAATGGTGCGGCTACCTAGGTAATTATAATAGGTAATTAAAGTTGGAGTATAATAAAGTTTGACAATTTTATTAAAATATTATATATGTACAATTGGATTAAGGATTACATTTCAATCTTCCAAACATCTTTTTAATGTTTTTACTATACTTCTTTTCAAGAACATAGACCACCACACTATATGTAACGTCTCAAAAATATTAGTAAAAATTTTCATTTTCAACCCACTAAAACCATACAATCATTTGTTCAAAAGCCAACCAATGTTTTAAATGTATTCCAAAACATCAGAGTAAATCAAAACAAAAAATGCAAAAATAAACTGTAGGGAATGTTGTGCGATCACGTCGGGCCATTCCCTTTTGGAACCAGAAATACCTGAAACGCTTAAATCACAAAAATATAAGCACAAAGCTTAGTGAGCTCCCCAAAATACCAGATATCATACATAACATTGGGCCCTGCCCAAATAACAACGAGCCCCGCCGAACACAACAGGCCCCACCAAACAGACAAACAAGAATCACACAATATACAAATGGACCCCGCCTAACATACAATGCAATAGTCACAAAGACACCTACATCCTACATAGTATAGTGAGAATACTAAACTCTCTCACAAAGACATACAACAACGGATCAACATCATGATACACATGTTACAGCCCACCTATCGAATCATACAATGGCACTGTAACATCAGGATTTCCAGGCATGTTAATTTGATTATTTCTTTTGAAGTCACGAGGAGGGACTTGACGAGTCGATGCCTAGACTCGTCGAGTAGGATCGCAATTGGTTGGCTGGATTAATGAAAGGACTCGACGAGTCAACGGGTGAACTCGATGAGTCCGCGCTGTTATGTGAAACCCTAAATCTCAGGGCCTGAGCCCTATTTAAGGACCCTTATGGCCGTCATTTGCGGCCACTCACCCCTAAGAAACCCTTGAGGGCAGAGAGATCATTTGTGGAGCAAGAGGAAGGCTAATTCATCATTTCTTGAGTGTTTTAGCAATAGAGAAGGAAGGATGGCATACTAGGAGGATTAAGGAGCTTAGATCTACGATCTTTTGGTCAGATGGAGTTGATAGAGGTATCAATTTGTGCTTAATCTCATGTAATTGTTAATTACCTTGAATCTAGGGTTTCCCAACCCCCCCCCCCCCCTTATTTGCTTGTAATGATATATATAAGTTGTCCCTTTGGGTGTTAGACTCTGGATCTGGACCTTTAGAGGTCCAGAGAGCATTATCAATCATGCTTTATGTTATTCCATGGAGGAAATGAACCTAGAATGCTATTTTATAAACTATTTCATCAAATAGAGTCATATGGATGTTGCATGAGTGTCAAGGTTCGTACTTTACGTGGTTATTGAGCTTGGGAAGGACAGATCTATGGATTAGAGGAACAAATCTGACCTCAGAAGCTCATTTTTGTTTAAGTATGGAATAGACTCGCCGAATCCATAAGTATACTCGACGAGTCGGACCGGGTTGATCCGTGACTCATGTCAATTGGTGACCAGCCAAGTTGGGTGAGTGACTCAGTGAGTCAGATCGGATTTAAGGAATTGGAGTTCACGTCTAAACTCGTCGAGTCGGTGCATGACTCGACGAGTTGGGTCAAGAGTTGACCGTTGACCAGAGTTGACTTATGTTGATTTAAGAGTATTAGTCAAACTAAGTCAGGGAAGTAATAATTAGAGATGTATTTATGTTATAGGAGGAAGCGAGGTCGGAAGATTGAGCACGGGTGTTTATCCGACATCTTCGAGGTGAGTCTTCTCACGACGCCTTACCCGATGGGGTAATTATGTGTGACCGGAAAGTCTTATGTGTATGATGAATATGTGATGCATGTTGTATATCTGATATGTTATGATATGATTATGATGATGTGGACCGGAAGGTCAGGATGATATGGACCGGAAGGTCAACAAAGTTATGGACCGGAAGGTTAACAGAGTTATGGGATGGAAATCCCCATAAGACACTTGGAGCGGAAGATCCTATAGAGTTATAGCCTGGAAAGGCGTATGTGTTGTATGTGGTATTTTGGGGAACTCACTAAGTATTTATGCTTACAGTGTTTGTGTATGTGTTTCAGGTACCAGTGATGATCGCGGGAAGGCGCCGACATGATTCGTACACACTTATGAAGTTTATGTTATGAGATGTTGGGAAATGTTTTGATGTAATAACAGTAGACACCTCATGTTTTGTATTACTTACTGATTAAAAGTATGTTTTAAAAATGAAAATTTGTTTTGAAATTTCACGGTGTTACAGGCACGCCTCAGAACTAGCAATTTCACGTTGTTTTCAACCTGTGGCCATATTGTGGAAAACGAACTCAGCCCTATTCTAAATTTTAGTCATGATCCAACTCAATCACAAACTATCACGTCCTGATGGTTATGCCATCACGCCATGATAGAGTTTGTCCAAAACAATCGATGCCTTAGCCTAGGAGATTTCTGCTGCTATGTGATGCTTCGAGAGTGAGTAAGTAGCTGTGAGGAGCTTATGAGAGGTCTACCAAAGGGTAGCCTATGTTTACTAAGGTGTAGAGCACTTGTGAGCTGGGATCCTAAGAGGAGGACTTGGGATGAATATTGATGCGGTGTGAAAGGTAGTATAGGGCCCATACTACTAGACACACCGGATCAATGGGCAGTCCAAGTAAGAATCCTTAGCGTACCAAGGAACAAGTAGGGTTGGGTGGTCAAGTGTGAGTATACTCGATCGAGTCTCTGGTATCTTTGTGTTGTGTTTCAGAGGCATCGTGGTTGGTGCACCACACACCGAAGAGCAGCGGTGTTAGCGATGATGAGATTCGTCGTATGATTTGTGACGAGATGACTGCGGGGATCCAGAAGGCTAATCTGGAGGATTTAAGTAGCAGGATTGAGAAGATGGAACATGGTTTGAGTACCATGATGAGTAGCGGGTTAAGAGGTGATGTCATGGTTTATGATGTGAGATGGAATGAGAAGATGGAACTGTTGGGTTTTGGTCCTAAGACATCCTATGTGCTCATACAAACCCTAATGCTTGGATCTACGTTTCTCTATTGTACATGCAAGTTATCCAAGACTATAAACCCTAATTCTAGCATTCAAGTAATCATATTAACATAAGAATAGGTTTATAATGTTACCTTGATTGTTATGTAGCAATAACAATCCCAAATCTCCTTGTATTGACTTTGGAAGGCTTAGAGTCACAAGTGTCACTCCTCTAATGGTTCACAAATTGTTGGATTAGTGTCTAAGTCCATAACTATTTTGGTATGTACTTGACCCGATGGTGCATGGTCCTTTTGGGTTGCCTTCACCAAAGCAACTTGATTGGAGAAATATATAGAGAGGGATGATAATATGATTTATTAATATGTTATAAGAATAATATAATATATTAAAGGAGAAATCATATTTGTTTAATTAATATTGGTTAATAATTAATTAGGAATTAATTTTGTGATCAAGTGTAATTAATTAAACTAGAGGGGCTGATTTGTAATTATGTGATAGTTACAAAATAAGGTAAGGATTATCTTATATATAGGGTGAACGAATTTAAGGAGATAATGCCTTAGAATTCGACTATGATAAGGATTCAAGGATTATCTTATGGGTTGCTTTGTGGATAAGCAACTAGATAAAGATAATGACTGAAACCCTATCTCTACACCTATATAAAGGCCCTAAGGCTCATAAATTCGTGTATCTCTTCCCAAGAAGTCCTAAGGACGAATTCTAACCTCTCTCCTCTCTCTTTATACCTTCTCCATTTGCTATTGGTGTTTGTAAGCCATTAGAGGAGTGACACTTGTGACTCTAAGCATTCCAAAGTCAATTCAAGGAGGAATTGGGGTTGTTATTGCTACATAACAATCAAGGTAACATTATAAACTTATTCTCATGTTAATATGATTGTTTGAATGCTAGAATTAGGGTTTATAGTCTTGGATTCAAAGCATGTACAATAAAGAAACCTAGATCCAAGCATCAGGGTTTGTATGAGCACATAGGATGTCTTATGATCAAAACCCATCAGTGGTATCAGAGCCTAGGATGGTTTCAATTGTATTGATGCATTGTATATCTAAAAAATTCGATTTTTTGGTGTTCTAGAGGTTGGACTCGCCGAGTCCATAGCTGAACTCGCCGAGTCCAAGGTGACTCGACGAGTCCAGACTTGACTCGACGAGTCAACTCGTCAGATAATGCTTATCTCGGGATTTCTTGCTGTTTTTGCATATGGATAGTTACCTTATCATGTTAGATCAATATTAATCTGATTATATGATATATTTGACTATATTTTTGATCTAAATGAAGATATTTATCAATTAATAAGATAATTGTTTCCTTATAAGATAATTGATTAATTATTTTGAGTAAATTGATAAATTGTTTTGCAAGAAATCATTAAATAAATCAAATATGGATAATTATGTGATTAAATGTTAATTTAAAATTATTTATTATTTGATCCTTGTTGTTATGAAAAGTTTCCTATTTTCCCCTTTAGGTTTTATAGTTTAAATTTGAACCCAAAAGTTTTGAAGTTTTGAAATTTAAATAGTTAAAACCCTAATGTTTTGAAAAAGGTTTCAAAACTTGCCCTCAAGTTTTGGATTTTTTAAGTTGATTAAAAGTTAATTATGAATGTTAAATTCTAAAACCCTAGTAATATTTTGAAAAGTTCAAATACACCCTTATGGTTTTCTTAATTAATTAAGGAGTATAATTAAAAGAGATTTAATAAATCCATAAAAGTTTAGGTTAACCGTTTAATTGAATTAAAAGTGTAATTGTTAAAGTTAACCACATAGTATTTTAAAAGTATAAAATGCACCCTATACTATATATAACATTAAAAGTCTAACATTATATATACGTATGAGTAAAAGTCAGTCTTACCGTTAGTAGGCCTCATTCACGAAGCTAGTCTATAAGGGGTGTTTAAGGAAATTGCCTATAAAATGGCGATTGAATGGGTATCCACTCTTACCCACCGCACTCTTGACTAGTGGAGGGTCATTAGCCGAACGGGTAGGATAGGATGAAACCTTCCATTATAAGTATAATGAATTACTAAAGTAACTAAATGTTTTTCTAATTCCCAATCTTAGTTACTTAGGCAAAAGTGAATTGATGCAATTCCATGAAATTACACTTTGTGCCCTTGCGAAGACGTTAGTGGAGCGTGTGTGGTTTACCGACACACTAAATGGTTCTAAGCAAAGGTAGCAAAGGGTGACTCAATGTTTGTCATAGTTCGGTGGAGCGTGTGTGGTTTACCGGCACATCGAATAGGTGATTGTAACATGTGAGGGCACCATGTAAGTTTGCATGGTTATTCACACCCGCTTTGTGATCCTCGGCATCCCAGTCACAAACAAGAGGGGCATATCGAGATTTAAACATGCCATTGAAATGTTCAATGAATCTCAAAGGATCTAGGAGTTTTCATAGATTTAAAACTTAAATTTCTTTTTCGTTTTTCATGGTGGAAATTAGTGAATCGTCATTCACTTACCTTCAAATATTCTGCAACTAAATTACGGCATCCCTCTTCTAGGTTGTAGCGTATTGTGTTGGGTCCTAGCCTTAGTATTTCATTTGGGTGATTTACTAAGGACTCAATCTATTAACTAACTTGAATTCATTTTTCTCCCGATGTCAAAGTTCGATAACTATGGTCTTCCCAAATCCCGTGGAACAAGCATTCCACATGAAGATGATGTTCCACGATTCGATCGAGGAACAAGAAATCATGCTTCACTTCCTCCTCCTCCTCTAATTATTCTCCCTAACCCACAAGATTGTAAAATTGAAAGGTTCAATATCACTCAAGCCCTTTTGGCAAGTAAACATAAAGAAGGAAAGTTGGTGTGTGAACACGTCTTAGGGATGAAGTCACACATTGATAGGTTAAGAATGATGGGATCCGTTGTCGGTGAAGAGATGGCTGTTGATTGGGTTCTTCAATCACTTCCTAACTCGTATAGTGAGTTCGTAAGATAGTACTATATGATGAACCACGACGTGACCCTTATTGATCTCACCTATATGCTTATTGCTGCTGAATCAGCAATGATTTGGCGCAATAGAAAAGCAAAGTTGATTGGTGAATCTGCCTTCAAGACCTCTAAGGATATAGACAATGGCAATGAAAGACATGCAATGATCGAAAAGTTTGATCATAAGAGAAAGGCGATGTCTGAAATAGTTCCATGTGTTGTTCCAAAAGAGTCAATTTGCTTTTATTGCCAAGAGAAGGGGCATTGGAGACGAAGTTGCCCTAATTACCTAAGAGATCTAAGAGATGGGAAAGTCAGAACGTATGGCTCTACTTTAGGTAAGAATCCACTATCTAACTCCATTAAGTTACTATTCATTAATTCTTAATACATGATGTTGTAAGATTGCATTTGAATGTTTTGAAGGATCAATGAAAAGAAAGGAAGCTTGATAAGAGAGCAAGATGAATCTAATCACAAGAGATGGATCTTGATCGCATGGACTTGAAGATTGGATTTTGAGCTTAGATAGTTATGATAGAATTGTTAGAAAATTTTCATTTTTTTACATAGTTTTCAATGGATTTTGCATTGTAAGGACAAATGTTTTTCCGCTGCTTTTATAAATAAAATAAATTTTGACTTACTTATTTATTTGTTTATTTCCTTGCAATGAAATCGTTATGAAAATTAATGTTTGAATATTTCTACAACGAATGGATATGATTCTTAGTTATGTTATTTATGGAAATGTCAAGAATTTACCAAATAGGGAGAGTTTCTCATCGCCCAAATTTCAATTGGACTGAAATTTGGAATCACGCAACTTGGTTGCATGATGAATGAGAAATTTCATATTTGGAAATTAGACAAATTTGTTGACAAAGTGTCAAGTGAAGAACTAGGAAATCAAGCACACAAAGTTGCATGTTAATTAAGTTCACCATAAGAGTAACAAAGATATTAGTCATGATTTACTAAAGGTTTAGTAAATATGATTATACTTATAAGAATAGGTGTAATTTTGAATTGATTAAAGGGTTTAGATCAATAGCAAAACGAATAAGAAGAATCAAGTAGGCAGAAAGATAAGAGTTTCTCCATTCTAAGAAGAAGGGAGAGTAGCTTTTATGCTTTATGATAGGTCTTAATGATTAAGAACCATATCTCAATTGATCCTCTAAGAGAGTCTTAGTACAATTGTATGTCTAAGAAGAGGATTCAAGAATTGAAGAAATGGTTAAATCAAGAAGTCAATCATACTTCATTCCAATAAAAGTCTTAAAGTTAAGATTGTGACAATGAGTGAAAAGTATTAAAAGGTTTATAACATTCATCAAATGTGGAAAGTTGTGATGTCTTGAAGAAGACAAAGATCAACTAGGACCAATTTATGAAGTGTTTTGATAAAAACTACACTAACTCTTGAATATTTGTTTGTCAATAAATGGTTATTGACAAAAGAATCTTATATGTCAAGGAGTCAGTGGGAGTCTTATTGGTCTGGAAAGGTTTCAAGAACAAATCAAATAAACCTTATCGATCATCACTAGCACACGAGTTGAGGTTTACAACCTATCGTGTTGACATTATTTTGATTCTGTGTTGTATCCAATTGAGTTAATTATGCATGTGAGTTCTATGAGTTCTCATTTTGAATGCATAAAAGGCAAGGCACCTTAATCAATGAAAGGTACATTGATAGGAAAAGGTGAGCTGCTTAACTACTTGGAAAACATGGTGGGCAGCTGTACTACCATAAGGCAAGAAATCAAGATTAAGAAAGTTCGGTCCATATGAGTTTGAATTTGTCATAAATTTTGTTTTTTTAACAAATTCACATGGATAGGAACATATACACCATTAAAATCTAAGTGTCATAAGATTTCCTCCTTCATGAAAATGATTGTGAGGAAATGCTTTCACCAAGAAAGATTTTAAAAGGATAGTGATTGTAAAATTGCATTCTCGAATTCGATTATGGTTACGGTATCCCTTTCCATAATTTGAATTGTGAGGTTTGGCAATTAGTCTTAAATGTTTAGACACACATATGAACTATCTAAGGCAAAGGTGTATAAGTTTAAGAGGCCTTGATAAAAGATTATCAAAGCATTAAGTATTAGAAACATGGACTTAAGAAATTCAATAAGTATTGTTTTTCTGGAAGTTAAGATGTTTTGAATACATGTCGAAGCTAGTGGGAGCATAAGTATTATGTTTTATAGTAATCATCATGATAGTGGGAGCATAAAAGTTATGATTGTATGATTATTATGGAAAGTATTTCAAATTGGCAATATTAATTATAGAAAACAAGAGTCATTCTTTGCAAAGTCGTAAGGATGGAATAGTTGTTTTGCTATAATTGAGCGGGCATGGTCCACTTGTGTCAGAGGACATGATGTTGAAAGTTATTGATTCAGATGGATTATGATAGTCGTTCAGTGGATAAGCCCTAGTTGGATGTAAAACCTTTCGTTCTTTGGGGCATAATTCGGACTGTTTTGGTACATTGGTATGAGGGATCGGTAGCCGATTGCCGGATTTTGTCTTGAGAGAATCATAGGAGCAGTGAGTTATCAGGGTTTGATGTTTGAAGGGCGAATATCATGGTGATAGCTTGAGTGGGCGGTCTGGCGGTGGGCCAGGCCATAAGGATTTCTTGTTCCGGAAGGTTTGAAAGGGTTATTTTAGCGGCAGAGGACCCGGTTCTGTTCAAAATTTGGAGTACCTGGGCGAATTCAGGTATGCAGGGAGAAAGATAACGTTTGATAGCATAGCCTCTCAGTGGTGCTTTATGAGTGTTTGATTTCTATCTATGTGGTTGAGGAGCGATTTCGAGGGCGAAATCTATTTTAAGTGGGGGAGAATTGTGACATCCGGATTTCCAAGCATGTTAATTTGATTACTTCTTTTGAAGTCATGAGGATGGACTCGACTAGTCGATGCCTAGACTCATCGAGTAGGATCGCAATTGGTTGACTGGATTAATGAAAGGATTCGACAAGTCGATGGGTGAACTCTACGAGTCCGCGCTGTTATGTGAAACCCTAAATCTCAGGGCCTGAGCCCTATTTAAGGGCCCTTATGGTCGTCATTTTCGGCCACTTCACCCCTGAGAAACCCTTGAGGGTAGAGAGATCGTTTATGGAGCAAGAGGAAGGCTAATTCATCATTTCTTGAGTGTTTTAGCAATAGAGAAGGAAGGAGGGCATACTAGGAGGACTGAGGAGCTTAGATCTACTATCTTTTGGTCAGATAGAGCTGATAGAGGTATCAATATGTGCTTAATCGTGTAATTGTTAATTACCTTAAATCTTGGGTTTTCCCAACCCCCCTTTATTTGCTTGTAATGATATATAAGTTGTCCCTTTGGGTGTTAGACTATGGATTTGGACCTTTAGAGGTCCAGAGAGCATTATCAATCATGCTTTATGTTATTACATGGAGGAAATGAACCTAGAATGACATTTTATAAACTATTTCATCAAATAGAGTCATATGGACGTTGCATGAGTGTCAAGGTTCGGACTTTACGTGGTTATTGAGCTTGGGAAGGACAGATCTATGGATTAGAGGAACAAATCTGACCTCAGAAGCTCATTTTTGTTTGAGTATGGAATGGACTTGTTGAGTTTGTAAGTAGACTCAATGAGTCGGACAGGGTTGATCCGTGACTCATGTCAGTTGGTGACCAGCCGAGTTGGGTGAGTGACTCGGTGAGTCAGAACGGATTTAAGGAATTGGAGTTCATGTCTGAACTCACCGAGTCGGTGCATGACTTGACGAGTTGTGTCAACAGTTGACCGTTGACCAGAGTTGACTTATGCTGATTTAAGAGTATTAGTTAAACTAATTCAGGGAAGTAATAATTAGAGATGTATTTATAGTATAGGAGGAAGCGAGGTCGAAAGATTGAGCACGAGTGTTTATCCGACATCTTCGAGGTGAGTCTTCTCACTACGCCTTACCCGATGGGGTAATTATGTGTGACCGGCAAGTCTTATGTGTATGATGAATATGCGATGCATGTTGTATATGTGATATGTTATGATATGATTATGATGATGTGGACTGGAAGGTCAGGATGATATGGACCGGAAGGTCAACAGAGTTATGGGATGGAAATCCCCTGAGACACTTGGAGCGGAAGATCCTATAGAGTTATGGCCTGGAAAGGTGTATGTGTTGTATGTGGTATTTTGGGGAACTCGTTAAGCATTTATGCTTACAGTGTTTGTGTATGTGTTTCAGGTACCAGTGATGATCGCGGGAAGGCGTCGGCATGATTCGTACACACTTATGAAGTTTATGTTATGAGATCTTGGGATATGTTTTGATGTAATACAGTGGATACCTCATGTTTTGTATTACTTATTGATTTAAAGTATGTTTTAAAAATGAAAATTTGTTTTGAAATTTCACGGTGTTACAGGCACGACTCAGAACTAGCAATTTCACGTTGTTTTCAACCTGTGGCCATATCATGGAAAACAAACTCAGGCCTATTCTTAATGTTAGTCATGATCCAACTCAATCACAAACTGTCACATCCTGATAGTTATGCCATCATGCCATGATAGAGTTTGTCCAAAACAATCGATGAGCCATCATCGTCACATCGTGACATCCTTATGGTCACGCCGTGAAAAGTATATTGGGGTAGCTTAATGCATTAAGTCCCTAATCCATTAAGACACCCATCCTAACTTCCCAAAAGGCTTTCTTACTCCAAAAAACCTTCTAAAATTTGATACTTTATATACATGTGTTTCCAATGCATGTCGTGAGCTCATGTTAGGTCAAATGATGGAAATGGAGCCAAAATCACATGCATGGATTCAAAACTCAACCGAAATTCAGATCCATAGCATATAACCTTCAAGGGACCTCAAGGATCCATAAAATTGCCAACTTTATGGAATCCATCCATCCAAACTTTCCCAAATGTGGAGAAAAGGGACAAAAAGCATAGATCTAGGAGCCTAATGCTTAAAGATTTGAACTTGATTTAAACTAATGAGGGACGAAGCGTGTAAGTTTTAAAATAATAAGAGACCATCTAAGTTAATTTCTGAAAATAGGGATTGAACGTGTGTTTTGGCTCTTGTATGTGTGAAGAATGGTGTAATTTACCCTTAATATAATTAGTCAAAGTTTTAATTAAAAGATAATTACTAAATCTTAAATGGTTTAAATAGTAATTAATTAAAAGTTAATTAAGCTAATAATATTTAAGCCTTGTGTTCTTAAAAAGTTTAAAATACACACTTACAAATATTTACAAGAGTGTATAATACTATATGTAAAACAATAATAAGTCATCGGTCAAATCAAGAGTAAGCCTCATTCATTAAGCTACACTATAAGGAAACGACATATAAAATAACCATTGAATGCCCTTTTCACTCACCACTTCTTTATTTGGTGGATTTCCGTTAGCTGAGAGGTTTCTAATAGGATGTAAATTTTGTTGAAAGTATAACAAAATGTACTAGATCCCCACTCTAGTTACTAAGGAAAATGTGAAGTTGTATGCTAATCCATGAAAACACACATCATTTCTTTATAAGTCATTAATGGAGCATGTGTGAGTAACCAACACACTAATTTGGGACTATAAAGTGAAAATAATGAGACAACTCAAGTCTATGATTGTTGATGGAGTCTACGTAGGTAACTGCCACATCAATGTGAGATCATAAATGAGAACGAGAGTGTTACGCTGGTTTGCATGATTACATCTTGTTTGTGATCCTCGGTATTCACAAATGCAATAGCATAATCTGATATTAATACACTATTGATACTTCAATGAATCTCAAGAGATCTAGGAGTTTCATGATGATTAAATTTTGTAAAGTGCTTTACCTACCTAAAATAGATATAAGATGTGATTACAATATCCCTGTCCTAAACCAAAAGACTTATTCAGTTCCATTAAAGTCTCATTATTTTACTATAATTTACGAATAAGTCCCAAACTAAAATTAAGTGATGATTTAGCACATTTCTCCCCATAACATACATATTACCGATATCATTACTGACTTGAACGTATAGTCATTAAATGAGTTGATGATATGAATATGTTAGTTTATATAATATTATGTTTACCATAAAAAATGATATCATGATCTACTGTATATTTTTTGAAATATAAAATGTATCCAACGAAAACTGCAATAATTACATAAACTAACAACAAATTCGTTATTTTTAAGTTTATAAGAGATTTCAAATTATATATATGATCTTATGTAACCCAGTATATCTATCTCATTAGCTTATTTCCCGTCTTTTTTTTTTCTTCCCAAGAACACATATTTTATCGGTTTTATTGCTGACATGGATACATAATCATAAATGAGCCGATGAGATGAATATCAAATTTTATGGTAAACGTAACATTATATAACCCATTATATCCATATGATCAACTAATTTAATAACTAGACGTCTAGATCAACAATGAACCCAGTAAAATGTTTGCCAAATGGAGAAAATGGCTAAATAATTACTTAATTTTATATTGGGACATATTCATAAATTATGGTAAAATAATGAGACTTTAATGTAACCGGATAAGTAATGAAACCGATAAACCGAAAAAAATGGGTCAAATCGTCATTTTTATCGGTAATTGAGACTTTTTCGTAAACAAATTTTAGTTTGAGATTTTTTCATAAATTAAGGTAAAATATTATGACTTTTCTGGAGATTTCCCTAATACAAATTGAGCCAATCTCCAAACCCTTATTACCATTATACTTAGTTTATATGATAGAAATCAGGGTTATTTATTTGTTGGTATCGACAACCACCAATGATAGTGATAGTTATAGGGATGTCGTTGACTGGTTTCCAAAGGAGGATGGATGCTGAATAAGGGAGATGAACGACGAGTTGGGGTTAATGGATAGATTAAATTATTTTTATTTAACTTAAATCATGATATGGAAAATAAAAAAAATAAAAAATAAATCTAAGATTAATTTTAACCTATTGTCTTTGTTGTTAAAATATTTCACTCATACGATCTTTAGGCCGAAGGAAGTAGTGTCACACTCCCTCATTTTGTCACATTGCGACGCAGACGCCACATGTATTTTTACCACCGAAGTGTGGTTTGTTGCCACACCCAACGAGTGGTGCCACACTTTTTTTTAATTAATAAAAAATTTATTTTTTATAAAAATGATAATATTTCATTAATTAAAAATAAAAATACCATACGTTGCAGAACTTTAAAAAAAATAGAAAAGAAAATTAGAAATATAAAACCTACAACTTAAAAAAACATACGTCAAACGATTAAAAACGTGAAAAAAAAAATTAGAAATTAAAAACGACTAGCATAACATTTTTTGAGGTCCTTCTTCATCGCCATAATAACTTGAAGCTCATCCCCAATCATATTTGACGTGTCCATCGCTAGTATTCTCATTTCGTTGTCCCTTTGTTTCGGAAGCAAGTTGCAAAATTTTATCCATTCTATATTTTATACCCTTCATACCGGCTCTCATTTCTTTCAACTCATTTGAATCTGACGCTTTTGCCTTTGCCTTTGCTTTTTGCTTTGTCCATTCCCATTGGTCAGGAAGGTGGTGAAACTGGAACAGGTTCATCTTCGTTTAGGTCGAATTGAACACGAGCATCTGATGTAGTGTGGTCGGATTAAGATGTTCTACTGCGTTTTGAACCATTGTCAGTATGTTCGTCAGATGATTTGTTATTTTGTCATTTCTTGTTATGTTTCACAAGATTCCAAACTTCAAGAAACTTAAAAGCATTCACGTTTTCTTTTTGATAAACTTTCAACACTTTCTACAAAATCAGATCATCACTTTCTCTACTTTTCCATTGACGTTTCATGTTGGTATACAAATCGTTAAACAACATGACTTCTATGCTCATATTCCCCCATTTCGAGTACACTTGATGTTTTGAACGATAGATTCTACAGTTCATTCCTTTGTGGAACCTATGTAAAACCCGAATCCAAAAACGGTCATGTTTTTTGTGTTTTCCAATCGTCGTATCTTCTGAAATATCAATTCATTGTTGTGCCAACACTGACACTTTTAGGGGTTCCATCCTTTAGCCGCCAACTTCTCTTTTCTTTTACTTGTTGCTCGAGTGGGCTGAGTGTCTTCAAGAATTCCTGTTCGAAATCATAAATAATCGTCTGTGGTTGTGATTGTGTTTGTTGAACAAACTTAGGTTGAGACAAAAAATCAAATTGATTAAAATTTGGGTCAGGTTGTGGTTATGTTTGTGGTATTTGTTGTGTTGGTCGTTGTAGTTGTGGGATTTGTTGTGGAAAGTACGGAAGCATACCGCCATAGTGATAATACGGAAACGAATAAATCGATTGATCATATAGAGGTCTTGGGGTTGTGGTGTTTATGGTGGGTGTTTTTTCGTTGATAAGCCTTTTGAAAGAAGACATTTTGAAAATATTTGAGAAAATGATGGTAAAAGGATAAGAAATTTGAATGAGGTTTTTGTAAAAAAAAATGATATGTATATATAGGGTTAGTTTAAAATAATAATAATAATAATAAATTTTATTTCAAAATACTAACGTTGAAAAGATCAAAAGATGTAGATCAATCAAATCACGCGGCCATTTCTTGCCACACTGCGGCCTGAACCGCAATTGGACCGCACCCAGAGGGTGGTGTTCGTGTGCCACGGTAGCAAGACCGCGGTTCAAAACCGCACCACTCCCTGAGCTTTATGAAACTTTTCTTGTATGAAAGGTCCTTAACTTTGGGTTTTGTTCCATAATTCTTATGTGTGACACCATTTAATAAGCACCATTAAACCCTCGCATGGGCCCTTTATTTGAAGGGTATTTTTATCTTTCTCTTATTAATCATATTTAATTATAAAAAACAACTGTATCTCTTTCTTCAAACCACCATTGTTGGTGTCTTCTTCCTATTTTCTTCACTCACCTTAATATTGAAATCGCCCATAAGTCGATTAGGAAACATCTCCTAAATTGATAAATCACCCAAAAAATCTCATTCAATTTCATACCCTTCGGCTCTATCTATTATCACACCCGTCTACTCCAACCTAGATGGATAAAACCTAAAAAAATAAAAGTTAATGATCATTTTTGTAGGGGAGAGAGAGAGAGAGAGAGAGAGAGAGAGAGAGATAGAGAGTGAGAGTGAGTGAGAGAGAGAGTGTGTGTGTGTGTGTGTGTGTGTGTGTGTGTGTGTGGGAGAGATAGAAGGAGATAGAAAGAGTGTGCACGAGAGAATAAGAGTGTATGCGTATGTATGTGTGATTATATGTGAGTGGCTTCCTATTTTTGTTTTTTTAATAGAGAATAAAAAAGGAAAATTAAGTAATCAACCCACAATTTAATGTTTATTTGAAAAAAAAATAGCCAAAAAAGTTGTTTTTAGCAATATATATATATATATATATATATATATATATATATATATATATATATATATATATATATATATATATATATCACTTGGTCCATAATAGGCAATTCAAACGAAGAAAAAACATTTTTTCTGACAAAAAATATATTTCAAACTATCATTTCGGACCAACATTCCAGATTCTTAAATGGAATTTTGGATAGAACACGTTCGGAATCCGATTAACAATTCTGGAATTTCGAGACAAAGAACTGTTTTTACCTAAATCTAACAAAAAGTTAAACAAACATAGTAAATATAAACTATATACGATATTAATGTATAAAATCAGACATTTTATTGTAAAACAGTGATATTAAATACTTCGAAATTGACATCTCGGACATAAGTGGGGACATTTCTTCCAAAAAGAATTGAAAAAAAAAAAACAAAAATAACCTCAAATTGAGCATTCTTTGGAACAAAATTTTTTTAAGTAATCTGGAATATAAATAAAAGTCTCCAACAAGATATTTGAAAAAAGCTTTTAATTTTTATGGTTTAGGTCATTTTTTGTCACTTAATTTTTAGTTTTGTGCTCATTTGGTCACTTAACTCTTTTTAAGTTTTAAAAAGTCATCAAACTTTTGACTTTGTGCTCATTTAGTCACTTAACTTTTGGTTTTGTCACTTAAATTTTGGATTTATGCTTTTTTAGTCACATAACTTTTAAAATTGTGCCCATTTAGTCACTAAACTTTTAAAAAAATTTAAAACTTTAGTGACTAAATGAGCATAATTTTAAAAGTTAGGTGACTAAAAAACACGAATCCAAAAATTACGTGACTAAATGAGTACAAAATCAAAAGTTAGATAATTTTTTAAATTTTAAAAATAATCAAGTGACCAAATGAACAAAAAAACAAAAAGTTAAATGATTAAAAATTACCAAAACTATATATATATATATATATATATATATATATATATATATATATATATATATATATATATACACTTAAAAAAAAAAAAAAAAAAAAAAAAAAAAAAAAAAAAAAACTCATTTGTGTAACACCGTAAATTTCAAAACAAATTTTTCAAATTTTCATAAAACATAATTCATTTAATATTCATAAAACAACCATATTTAATTATCCAATTCAGGTAAATACAAAATCCCAAGATCACAAATGTATAAACTCCGTTTGTGTGTGTACGGATCAAGCCGTCGCCTTCCCGCGGTCGTCACTAGTACCTGAAACAATAACATCAAACACTGTAAGCACAAAGCTTAGTGAGTTCCCCAAAATACCACATATAACACATATTAGCCACTCGAGGCTATAACTCTGTAGGTCCGTGCACCCAAGCTTTGTGAACCCTCAGGTTCAAACTCTGTAAACATGCACATCATAAATCACATAGAAATAATGCAGTACAACACATAACATACATAGCATACAAATACTCTATCACATAACTCTGGTTACCTACTCAAGGTAAAGTATAGTGAGAAGACATACCTCGCGTGTCTCGATAAGTCGTGAATCCTGAAATCACTAGTGCTCGAGCTCCAGAGCTAAAGTCCTCCTAAATCACAATACATCTCTAATTAACACTTTCCCAACTAAGGTTGACTACTCTTTAACAAGTCAACTTAATCAACGGTCAACGGTCAACTTTGACCGGACTCGGCGAGTGCACTATAGCGACTCGACGAGTCTGAGCGTATACACTGATTTCCCTAAAATCCTCCCTTGACACGTCGAGCATTCTCTGTAACTCGACGAGTTCCACCTGGCATGAGTTGTGGGGCTACCACGACTCAACTCGCCGAGTCTCAAGAACAACTCGGTGAGTCCAACTTGACTCAGTCCACCTGTCCACTCTGACTTCCCCCTGACTTACTGAGTCAACCCTCCCCAACTCGGCAAGACCACTCGCTGTGTGGTCGGGCATTATTCATACTACTCGTCGAGTCTGTTCTTCAGACTCGGCGAGTCCGTGCCATGCAATGATCCAAACTTGCTCATAAGGTCAGATCCAGTCCATTAACCCATAGATCCAGTCCTTCCAAGCTTATTTAGCACGTAAAGTCACTATCTTGATGCACATACAATCTCTATATAACCATATATGATGTTTTTGTATCAAATACTACAACTCAAGGTCATAAACTCCATTGCTATACATAAAGCTTAATGAGTGAGGCTCTCTGGACCTCGATGGATCCAGATCCAGAGCCTCAACACAAGAAGGGAACTATTTAGCATCAAATCATCCCATAAATGTCCATAAGAAACCCTAAATCCCATTATACTTCACAAAACAGAAGATAAACCGAAATCATACCTCTAGATCGATGATCTAAGCTTCAAATCCACATAATAGCAACCTCCTTTGCTTCCTCTTGCCTAGAATCTTCTCCTTCTTTGCTAAATGACACACACAAGGTCAAGAATGCTTCCTTCTCTCTCAAAACGTTCAAGCACTCAAGGGTTTCTCTCTAAGGGTTGGGTGAGCACAATTGACGGCCATAAGGCCCTTTAAATAGGTCTCAATCCCCAGAAATTAGGGTTTCACCACACATCGTGGACTCGCCGAGTCCGGACGCGAACCCGTGCCCAAATCCGCGATCCTACTCGGCGAGTTTGAGCTCCAACTCGCCGAGTCCACTCACAATTTCCATAAATAAAACCAAAATAAATACCTGAAAATTTCGGGCTGTTACAATTCTCCCCCACTAGAACTAGACTTCGCCCTCGAAGTCTCACTCTGCAAATAACTCCGGATGCTGCTCTCGCATCTCACGCTCCGGTTCCCACGTCATCTCGGACCCCTTCCGATGCTGCCACTGAACAAAGACCAAAGGTACCTCCTTGTTCCTCAGAACTTTGATTTTCCGATCTCTGATGGCCACTGGTCTCTCAGCATAATTCAGGCTCGCATCCACCTGAATATCATCTAATGGAACCACTGCCGACTCATCGGCTATACACTTCCGCAATTGCGACACATGGAAAGTGTCGTGAATCTTCCCCAACTCTGCTGGCAAATCCAAGCGATAGGCTACCCTGCCTACCCTCGTGACCACCCGAAATGGTCCGATATATCGGGGCCCCAACTTGCCCCTCTTCTTGAATCGGATCACTCCCTTCCAAGGAGAGACCTTCAGGAGCACAAAATCACCGACCTGGAACTCAAGTTCGGACCGGCGTCTATCCGCATAACTCTTCTGTTGACTCTGAGCAGTCAGTAACCTCTGCCTGACCTGCTGGATCTGCTCTGTCTTCTGAAGCACTATCTCCGTGTTGCCCATAACATGTTGCCCGACTTCTCCCCAGCAAATGGGGTTTTGACACTTCCTTCCGTACAACAGCTCAAAGGGCGGCATACCGATGCTCGAATGATGGTTGTTGTTGTAAGAAAACTCGGCCAACGGCAAATACGTATCCCAACTTCCCCCGAAATCCAATACACATGCTCGAAGCATCTCCTCGAGGGTCTGAATCGTCCGCTCACTCTGTCCGTCTGTCTGGGGGTGATATACGGTACTAAAATGCAGCCTAGTACCCAACTCCTCATGGAACTTCTTCCAAAACCTGGAAGTGAAACTCACGTCCCGGTCGGAGACAATCGAGATCGGCACCCCATGCCGAGATACCACTTCCCTCACATATATCTCTGCTAACTTCTATGCCAAAGAACTCTCACTGATGGCAAGGAAGTGAGCGCTCTTTTTTAACCTATCCACAATCACCCAAATTGCATCAACTCCCCAAGCCGTCCTTGGCAATTTGGTGATGAAATCCATGGTGATCTGTTCCCACTTCCATTCGGGAATCTCCAATGGCATGCAACTTACCATGCGGTCTCTGATGTTCAGCCTTAACCTTACGGAAGGTTAAGCACCTCTCAACGAACCACGCAACATCTTTCTTCATACAGGGCCACCAATACTCCTTCCTCAAATCCAAATACATCTTAGTGGCCCCGGGATGGATCGAGAATTTTGACCGATGAGCCTCTTCCATCAAAATGGCACGCGCACCTCCCACGAACGGTACCCAAATACGCCCCTGAAAAGTCATAAGCCCCCGACCATCGGTAACGAACTCTAATACCAATCCAACAACTCGCTCTCTCTTCTGGTTTTCCGACCTCACTGCCTTAGCCTGAGCTCCTCGTATAGTGTCCAACACTGGAGTCATCACGGTCAAACACAAACATACACCTCGCAACGGGGCACTCTCCGCCCGACGACTCAGGGCGTCGGCTACCACATTAGCCTTGCCCGGATGGTACAGGATCTCACAATCATAATCCTTAACCACATCCAACCACCTCCTCTGCCGCATATTTAGGTTGGGCTGATCCATCAAATACTTCAGACTCTTATGGTCCGTGTATATCGTACACCGAACCCCATACAAATAATGGCGCCAAATCTTGAGGGCGAACACCACTGCCCCCAACTCTAGGTCATGGGTGGGATACCTCGACTCATGAGGCTTCAACTGCCTCGATGCATACGCTATCACATGTCCTCTCTGCATCAGTACCGCTCCCAATCCCAAAATCGATGCATCGCAGTATACAACAAAATCCTCCATTCCCTCCGGGAGGGCTAACATCGGGGCCTCGCATAACCTTTGGCGAAGCGTCTCAAAGGAGGCCTGTTGCTCGGGGCCCCATGAAAAAGTAACACCCTTCCGGGTCAACCTAATGAGTGGCACTGCGATCTTAGAGAAATCCCTGATAAATCTCTGATAATAACCGGCCAACCCTAGAAAACTCCTGATCTCGGAGGGAGACCTCGACACTTCCCAACTCACCACTGCCTCCACTTTGGCCGGATCGACCAATATCCCATCCTGGTTAACAAGATATCCTAGGAACTGGACCTCTTGCAACCAGAAATCACACTTGGAGAATTTGGCATAAAGCCTCTCCGATCTCAGAACTCCGAGGATCTCCCTCAAATGCTCCCCATGCTGCTCCCTAGATCTTGAATATACCAAAATGTCATCAATAAATATGATCACCGACCGATCCAACATCGGCCTGCATACCCGGTTTATGAGATCCATGAACACTGCCTGAGCATTGGTGAGCCCGAAAGGCATCACCACAAACTCATAATGCCCATAACGCATCCTACACGTTGTCTTCTGAACGTCCTCATCTCGTACCCTCACCTGATGGTATCCAGACCTCAAATCGATTTTGGAGAACCAAGATGCTCCCTGCAACTGGTCGAACAAATCGTCGATCCTCGGCAACGGGTAACGGTTCTTGATCGTCAGCTTGTTCAACTCCCGGTAATCAATACACATCCGGTATGAACCATCCTTCTTCTTTACAAACAGAATAGGCGCTCCCCACGGCGAGCTACTCGGTCGAATAAACCCTTTCCCCAGCAGCTCCTGAAGCTGCGAGGATAGCTCTTGCATCTTTGGAGGTGCAAGACGATAAGGCACCTTAGCGATAGGTGCGGCCCCCGGGACCAAATCAATACCGAATTCTACTTGCCTCATGGGAGGCACCCCCGACAACTCCTCTGGAAAGACATACGGGAACTCATGCACTATAGGAACCTCCTCCACCGACCTCGGCCTCCTGGAATCAACCTGCGTATCTAGCACGTATGCCACAAAACCCTTACAGCCCTGCTGTAAACACTGCCTCACCCTAGCGGCCGAACAAAATGCTGACCCAGAACGGGTACCCTCGTCGTACACTGTAAGAACTCCCCCACTAGGGTCTCATATGGTCACTAGCTGTCGCTCGCAGTCGATAACCGCACCGAACTTGCTCAACCAGTCCATGCTCACGATGACACAAACATCCCCCATGGTAATAGGAACCAAATCAATCGGGAACTCAACACCGAAAATCTCGAGTACGTACCCACGGATCACCTCCGTGGCATATATTGCCTTCTCGTCAGCTATGGAAACTCTTAGAGGCTGACTCAACGCCTCGCGACTAACACTGATGTGCTGACTAAAAGCCAAAGATACAAAGGACCGACTCGCACCCGAGTCAAATAATACCAAGGCAGGTACAGAATTCACAAGAAAAGTACCTACGCATAACATGATATAAGCATAATATTTCAATATTATAATAAATACACGAAAGAATACATACTAGCCACGACATCGGGCGCTGCGCGGACCTCCTCCGCGGTCAACTGAAATGCTCTCGCACGTGCCCTCGGCGCATCGGCCTTCACTAGCCCACTCCTGGTAGCTCTAATGGCGGCAGGGGCAGATCCCTAAGGTGCTCTCTGAGTTGATCCCCGCAATTGCGGACACTCCGCCTTCCGGTGTCCGGTTTAGTTGCGGTGAAAACATACTGCAAACCCCTTGGGGCAATCCTTGGCCATATGCCCCTCCTTGCCACATTTGTAGCAAGATCCCGCTCTACACACTCCATCATGACCCTTGCCGCACTTTCCACAAGTGCGGCCCTTCTGGCTCCCTGTTTTGGGATCAGCGGGCTTGGCCCGCTTGGCTGCCGGCTGGAATTGTGCCGGTCGCCGATCCCTCCCATGAGACTCAGCCTCCTCCCTAGCCTGGGTCTCCAGCTCGATCTCCCTCTTCCGGGCATTTTCCTGAAGCTCGACAAATGTCCGGTATGAGGAGTTCGCCACGAACTCCCGAATGTCCCGTCTCAAAATACTCAAATATCGAATCATACGTGCCTGCTCAGTGGACACGTGCTCAGGGCAGAACATCACCCTCTCGTGAAACATCCTGGTGATCACCGTAACAGACTCAGTGCCCTGCTTGAGGGTCAGAAACTCTTGGGACAAACGCTCCCTCTCCACCTGGGGAACATACTCATCTCGGAACATGGCAGTGAACCTCTCCCAGGTCACTGCCGCAAGCTCAGCAGGCGAAAAGTGTGTTGTGACAAACTTCCACCAGTCCTTCGCTCCCAAGCGAAGCTGGTTCAGCACGAACCATACTCTCAAATGCTCAGGAGATGAGCAAGTGAAGAAACACCCTTCTATGTCAGAAATCCATCTCATGGCCGCCACCGAGTCCTGGGTCCCATCAAACTCCGATGGTTTCGTGTTACTGAACTCCCGGAACAGCAACGCGTCACCACCCTACTGCCTAGCAGTAGCAACAACTGCAGTGGCCGCCGCAACCGCAGCCTCAGAAAGAGCGGCATAACGCTCGTCGAAGGTCTCGATCAGCGCGGTTTTAATAGATCAGAACATCTCTGGTATCTCTGCCCTGATGACCGTAGCCACCTCCTCATGAATGATCTGTCGGATCTCCTCATCACTAGCCCTGACACCCTCCGGCATATGACGTGTCCTCACCATGATCAACCTCTGAAATACAACATACGATAAATTAGAATCTGCTCGAGCATACTCACACTCGACAACCCATCCCTCCTTGATTCTTGGTATTCCGAAGATTCTTATTTGGACCGTGCACTGCCCCGGTGCTTTCAGTAGTACGGGCCCAATACTACTGTCCACACCATCTCAGTACACACCCCAAATCCCCCTCTTCGGATCCCAAATTCCAAGTACTCTATCACTCTCTAACAGATCTCTCATAACCTCCTCGCTGCTACCTATTTGCTCTCAAGCATCTCATAGCAGCTCACAACTCCCTAGGCTAAGGCATCACAAATCAGGGCACTCTAGTCCTAATAAGAATACCTAGCCTACTCTAGCAAGAGAATACATCATAAAATATAATATAAGGGTATTTTGGGAAATCACCGTTAGGGCGCTAACTGATCGTACACACGTTTCCTCCTTGAATTTCTCTAAAAATCTTTTACTCTTAGAAAAGTTTAGTTTTCTTTTGAAAATATTTTCCAAATCCTCAGTTTGAGTTCAAATACTCCCGAAGGTGTACCCGAATCCCTCAAACCAAGGCTCTGATACCAAATTGTAACACCGTAAATTTCAAAACAATTTTTTCAAATTTTCATAAAACATAATTCATTTAATATTCATAAAACAACCATATTTAATTATCCAATTCAGGTAAATACAAAATCCCAAGATCACAAATGTATAAACTCCGTGTGTGTGTGTGTGTACGGATCAAGCCGGCGCCTTCCCGCGGTCGTCACTAGTACCTGAAACAATAACATCAAACACTGTAAGCACAAAGCTTAGTGAGTTCCCCAAAATACCACATATAACACATATTAGCCACTCGAGGCTATAACTCTGTGGGTCCGTGCACCCAAGCTCTGTGAACCCTCAGGTTCAAACTCTGTAAACATGCACATCATAAATCACATAGAAATAATGCAGTACAACACATAACATACATAGCATACAAATACTCTATCACATAACTTTGGTTACCTACTCAAGGTAAAGTATAGTGAGAAGACTCACCTCGCGTGTCTTGATAAGTCGTGAATCCTGAAATCACTAGTGCTCGATCTCCCGAGCTAAAGTCCTCCTAAATCACAATACATCTCTAATTAACACTTTCCCAACTAAGGTTGACTACTCTTTAACAAGTCAACTTAAGTCAACGGTCAACGGTCAACTTTGACCGGACTCGACGAGTGCACTATAGCGACTCGGCGAGTCTGAGCGTATACACTGATTTCCCTGAAATCCTCCCTTGACACGTCGAGTATTCTCTGTAACTCGACGAGTTCCACCTGGCATGATTTGTGGGGCCACTACGACTCAACTCGCCGAGTCTCAAGAACAACTCGACGAGTCCAACTTGACTCAGTCCACCTGTCCACTCTGACTTCCCCCTGACTTACTGAGTCAACCCTCCCCAACTTGGCAAGACCACTCGCTGTGTGGTCGGACATTATTCATACTACTCGTCGAGTCTGTTCTTCGGACTCAGCGAGTCCGTGCCATGCAATGACCCAAACTTGCTCATAAGGTCAAATCCAGTCCATTAACCCATAGATCCAGTCCTTCCAAGCTTATTTAGCACGTAAAGTCACTATCTTGATGAATGACACACACAAGGTCAAGAATGCTTCCTTTCTCTCTCAAACGTTCAAGCACTCAAGGGTTTCTTTCTAAGGGTTGGGTGAGCACAATTGACGGCCATAAGGCCCTTTAAATAGGTCTCAATCCCCGGAAATTAGGGTTTCACCACACAGCGTGGACTCGCCAAGTCCACCCTTGGACTCGTCGAGTCCGGACTCGAACTCGTGCCCAAATCCGCGATCCTACTCGGCGAGTTTGAGCTCCAACTCGCCGAGTCCACTCACAATTTCCATAAATAAAACCAAAATAAATACCTGAAAATTCCGGGCTTTTACAATTTGTTTAGGCTATATTACTTATTGTAGTTTCATCCTTTCCAAAAAAAAATTAACAAAATTTGTTAACATAGTTAATCATAAATGGTGTTATAACATCGAAAATTAAAGATTGCAAACAAAAATCTCATAAATATATTTTGAAAAAAAAAAATTAACCACAAAGACTAACTACTAAATTTAGTTAAAAGAGTAAAATAGTTCTTTTAAATCAAATTTTAGGCAAAATAAAACCATCACAAGCAATCATGTAAAAAATTAAAACTAAAGGTGTTCTAATGAGTTCCGACAAACAACATAGACTAATCGAAAAAATTATGAACTTTTATTTTATTGTTAGCTAAAATGAAATTCCAACTTGTATAAATACCTCCTTATCTAATTCTTCCCATTTCAGCCTCTGGTTTAAGACTCTTCACCTTCTTCAAACTACAATTTCTGCAACTGAAAAGGAGGAACTACGAGTCTACGAACATGTTGCCAAAAGAATCTGTAGGTATGACCTTCGATCTTCCACAAGAGGTGTTGGAAGTGCTACCATCCGATCCATTCGAACAGCTCGATTTCGCACGCAAAATCACTTCCATTGCGCTTTTCACTCGAATCTCCGCCCTTGAATCGGAGTCATCCTCCCTCCGCGACGAGCTTATGGACAGGGAACTCGTTGTCGAAGACCTTCAGACTCAGATGGACTCTCTCAACTCTTCTCTCTCTGACGTTCTCCACAAACTTTCCCGCGCTGATCAAGAGAAAGTCAGTTCCATACTCCAACTGTTATCTTTTCCTCTTATTGTCTTTCGTAGTTCATTGCCTCACAATTTTCTTGTGATGATGAATAAATTTTCTATGAGCATTGTTAGGAAAATCTATTGAACGAGAACGCGTCGCTATCGGAACAAGTTAAAAAGCTCAACCGTGATGTTGCTAAGGTAATTCGAAAACCAGAGATTCGGGAGTGAAGTTAGGTCTAATTTAGGTTGTTGGATTTATCTAGTGTTCATTAAGTTTGGGGTTATCACATTTTGACGAATGATACTCTTGATTCCTTATTGTTCCCTGATTAGTTTGTTGAAAAGCTCTTCAATTCCTAAACTTAATTCTTAGTTTTGTAACTCGATCATGCAGTTGCAGAGCTTCAGGAAGACACTCATGATGTCCCTTCAAGATGAAGAAGGAAGTTCAGTGAGTTGCTTCTTTTAAGATTTCGGGTAGATGAAAGATTGTTTATATGGTTTAAAGTCTAGTTTTGTTACAATTTGACATTTGACTTACAGGCAAGGAACACTCCGATTGTTGCACAAGACAATTCAAGCTTATCATCTCAGTCGTTTGCTGGAGGTTTGTTTAATTTCTAGTTTCATTTCATTAATTTGTATTCTAAAAAAGAACGTAATGTGTTTCAGAAGATGAAGAAACTGAAACTGAGCCACCTTCAATCGATGAGCCTGTGATAGATGGTGAGAAATCTTTTGGTTGCTATTCGATCACTTGGGGTAAAATTGGAAATTTACATTTGGGTTTCTCTTATCAGCATCGAGTAGGGCCCACATTTCATCAGGCATGTTTTTAGCATCCCAAACAAGCACACCTCGGTTAACACCTCCTGGATCTCCTCCAAGCTTATCAGCATCGGGATCTCCAAGAAGAAGGCAATCTATTTCTTTGTCAACGACAAGAAGTATGTCTGATGATCATAGATCTTCTGTCTTTTCGTCTACAACCTCAACACCATACAGCTCCATGACAGGTGTCAATATGTTACTGGATCTCTATTCTCTACATAATACTATATGCTTTTTTTGTGTTTGCATTAAATTTCACTCAAGATTAATACCTTATAAGTTATAACTAATTATGAGAACTACTTTGTGCTTCTTGGCTTATTGTTGTAGGACGCACTCGAGTGGATGGGAAAGAATTTTTCAGACAAGTGAGGTGAAATTACCTATATGCCCCTCATTTGCTTTTTTTGCTATTCAGTTTGTTCTTTTATTAATCAGTCATCTATCACTTTTTTTTTTTTTACTTTTATTAGGGGAAGATTATCATATGAGCAATTTGGTGCATTTTTAGCGAATGTGAAGGAATTAAACTCACACAAGCAAACAAAGGAGGTATGTTTAAAGTGTAAACATTAGCTTTCTTGACTTTGTAATTTGTTCACCCGAAAATGCCCTCGAACCATTCATTGTTTTTATTTTGTGATCATATAGGATACTTTAAGGAAGGCAGATGATATATTTGGCCCGGAAAACAAGGATCTTTATGCAATTTTTGTGGGATTAATTAGTCGTAACGTCCATTAATTAAAAAGAAGGATTATATTGTTATTTTGTTGTTTTTAAGCTATCTATTGTTTAGTTTTACTCAATTGTATTGTAGGTCATCAAACATTTAGCTTTTGTTTTAATTTCACTATATTGTCATTACGTTTAACCTGGTAAATCATGTTGAAGTAAATGTCAACAAATTTTGCCATGCAGGATGCAACATGAGATTTATTACCATTTACTGGTTTATCATGTTAAAATTGATACAATAATTAAAACATAACTCTAATGTTTATTGGCATATTGATTACGACAACCCATCTCCATTTTTTCCCCCATAAATGGAGTAAACAGTGTTTCATCTCTAATCTTACTCCATTTTCTATCCTATTTTTTACCCTAAAAAGTATATTCTTGGAATATTCCATTTTTATAACTTATATATATATTGTCAAATACACCCCTCTACTAATTAAACTCTATATTTATGATTAATTAATATAAATTAGTATATAATATTATATTATAAATATTAAATACTGTATTTAAATTATTTTTGGTAGATAAAATAAACTAGAAATGTATAAAATAAAAATGAGAGGGACTAAAGTTGACAACCAAACTTCACCTCCATTTTTGGAGATATGAATAATATTCCCCCATATATGGGGGAATACTATTCATATCTCCAAAAATAGAGGTGAAAATGGGATAGAGTTGGAGAAGAATGGGGGAAGAAATGGAGTTTGGGAGTGAGTTGGAGATACCCTCATAGACTCTGGGATTATAAATCATTTGTTGCACTAATCTCAGTTAGGCCCGAAATTTTCTCCTGAAAGTGTTAAAACCAAAATTGAAATAACACACTATTCAAACATATTATATCAACCTATTAAACAATTATATATTAAATTATATATATATATATATATATATATATATATATATATATATATATATATATATATATATATATATATATATATATATATATATATATATATATATATATGAAAATTTACCGATAAAGTGCCATTTATTTTAATCTTAATTTTTATTTTTTTGAACAGAAAAGTCTTGATCATTTTATTTTTGCTCAAATTAATGAAACAATCTTTATATTTTCAACATAAATGACATATTATCGTATAAAATTAATTAATTCGAGACTTTTCTGTTTAAAAAAAATGTTGAGATTAAATACAAACTTACCCAAAATATTGAGACTTTTTTTTTGGATATTTCCAATATATAGGGTTAGGATTTTTTTAGAACCCATATATTTATGAGAACCCGACAACCATTTGTTTTAGATTTTTTTTCGAAAAAAAGTTTATACACTTGTAAATTCATTTGAAATTTCAGTCACAAGTATATTTGAATTATACGTTACTTGTTCTTGGTTGAAGTATGAGTTATGTATGAATCGATTGTTCCTGGTTAAAGATTGAATTGAACATTGAAGGTTCTCAAAACAAGTATGTGTTGTGCCTACGGTTTCTAGTTTAGATCAAAGAAATTAGACCGTATATAATCATGCGTATAAGTAGAAATACTACGTCTATAAGGATATTGAGTTGACAGCTCTTTATTTGGTTGATCTTGAGTTGGTGGGTCATGGTTTAAATCGAGATGAGTTTTTCTGAAATGTTTCTTCTTTGAGTACCCATGAGTAATTTTGTAAGCAACAGGTTCACAAATCGAAGTTGCAAACAATGCGATTTAGTAACTTCCTTACTAAATTTAACTTAACAGGTCTTGATTGTTTTTTGTAACAATAAAAATAGTAAATTACTAAAATTATCTCAGTGTTTTAGTTAAAATTGCACGTTCTATGGTTTGGTCAAAATTGCACATTTGGTTTGTAACTCTACGTATGTAAATGACGAAAAACGCAGTAAAATCAAATCATAGGGACGATTCAAATGAAAAAAAAAAAATTAAAGACCAAACGTATAATTTTGACCAAACCATAAATACGATTTTGATAATTTACTCTAATATCATAAATTGATCGTTCATTAAAATTATAAATTTAAAATGTTAAAATATATCATTAATAATTATTAAAAAAACAAAATTTGTTGAAAATGGATTTACATTTAAACCAACACTAAAAATAAAATAATAAAATAGAACATTTTTAATCAACATTATTTAAAGATTTTTATTACTCGGATAGTTTTTTAAAATTTATAATTATTTGATCTTTATATTTTAATGAATTAACAAAATACACATAATTAAGAAATATAAAAAAATATAAATTCCCGTCAATGGTATAAATTTTAAGATTATCAACATATATTTTTATTTATAAATTTCAAATAAATAATTAAGTTATTAGATTTTAAAAAGAAATAAAATATATAAGGGTTTGTTTTAAAACTTATATATAAGTTAAAGTAGTTAAAATTAAAATAAAAAAAAAAAAAAAAAAAAGGTAAGGGTGGTTTTGACTTCTTTAAGTGCTTTTTATTGCGATTAAAATCCTCCGGGAACAATATGACTCATGATCATAAGTTGTCAACTCAATTTGTAAACCTTCTAACAAGAACTTGTAACACCTCTTTAGGGATCGAGACCTAAATGTAAAACAAAATTGTTAGAAGACTGAAATTGAATATTGAGAAATACTTGATGGGCGATTTTGTGAATATGTTCACGAGGCGGGAAGGGTGGCTTCTTTGGGGCATGGAAATCCATTGAAATATGTAAACAAAACACAGCTCCCATGGCTACCACTATTTCATTTTCACCATGTCTCCTTCATATCCCCGATCTCTGTCTCTCTCTTTTTTCTGTCCATCGTCAGATGGAGGGTTCTGCGTCTTGTATCGTTCTAAATCTTCATACGCATTTCTTCAGATTTCTCAATATATCTCTCTTCTATAAATCCTAATTTAATTAACCAGCTTTTGTTATCGCAGAAGAAATTCCGTGTGTTTTTCTTCGTTAATCGAGCGTCTGTTCAATTCGATTTCATCATCATTGAAAACCCTCATTAGAATTATCGTGTTTTCATCATCTTCTAATTGGTCAATCTCGCATTTTATGATTTAGGTTATGTTCGATAGGATACATATAGAGTTTATTCTGAATATATAGCGAATGATGTCTGTTGATTTGTTCATCTTACATGCAAACATGAAGCTTCACAACGTGTTCTGTCACTTGACCTCATATTCAATTTTAAATATGCTTTTATCATGTTGATTTTCAGTAAGAAATGGCCGAAGACGAAAAGAATGAAGCTGTTACATCTGCAGTAGAAAATCAGAAACTTCTTCCCTCTAATTCTACAGTTTCTCTTTCTGCTGAAGGTATAAAAAGATTCCTCCATTGATCACTGCATTTTCTATAACACTAATTGCTAAAATTTAGCTTTGTAGATAAGGATGAGGAGAATTGTGATTGTGATAAGTCAACAGTGGAGGAAACTGAGGAGAAATGTGAATCTGAACCAGCATCATCTAAGGCGATTGTTGCTTCAACTTCAAGCTCATCATCTTTCAGATTTGGGATTTTAGATTTAGTATCTCAAATTGATCCAAAAAGTCATCCCCAACAATGGTGTGGTGGATTGTTAAGAAAATTAACAAAAGGGCCCTCAGCAAGCTTGCTTTCATTCAATCCTTGCCTCCCTAGCCTACCTTCCATTAAAAGAACCAAGAAAAAACCGAGTAGGAAACACACTCAAAGCATGTCAGAAATTCCCACCAGTTTTGATCCCAATTTGTATTGTTTTGAAGCTTCATGGACAATTTACTCACTTTCAGAACTCAAAGATGCAACTGACAACTTTAGTCATGGTTTGTAGTTTGTAACTTCTCTCTCTCTGTCTATATATATATATATATATATATATATATATATATATATATATATATATATATATATATATATATATATATATAATGAAAACAAATTCCTATTTTGGTTAACACACACTTTTTCATGATATTTTTACAGAAAACTTAATTGGAGAAGGAGGTTATTCTGAAGTGTACAAGGGTCATTTACAAAATGGACAAATTATAGCAGTGAAAAGATTAATCAGAGGTACACAAGAAGAGATGACATCAGATTTTTTATCTGAACTTGGAATTCTTGTTCATGTAAACCACCAAAATATTTCTAATGTTATTGGGTATGGAATTGAGGGGGGGATGTACCTTGTTCTTCCTTTATCACACCATGGGAGCTTAGCTTCTCTTCTTTCTGGTTAGTTTTTGAATTACATTTTTTCATTATGTTTGTTTAATAATATCATTTGATGATAAGTTGTTTTAGAACCATTTCAGGTCATAAAGAGAAACTTGACTGGAGTATTAGATATAATATTGCATTGGGCACTGCATCTGGGCTTTCTTATCTTCATGAAGGTTGTCAAAGAAGAATCATTCATAGAGATATCAAGGCAGCTAATATTTTGCTTTCTGAGGATTTTCAACCTCGTGTAATCCTTCTGACTTTATTATTTAATTTGGAATTTTTTTTTTTTTTGTGTGATTTACTCACAAACTTGTATTCGTTTTATCTGTTATAGATTGCTGATTTTGGGCTGGCGAAATGGCTTCCAGATCAATGGACTCACCTGAACGTGTCACAGTTTGAAGGGACATTTGGGTATATAAAATTATATATTATTTAATTAATGAATTTTTATAAAAAAATTTGTTTATATAAGTTGAAGGTTGTGTATTAAGCAAGTAACTACAGGTACCTTGCTCCAGAGGTTTTCATGAATGGGTTGGTGGATGAGAAAACTGATGTGTATGCTTATGGAGTCCTTCTGTTAGAGATCATAACTGGACGCCCCGCTTTGGATGAGGCACAGAAGAGTCTCGTTATGTGGGTATGTATTCACATTGTATTTATTTTTTTATTGGGTTAAAATGCAGGTGAAATAAATAAATGATTATTAATTTTTCTTTTTTGTTACAGGCTAGACCTTTAATACATAATAAACACATTGAGAAACTTGTTGATCCACATCTTGATGGTGAGTGTGAGTTGGAGCAGCTGAGCGACATGCTATGGATTGCTTCTCAATGCATCAACGACTGTCCAACTGAACGTCCACAAATGAGTCAGGTAGGGTAGGTAACATTTTGCATAATAATAAATTACGTCTTTCGTCCCTAAGTATAGTGATTTCTGCAATTTTCGTCCCTATTCCTTACAACATTACTTGCAAAAAATGGGTGAAACAAATTTGATGTTGTTTGTAAATTGTTGTAATGCAGGTTTACAGGATGTTAAGTGGTGATGAAGGGATTCCTGATAGCAAAAAGTTTATGAAATGGGCTGCTTTCAGAAGAAGAAAGAAGTCAACCGAGGTCTTTGAGGAACTACTCAAACTCAAAGATCTTTTACCCTCACCTCACCAAGCTGACGGAGTTTTAGAGGGTTAAATTGAATTTCATGATTTAAAAAGCATAAAGTACATACGTCGATTATTATTGAAATTCGTGTAATTTCTAACTTCATAATAAACTACTACCACATTCAGAGCCATTGTACTTTCATATTTATTGCTGTTGAAATCCCTGTTTCCTTTTATTATGTTTGAGAAATTACCATTCATTTTTTTTATATAAATCAAATCCAATTCAATCCCATTTTACAACAATACAATATATTAAATAGCAGCCAGGGCTGCATTTTATAAAAATAATTTCAGAATGATCCATCTTCAAGGTTTCTCCTACAAAACTGTGTTAAAATTGATCCTCTTGTATATTTATCTTCTAAAACCAGCTTGTTTCTCCCTAAAATCACCTCGTGGACCCCTGTTCATCTGATAATCTGGTGGTGGTGGGGTTGGTCCTTTCTTGTACCTATTTACCTCCACCGGTCTACTGGCGGCCTCAGGTTGATTTACACCCTGCCGCCGGTTGCCGCCACTTTCTGGTTCAAACTGTCTCCTTACACCACCAGGTGCTGCATACCTATTTTCCGGAACATTTACATTTGCTGACCTTGTGGCAGATGCATACCTATTTGATGATGTTTCTGGTGCAAACTTCATGGTGTCATCATAATTTTTGTTTTCAAAATCATCGACTGATTCAATTGGGTCTTGAGAAAGTGTATCATCCTCGGTTTCTGAACCAGATTCGTTTTGCTCTGGTGTTTCGGTGTTTGATGTTGCTAAAAGCTTCTTTTTGCCTGGACCTTTCTTCAATGGCCCAAATTTGACATGCCGAACAACAACGTATGCTTGTTTTGACTCCACTCTAGGGCCGCTTTCCACTAGAGAAAAATCATCAATCTGCCAAAATAAAACAATTTACTTATTCCTTTTTTAAAAATCAATTTCAATTAATGGGAAAAAATATGAAAATGTGCATACCAGAGCAGAAAGTCGTGATAGCAATCCTCCCAAATCCTGATCTTCAGTACCCACTGCCATACACTGGATAACAAAAACATAAACAATGAATATTTTTATAAAATTTTATCAACATTTGGTAATTGATATAATATAATTACTAAATTAGATACCTTGATTCGATGACCACGTTCAGCTAATCGCTTAACTGCATCTGCTTTTGTTTGCAAATCATTTTTATCCTACAAAAACAAAATCACTTCAGTTTCCGTATTCAAGGAGAAGAGAATCTAAGGAAAGGAAGGAACTTACAATTTTACAAGTAATTCGAACTTCTTTCAAGCCTCCTTTACGCAAAACCAAGTCAGACTGCAAAAAAAAAAATAAAAAAATAAAAAGTTAGAAACAAGAAAAGCAATATATTGACAATGGCAGTGTTGTAAATAGGGGAAGCAGTTACCTTCTTTTTTGTTTGTTCTTTTTCCTTTGCTTGTCTTAAGTACATTTCCCTGTTATAGTCCATGAGTTTGCAAACAGGTGGTTTACCATCTGGTTGAACCTAAAAAAAAAAAAATACACATAAATATATAACATCCAAAATGTTTTAAAAATAATATTTTTTTAACGTCATATAACAGTTATTACTTATTATAATTTATACCTCAACTAAATCAACATTCAGTCTCCTTGCACGTTCCAATGCTTCATGCCTTGACACAACACCATGTCCTGTAAATTTAGCATTATGCTAAAGATTATAAAATAAATAATAGAAATATAAAGTAAAATGATATGACCTTTAAAATGAATTCTAATCTTTTTACATTCTGAAAGTTGTATGAAGTACATGAATAAGTAGTAGACATACCTTCATCTGTCACAATTCTAACATACTGAGCAGATATTTGTTCATTCATTCGAGGACGCCCCTTATCCTTCTCATCATATTTTGGTTTGACCTAAAAAACCATTTCAATACAGATCTCCCAATCAACAAACAGAAAAGTCTATGTTGTAGTTAGTTTTGATGAAGTTGTCAATTGATTTGGACTTTTAGTTGATTCAAAGGATTAAATCAATATTATAATGTGTTCTACAGCGTAAATCTTGGAATAAATCACATATGTAAGATTATAGGGGAGTGAATACCTGAACAGGTGCAGCAAAGAATCTCACACAGTTGTTAAACTCAGATCCAGTTCTGTGAAAGGATGAATTTGGACCCTTGAGAACACCAACTGTAGTTCCTCTGATGATTGAAGAGGACCCATGAATCTGAAAGTAGCATCGTTTGAACTGATTTGATAAAGCTCTGAGCTGTGATTGTTTAGTCCGACACCAAAACATCACCATTCTTCTTCCTATGTCGCATCAATGAATCCAAAAATTAAGCTCACCTAAAGCTAATAAGATGTCCGATTCAAATGTTGAAGCTCAAAGCAAGTTTCGATTCCTATAGTCATTCCTTAAATCGCCAAACCAAATGGCACAAAAATCTCTTATCTTTTGAGTAATGGCACTACTGATGGAAAACTTCACTTCAACAGTTGAGATTTTCGGAAAGAAGAAAATTAGGAGGATCAAGAACTTTCGTAACCTGAGAGTGAGAGAACCGTATGTTTGATTAAGATTTGCAATCAACGAATACTTGTTTGAATCGTCTTCTCCAGAACCCAGGGCATCAGACGCCTCGTCTTCTTCGGCTTTAACTTCAATTCAGACTCCTCGTCTTCTTCAGCTTCAATTATCTGGCGTGCAGGCCGGCCCTAAACACATATTTATGAAACCAAAATAAAATTTTTAGGTTTTATGATGAAACAAATTCTCCAATAAATGCAACAAAAACACATATCGATTAGGGTTTCGTCATCACTGTGACAAACGGAATTGAAACAGGAAAATAAAAAAGGGGTATAAACAAACTAATTAAAAACCTAATTAAGATTCTGTTGGCTGCGATATGTCACTTGTACAGATAGTGGTTCGTTGACATGAAGATATAGAGAGATCAAATCCAATCGAATCAAGAAAAATTTACCAATAGAAGACGAAGATGGTTTTGCCGTGGCTATTTCCCTCCAGAAACCGAGAGTGGGGAGAGAGTTATGACGCGAACGTCGATTAGGAGGAAGATGGGGGTGGCAGTAGACTGGTGACGGAAACCATGAAAGTGTAATTTAAATTTGAGTATACTACAAAAATGTCTCGAAGTTTAAATAACTTTTGCAATCTTAGTCCCAAAAACTTTTGTTAATGTTTCGGTGAAAGTTAGGTATGAGAATTTGGTCTGGAAACTCGAGCCGAACCGAATTGGGCTCGAGTAAGCTATTCGAATCGAGTTTCGGGTATCTATATTATATTTATTTGGTTTTCGGGTTATTCGGTTCGGATTACCCAAATAATGGTTTATTTGGTTCTAAATACTCTACATGAATACGCATTCCTCATCCCATTTCTCTTCTTGACAGAAATCAAAATCACGATTCATACTTCTGTCATCGTCGTTCATAACATGGGAAAAAAAACCCTACACTCGTTCTCATCGTTTCAAAATCGACCAATCTTCTCAACTATTTCCAAACTCCAAATCACTTTTGTCAATCATTCCTCTTGTTTCAGACTTTCAAAAATCGACCCTTCCTATTTTCTCTAATGATTCATGAATTTCTACTTTTTCTGGTCATGAAAAATTAGGCTCAAACTCATGAAACTCAAGTAAGAAATTAATTCTTATTATATTAATCTACTATATAAATGCTATTTATTTCAATCTGTTATTGTGTTATGTTAGTCTTTGAATGTTTTACATTAATGTATAAATGTACATTGTTATTCTATTATTCGAGTTATAAAACCCTAATACGGTTTATTCAGTTTTTTTTCGGTTATATTAGGTCTTTAATCATATTGTACATGTTATTCGGGTTATTCAGGTAATAACTGAACCGAACCGATTAATACCCGAACCGATTAATACCCGAACCTAACCGAACATGTATTGGTTAATCGGTTCGGTTTGCGTTTCATGCAATTGCCCTTATTCAGCTTTCGGGTTATTCGGGTTTGGATCGGCTCGATCCAGTTCCAACCCGAATAACATCCCTAGTGGAAGCCATGAGGAAGGAGATGTGAATGTGATTGCTTGCAATGATTATTTTCATGTGAGGGCCTTTGCAATCAAGCTCGTATACGGTGCCAATCGTGATGTGTCTAATTTCTCAATAAAGGAAGCTTTAATCATGTATAACCAAGGCACTAACGTTGATGCTAACATATCTATTTGAGGGAATATAGACTTTTTTTTAGAACGACTAACACATACTTATTAAATCAAACTCCTAAACTACATCTTTATCCACTACGGGACTTGAACCCTCTACCTTCTATGGAGGGACATATTTTCAAACGCTTGATACCGCAGGAAAAGAATTAGAGGTATCACAAGAAAATATTATGATGTTAAGGTTAGTAAAGGTTTCAAGATAAAAGGTACAGAGAACAAGATGTTAGAATTTTTGTTCTACCATGTGCATAAAATAGGGATTTGTATTTATATTTGTTAGATGAGACCAAAAGGAACAAATACCAAAGTGGCATGTTTTCTAACTTCTACCAGAAAAGAAGTAACGATAATATAAAAAAGGTTTAGGATAAAACATATTTAATGAAGATTTTTTATGGGGTTTCGTATTTATAGTTGCTAGATGTGGACAAAAGTAACGAATACCAAAGTTGCTAATTGTCCAACTTTTGCCAAAAAAAAAAGTACAATAATATAGAAGATGATATTAGGGTTTATGTTCACATACCTTATGCCTAGTATGCGGTAGAGTGAGAGCCTTCATAGTTGTTATATAAAGACAAAAGGAACGAGTGCCAAAGTTGTCAATTGGCTAGCTTTTGCCAGAACAATGAGATAATATGATTTTATGGAACTTCGGATCAGACCCTTAAGAAAAATTATGAGACGTTGAATGCATTGGGTGCCTTTGTCTTTTAGGTATATCGGGCAATGTATATGAGTTCGGTCTCTAGCATTAGTGTATTAGGGACTACATCATCGAGCACTTCCCAAAAACCGTAATACGAAATTCTACATAGGTAACATAGGTTAGGATTGAGTTTTTAAGAGAATTGTCATTGTAACTCACAATAGCCACATGAGAGAATTCACATTTTAACCGACAATAACCATATAATAGATGGGATATACGAGATTTACTTTTGAAACTAATTAAAAGGAGTATCGCTCATCGGGAGTGAATGCTTCTTTTTCACAATAAATACAATTGATGCAAAATTGCAAATCTTTATATACCTTCCCTTTCCTTTTCATGCATAGGACCGAATCTTCAAGCTTCTAGTGTACTCGGTAGATGCGGAAGAGTGACCCTTGTTGGCATCGAATAGGTGCATAATGGATTTGCCCTAGCAAGTCTGCGGTTCTAGTTTTCTACTGATGACGACATATCTCCAGCCATGGCCCACCACGTCCATCACAGAACGCTGACTCTAAGGAGGAGGCGTAGGTGTTAAGGTCTTTCTTTTCACCTCAAAATCATTCTCTTCCCCGCTAATCAACCACCCAACTGCCGCCACCAACCGCCACCAACCATCACCAACTTAGGTCTTTTCCCCCAATAATTACAATCAAATGCATAATCCCCCTCCACCGTCCTCACCATCCCCACCCTCACCACCTCAACAACCACCGTCTTTGAACATGGACTCGATCGACGAGTCGTCAACTTTGATTTGGGACTGGAGTCAGTTCCTGGATTTCAACATTGACGATCACTTACCCTTACCCGGAGAAGAATCCAACCACTCATCCGCGATTCCAACATCTCAGGAGCTCTATCCGATTGACAATCCTCAGGTAGAGCCGGTACCCGACTCGTTTCCGGTCAATTCGACTTCTAATACTAACGATAGGGTTCGGAAACGGGATCCAAGGATGGCATGCTCCAATTTTCTGGCGGGTCGCATCCCTTGCGCCTGTCCAGAGCTTGACGCGCTGCTGGTGGCGGAGGAAGAAGAGGCCGCTCCTGGAAAGAAAAAGTCCAGGTCAACGACGGCGAGAACGGCGTCAAGTTCCAGATGTCAGGTTCCTTCTTGTGAGGTGGATATCAGTGAGCTCAAAGGATATCACAAAAGACACAGGGTTTGTCTCCGATGTGCTACTGCTACTACTGTGGTGCTTGATGGCCTTAATAAGAGATACTGCCAGCAGTGTGGGAAGTAAGTTCTACGATCATTTCAAGGCTTCCAATCAAATGTTCATTATCATTTATTCATTCATATGGACCAAAATATAGAAGGTTATACAACTTCATGTGTATTTGGCAATTCAGAATTTTTTACTGCAGGAATGAGGTGAGTTTTGTAATAGGCATTTCGGTATTGGAAACTTAGCTGAGCAACCACCTTAAAAATTCTATAACAAGAACAATATAATCTTTCTTGTACAGGAAATAATTGTAAGTCAAGATTGACATTGATCTTATCCTCAGTAGCATGCTAAATGGGCTCTCTTCTGTAGATTCTACTTATATGTTCTTTGATTTAAGGAAATAGAGATGCTTCATTGGAACTAATACAATATTGATCCTGATGTCTGTCAATATATAAGATTAATATGAGAGCTAATTCTCTTTAGATTATGATATTACCAGAACTTGTAAATTCTGTAGGATAACTATCTTTCCATGATATCTTGATTTCAAGTACCATAAGTATATGTTGACAAACTGAGCATGTTGTATGTAGGTTTCATATCCTATCAGATTTTGATGAAGGCAAACGTAGTTGCAGAAGAAAATTAGAACGCCACAATAACAGGCGTAGAAGAAAACCATCAGACTCCAAGTCATCTGCACTTCAATCAGCAGATTATGATGATGCTTATGATGAAGCTGGAAAAGGTGGTTGACACTAAGAACATCATATGATAATGATATGATATCCCATGTGTTAATTCTTTTTGGATTACTGAAGTAATTTTTATGGTGTAGCAACCAAATGTACAACTAGTGAAGCAGCAGGAGAAGAGAAATCATTAATAGCACCTGGAGTTCATAATTCCTTACTGGGCCCCACTAATGCCCAAATCATCCACAGTGATAGCATCCCATCTCTAGCTGTATCTGGTGAAACTCAAACAGATGAAGAGAAAGAAAGAGGCAACCATTCTCCATCTTATTGTGATGACAAGAGTGCCTTTTCTTCTGTGGTAGGTTCTTTATAAATATATATATAAAAAAAACTAATTTTTATGTGATAATTTGATATATTATTTATTGAATTGTAGTGCCCAACTGGTAGGATCTCATTCAAGCTCTATGATTGGAATCCAGCAGAGTTTCCTCGTAGACTTCGACACCAAGTACTAATATCAATAGCATTTGAAATACTTGTATTTAACTGTTTATCAGATAATTGATGTTTGTATATATATGGTTTTACAGATATTTCAATGGTTGTCCAGTATGCCTGTGGAGTTGGAAGGGTATATTCGTCCAGGATGCACAATCTTGACCATATTCATTGCAATGCCTACAGTTATGTGGGTGAAGGTGAGAAGATTTTTTCTTCCACTTTGGATTAAAATGTCCAAACTTTATCCTATCAAAATCCCATAAACATTATTATTTTTAACTCTTGAACAGTTAAATGAAGATCCGGTTGTATGTATACATGAGCTCCTTTCTTCACCAAGAAACTTACTTTCAGGACGTGACACATTTTTTGTTAACCTGAACAGCATGATCTTTGGTGTCATGAAAGGTTTCTTCACCTCCATATCTTCTCTTTTAATATTATGATTTTATACGTTATTCCAATATTTAAACTGTTTTTGACTTTTTGGGAATGCAGGTGGAAGATCTGTGATAAAAATTAAAACAGGTGAAAAAGCACCAAAGCTTCATTATATTGAGCCTACATGCTTTGAAGCCGGAAAACCCATAGAGTTTTTGGCATGTGGAAGTAATTTACTTCAGCCCAGACTTAGGTATTTACACAATTGTCTTATTTCATTAATTAATTATTATAAAAAAATAAAATAAACTTATAACATTTAAAAAACTACAGGTTTTTAGTATCTTTTGCTGGAAAGTATATGACAAATGAAGCAAGTGTTTCACCATCATGCAACCAAAGTGAAACCTCTACAACAAACTTAGATCATCAGTTACTGAAAATATCTGTCCCTCATACTGAATTGGACGTTTTTGGCCCTGGATTTATCGAGGTTAGCTTCAGATTATATTTTTACAAAAAAAAAAAAAATGTTAATTTGTTAATTTATATATTTGTAATTTTTGAAGGTTGAAAACGAATCCGGGCTGTCCAATTTCATTCCAATTCTGATTGCGGATGAGGAAGTGTGTTCAGAGATTAAAATCATGCAGATGAAATATTATTCAAAAGATTCAGAGTCTATTGCTGTTTTTAGAGTTAAACAGAGCAAGTTCTCTGAATTGCTTGTGGATATGGCGTGGTTATTAAAACAGCCAATTGTAGAGGAAATAGAATGTGTGATGATGTCATCACAGCTGCAAAGATTCACTTGTGTTCTTGATTTTTTAATCGAATACGAGTCCACTACAGTTTTGAAGAGGATATTAAAGTGCATAAACATGAGAATTATGAAAAATGAAAGTGATGGGATGCTGATTCAGGGAACTGTGAATCATGCTACAGAAATTCTTCATCAGAGACTTAACAAAAAAGTAAACCAAGAAGATGAGATGCTTCCTTTTGTGTCAACAGTTAATCAGGTATGTTTGTTTTCATGAAAATCTATTATTCTTTTACAAAATTATTGTGTTAAATACTTGTTTATGCAGGATATGGTAGTAGCAAACAGAATGGAAATTCCAACTTCCATGGACAAAAGCGAAAGTGTTTCACTTTTAAATGCGGAATACATCATGAGTGTGACACCTGGCAAGGAACAACACCCTGTGGGACCCACAAACCGGATATTTACTTATAACACCAATAATAGTAGTAGATTATTTCCTACCCGGCCTCTCATCCTTGTGGCTACTGTGGTTACCTTATGTTTTGGTATTTGTGCGGTGGTTTTCCACCCTCACAAGGCTGCTGCAATTGCAATAACTATTCGTAGGTGTTTATTTGATGACAAATAGTCTTTTTAGTTTTATAAATCTTGGACCCATTTGAGGGCTAGTTTGTAAATTCACTGTTGTATGTTAGATTAACCTAGAATATGAGTTAGTCTATAGAATGTTATGTTTTGGTTGTCGTGTATCTGGTTGAAAAGATTTTATTTTTTGTTTGTAGGTTCAGATGACTGCAAATAAGGTAGTGTGTATAAACAAGTGATTAAACGAAATAATAATTAATGACATGATTAGGATCACTATGTCGAAGAAATATCCAATATGATTATGGCATCCATAATGGTAGCTTTTTTAGGTCAAATCAGGATAAGAGCGTTTTCCAAATCAATGGCTTCTTGTTGGAATGCGGAGTTACAAGCTCAAAACATTGTTTTTTTTAAGCTTAGTGTGAATATATAAAAATATATATATATATATAACAAAACCCCCGAGATCATATTTATGTGGAGTAGAGTGAGGTAAGATGTCGACAATCGTGCTTCCTTCAAGTATACATAGTCAATGATTGTTAACCTGAAAATATGATAAACAAAGAGGGTGAGAAATGTTTTGCACAGTACACCATACATAGGTAAATCATATTACAAGCATATGGATCAGAAAACTAGCAAAAATAGAAAACAAAGAAAAAGCAAGTCAAATATGTGTAAAAAAGAAATACATGAATACATCGTGATACAAACATAAGAACACGAAACATTCATCAACACTATAGTTCTAAACATAAAACATACAACACCTATATAGATGCTAGGTTAGTCAACTATCGTGATAGTTAGCCATCACATCCTTCTATATGAGGTTATATCTTAAAGTGAAAACTCATTCATATCCATCATCACACTATCTTCGTACTTCCTTTTAGGACGTTTCTTTCTCCTCATCTTGCTATCAATCATCATTGAATCAACTCTCCTAAAGTGATGTTGATGGTGGCCTCCTTCGAACACATCCATATCATCTTAATCATCATTCCCTTAATTTCCTAGTAATTCGTGACACTCTCAACAAATTTCTTATTAACCTCATTTAGTATCTTGTTAAGGTTCTAAAACAAGTCCACCATCAACCATCATATAAAAAATTTAGAAACTTATAAATGTATATTTTGAATTTATAAATAAAAGTTTTAAATTTGATAACATTTAGAAAACTTAAAGTGTTTTTTTTTATAAATAAAGTCTCCATGGTTAAAACAATCATTTTTTATGGTTAAACCAAAAAAAGAAAAAAACTGCATATTTTTATGGAATTTGTCTTAGATAAATTGAAAATTAGAAATTTGGTAATATTATTTTATGTATTAAAAATATGCTTATATAGGATATGTTTAATTTTAAATATATTGATGAATTATATAGAAAATGAATATATATATATATATATATATATATATATATATATATATATATATATATATATATATATATATATATATATAATTTAAATTTGAGAAAATGTCCTTGTAGCACAATAAACTTTTGTTGTTTATCCAATTTGGTCAATAATGTTTTTTTTTTTTTTTTTTTTTTTTTTTTTTCTTTCGTTCAATAGGTCACTAAACTGTTATTTTAGCTATTAAATAGGGGAATGGTTCAAATTTATCTTGGTTTCATCGGTTACTAGGGCCGTTCCAAACCAATTTGAAGTCCGGGGCAAAATAAAAAATGAGGCCCTCATAATGATTTTTTTGTTAATAAAATGCAACATCTCGGAAAATTTTATTAAATTAAAAATTATTACAATAAGACTCTTTATGCAATAATAGTTACTTTATTTACGTGTATTTTGTTTCAAGATCTACAATTAGTACAATAACAAATAAAATTTGCAATTGCAAAGTCTCTAAAAGATATTCATAGAGCATTTACATTGCTTATAAATTTTTAGTAAAAAATAATAAAATCATATTTGATTGAATTCTAGAATTCAAATTAACAAAAGTGCTTAGTTACGTAAAGCTTAGATATAAATCAGTGCTAATAACAAAAAACTAATATTAAAGTATTTTAACTAATAACAATAATATTAATACTTTAAGGGAAAAAAAACTACAGGATGACCTTTAGCCAAACTCCAGTGATATGAATAGAATATATGGAAATCGTTGGTCCCCAAGCCTTAAAAAAGTGACTTTTAGCTAAAATGAAGGTTCGAACACCACACGTGTAACATAATCACTGACGCGTCTAATCCAAATCAACTAAAAGTAGTTCTTTCTAGTTATTTTTGGCATTGTTGTTTTTATATCAGCTAAAAACTATATATATATATATATATATATATATATATATATATATATATATATATATATATATATATATATTAATCATTATTTGTAGGGGCCCCGATATTTGGTGAGGCCTGTGACGGTCGCCCAGCTTGCCCACCCCTTAGGACTGGCCCTGCCGGTTACCTTAGGTTATGTGGCTTTTTTTTTTTTTTAAAATCAAAATTCAATAGTGGATCCACGTTAGTGTGAGTGAAAGGGACATCGTCGTTTCTAGGCATATTGATCCTAAGATTATATATCCTCAATTGAGCCAGTCCTTTCCACCGTTTCCGGTGCTTTTAGTCATAGTTCATTATGTTGTCGATGTGCTTTTGTGGTGGCATAGAGGCTTGCCGATTGGTCGGTCCGGTCAAATTCCAAGAACGGATTCTTGATGTTCAACCCATAAACGGAGCTAGAAGGAGCCCAAACAATCGACAGATATGGATCTACGTTTTTTGAAACTTCTAAGAGATTCACATATCCGCTAGAAAGGAACAATGTCAAAAAGATTCGTCAACAACTTGTTGTCATTCAGATTTTAGTTTGGATTCTCCATGGTGACATTGTTCTCTACCTCTGCCTAGGTCTTTGGGTTCAAGATTTTAGTTTTAGGGTTCAAATTCTTCAATAGCTTGTTTAGGGTGGTACTCGGAAGTAAGCTTCAAAGTTTGGCAAGATGATTATTGATGCGATCTTGACGTCGTCTTTCAGCTTCACTGTGGCTCTCTAAAGCTGCTAAAGCTTTAGTATCCATGATCTCTTGAGATGTCATCTTACCTGTAACGCCAGTAGATCCGGGCTAGTCAAGTTAGAGATAATAGAGGTCGAAAACGAATTTTTGACAAAATATTATTTAGAATAAATAATATTAACCAAGTTTTACAATACATCTCAAGGGTTCCGTACATATAAAGAACGTCGAAATCCGAGTTATAACGAACAAATTATGGTCCGTTGAAGTTTTACGGCAAAACCGACACGACACAGGGAGACGTAAATAGTGAATTTACGATGGAGAACTTTTTAGCCTTAGAAATCTAAACAAAAGTTATAGTATACGTTAAACCGAGAACATACAAAAAAAGAACGCCCAAATTTAACTTCGTATGAGGACGTTATGAATTTTCTAAGATTTGGATTAGCTGTACACAACCCGAAACTCGAATTTTAGAACGAGCGGTTTTTAGCCTACGTGAACTAAATGAGAATTAAATATCTGATTAATAAGAACTCAACGGTAAAAAGACAGACGAAAACAGAGTACGTATGTAGAAGTTATGAATTTTACGCGAACATTTAACAGTATAATCTTCTTTTACTGCTAAATTTAATATCGGTCGAGAATTAGCTGATGGATTCAAAATGAAAGTTGTAGATCTTATTTTTGCCTACGCGTGGATATAAATAACATCAAAAACGGAGCTCGTATGTGAAAGTTACAGATTTTAGAATTCGAAAGTGTATTGTGCGAAAATAGGTGACGTGACACAATCTTGGTCGTTGCTTTTTCCCCAAGTCTTGCCACCAGATTGGTGACATGTGGCACCAAGTTCAGTCATATTTCACCCTATAAATAGAACCTATCCAACCCTCATTTTCTTCACATATTTTTCATTTTTTTTCTCTTTACTCTCTCTAGAACCTCTCTTTAGCCCCGAACACCCCCCACCCCCCCCCCCACCCCGCGCGCGCGCGCGAAAGCCTAGGGAACCTCCCTAACATGAGGTGGAAGCCCCGGAGTGCTCGACAGCTCTGAGAAGAAGAGCTTTTCGGCTCGGGAACGCTGCTCCAAGCAAAACCCAGTTTTCTATAAAACCCGCTGTAAGTGAGCTACCCCTACGCTATTTTTAATATAGCTTTTATTTAATTATAGTAACGTGGTTAGGAACTTATAATAAGTACTTGGGCTATCATTATGAGTTATATAATTATTGTTTAACGCTTATATAATGGTAATAATAACTAGACTATTAATTTGTCTCGACAAATAATAGACTATGTAACATCCCGGAATATCAAGAGTAGAGTTGAAGAGCTAAAAGTGAAAATATATAAGGGCATCTCGGCGAGTCCATGGGTGGACTCAGCGAGTAGGGTCGCGACTTTGGTCGCGTGTTAAGTGGTCTACTCGGCGAGTCCAAAGATGGACTCGGCGAGTAGGCACTGAGTGGAGAAAACCCTAAATCCGGAGGATGAACCCTATTTAAAGGACATTATACCCTCTCCCCAGCCTCTTTGATCTCCCTTGAAGTACAAAAACCCTAGATATGTGATTGTGGAGGATTTGAGTGCATTTGGAGCTTGGGGAAGTGGTTGTTGAAGAAATCTTGAAGGAGAAGAGACTTGGATCAAAGGGCTTTGCAAGGATTCAGATTAACCTTCTCTTGGAGCATCCTTTTGAGGTATTACTTCATTGTTTGAGCTGCTATTATCTAGATTCATCATTTTTGGAGGTGTTAGAGATCATATCTTTTGTTGTATTGGATTTTAGAGGTTAGATCTGAGGTTGCTACCTCAGATCTGGAATGGAGGAGGGTTAGAATGCATAAAGGTCCCTGTTTTTGAGTGATTGATGGAGCTATCTTGTCCCAAAACCCAAACCCTAGAGTGAAAACGCCTAGATCTTCTTAGGAGGGGTAGATCTATGGTTTGGATCATCTGCATGGCTTGGAAAGCCTCTGTATGGATTCAGACCCGGTGGTACTCAGCGAGTCACATGGGTGGACTCCGCGAGTTGGAAGAGCAACTCGGCGAGTTGGATGAAGATGGCCTGGAACTCGGCGAGTTGTAAGAACAACTCGGCAAGTAGGTTGAAGATAGTCGTAGACTCGGCGAGTCTGTTCTTGGACTCGACGAGTCTGGTCGTAGGGTCCAAGTTTCTTTTGGATAGGCTGTGACTCGGTGAGTCAAGGGATGACTCGGTGAGATGTGTGCGTGTGGACTCAGAGTTGTTGGACTCAGCGAGTCTCGGGGTGACTCGGTGAGTAATGTCAGTCAGGTGTAGACTTTGACTTTGACCAAGGGTTGACCTGTTGATTTCCAGGGGCATTTTGGTAATTGTTGAATATTGTTGTAAGTTTAGTGTATTGGTGGTTGGCGAGTGGTGGAGATCGTACCAGTAGTTGGAGCAGCTTGAGTTATCCGTTCAGCCGACAGTTTTGAGGTGAGTTATCCTCACTATATCAACATGGTCTAAGGCACCAAGGTCGGCCCTTTATCGGATTGAGATCTGGGTATCTGTTGTTATGTTATTGCTTTGATATGTTTGCATCCTGGTAGTTAGGATGGTATTCGTTAGAGACCTGGTTAAGATCAGTATCCTGGTATATAGGATGATGCTATGCTAGTGACCGGTTAGGTCGGTATCCTGCTTAAAGTATGTTGTGTTACGTGATCTGCTAGATCGGTTTGATTAAATATGAATTGTTATGCGATTGTATGTTTAAGTGCACGTGGTTGTTTAGACTGGAGTTGGGTTGAGGCGGGTCCTGCTTCGTGTTGTAGGCCACGATACCCAGGGCGGACCGGTTGTACCGAAGGCCCAGCGAGTGGTCCGGATAGGCTGTAGGCCCCACGAGGGTGGACCAGACTTGCCGAGGCTCGGAGAGTGGACCAGGCCGACTGAAGGCCCGATGCGGGCGGACCAGTCATACTGTAGACTCAAAGAGTGTACCAGGTGGGTTGAAGGCCCGGTGCGGGCGGACCAACCACACTGCAGACTCGAGGGACATGACTAGACTCAGAGGGTGGACCAGGTGGACTGAAGGCCCGACACGGCGGACCAGTCTCACAGTAGACCCGATATGCATGGCTGTTCTGTGATTTGTTATGATATGTGTATGGTATATGTGGTTGGTATTTTGGGGGTATCTCACTAAGCTTTCGGGCTTACAGTTGTGGTTTAATGTTTTTCAGGTTCTTCAGGAGACCGTGGCAAGGCAAAGGCGTGATCGTACCGCTCCTCGTGTTTATGTTTTATGATATGGACTTGGGAATACTCTGATAATAAATGTATTGAAAACCTTTTTGTAATAACTTAATGAATTGGGATGTTTTTGAAAAGTTTAAATTTTGTTGAAATTTTGGTCGTTACAGACTAAACTCTAGTGGTAATAACAGTAGGTTTCGTCGAAGGAAATTATTTTTAAAAAGCGAAGTGTTGTCTGAGTTCGGAATCACCACCTTTTCAAGTGAGTGGATGACCCCTTTCATCTTACACATAGATATGAAGTATTTAATATAAATTACGTGTTATGTGTGCATATTGTCTGAATGCTTACTGTCTATGCTGGGTGAAATATTTTTATATACGTTTAAATGATTTAAATTGTATATGTATTTTATATCTATAAAATGTGTTGGGTAAAACATGGGTATATGTAATAGTTGTTGTGTGACCAAATAAAATAATGAGAGACCTCGATATAGATGTTACTGATGATCCAGTCATCTAGCAGAGTATAGATGACGACCACAGACTATTTTAGGCAGTCGAGTGGAACGATAGCAAACTCGCAACCTGTATGTGTTTATTTGAATTGTGTGCTCACCAGCAGTACTCCATCCCCCACATGGTTTCCTTATTTGACATGAATTGTTGAGAAACCCCCAAAGCATGTGCTGTCACCCTGATGGAAGTCCTTAGACTAGGTCCCTTGGGTTAGATGTTTTAGGGACGGAAAGTGATGATAACGGAAACGGGTAATCGGGTTTGTTTGGTTTGATAAAGTTAATAAACTTATTTATTGTGGGTTGAAAACCCTATGTACTCACTAGGTTTCCCAACCTGACCCGCTCAGTTTATTTATATCACATGTGTTGATATGAAGTCACATTACACTGAGAGATTAAGGAAATATAAATCACTAGTGATAATGAATGTAAGTTCTGTTTATGCTTATGTTTCTGTATTGACGATCACATCTCAAATGTTTTAAAATGAATAAAAATAGTTTTCTTCGGAAATGATTTAATAACGTATTTATCATGTTTTACTGGGAACAAATCCCGCAACATTTTTATTAAAAGAGGTACTCTGATTCTATAAAGCTTAAAAAAATCGGTCTTTTCTGACCGTGAAAATTGGGATGTCATATTATCCATTTCAATTGAAGCCCAAATGACAAAGACCATGGTTGAACCATTTGACCAAGTGTCTCATATATAAACTTCAGGTGGTTAAGGTGGTGGTCTAATGAACCGTATTCGGTTTTCGGTTTTGACCCAGTGTCATCTTAATCGGTTTTTGGTTCTAGTTCCAGTTCGGTCCGGTTCCAAACTGATTTACATCCCCAAGCAAAACCACATTCTCATAATCACTGTTAAAAAAACCCCAAAATCGATGTGACAAACCTTCTATAGATTTCGCAAAAGAACGGGATGAACTCGAACCTGCGTTTTCTTCTGTTACAGGATCTAGTAAATTAGGAACATCAACACACATATTGCTTCAAACGATGTGATAAACGCCTACTATTCACCACCGTCTACAAAGACAAAAGAAAGTAACCACCGTAGGCAGTCGTTGCTCTTAGGGCATGTTCTAGTTAAGACATTGCTGTTGACAAGATCAACCAAATGGTCCATGAGGTTCTAGACAGGCCCAACCACGATGAAATCATTGGATGCATTGTGTTCAGTTGCAAGGAAGGGAAAAAAGGGCAAGACTGCATCTATAAACAACGTGAAATAAGGGGAGTGCAGAAGTCAGCTGGAGGTCGGAGGAGGACATGTCAGTCGGAAGATGATAATAAGGGGAGGAAACAAAGAGAATGGTGAGACATGCACGTCGGTTTTCACATATTGATTCTCTACAATGATGAATGAAGCGATGAATTGAGAGTCAGAGGTGTATGGTGGTGTTGAACTGAGTGTTACTAATGAAAAAGAAGTGTTTCAGTTGTAGGATCAATTTTATAACAAGAAATAAAAGAAAAGCTAATTAGATAAAAAAAATATTTTAAATTTTTAAAAAAATAGAAACACAATGTGTACTAAATGTTACCGGTGAAACCAAAATTAAATTTAATGGTTTCCTATTTAATAGATAAATCGATACTTTAGAAACCTATTTTGAAAAAATAATAATAAAAAAAAATGATGATCAATTCAGAACAAATCCAAACTTATTTATGAGGCATTTGAAAACATACAAACAATACATTTTTTCATTTATAATTTATAACATAGTACTTCATTTTATTTTACATATTATTATTATTATTATTATTATTATTATTATTATTTTTTTTTTATTTTTTTTATTTTTTTATTTTTGTTAAATTACAGCAATGGATAATCGATGGAGTTCAAGTGAAGACTAAAGATTAAAAATTTAAACTATAAAAAGTTACCTTGTTATAAATTTATAATGAGACGAATTGAAGTGCATGAAAATAGTGACATTTGGTTTAAGACCTTGTACTTGTGGATATGGAAGTTAAAACGGCCCCCACCATCGATGGCCGTTGACTTTTGACCACCTCCTCCACTTCAGCATGACCGGCCGGTATTTCAGCTAACCATTCCTTTCTTTGTTTGCTTTGCGTCTTCATTCCACCATAATTTTATAGATAAATATTAGACTTCCATTCTATCTCCTACACGTATCCTCCCTCCACTTTCTTTTCTGCTTCTGCAACATCAATTTTGGTAAGCCAGTTGCTATTTCTCTTCCATGGTTTTGATTGATTAGGGTTTATCTTTGTTTTGATTAAACTAGCTGCTGTTCATGTTTGCATATTCGTTTATGGATACGCTGATTGTTCTTTTGAATTTTGACTATTGTTACTTACTTCTTTTGAATTCGATTATCATATTTGTTGATTGTTACTTGGGTATTGATCGTTGCTAAGTATAATGAAGAGGGGATTATTTAAACCGATTCTTTGTGCGATTTATCGTTTTCCTCTGAATCACTGAACAAATGGAACACGATGCGATTTATGCCGCCTTTACACTTCTATTCATAATTATGCTTATACATGAAGAAAGGACTAACATCGTTTCTGAAATAATTGATAAGGGACTTTACGTAACATCTCCATGGATTCATACTCTGCTAAACGAGCTGTGAACTGGGTTAGTGCCCTTAGAAAGGGATCAGGTCCTTCTACACGCGATACTAATGGCACTAGAGATGAACCTGAACCTATTCAATTCTGCAATCGAATTGGATGCAGTGGCAGATTAAACCACACAAAACATACGCCAAATCAAATCGTAAGTATCCCTAAAAGGCCTTCCTCTCGATCTTCAAACATCAAGGAAGTAGTGACAAACGTGAAGAAACCTCTCCACGAATCCAAGAAGAAGCTATCTTCTAAGCCTGAAATTGAACAACTTAAAACTTCAACAACTAATCATAAGTCAAAATCCAAAAGCACTGAGTCGAATGGTAGAACAAATGGTCAAAAACCTGGTCTTGCAAACTATGATGCTCAAATTGGTTTAGCTAGGAGAAATACAGTAAAGAAAAGATCCACTGAAGGAGAAACAAGTTCATCTAGAGGCAAGAAGACAAGTGAACCATTATCTGTAAGAACTCGGAGATCTGTAAACCTAAATGGAAACAATCAGTCTGTGGTTCAGTCTAATGGTGAAACTTCATCAGATCATGGCTTATCTAGCATGATGACTGCTGGATACAATGTTGATGCCATTGCAAATGTAAGTTCCTTAGGTTATATCAAGTTACAATTTCTTAATGAGAAATGTTAGAAAGAATTGATTTGTGGTTTTCAGGTATTACTGGCACTTGAGAGAATCGATCAAGATGAGGGGTTAACATACGAGGTAGTGATTCCATTTGTTTTTTTAAAGAAAAACAAATCCAAAATACCTGTAGTTATTAACCATATAATTTTTTTTTCATATTTGCAGCAAATTCTATCTTTTGATGGAAATTCATTCCTTGGTGGCTTCAATTTGTATGATCAACACAGGGACATGAGACTAGACATTGATAACATGTCCTATGAGGTTTTCTGCTTTTTCTATTTCTTCCATTTAAGCCCAAAAATCTATGGAAAACATGAATCTTGCATGATTTTTCTAACAGGAACTATTAGCATTAGAGGATGAAATGGGTATAGTGAGCACAGCATTATCTGAAGAGGAATTATCAAAATGCCTTAAAATTAGCATATATGAACCATTGCAAATTAAGGATTCAAGAACAATAACCAGTTGGTGTTTGGATGAATCAAAATGCAGCATCTGTCAGGTGATGCTTCTTAAAAATCTTTTCTTTTATTTATATCATTTAGCTGTTATAATGATGTAATAGGAAAAAAATGAAATTAAAATGTTGTAATAAACAGATGAATGAAAATATGTTGCTCTTTCTTTCAGGAGGAGTTCATAGCAGGAGATGAAATAGGAAGAATGGGATGTAACCATGGTTACCATGCTGTGTGTGTAAACCAGTGGCTGCAGTTAAAGAACTGGTGCCCTGTTTGCAAGGCCTCTGCTAAACCATGAGACTCTTTGGTAAATATGTAAAATTTCTTTGTACAAAATCGTCTTTTCATGTCTTTTGTACATACATATTTGGATTCAAAAGGGTAATACAGTAATAAACTTAGGTTTCTTAGCTTTGTGAACTTTAATTACATCATTTTATTTAATAGGAAGAAATGAAAGTAAAATGTTGTAATAAAAACCTTTATTTATAAACACTTATGGTTACTTACCATGATCGGATCTACATCACCTTATTATCATAATTACATTTCCACCTATTTAAAATACCTATACAGATTTTTTGATGCATACACAACAATCAACACAGATACAAAAACAAGCAATGGTTTTCCTGCATTGGTCATTGAACTCAATCGCATTGACCTTGAACTTGACATGGTCTGTGGTGGGTGCACCGGTTCTTGAGCCACCACGGTTGGTGGTTCATTGGGTGCACCAGTTTTGGGTTGTGGTCTTTGTTTTGTTGGTTCGGTTTTGACCGGTGTTGTGATGTTTGGGATCTCAATGTTTTTTGCCTATAAAAAACGATAAATAGTTGTTTAAAGAATGATGTAGTTTTTATCGATTTTTTTGACACAAACTATAATGAAAAGGAAAAGGAAATGACTTACCAACTTCTTGAACTGTAAATCGTACAAGATGTCAATGTATCGCTGCTTCGCTTGCTTATTCTCTTTGTTTAGTTGCTTCCAAAAGCCATACATCGACCCCATGTTCAACACCTTGTTAGCATAGATCTTCCATGTGTAGCTGAAAGAACCAAACAATTAAACATGATTCAATTCTTTGAGTTGCACACATGGACTCATCTTATCCTGGTTCGGTCCGGACCAGTAAAGACTTTATCACGGTCCACAAAAGTTTGGTCCGGACCGAACCAGATAAAGTGTGGTTTGTGGTCCAGACCAGATGAAACCTAGTCCGGACCAGATGACACTTGGTCGGACCAATGCTATGACCACATTTGATTGGACCTCATTTTTGGGTGTGATTCAACTTACCACTCGTAAATTCGTTGAAGTCCAGCTTGAGACAACCGATCCCAATACTCAACATCCACTTTACACTTGGTAAAAAAATCAGCAATCTTTTCACTCGATTCATCTCCGTTATTCGGGTCAATATGAAACCCTGAAACACCATCAACCACAATTTCCGCGGGCCCACCTTGGTTTGTCACAAAAGTCGGGAGCCCACAATTCATTGCTTCAATAACCGTCAGCCCAAAAGCTTCATACAACGCGGGCTGCACAAAAGCCCCTTTAGTATCAGCAATACACCGATACAGTTCCCCATTACGGGTCCTATCATTTTGAGCCGCTATCCATCTCATTTGGCCCTTAAGTTTATATTTTTCAATCAATTCATGCATTTTCTTGATTTCCGCCATTTCTTCTCTATCTTTCGATTTTGATGGATCAAAAAAACCCGCAACAACAACCAAATTTACAAGACTTCTGAGTCGTTTATTCTTCCCGAACCACTCGGTTAATCCAGTTATATTCTTCACTGTATCGAGCCTCGCCATTGAAAATATTATCGGTTTTGTTCGGTCCACCAAATATCCCCTATTTGAAACACAAAAGTATGTTATGAGGTGCACAAGTTAACTTGGGCTTTTTTGGGCTGGGTCGGGTCCAATTCGGAACAACTTACATATGCTCATTGTTGTCTTCTTTGTTGAAAAGTAGTTCTTCAATTGCGGGATGAAAGGAAGTTAATCGTTTTTCTTTTTCTGTGATTGGGAAATAAACCGATTGTTCTGCACCGGGTGAGGCTATGTTGAACTTTGGATCAAACACATTGATTCCCGATACAACTCTACAAAGCCCTGGCATCGTAAAAGCTGCATGTGTCTCATATTGTCCAGGCCTTTTATTACTACACAAAAAAGTAACAAAAGAAGCACTTAGATTAAATTTATATTAACAACTTAACTTCAAAGATTTTAAAGTTAGGTGTATTGATAAAGTAGTTGAATGATAATGATGATTGTGCGGATAAAATGCTTTAAACATAACTTCGTCTTACACAACCGACTGAATGAGATTAAATGAGCATTTCGCCTTTACATTCCAAAAATAAATTAATTTCGTAACATCCATTGGTTTTAGCAATATTCATCGGTTTTAACTAGAGAGGAATCGAGGAAAAAAAGAAAGGCAAATAGATAAAAGGTTAATGCTTAATACATGCATTAAGCCATTAGCCAAGTTTTTTTGGCATAATACATTAAGTGATTGTGTCTGGATTAAGTACAATTGAAACAACCATGTATAGTTGTCTAGATTAAGTGCTTAACCCATTAAGCCCGTTATGTAAAAAAGAAACAACTCTTAAATAATTGAAAATACTTTTTTTTACTATGTGTTTTGCTAATTTCATTACAATCTAAGTTTAGGAATCAAACATCTAACCTTCCTGCAATTTCTTGGTAAGTGCTTGTGATAATGAAATCAGCAGCGTTCATTGAGATCAAATCTGCAGTGAATTGACATGAAAAGTGGTACTTGTTTTCAAATTTTTTCCAGTTAATATCCGAGTCTTCATACTTTGTCTTCTCCAATGCATGTGCAATCGTCCCCTGGAGTTGAAATTCGACCAAAAAACAATGATTTGAGGAACTAAATAATTTAAAAGAACGAAAAGACGAGTTTTAATAAGTTAAAAAACCTGTGTCACTCCAAATTTTTTAGCCATTAGAGATGCCACAATGTTACCATCTGTGTAGTTTCCTAATATAAGATCCGGTTTACATTCCATCACTTCTAGCACCTTAGAGGCAGCATCCTAAAATTGCATTTTATTTTGTCTCATTAACATCAGAGTCTCAGTTTCAGTTCAATGTAGTATATAAAAAACTTGCCTGTGAAAAATTTTCAAGGTAGGGGTAGATATCAAAGCGTGAAACCCATTGAGGGAGAATGCCTTTTGAAGTGTGGAAAGGAACCCGAAGGATGTGGGAATACATAGTATTCAAGATTGGCTCCATCTCCTCGTTACACTTTGTTCCTTGTGCCTCGGGAATGAGTCGACTCACCTGTAGATTTATATTTACATTTGATTATAATTATACACAAATATGGTGAACATTTGAAGCATCGAATTATCTCTATTAGATATGTGGAGCTTTTGAATTTCATTCCAATAAAGGTTCGATTGTTTAATAACTCCAACTTTATGTACCACAAGAATCCGAGGCTTTGCGTTCAACCCTTGCTGCTTTATTCGTAGTAAGATCTCTTCCTCTAGTGCTTTCACTTGATCAAGAATGTAAACAACCTGCATGGAAATTATGTTGACTTTTTTAGGTCAAACTGAGCTCTTCAAGAAACGAAATCTATCAAGTTTCTATACACCAAATTCTTTTCCCGCACGTAAAATTTGTTAATCCATATGGGTTTATCAAAAATTTCACAAAAGAAGATAAAATTCAAGTTAATTTTGTGAATTGTGAATCGTAAATTTGACTTTGGGAATTAGTCAAGCACCTGGCCTCCTGTATCAGGCAATCCAAGAACATCTGATTGTCCAAAGTAACCATGAATGGAGAATATAACGATATTGAATATAACCGGAAGCCTGCTAAAGAATGATTCCATGTTACATGGATCTGGAGCTTGAAGAATCTCTGAAAGCATCTTCATTGTCTCCTTAACTCTTTCTGCACTATCTCCCCATCCTTTCTCAAATCCCCACTCTTTAAGCCTACAATTCACGATAAAATCCGTTATCATTCCTTAAATTCGTACATAAACAAAACTTGGGTTATCAATTACTTGTGCTCAAAGGTACGACATGGCTCGTCTTTCGGGTGTGCAGATAAGTAGACATCCGCAACAATCAATGCCTTTTGGAGCTTCGAAACTGTATCTAATGTCTCATTGATCATAAGCTTCTGCAAAAGAAACCCAAAAGAATCGAATCCATGAGTCGATCTGAGCAGTTATAGATATGTGTAGTCCTTGATTATCTGTCATGGCTACCTACCTCTCCACGATGATTTAGAGCTAGCAAGTAGTCAAGCAATGGCTTCGCATTCTCTAAATCCCCACTAAGCTTTGAAGTTGTAAACTTTGAAATGTAGTTGAATCCATTTCCGATAGAAGAAGGGAGCGTTAGGCGAGGCATGCAAAAGTCGAACGCTCCGAAATCCACCTCCACTGTGTCTTCACTCTTCACCCTGCTCATCCAATACTTTGTTTTGTAAGATAGAAGACGATAGGAGTGAGTGGGATTATCATCATAAATAGCTCTTAAATATTTGTTAAATCTCGTCTCATGATTCAGCAAAAATGCAATTTGTAGTGAATAAAAAACAATGTATATATATACTAGTAAATTCTTTGATAAAAATTTATACGTATTTTGAAACAAAACGACGAATTTAATGGTAAATATACCGATCCTTATCGTATATGGACTCTTTAAGAGACAAATATTGTGTAGGCGTAATGGCATGAACTGTGACGTCATCTGCATTGACTTTCAAGTAATCCCAACGTCCTGGACTCCCTCTTATCGCCAATACCACATATGGTGGAATTACCACAGCCTCCTGTATTTCAACAATTTCAGTTAATTTATAATTTCATAGTCAAAAGAATGTAGAAACCTATAATGTAAAAGGAAATTGTACCATAAATTACACATCATATAAGGGGAATAAAATACAAGGAATATATGATATATTCTAAGCCTCTCAATTCATGAATGATTACATACTTGAAGTTCATTTGATATTCAAAAGTACGCCACATATTATTGACATAGTCGATTGTGTTTGTGATTTTAGTATCACTAGCAGTTTAGTGCAATTGGGTTAACGTGAGTGTCAAATAAGATTTTAAATCAATATCTAATACAACTTAGAAGATATGACACAATTGTATATAAGATAAGTTTGATTTCGAACATATAAATATGTAAGGTTAAGAGACATGGGCCAAAAACATCTACAAATTAGGAATAGTGAACTTACTCAATCCATAAATTATCCAAAAAATTTATTACCAAACCTTGTTATCAGTCCATGTTCTCTAAGATATTGTTTTGCTAAAGTTGCTTATTATAAAATGATAAAATTATATCCGTTTTTTATGGTGTTTACATTGATATCACTTATACTATTAATTTTGATTTAAGTTTAGTAATGCAATAGCCAATCGAAATTATTAAACATTTTGTTTTTATTAAATTAAATAATATAAGGATAGAGAGGAAGATGATAACCTGTGTGGACCTCAAGATTTGTCCCAATGAACCCTCCAAAACCTTGGTTCTTTCAAGCTCGTCATCTATGGTTTTCTCGATTGCGTAAATCAATTCCTCGGGTTTTACTAATCTTCTCCCACGTGTCGTAAAACTTTAAAAAGAAAAAGAAATTGGGAGTCAATAAAAAAAAAATCAAATTTGGATATTAATATTTCCTAAACATATATGATACTTCATTGAAAAAACAACAAAACAGATTTGGATTCCGAACCATTATCTATCAGTTGCAACAAGTAAAATTTCAAGACATACATGATAACAATAAAATAATTTGACATATTTAGCCTAGTAAAAATAATATTATGTTTTTTTAGAAAATATATATAACACATATCTTCTAAATCCTACTCCTAAACTATATATTTGTCTACCAACTAACGGGGCACATTTTCAATCACATGATACCGAATAGGGGAAGGGGTAGAATAAAAAAAAATGATATTATGTTGGTGTTAAAGACATGCATACCGATCAAAGCATCTTTTTGCATGATATCGGCTTTGTTTCAATGCATTTGCCAAACTATCTTTTATTCCCAAATCCATGAAAAGCTTGAAATCTATAGAATTACCGAATGAAATTGAATATAAAAATACAAAATCTACTGGGTGGATTTTACAGTTTTGAGATGACACTTTTTTCCCAAAATGGCTACCTTTGACTTGTTTCTATAACGACAAATATAATACAAGATGAAATGTTCATTGCCCAAAAATGGTTTTATAGGGAAGTTGTGTAGTTAACCTTTGATAGCAAGATTAGAGATGGTGTTGTGGGGGAGAGAAAGAACATTCTTTGGTTGAGTATGTGGGCCAAAATAACAATGACTTGTACAAAGGAAAAGAATATGTGATTTTGTGGAAGAAACGTATTATTTTATTTGTTAGAACTTGGAACTAAAAGTAAATAAAAAAAGATAAAATAAAATGATTAATATACATTTGGGAGAACTAAATATACTTTTTAGGTTTGATTTGGTTTTTGAATAACAATGAAACCAAACAAAAGAATTCAGTTTTTATTTTGGAAAAAACACTATTTTATTTTTTGTTTTTTTAGTAAGAATAAATGTCAGGAAAAATCAATCTATTATAGGTTAATAATTGAAAATAATCATATGTTAATTCTATGCTTGATAGACCTGATACGGCAACTCGACACGAATTTAACATGTTCCACTAACGACTTAGCAAGGTCCAAAGTGTAATTTTATGGAATAGCATCAATTTCATATTTTCCTAAAGTAACTAACATTGAAAATTTAATAAAGGTTTAGTTACTTTATAATTATCATTATACTTTTAGCAAGGATTAATGTCCTGTCCTACACGTTCGGCTAACGACCCTCCACCAGTCAAGGAAGCGGTGGGTGAGAGTGGACACACAGTAAACCACAATTTTATAGGTAGTAACCTTATACCCCCCTTATAGACCGATTTTGTGAATGACACCTACTAACAGTAAGACTGACTTGTGTTATATATATATATATATATATATATATATATATATATATATATATATATATATATATATATATATATATATATATATTAAACTTTTAATATTATAATAGTATAATGGTTGAATTTTAAAGTTTTAAAATTCTAAGGGTTGGAATTAAATGTTTCATAATGTGAGATTTTACAAATTCTAAAACTTGAGGGTAAGTTTTGTAACTTTCAAAACTTTTGGTTTCCATAACTTATGAAATTTATGAGTTTTTAATGTTCATGAATGAGACTTTTCATACTACCTGAGGACAAGTTATAAAAACTCATTCGAAGAACAATCTTAGATCAATTTTAACTTATCGTATTATCATATAACATACTATTGATCTAATCTAACTCATATAGCAAGACAATTCATATCAAATAATACAAATAATTACTTTATTATCTTAAAATTTGATAATTTTCCTTTAATTGGATGAGGATTTACATTACCAAACTAGAAAATACATTTTTTTTATGATTACAAAACAATTTGTGGTAATGTTCATAGTCCAATTCTGGCCAAAAACTCGATTTTCTACAACCAGAGCTAACAACTCGACGAATGCATAATCCTGACTTGTCGAGTTGCCCTTCCACTGAGTGGACTCTTTGAGTAAGCCAGTTGACTCGGCGAGTTCATCAGCCAGAGGCCAGAAAATCGATTTTTTAAACTTTGAAAACTAGCAAGCGTCAAATATAACCGAAAACAATCATTGGATCTGATACTACTGTTGGGTTTTAAGAACTATAACACTCTTATGGTGCACATGCAACCCTAGATGCTTTGGATCTATGTTTTCTCTAATTATACATGCATTTTCAAATTTCCAAAGCATACATCCTAACTAGCATACATGGAGGATAAACAATACAAACTCATAGTTAGATGAATACCTCTTTGATGTAGATGTAGTTCTTAGCCTTTGAAAACTTTAACATCTCAAGTGTGATGCCTCTAATGTGTCACAAACACCAAATGCAAAAGGAGGCTTAAGAGACTATGCTAGTTAGCACACAATATCAAACTCTTAGAATGATAGGTGTAGCCGATTTTGGCTATAGGGGATCCTTTTTATAGTGTAACAAATGCTAGGGTTACATCTTTGCAGACCCTAATGCACCATGATCGTTCATATTACTTAGGCTTCATGGGTTAAACCTCCATGGACTATCCATGAACTATTACATTGGTTTAGCCCATCCTAATTAACCATGGATCATTGGCCCACACTACAAGAATCATTGATTTACTTAATTAGTCCCCGTATATTTAATTAGTCTCTTTTGATCACTAAATTGATTCCAAATTAATTCTTGATCAATACTAATTAAATAATATGATTTATCAAATTAATATATTATACTTATAGTATATTAATAAATCACAATTAGCCATATTCTCAAAAGTCCATCCTATCAAATTGCACTTGTGAAGTCAACCCAAAAGGATCATACTACAATCGGGTCAAGTACATCCTAGTTATAGTGGTGGGATGTCAAGCCCACCATGTAAATTACACCCTTTGTTTGCAAATAAAATGTAATATAATGGTAAAAATGGGTATCGATCCTCGGGGAAATGGTAGTATTCAATCACCAATACAATCTAATAGAACTAGTGTAAATAAACTAACTAACTACAAGTAAACTAAAGGGGGGGGGGGGGTGTTGTGATTGCTTGAAAACTAAAAGACTTGAATAACTAAAAATCTTGTAATTAAGCAAGATGGTGAGATGCTCAAATATTGATGAGAATTGGTTAACCAAGGTAATTCAACACAATGAACATTTATGTGTTTATCATTAGGATTCAATATGAAACTTATCATTCATCCCAAATTGGTTATAGCAATCATGAAGCATGATATACCAAGATTCCTCATAAGTAGTATGGATGGTGGGGACAACTTGTACACAAGTTGTTGAATCGCTCCCAAAAACACGAAAAGTCTCATTCTCCCCTTGACGAATCCCCAAAATGTCACTTCTTTGACTTGATATCCAGGAGGTGGGATAGAACTTTCTATTGAAGGCATTTAGTAACTCTTCCCATGTGTGAATAGATCCCGATGGTAAGTTGAATAACCACTATCTAGCTTTATCTTCCAAGGTGAGCGAGAAGGAGGTTAGCTTAAAATTATCCAATGTCATGTGTTCGGGCAACATGCTAACACATATCATACGAAAGGACTTCAAATGCTTTTATGGATCTTCTGTATCTAAACCATGGAACTTGGTTAGTTGATGTATGAAACTTGACTTCAATTCAATTCCTCAGTGGTTTGCGGGATAAACAATACCAAGTGGTATGTAAGTAACATCCGTCTCCATCATTTGTCTAAGTGCCAACTCTTGAAGGGGACTGGGTGGATTGGGGTTATTGGGGACAAACAATACCAAGTGGTGTGTAAATAAAATAAAATACACTCCATTATTTAACATGAGCTTCTATTCACCGATCCTTGTAACAGATGCAGTTCCTCTGCTCCCCATGATCAAATTCAACTCCCCATGCTTCAACCTTTTACTTTCCTTTGGTTCCTACAAATACGAGTAAATATAAGTATCACATCCAATATCAACAACCCAAGAACTAGAAGTTGACATACTATGAATTTCAATCATAAAAATACCAAACGTGCCAACACCCTTGGCTTTTTTTTTTTTTTTCATGTCTTAAAGGAACTTTAGGCAGCTACGTCTCTAATGATTCTTCTCTTGGCAGTAAAATCAAATGACCTCCTTTAGTTCGGTATTAGGAACTATCTCAGAGTTAGCTTTTTCTCTTGAGACCTTGATTGGAAGGTCCAACCTTTTTCTTACCCTTGTGGTAGGGTAAACTTCTTCTTCTTCTTACCATGTCCAATGGTCAAGACATGAGAAGTAGGTTGGAGCCTTTTGCTTTAAGAAAGCTAGCTTTGGCAGTTTTCAACATGCCATGTAGTTCCATGCGGGTAATTTCGAGATTGCTCGTATTATATTTCATGATGAATTGATGATATGAATTAGAAAGCAAGTTTAATACCATGTCAATGGCCAAATCCTTTGGAAACTTAACACCCAAGTTCCATAGTCTGTCAATGTATGAATTCATTTTCCAAACGTGCACACATACAAAATTTCGATCTTGATGTTTGCATGCCATCAAGGACTTCACGATATCGAATCTTTCTTGCTGATCTTTCTCTTGGAACATTTCCTTGAGGTGCTCATTAATGTTATACGCCCCAAGGTTCTCGAAACTCTTTTAGAGCTCATGAGACATAGTTGCCAACATTATGCAAGCAACTTTGGTAGATTTATCGTTATGCTTGTGATAAGCGGACATTTCTACTTTAGTAGACTCATCAACCACATAAGGGAGATCTTCATTGAGGACATACTCTTTGCCCTCATACCTTAGGGAAATCCTCAAGGTATGAATCTAGTCAGATAATTTTGACTGGTCAGATTCTCCTTAAATAGGATCTTGAATAGAGAGAAGTTTGAGTTTGATAGAGGTAGAGGAGGGGGTGCACCTCCTTACACATTTCTTAAAGTATTAGAGTGTGCACCTAATCTTGATTCGATGATAATGTTTCAATTAAAATTTTGAGGACATATGTGGTATGATTGTTATACATACAGTAATTATATCATATACTAAATTTTAACCTTTTAAATTTATATAGTCTTATCTTTATAATTTAATTATCTTAATAAATAAAGTTCAAGATAATTATTCAAGTTTTAAATTCAAGTTTAAATGTTATTCAAATTTTAATTAATTAAATATTTAAATTTAAATTCTTATTAAACAATATTTTAAATTAATCTAAAATTCAAATTATAAGATTTAAACGACTTAAAATAATAATTTAATCAAGAGGATAATCTCCAGCTTTTTTTTAAGAAACAGATAAATCTGAATTCCTGGAAAATCGCCAGACGTGTTGCGTCCATCAAGGAGGCGTGCTGTGTAGGCAACTAGCAGGTTTCTTTGTTTTCTTCAATTTTTACAAATTTTGTGCAATACAACTAAAATCTATTAGGCTCTGATACCACTTTTGGGTTTTATTAGCATCAATACACCTCAAGAAGGTAGTGGACTAATCTAGAGATTTACCAAAGTATACATGGACCTTAGATCTAGGTTTGACTAGTTTTAGCAACATACTTTGAAAAACAACAAAGAAAAATGTACTAACCACTTGGCTTCTTGCTTGAGATCTTGTGATTGATATTTGCTTGAGATCTTGTGTTTTAGTAACATACTTTGAAAAACAACAAAGAAAAATGTACTAACTGCTTGGCTTCTTGCTTGAGATCTTGTGATTGTTAGTTTATGCAAAGGATGAAGGATCCAAAGTATAAACCTCTAATGTAGAATAACCCACGAAATCCAAAAGAAAAAGGAAGAACCCTAGATTAGGGTTTATGCAAAATTTAGTAACCCTAGGAGGGTTATGAATTTCGTAGAGAGAGAGAGAGATAGAGAGAGAGAGAGAAGGAGAGAAATAGAGAGACTATGGACGAGAGATAAGGGAATCAACACCTAAGGTGTGAACCCTATTAGTCTATTTGTAGGCAAATGATGAAACCCTAAAGGATACAAACTCTTAGGGTTTATCCTTATCTTATTTGAAAGTTGGCTTGTCCCTATCTAGGATGCAGTCAAAACTGTCCATATGAAGATCTCTAGGAGCTTTTGAAATATTCAAATTAATCTCTTTGGATTAATTAATATTCAAGCCCTTAAATTAATTAAAATTTTTAATTAATTACGAATAATTTCTAATTAATTTATTAATTCCTTAATAAATTAAGAACTTATTTTCTTCATTTCCTTAATTCTATTTGTGTCATGAGGCCAACCCAAAAGACCTTGTTATTATTAGAAATATTACCAAAATAGATAATGACCTTGAACACCAGTTCCAACAATATGATGACTGAGATCATGTAACTTTATGATGGTTGAGAACCTATCGATGTTGATGACTAAATAACACTTAGTTATTGCTGATGACGGAATGACACTAGAGTCGAGAGTCAATGTTGATCATTGGAAAAACACTATATTTGCGAAGCCTTTGTTTTGTATACATTGCATGTATGGTGGAATATGTGGTATAATGGGAAACTTACAAAGCTTTATGATTATGTTATTAAGTTAAATGTCTTTCAGGTTGACTAGAAGTAAGAGGGAAGGGTGCAGTATGATTGTACATTGCATCGTTGTCACATTGTTATTTAGACTTCCGCTAGGTTAATAATTTAACTCTAGTTTGACTTTATGAATTTTAAACAAATGAATGTTATGATAGGTTTTCAAGGAATGAATTTTGAATGTTTAATACGATTTTAAATGAAATTTTTGGTTTGAAATTTGGTATGTTACATAAGCAGTATGAATAGAACCCAAAATTCCTGAAAACTGAAACTGAGTTTGTTGTCCCAATGGTGCACCTACAAATAAACTAGCACCAGTATAATAGATAGAACTACCCCCCCCCCCCCCCCCCCCGAATGGAAGTACCCCGATGATTATTTCAACTTTTATTCCATTTATTTTTCTATTTTCCGGGTTGGGTGGATATAGAATATAGAGTAGATGTAGTGGAGTTTCCCAAGTCGAATGCAGAGTCGGTGTTTTCAAGAGATTCTTAGAGTAGTGGCATATTATTGGTTTCCAATAAAGATGTGAATAGTTTCATATTAGTAACCACATCCATAATATTGTGATATGAGGGTGACAATTAATGGAGGATTTGCATCATGAGTTCAGTTTCTTTAATTGTGGAATCTATATCAGCAAAAGCAGCGCCAATGTTTTTAAGGGCATGACAATATTCTATAATTGAGAAGGCATCTTTGTTGGTATTGCGGAATTGATCTTGAATCATTCTTGATATTTTGTTGTTCAATAAGAACTCATCAAGTTTGTCCAATAAATCCTTTGTATTCTAGTTATCGTTCGAAATAATTTGAAGTAAGTTCAGGCCATTGATGTGTCCAACAACTTTAGCATCTTTGCAAATGTTTAAAAAGATAAGACACCATAACTTGTACTTTGAACCATCAACGGTAAGCTTGAAATTAAATTGTCGTTAAATATTTGTGACTGCATACACTAAATTATGGCCAGCCGCCAGGCGACAAGGAATTGGAGGATTTAGGGGGAGATGTCATGGACCAAAAAAAAACAACAAAATATGTGAAATAAAAAATCAAAAATAAAGGTTGAAACACTAACTGCATGTAGTTAGATCGTAGTAGATGTATTAGAGTAATATGTGAGTCTATGAGAATGCAACACAATAATAAATCTTTGAAGAGATGTGGGTAGGATTGATAGAGATGGGAGCCGAGTACACACAAGAAGATTAGGCTAGAGGGTGTGGTCGCGGTTTGTGCCACCTCAGCCGCGCACACCGCCCCTAGGTTGCGGTTTTGTGTGGTTTTGGCCGTAATACGGTAGATTTTTGCTACACTTTTACTCTATCTCTCCTCTTTTATTTGCTCACTCTCTCTCTCTCTCTCTCTCTCTCTCATCTTTCAACGAATCACTTCTTTTGTTTTTTTCTCTCTCTTTACCATAATCTCACTCCCTTGGTGTGGCATGAAACCACACTTGTGTGGTAAAAAGTGACGTAGTGCATATGTGGTAGTGAAGGGAGTGTGGTTTCGGTGACACCACTCCCTCCAGCCTTAGTTAGTAGAAAAGGTCAACACTGATTATTGTAGCCAATAGAGATGGATGTCGGAAAAGGCAGCGCGACACTGAAAAATGCTAGGGTTGCAGGAAAAAAAGTGTACGTACTGAAAGTACTATGTTATTTTGGGAAAATACTTATTATAGTTTCTTGTATTTTATCTCTTTATATAGTTAATAATATTTACAATAAGAACCTTGCACTATATAAATGTTAAAATAAATATACACATTCTAATAGTAAGCAGTGCAAAACAAATGGATAAAGCCATAAGGAATCACAATGTGCATCACTAAAACAAATTGGATGTTGTAAGGCAATTTATACGATGGCAGTGCCCAAGTCACAAGTTCAATCTTTTTGCGCTTGCTTTCTGTCTTTTATTTTCAAACTAGGTGAATACCTGCACGTTGCGCAAAAAAAAACAACAATAAAGTTGAAATCTTTCCAAATATATGTTTTTCTTTTTTAAAATATAAAAACAACGTTATGATTAAATTTGATATAATAATTTATATATTAAATTGATATAATATATTGACTATTTTGAATTATATGATAATATATACATCTATTGTAGTTTCATTACCTCAATCATTTGAATGACTTCCATCCGCAAGTTACACATAAATAAAATTAAATATAATATATGGTTGAATGTTATTTGTAGTTGCTGTTATTGTTAATTAATTTTCTAAAATTTATTTATTTAATATTTTAATTTCTGTCATTATAATTATTTAAAATATCAAACCTTAACAATTTCTTTCTAGGCTCTTTTTCACTAGCAAATGACCCAAAGACATCATTGTTTAAGACTTCTAAAGGTTCATCTTTAATGTCTTCATGTTCCTCTGTATTATTGTTTGTCGGATCAGGCTGGCCCAAGTCAATGTCTTCATCAAGTACACTATAGAAGTTGATCATGTTCACCTCCACATCATCTATCAAAGGTTCCTCATCAAACACTGTTTTTTTTAATTTTTTTATTATTTTTATTTTTTTATATTTTTTGCACCATGATGACTATCAAATTCACTTTCATCTGCAGTATCCTCATAATCATATTCATCATCTACAACTGGATCATTATTCATAATTGGCTCATCATATTGATCATCTATGATTGCAACATCATTCATAACTGGCACATCATTCATAACTGGTTCATCATTCATAACTGATTCATCATTCAAAACTAGCTCATCAGTCATAACTTGCTCATCATCCATAACTGGCTCACTATCCTATATCACTTGTGAAGGTCCATGAAATGTTCCATATGACACAATAGACTGGGAGTAGTATAATATTTTCCTAGAAGATCCAACAAAATTTCCCTTCTTTTGGTTCCTATCTAGTTTAGGGGATACATCAGTAACCAACTCCTCAATAATAACCTTGGTGGGGGACAAAAAATAACTATTAACCCTTGTATGCCCATGCTCTATGTAGATACTTAAATGGTTATTTTTTCCACATAATTTGACAATACATGCACATCCCCATCATTTCCTAAAGGTAACAGAACACCGTCCAACTCTACTTCTGGAATAAGAAAATGATAATACAAAGTTTGCCCTTCTACGTACCCTATTTCTCGAATCATTGTATCCAACTCATGCACAGAGAAACGTCAATATCTACGAGGTCAACGTAGTCTATTGTTCCATCTACGTACCTTCTCCCAGGGCTTTTCGTGAATATCCCACCATGATGGATTTTCATAGTGACATAGTTGCTTATTCCCTCTGAAAAAAAGAATAACAAAAAAAAATTTCAACCATTTGGGCATAATATCAAATCGACAAAATCAAAGATCACTTTAGTAAGTCACTTACGATATATCCTTTCCAAATCATAGTTTGATGCTTTCATGTGTTTGGAACGAAGTGACCATAACGTTAACACCATTATCATTTTCAATCGGCAGATGATCCTCGCCTTGTGTTCTGTTGGAGAAGACGAAGATGAATGCGAAAAGGTAATGGGTAGCTGGGGAAGATGATATTTGTACTTAATTGCAGAGTTCATGCGTATATTATGTGCATAATGATCGATTATTAGAGTGACTGCAAGATGAAAAGACAAATTTACCCCTTCACTTACAGTTCAAAAGTGACAGGGTTAGGGTCAAGGACCAATCGTGCAATTAAATGAAACCTTAAGGACAATTCGCGTGACTTTTTGCTAGAAAGTCCTCAAAGTGCGATATTGTGTAAACCACATGGACCAATCGTGAAATTTTGTCATATACATACATACATACATACATACATACATACATACATATATATATATACATATATATATATATATATATATATATATATATATATATATATATATAATGGTGTTAGTATAATTTTAAAAATGTTTCAAAATTTTCGTTTATATTTATACTCATTAATGGATTATAAAATGAAATATTATAAATTATAATATTTCATTTTATAATCCATTAATGAGTATAAATATAAACGAATTATGAAATTAATTTTGAATTATGAATACAAAAATAAAATTAAGCGAACTTAAACATGATAACTAAGATCAAATACTTAATTAGGTTTCCTAATACATAGGCTTTATGACAACTAGACCTAGTTGGGTGCACCTAAGTTTTATTATGGTCATGCTTCATGCATTATCCAACTTAAGAGATGTAGTTGATAAGCTAAAAACTTGGAGATTTAAGGACCGAAAAATAACAAGCACAATCAATATACATGAATACTTGATATATTTTAATTATGAATGTGTGTAATAAATCAATGATATATATATATATATATATATATATATATATATATATATATATATATATGTGTGTGTGTGTGTGTGATACTAATATACTTTAAAGCTATTAATTTAGATGAATGAATTATGGATGATGATTCATCCACTAGCTGACGAGCCAATGTATCCCGTGCTACATGGATCCCTTTACTTCCCAGAGTTTCCGGCCATGTAGAATCCCATTCCTCCAGCAGAAAATGCATCACTACAGCCTGAGAACAACGAACCAAAGGAGGATCCCAAGGAAGAAATAGAGGAAGATAATTTTGAGGAGGAAATGGAAGAAGACTCCAAGGCATATACGGATCAAGACATGGACTCCAAAGAGAGTGTTGAGATCATAAGTGAAGATGAGTCAGTTGGAACACCACCTACCACTCCTAGCTGCACACACATTAAGGCTTCCTTACGTCGCATAAGACTCATTAAGAGGATGTCCATCCCTATTTGGGAACCAACCACCAAAAGGAACTACATGAGGTTCTCTAACCTCTAGGGAAGATACAAAAATCCCGCATGGTTAGGTAACCATGTAGGGATTTATGAAAAGGGGAAAGCTTCGGGGACAACACACCCAACATCCTCGAATATCGATACTCTGTTCTTTTTGTTTGAGTAGAACACCCGCTTGAATGGTTATTTATGACCTATAAGGGATGAACTAAGTAATGTACAAGATGATACTGTATGACTAAAGGAAATGATGTCCCGAGAAGAGTGGTGATACAGGAAAGACCGAATCTCTTAAGACAATATTCAATAAACGATATACTATAATCAAGAAAAAGTGATAGGTTGTGACATGAGGATAGCAGGAGTGGAGAACCGGTGTTAGATCACCCTTTTGTTAGCACACGGGGTGGAAGAAAGATATGTGTCACTGGAGGCATGAGTAGAGGAGATGTCTTGAGCAATGGCCCAATATATGGGGTTCTTTTAGTGGGATGAATGAAAGCATATGTGGCACTTGTGGTGGAAGTGTTTAGGAAAATATGCAACTAACATGCCAATTTTGGGTTGAAATTCAAAGTGAATATGTGATAGGTTTATCTAGGTTAAATTTCGGGCCCGCGGGCATTGTAAAATTCGTATGTTACGACTTTCTCGGACTTTGATCTTAGCAAGTATTGTACCAAAAACTATGTATGAAATATGAAGCATATATTAATCTATTTGAACTTGTCAAGCAAATGTGTGAACTATATGCTTGAATGGAAGTATCATGTAAACCTATAAACTGTTATAAACAAGATTGTTATTTAATATTGTATTCTAAATGACTAAGAAAAACATCCCAAACTTACCATTTCCTGCTAATTATTATAGGACGTCAGTTATGCCACCAAGAAGAATAATCACCCAGTCAAATCCAGGAGAGATGCCAACTCCGAGACTAAAGAGCTAAGGACCCAAAAGAGGTTGGACAAAGCAAGTGGTAAACCTAGAAACATAAACACCACTAGTATAGGAGGATCAATATCTTCCAATGTGTAACCTATACCAACGACTGGAGGACCCAAAAAAGGTCGGCCAAAGCAAGTGGTAAACCCATAAATAGAAACAACACCAGTACAGGAGGATTAAGATCCGCCAATACCTAACCTAGACCTACCAAAAACCATCTAGGAATTGGAGCAATTAATTTCAGAACGAACGATGATTTCACTAAGCAACATAAGATTAGTTATGACATCCCCAAGTCTACGGCCATTTTAAAACATTTTGTTTATGCTTTATTTGAAACAAAGTTTATTTATAATTATGGAATTTGGTCCCGTAAAAGTATTTATAATTATGGAATTTGGTCGTGTAAAAGTATTTATAATTATGGAATGGGCCTTATAGTATCTTAGACTAACAATCCACATCTCCTTGAATCTCTTATCATTAATGTAACTTTATACCATTACCTGTGATACAAAGAAGCTGAGTAGGTCAGGTTGGGAAACTTGGTGAGTATATAGGTTTTTGAACCCACAGAAATAAATTCAGTATGTTTAATTATAAGAAAATTGACCCGATTACCCACCTCAATTTTCTTATTTATTGTTCCCTAAGGATCATCCTATCCTAAGGGTTATCTTAGTCATTGATATGTGCATATTTAGTTTGTATTAAGTATAGATTTTTATTCATTTATTAGCTAAATTATTGCATATTATGGACAAAAGGTACTTAAAAGTGTTTAAATTGCATTTTCAGTCCGAAGATGAAGCTTGGAAGTGGGAGAAGCGGTTAGGAGCTCGAGAATGGAATAAAGAAGAAAAACACTAAAAAAGGCACTTACTCGGCGAGTCAGATAGACTACTCGGCGAGTCCAATCGAAGAAATCGAGAAGATAACGACTCGGGATTCCAGAGAGTTATCGCAATACAGGGAATGTGAGAGGGACTCGATGAGTCACCACTTGACTCGACGAGTCGATTCGTTTATTTAAAGATAATTCCACAGATCGATTGAAGAGAGTTCTGGGATAATTCAGAAGTACTTTGCTATGATTGAGAAGCCAGAAAAACCCTAGAAGACAACGAAGGAAGCTAGAATTCAATTCCAGAGAGTAATTAAGGCAAAATTTCATCATTCCACTTATTCTTTTGTTTTATCATTATGATTAAGCAACTTGACTTTGTTTGTTTGCTGTTATTTACTTTAATTATGAACTAAAACCTTTAGACTTCTGTTTGGGGATACAAAGTTGACAATATGGTTTGATTGATTGGTAGGATTAATTCCAAGTTGGTGAATTTTTGTTATTTTAGCTTGCTAAAGAACCTTGTGTGTGAATAATAATTAACTTTCTATTAATAGGAAGATAATTGATTAGCATGAACATCTATTGATTATTGACCTCATATGATATGTGACCACTATACTATATGTCTAGGATTAATGAATATGAAACTAGAATTAATAAGAAAATTGAGTAAATTCATGTGCAAGCTTGTAAGATGACCATCAAACAAGAAGTTAATTAAAATAATAAATTAGTTAACTACTGCAAGTCTAACTTAACCCGAATAATTAATCTAGTGAATATAATTGAATTAGACAATTGGCCACTGTTTAAGTTAGTTTATTTGCTAAGGATTAGGGTAGTGAACACAAATCTAATCACTTGAATCGGTAACCAACGAAAGAATTAATCCATTGCACTATTACCTTGAAATTAACCATAGAGTTAACCAAGTTGAACTAAACAGAAGTTCCTTTCCAATTATTGAATCTAGTTAAGTCGTTATTTTCTAGTCTCAAATTAGTAATAGTTAGTAAGTTTCTAGTCTTGTAAAACTAGAGAAAAACCCCTACTTCTTAATTAACTTAGATAGAATTAGTTTTTAATTTAATTTGCCGTTCCCTGTGTTCAATACCCTGCTTATTTAGCTATACCACAATTGATAGGTTCACTGCCTTTTGTGTGTTATTTGATAATTAAAAGTAGGTTTAAAACTAAGTGAGTTTCACACACATCAGTCATCATTGCTAAAAATATTGTTACATGGATTTCTCTGTAATATATGTATGTAGGTTTTCCTTCTGTGTTTATTCCTAAGCATTTGTTCTAAGGAATAGGCACGGAGTCTATCACTTCCTAAGCTCCACGTTACTGGCAAATAGGTATGAAGTCCATCACTACTTTTTCTCAACAAATAGACACAAAGTCCATCACTGGCTGAGTCTAACTATTAGGCACAAATTCTATCACTCCCTGAGTCTATCTAGTAGGAACAAAGGCTATAGATGTCCGAGTCTATCTATTAGGCACGAAGTCTATTGCTCCTAGTTTTCTACGAGATGGTCATGAATAGTCTGGTGATTGTCACATATCCTTTGTTAGGTGATGGCATTATTGGTACGCTAGTACCATTCATACATATTTGACACACTACTACCATTTCTACAATTATGGCATCCTATCATTGCCTACATCTTTCATTATACTATGAAATCTATTACTACCCTTCGTTACCCAATGTGTTGTATTTATAAAATACATAGATCTTATAAATCATATACTTTATCTTTGTAGTATTTCATCTAACACATAACATCTTTGCCCATAAGCACATATAATAACTAATTAATTAGATACTTCATATATATATATATATATATATATGTGTGTGTGTGTGTGTGTGTGTGTGTGTAAGATGAAAGTTACTATGCACTCACTTGATAAAAGTGGATGACTAATAATTTTGGCAGAGCTTCACTTTGTACTTTGAAAAGTGATGGGCGTGTCCCAGTACGCGCGGCGTAAGGGGCCGAGTACCCCGATTTTGTGAAACCAACGGGTACACTTAGTGTACAGATCTGGTATGCGCCGCATACCCCAGAAGTGTAACGACCTGTTTCCGGTATGTTAATTCCTTGGTATTTGTTTTGAAGTTTTGCAAGAGGGACTCGGCGAGTTCATAGCCTGACTCGCCGAGTAGGGTCGGGATTTCGAGCACGTGTTAGCTGGAGACTCGGCGAGTCCATATTCCGGACTCGGCGAGTCTGTCCGTCTGGGAGAAACCCTAAATCCCCGGGTTGCCCACTATTTAAGCCACCTTATGGCCCTCATTCTCGCCTCCTTCACCCTCAGAAGCTGTGAGAAAAACCCTAATTCGTCCTTGAGTGTTTGTAAGTGATTTTTGTGTGCATTTGTGAAGGTTTGAAGAAGGAGAAGAAGAAAGGATCAAGAAGAAGGATTGTAGAGCAGAGATTCAAGGGAAAGCAAGAGCTCTTTGAGGTATTCTTCTAGTTTCTTTTCCTTTTTATGCTTAAAAGCCCTTTTGAGATCTAGTTGGTGCCTTTCTCAAGCTTTGTGTTGATATGGAAGCCTTCTTATGCCGAGATATCTTTAGATCTGTATATTTAGGAGTTGTAGAGCCCAGATCTATTGCCTTTTTGGAGCTATTTTGCATATTAGCCCTAGATCTACCTCCTTTAGGCATCTTTTAGCCTTTATTCCCTTATTCATGTGTTTGTGCACGTAAAGTTGGAAACTTTACGTGGTAAACCAGCTTATTGGACTCAGATCTATCATTTGTATGTTCTGGATTCGAGCAGAAACGAGTGTAGAATAGTTGCATGGCGGTGACTCGGCGAGTCGGAAGAACGACTCGGCGAGTCGAGTCGCGAGTCCCCGATTCCTTCCTTTTGAGCGGTGTCTGTCGTGTGGGACCAGTGAGTAGTAGGGTGGACTCAGCGAGTCGAGGGTAGACTCAGTAATGAAGGGACTCGGCGAGTTGTTCACACAACTCGGCGAGTCCAAGGTAATCTTCTTAAGTTTAAGAACAACTCGTCGAGTTGTTCATATGACTCGGCGAGTCGGATGAAGATTGTCTGAGTTCTTGGATCGAGAGGGTACTCGTCGAGTCGATGCCATACTCGACGAGTAGCAGCGAGTAGGGTTGAGGTGTGGGAGTAGAGACTCGACGAGTTGGCGGCCCAACTCGGCGAGTCAGGTCAAATGAGAGTTGACTGTGACCAAGGGTAAAAGAGTCATTTTACCCAAGTGCAATGTTTAGTATTTGATTGAGTGTGTTTATGGACTTGTAGCCGGGGAGATACCAGAGCAGCAACAGTTAGATTCCAGAGTCTTACACTCAGCAGCCAGTTTACGAGGTGAGTTTCCTTCCCGTAGTTAGGGTGCTTGAGGTCTTTGTGATACAAGCATGTTTGTGTTATGAGTTCCGGACTCTGTTCCGATGCAGTGTGCAGTATATGTGATTATGATAGTGTTAAGTGTTATGCTATGCCATGATCGGTTAGTTCCGGACTTCGGTCCGATGCAGTCAGTTCCGGACTTCGGTCCGATGCAGTTAGTTCCGGATTTCAATCCGATGCAGATAGTTCCGGACTCGGGTCCGATGCAGGGGACAAGGTCCCAGTCAGTTCCGGACTTCGGTCCGATGCAGCTAGTTCCAGACTTCGGTCTGATGCAGCGGGCAAGGCCCGGTATGTGCTTTATGTATATGTTGTATGGTATGTGGTATTTTGGGGGAGCTCACTCAGCTTCGTGCTTACAGTTTCAGTTTTGGTTTCAGGTACTTCCGCAAGCAAAAGGAAGAGCTCGGGGTGATAGCATCGCACACACCACAGCTTTAGCTTTTATCATGGGAATTGATTTAGTTTGTTTTGATTTAACATAGTATGATACAGCTTTCCGCACAGTGTTTTTATTATGTTTGGGATACATCACGTATGGTTTTATGATATGACACTCAGATTATGGTTTTGGTTATATTGAAAAACGAAATTTTTGGGTCGTTTCAAGAAGGTTGACTTTTGTTGACTTTTAGGGTTTGGTCAACTTTAGAGTATTTGAGCCTTGAGAGGGGTAAAATGGTCTTTTACCCTCCTGAGAGTGCTAAGAGAGGGAATGGTCTAGCCTTGGGAAATGTGTTGATGCCGAGTGTTTATTTCGTATGATTAGGCAGAGGCTAGATCCCATTTTCACAGAGTCCGAGGTTTCCGAGTTACCGAGTTACACGAAGTGAGTCTTCTCACTATACATTACCGAAAGTGGTATTATGAGTTGACCGGAAGGTCTTATGTGCTATGTATGAGATTGTGTGCCATGTATGAAATTATGTGCTATGTGATGTATGTATGATATATAATTGTATAGACCGGACCGGAGGGTCCAACGAAACAGACCGGGTCGGGGGGCCCAACGAGCTATGACCGGACCAGAGGGTCCAACGAGCTACGGGATTGGAGGGTCCCGTTGAGAGACATCGACCGAAGGGTCGTACAGTAGCCTCGAGTGACGTATGTGTTGTATGTGGTATTTTGTGAAACTCACTAAGCATTTATGCTTACAGTTGTTGTGTTATGTGTTTCAGGTACTAGTGATGACCGTGGAAAGACGCCGACGTGACCCGGACACAGAGAAGGGATTTGATTTTATGATTTGATAACTATTGTTGAATACTTTTGAGAATATTTTTATATAAATTTGGTTGTTGAAAAATGAAAAATTTGTTTTGAAAATCTCATGGTTACCATATATATATATATATATATATATATATATATATATATATATATATATATATATATATATATATATATATATATATATATATATATATATATATATATATATATATATATATATATATATAATGTATGATTTCTGACGACTCGCTAATTAATCATCGGTTAGATCGATTAATCTCTAGTCGATCGACTTAGTATCACCTAATGGTTTTTACAACATTGATCGTAAGACATTAATACTGAAAAAACTATAAACATCAATAGTCATTTACTATTTTAAATATATTGTTATTAGTATTTTGTAAAAAAAAAATCAGATGTTATAAATACCCTTGTCGAATTTATAATAATTGCTGATAATTAAAAGATTAAATTTGGACCAAAAGCTTTTGAACAGGTGTTGAAATCTTCCTGATGATACAAAAGGAAAAACATTATATCTGTTTTATAAATAAATACATGACTTTCTATTTATGGTCATAAAAGATACTGTATTTCTTTTAGACAAGTTTTAAATGTTAATTTGCTTTTTTGGACTTGAACTTAGTAAGTTTGATTTTAAATTACATATCTTTCGAATTGAAATGGAAAGTGAATTTTGAAAGAAGAAAAAAACAAATGATTAAAGTGTGGTAGAGTTGATAAGTATAATGTTAGATATCTGTGATTAAACTCAACTAAACAAGAGGAGGGGTGATGATTGGTGGGGTTGGATTAGAATCTAATGATGTTTGTTGGGAGTTTGGAGCAGAGGGAACATGATGGCCTCCATGTTTACATTTACAAGCCCTGCTAGACAGTATCACTACTTCTAAAAGATCCCCAATCAATCTCTTGGAACTGACACCACATTATACATATCATATCATTTAAGCCCTTTTTTGTTTTTGTTTACTTTGTTGTGTTTTGTTTTTTCCCAAACCACCCATCCCCACCCACATGACATCTTCATGTCATCAACCCACATAAGGGGATTTTAATCATTTTACTCCTCTTTCTAGAGCATTCACAATACTGAATCACCTATTGAGCTATATTATTTACAGCCTTTTGTTTTCTAACATCATTTTTTTGTTATAAATTTCATTAAACAAAAATTTTCTTTTTTTATCACTCTAAGCTTTTATTTTAAAATAATCTATTTATATGAAATATTTTATTAGAGCTTCCTATCTAACTTGTTATTTATTAAGTACATATAATATTTAGAGAAATAATAAATATTTCATAATAACAGTTTACAAAATCAATGGTTGTTTGTCATCTCAATTTTGATTTTATATTTATTTACTCAATTAACTTAAAATTTTAAAATATGAATTTACTTTATAATTATGTACATAATTATTATGAGTAGCGAGCAGCATGTTTCAAAATTTATTTTGGTTATCGAAGATTATTAATGTATTTCTTTATTTAGGGTAATTGATTCTTTTTCTTTTTGAAGATCATTAACATTTTATGTTTGTCGAAGATTATTTAACTTTTTTTAGTTTTCTAGGATTTGTTTTACGCTTTCTTTTTTATTTTTTATTTTTTTAAATTCATTTTTCAAGTTTAGTTTTTATTTTATTTTTTATACAATTATTTCTTATAACATATTTCTCTTACTTCGTTTCATATATTTTGTTTTTCAAAATTTTCTTTTTTTACTTTGTTAGGGATGTGGGAGTCATTGTCTTCCAACCCATTCTTCTCACTACCGCATCAATTTTTCTCTTTCATTTTTTTTTCAACCCACAATACACGAAAATCCTATTTTTTTCAACTCATTCAATTAAAAAAAAAATACAAAACAATCAAGGTAAAATCTTAATTAGCAATAGAGTTACCGTCGATACCACTCTTTCTTCAACAAGTTGTTTAATTGGTTTCACTAATTCACTTCATCATCAGTCTCTACTTTCTTTCTCTCATTGCAATCTCTTTATCACAACTTTATTTTCACGTTGATTCAAATGTTTTTTCAAATCTATTTTTATAACTTCATCATCAGTCTCTATCAAAAGGGAGTTTACGACCAAGGAACCTTCTTGGGCCGTAAACTCTATTTAAGGGTCCTAATGAGCCCTAATCTCTTCCAAAGCCTTAGGATCAATTCTAGAACACTTCTATCATAAGCTAGGGACCTTAAACTTCGATTTGGTACAAGATACCATGAGTGTACGGCCATAAACTAATGGGGAAATGGTCCTTAGACCATGAACACTAGTTAGTGGTGCAATGGGGCCACCATTCCTTCTTAGGGCTTGGACTTGAGCATAGAACACTTCATATTGGCTTATAAGACCTTAAATCACAACTTAACACTTAGTACCATGAGTTTACGGCTGTAAACTCATGAGGAAATGGTCTTTGGGCCGTAAACTCATGTGGTTCATACCATATGGGCCATAAACTCCCAAATGAGGCCCTACATGCCTTATGTGCAACCCTATGTGGTTTAACACTTCAGTACAAGTGTTTCCTAGTCCTAAAGGTTGTTCCATTACCTAAATAGTTGTTATAAACACTAACTGTAAGCATATGTGTGTCTTTATATGTTAAATAGGATATGTGTGTACTCAAGTCCTCACTTGACACTTGGCATCCTTTACCGATCCTACTATCACATCACTCATTTCAGGTGAGTTCATACCGCTTAATCGAACCTTTAAATACTTTTAAATGCTTTTATGAGGGGGGGGGGGGGGGATACAAGTTGAATATCATAGTTATTATATCAATCACATGTGATTAATAACTATCAAACATATGGATTTATTATACTTTCAAACTGTTTTATCAAACAAGCTACTTTCAAATCATTTTATAAACTGACATCAAGTCATCAATTCTTATTTATTAATCTCTTCAAAGGTTTTACAAAACTTCTTTTAAACTTTTATATTGACAAATGCATGCCTATATATTATGTATACATACATAGACATAAAGGTTCTATCAGTAAATTCAGTACCTTTGGGTAGCAAAGACATACTTTCGGCTATACACGTACATTACTAGTAACTATAATATGTATAGTTAGGAGATACTACTTAGTATTCCTAGTACAAGGAATCTCACAAGAGTCAGTTCATTCATGAGTCTATAAATATATATGACATACTATATGAAGATATACTATTACATACTATATGAAGAGATACTATTACATAATATATGAAGAGAAACTATTATATACTATATGAAGAGATACTATTACATACGTTACGAGACTTACCATTCTACACCCGACTATTAGCTATAGTGGGAAAATGCACATCGGCGGATGTCTACGATTATACTATTCATCAAGTTACTATGTTGTGTTTATCCTAGACAAATGGATACGATTTCTTATTTACCTTTATTTTGTGACACGTTCACATAAACGATGAGGTAGAATATATTTTGTGACACATTCACATAAACGATTTCAATGATATATTTTGTGACACATTCACATAAACGATTTCAATGATTATATAATTTTCCCTTTTACTTTTATCTTGTGACACATTCACATAAACGATGAGGTAGACTATATTTTGATAAATAATAGTTGTACATGGGGAAAAACCTTCATTCATACGGAGAAGCAAACCTCCAAAACTGTTGGGTCTTGGTAGAAGACTACTTTTTATACTAGTAGGAAATATGGGATTTCCTAGGGTTTTCATACTTGTACGAACTTTTTCATCAAGCATTTACAAGTCTTTTATTTACAGTTTTACAAATCAAAGACACTAAAATACTTATGAATTCACCAACTTAAATGCTGATCTACGCTTTCAAAATAACTTGTATTCTATCAGTAGATAGGTACCAGTGACAGGTTTTGAGAAGACAGAGCACATACAAGACTTGTCTTTTATTTTGAATCATTCATTTTTGGTGTCTATTACATTACAAGGAACACACATGTATTAAAACTTTACTATTAATGCAATGGATGATATTGTTGCTTGTTTACTACTTTGCATTGTTATGATACTTTACATGACGTCCTCCGCCTCAGAACGTTTCCGCCATTCTCGGTTTTGGGGTGTGACAGTTTCGTTCCGAATACCATTGGAACTTTGACTCTTGAATCTCCCATCATGCCAAACTTTGCCAATAAGGTTTTGGTGTAAGCCTCCTAATTTATGAAAATGCCTTCTGATCCCTGTCTAATATTCAGCCCAAGGAAAAAGTTAATGGGACCCATTGAACTCATCTCAAATTTAGTCTCCATCAACTTGTGAAACTCAGCTGTTAAGCTAGGATTCATAGAACTAAAGATGATGTCATCAACATAAATTTGGACGATTATAAGGAGGTCACCCTCTTTCTTGCCAAAGAAGGTTCGGTCAACTGAACCTTGTTTGAATTTTGACATTTTTAGAAAGCGAGTTAGGGTTTCATACCAGGTTCTTGGCGCTTGCTTTAGACCACAGGGCCGGTCCAGACAATGGGCAACCCGGGAGACCGCCCAGGGCCTACGACTCCAGGGGCCCAAAAATTATGGGTTATATAGTGTGTATATATATAAACCAATTATTACTAAAATGGTTTTTAGGGCCTAAAGTTGGTTCAAACTCAAACTAGCTCAAAACATAAACAATTTGGCTTGTTTGTTATTGCTAATTGAATGTGTTTGTAGTGAATAATAAATGATATTTTTTGTTAGTCTTTATTATATTTGTCTTTAAGGGGCCTTTTTTTTTGTCTTTTCGGCTCGGGCCCCATATACTTTTGGACCGACCCTGTTAGACCATAAACCGCTTTGTCTAAAATGTAGCAGTGATTGGGAAATTTCTCGTTCATGAAACCCGGTGGTTGCTCGACATATAAAGTCTCTTCTAGTTCTCCATTCAGGAAAACACATTTAACGTCCATTTGAAACACCTCAAAATTTTTGTGAGCTGCATATGCTAAAAAGATACGAACATATTCTAACCTTGCTACATGAGCAAAGGTTTCTTCATAGTCGATTCCTTCTTCTTGACAATATCCCATGACTACTAGTCTCAATTTATTTCTTATCACATTGCCTTCTTTATCCACCTTGCTGTGAAACACCCATTTTAAACCAAAAACTGATGTATTTGGTCGAGTTGGTATTAATCTCCAGATCTTGATTCGCTCAAACTCATTGAGTTCGTCTTACATCACTTGCACCCAATTAGAATGATCAAGATGTGTGTTGATGGTTTTGGGTTTGATCTTAGAAACGAATGAGTTGAACATACAAACTTCCACCTTAGAGAAAAATGCATTTTGCTTCGCTTTTAACTGAGATCGTGTGAGGACACTTGCAGATGATTCACCTATGACTTGAGCTTTTGGGTGATCTTTGGTCCATATCGTTAGTGGAGGATAATTTGGATCATAAGAAGGACCCAGTTCAGCATTTACTTCGTTGAATTCAGACTGTACATCCGAATCATCATTCGCTTCATTATTCTCCCGACTCTTCGCGCTTAAGTTCAGAGTGCTCCCTTTCAGCTGGATGTTCATGGGTAATGCTTGGAGATGGATGCTCCCCCTCGAAAGGAACTTTAGGTGTAGAAGACGAAGACGATCCCTCTCCCTGTAACGGTGTGTGTTCTTTCGTTTTTTCGCTTGAACTTGAAGGTTCATTTGAACTAGGAGGTTCATTTTCCATATCTTTCATAGCATCGTCGATGATTTTCTTGAATTCATCCTCTTGATTGTCTGCTGCTTTATATTCAGAGTAAATGGCTTTTTCTAGTTCATCAAAGAAAAGAATAAAGTCATCATGTAGAGTTGAGATATGAACCATTATTGGACTTGGCTTTGGAAAGATCTACTCCGATAGACTTTCGTTTTGCTGAATCTTCTTCAAATAGTTATCATCAAATGTGACATATTAGGTCCCCTTTATCTTTTTTAAGCGTTTGTTGTGAACCCTAAATGCCTTGGAATCCAGCGAATACCCGAAAAATATACTTTCATCACCTTTTGCATCGAATTTGTTCCGGTTTTCCTTGGAATTGAAGATGAAACACCCGGAACCAAATACATAGAAAAAATTAACATTAGGTTTGCGATTTTTAATAATTTATACGGAGTAAGTGAGAATCTCTTGTTTAGAAAGGATTTATTTTGGGTAAAGCATGTAGTTGCAATAGCATCAGCCCAGAAATACAGTGGTAAAGATGCGAAGGTAAGCATTATTCAAGCAGCTTCACACAAAGAATGGTTTCGCTTTCAACTACGCCATTCTGTTGTGGGGTATAAGGAGAAGAAAAATTGTGTGTGATTCCTTTATCAACCAGAAATTATTCGAAGTCTTGATTTTTAAATTCCAGATCGCTACGAATATTGCGAACCAGCTTTCGTAGCTGAAGCTTAACTTTCTTAATAAAACTCTTGAGTGTAGGAGTTGCCTCAAATTTCTATTTAACAAAGAACACCTAAGTTAAGCGTGAAAAATCATCAATTATAATAATAATATACTTACTACCATCGACACTTTCGATTGCAGAAGGTCCACAAAGGTATGTGTGTAGAACTTCTAAAGGTTCAATGATTTTCATGTTTACTCGAGTTGGATGGCTTTTCCTACTTTTCTTCCCCATTTCGCATGCTACACATAAACGATCCTTATCAAACTTCAATAGAGAAATCCCTCGCACATGATCACCAAGCACGAGCTTGTTGATATCCTTGAAGTTTTAGGTGCGAAAGTCGTCTGTGCCACAACCAGCTATCATCAGAGTGAGCTTTCATGAGCAGGAAGATAGCAGGTTTTCCTATTACCGGGTTCAAATTTAGAGGATACATTTCACCTTTCCTATGAGACTTCAAAAGAATAGCTTTCGTTTCCTTCTCTATAATCTTAGAACCTTCGTCATCAAAACTTACTTTCAAGCTGGTTCCCACAACAAATTGAGAAACACTGATTAGGTTGTGTTGTAGTCCTTTGATATAAGCCACCTTTTGTATTGAGAAATCTCCGTTCGTAATCATCCCTTAGCCTTTGATCTTTCCAAATGAGTTGTTACCATACATTACATTTCCACCATTTTTCACTGCACGAAACTCCATTTGCTCTTCCTTTCTCCCAATCATGTGACGTGAGCAATCACTGTCGATATACCATTCGTTGTCAAATTTCTCGTCACGAATAACCTGCAAAGATTAAGCAGATTTAGGAACCCAAAGTTGCTTAGGTCCTGGTGAGCCTTTTACAGAACAAGGAAAAGTAATAGCAAGATCAGCCAAATAAGTTCGCTTAATTAAAGTGGTTTCATCTTTCCTTTTGATGGTGAAAACTTTAATCTTATTATCTTGGAGTTTCGTCTCTTTTAAATCAGATTGTTTTCTTTCAGATTTGATTTTATTTTTGATGAATTCTATTTCCACTCTCTTAGATTCAGACATTGACTTATTGGTTGGTACTTTAGACTCCTTGACTAGCTTTCCCTTTCCCTTGACATCTTTGGGTGAAGTTTTTAGGGGTTGAGGGAGATGAGGTTTTGGTTTTGCACTTGAGTTCATCGAAGAAGAGGGTTTTGGAGTAAGGTTCTTTGATTGCTTTTTGTGATTGCAAGAATGACAGTTCGAACATTGACTAGGATTCGCAAGCGAACTAGCTTTCGTCTTTTAATTTGAAGATTTCTCTTTGTGAATGTAATTCGAATTTTGGGATTGCCAAAATTTCTTCCTTTCGTTGAGATTCTTTTGATATCTCTGATTCCATTTACGTTTTTGCCCGACAAGTTGCTTTGAAGATTTGTGAATATTCGCCTTGCGCTTCGATTTACTTGCATGGGATTCGCTCTTTCCAGAATGAGCTTCGCTTGGACACTCCTTAGTACCACTTGGACTAGCCTTTTCAAAACTTGATGGTTTATTTATTGTCTTGGCCACATAACTTCCGCTTGTCCTCCATGAGGCCCTATCTGATAGACCTACAGTTTCGTCCGCATTATCAATTGGTGCAGACCAAAAGTAATCATCACACCCATCTTTGTTGTCTTCTTCTACAAGGGATGTTAATTCCACTGTTTGAGTTTTGTCCATTCCATTGAATTTGAAGACTTTATTTGGGACAGTTTGGAATTTAGGATAAACCGTAGCTCTTTCTTTCAAATATTTTTGGTTTATTTTGGGAAATGCAGGCGAACTCAACTGGGTTTTCAGAAATCAAGACTTTTACCGGTTCAGATTCGTTTTCACAAACTTAGAATAGTCAACCACATCCTGTACAAATATTTCGCTCATATCACTGTCCTCGTCAGATGTGGTTTCAAGATTGATTTTATTTTCTGAACTTAACTTGGAACTCAATGAGTCAAATTTTTATACAGTTTCGGTCTTGATTTTCAACCTGTCATTTTCATCAAGCAATTTTCTCAACATGTCCTTATGGTCTTTTGACTTAATAAAAGATTCAATTTTGTCTAATCCAATCCTGAAAGCTTCAGAGGTTTCGTCTGAAGAGATGATAGATTCACACTTGTAACAATCAACATCTATATCGTCTTCCTTAAATTCAAGGAAAGGCAAGATCATTTTGTGAACCTTTTTACCTATTTCACAATCTAAATGCAACTGAGTAATATTTGAATAAAGTCGTTTAGCAATCAAACAAAAGATGCTTCTTTGTTTCAAAAACTTAAAATTATCTCTTTGCAAATAAATGATTCATCTTTAGACCTAGAAAACTCAGACTCTATCTTCTCAATCCACATCGTTCGCTCCTCACTCTTGGATGAAGTCTTGCTGATTTGATCAGTTAGGTTAGCATTCACTAGACGAGTTTATTTAAGACTATTACTTATACTTGAAAAGGTGAATTTTAAGTCGTTTAATTCAGTTTCATAGTAAGATATGGGTACATTAAGAGATTCAAGAATGGTGTGTACCTTTTTTATTAGTTGATCACACTCATTGATTTGCTCACCAACAGGTTTTGCAATAAAATACTTGTCATATCCTCTTTCCTTTTACATTCCCATATCCACTTTCAGCTGACATGCCATTGGTCACCATCAAACACCTGCCAACGAACTTTGAGCATTCTTCTTTTGCAATAAATGCCCTGCCATGCATGGGCTTGCGAAATTCCTCATCCTCTGAGTCAGTTGACCAAATCTCCACTCCTCCAAACTCATCTTCAACGTTTTCCTGCATAATTAAAGTAGCCATATAGTTGTTGGTGGTTTTCTTCTTCTTGATCTCTTCCAGCTTACGCATATAGTAAGTCTCATCATCCTCGCCGTCTTTCTTTTCGTTTAGCCTTCTCAACATGCACTCCTTTGCCAAATGATTTTTACCATGACAATAATTGCAGTCATAGCCAGAATCACCTACAAGCTTGTTTTCTTTCTTCTCTTCTTCTTTCTTAGGAGCACTTTTATTTTCCTCCGTCACTTTCTCAACATTATAACTTCCCTCCCAGTTTCTGTTCTTGGCAGATGGAAATTTCTTCTTGGCGAACCGTTTGGGATGTGTGATCTTCAATGTATAATCTTCGCTAGAAAGATCACAATTAGAGAGCTCCTTTTCAGATTCTTCCTTTATAACATTTTTACCTTATTCCATGAGAGCCAAGGACCCCATACTTGAAACAACTTTCGATTCTCTTGTCACCACATATTCATGTGACTGAAGAATACCAATGAGCTTAGCCAATGTATAAATTTTGAATTGTCCGTGTGCTTTAACGTTAGACACGACAACCATCCACTCTGATCTAAGTCCATTCATGAAGGTAACTTTTTGTTCGATAAGTTCGCACCCGATACCATGCTTCACCATTCTACTAAGAAGATGGTTGTAGCGATTGAACATCTAGCTCAGACTTTCTTATGGATTTTGTGTAAGGGCCCCAAACTCCGAAAGTAGAAGGGTTTGGGTATCATGCTCGAGATCAACATCAGTAGAATAAAGCTCTTTAAGCCTGCCCCATATGTATTTTGCTATAGTACAAGAACTTACTAAGCGAAACATATCAGACTGCAAGGCGAATCTGATTACCCTCATTGCTTTGATATTGCTAATAAGTTTGTCTTTTTCATCCTTAGGAACTTCCTTCACATCAATGAGCAGTTGGTTGTATTCCTTTTTAGTTTTGATGGTTCTTCGAGTTTCAATATGAACAAACGGACCTAGAGTAATGGCTTCCCATATCAGGTAACCATTATCCTCAGATCCAACGACGTAATATTCAAAATGTGACACCCAAAATTCATCCTCCAGAGGGAACAAGATTGGAATCCTTGTAGTCGATCCTATGTTGCTTGTGATGTTAATGGAGTTTAACTGTGAATCATCGTGCTGCATGTTGACTTGATTTCTATACCTGTCAAGAATCAGACTTGTAAACACGTATTAGGTTAATATCTAGATCACAGAGTAATGTCAATAAATCAGTGACAGATCCAACAGATCCAATATTTTCGGAAACCCTAATTATTTCTTAAAACATAAGAGTTGTGTATTGAGTACACAACCTCCTGCTTTGATACCAATTGTTAGGAATAAAATCCACTTAGATCGATTAGATTCTAACAAGTAAAGTATTAGCACGATATGAAAACAAGAACACAAAATGTATCAATTGGTGTCGAATGATTAAAAGACACAACCTCAGAAGAACTCTATAAAGAATTGCTACTGTAGAGACGTGTTAGGGTTACAAAGAAAAGATCAATTAACAGTTACCTACTATGATGCTTGCATGCACTATAAAAACTATAACCCTAATAATAAATAAGGTTGGACAGTCCCAACCCGTGTACATAATGGACATATACAAAATAGCCCAATGACGCAATCCAATATTCCCAACAAAAGGCCCAAAAGGGAATTGCATAATGATTTACCCAAATACAACACATGCATGCAGTATTTAAAACTAAACCCTAGCTACATCATAACGGATGGACAAGCCCAATCTATAAAAAAGGCTAACTACAAACATTAATTTTTTTGACATAATCAATTAAATAACCCAACAATCTCGTCTTTGTGTCAAATAAGGCAGGCATATTCTTCAATTTTGTTGGCTCTTTTGAACTTTGAAAAGTTTTGGCATTATTCCCAACAAAGTTTTGCGAACCAGGATGTACCGGTTGATAATATTAGAGAAGCACTTCTTGTCTGCGACACTACTCGCTTTGTTCTGATTCATAAACTCCAAAATATATTCTCGGCATGAGGTGGAGTATAGATGCTTTTATGGCAAAAAGAAGCAAACTCTATGAAAATTCGCATCAGCCCTTTCTTGTATCTAAAATGCATTGCTCCAATCCTTCTTTTATATTCTTCCCAGCTTCATCTTATCAAGATCTTTCAAAGGCTCCTTGGGAAGCAATGTAGGTTTCTTGCGAAGGACAGTTGCAATTTCCACATCCATCCTACCGATTTCCTAGATGTACGATACCAACATTCATTTGATATGGGCCACGATTGGTTCAAATTTCTGTTCATCCTTCAGTAACAGATGCAACAGAGAAATCCAGTCGAATGGGTTGATGTAGGGAAAATCTACGAGAGTAAATTCAGGAAAAAAAAACTCATAGCCCCACGAGCAACCTTGAAACGAGCACTAATGAAGCTCTCGGTTTCAATTGGTCCAAACACCTTGACAACAGTAATCTTCTTTGATCTCCAGGTTTCGTATTGTGGCTTCATGTGCTTAAGATAGAACGAGAACATGATATGATCCACAATTTTATTAGTGAGAGGACCATTTGCAATTATGTCAAAACAACGAAATTGAAAGGTCTTCAGAGTAATTGGCAGATCAAGTTGCAAATCTGGAGAGTTCTCCAATTCAAAAGATCCAACAGGTTCTAGCCAATACACATTTTGGTTGTCAATGGATTCATTCAGAATGCGTTCCAATGACCATAAGGGGAAAAGATTTTTTTTGAGACTTTAAAGTTTCCTCAGTTTCACGAATTGTCTTCTCTCTTCTGCAGCCTACCTAGCAATTTGTAGGTTCTTATCAATTTCAGCATCACGAGCTTTTCTATTTAACTTTTCATTATCATTTTCATCTTCTTCCTCCTCCTCCTCATCATCATCATCAATCTTCTATTTTCCTCTTTATGCCAAAGCTACATTATCCTCCATATCATTAGAATTGGGTTTTTGTTCGAGATCATCTTCACCTTCAGTTCCTTTTCCAGCACCAGAAGTTCTTGCCGGTTCTCCCCCTTGTTTTGGAATTGAAGATTCCGAAACACCTTTAATTTTGCCTAACATGGAGAAGATAGGCTTTAATTTCTCTGCCAAATGATGATGAACAGAGACTATGAGGAGAGAATCACGAGCCTCGATTAGACTGTGTAAATCGGCATTCACATCAGCAACGTAACATTTGATAACAACTTTCTCGAATTTTAGTTCGGCAATCTGGGAATTCGCATGTGATAATTTCACCGAAAGAACCTTCACCTTCTCAGTTTTAACGATGAGCTCATCCATTATCTTGTTCTGAAGAGCCAAATCATCCTGAAGTTTTGTTATTTTGGAGGAGATGGATGTTTGAAACTCTGTGTTGTTAGCTTGTATTTCAATACAAATCTTTGTAAGAGTCGCTTTTTTAGTTTGGAGAGTAGAATCAAGGTTATTGATGGCTATGTTCGCAGATGCTATTTTGCATTCTCAAGAAGTGTAGAAGCCCTCTATAAAGTGTTTAATATTAGAAAGTAGTTTATCGACTTTTTCGGTCATATCCTTACTAGTCTTTTTAGAATCAGCAACTGCTTTGTTTGTGAGAGTGAGAGTTGCAGCATGCTCCTTAGTAAGTGTTTCAAAGAAGGATTTGATAGAAGCTTGGGAGTATTCACTAGTGGATGAGGCTTTTTTGGACTCAAGTAAAGAATCCTACTTGGTATTTAGGGCCTTGAACTGCCTTATTGTCATTGGAGTATCATCTTCGTCACTTTCTTGTTGAACTGTGAAGGGGTTGTAGTGGAAATCATCAAAAGCATCAAAATAGCCCCCAAAAACAATATCTGGATCAGATGTTCATAGATGAGAGATAAGTGGAGAAATTGGACCAACAGTGACACCAAAAGCACTTTCCCCAATATCAGATATGTTGATTGTAACTAGAGGAGTACTAGTCGCAGTTGTTGTTGCAGTGGATTCTATGAAGAGAGGAGTGGATAGTGCAACATAAATATGGGGTTGCAAAACTCCCACTGATGTGTTCGGAAAAGGAGCTATCGTGATAGGTGTAGTAGAAGTAATAGGAGAAGGTGGAGTAAAATCATGGAAAAGTCATCTGTTAATGGAATAGAAGATGACATAAAGAAATATATATGGATTGGTTTGAGTAGGAGTAGGTTGCGATGTAGTAGTAGTATCATCATCTTTGTTGCGAGTTTGAATATCCTCCGAAAGGGTTTGGGACACTGAGTCCTCCTAAGCAACAGATGAAGGAGACCTTGGCTTGTGAGCAGCTCGCTTGGTTTTCTTCTATTTTGGAGATTGAGCTAGTTTAGAAGGTCCACCTTTGTCATTTTCCCCCTTTCTTAGGCCTTTTCGCATCATCCAAGGCTTTCTGCATCTTTGGTGTTAGTGGGCGAGGGTTGAAGGCAGGTTTCTTCTGATACTCATTAATCAACTCGTTGTTAGTTGGAACATAGTTAAGCATCGTCTCAGGAATAGATCCAACAAAATCAAACTTCGTAGGATCAGAAAGTATGAAGTCCGAAGTATGAAAAATAGGTATTGTTGCTATGATACGTCCTTTAGCCACTAGAATGTTGAGTTTGGTAATGGCCCTCTGGAAAACAACAAACCAGAAACATACACATGAGATCTCTGAATGTCAGGTAGTAGACAAAGTGCTTTGCACCAGTTGTTCCCAAAGAATTGAACTATAGTCCAGATTGATGCCGTTGTATAACCCATAAAGAATTGTGCAAAAGAACTTACTTTCACTGTATGAACTAGTGACCTATTCTGAGAAGCTTTTAAACAAAAGAGTAAGTAATCCATTCCAAACAGGAGGAAGGTTAGGCTTCTTAAACATGGACATAATTGTGAGATTTCCCAAATAGCTCATCTGAAAGAACATTTCAAGAATGTCCGATGATGAGATGGTGTTCGGATCAACAAGATCCCTTCCCTGAGTAAACCCTAGCAGACGACTGAAACGAGATTTTGCAATGGAGGTCTTCTTGGAACCGACTTCAAAAGTGATTTTTTTCTTTAGCTTGTTTATGATGAGTAGTTGAGAATGCTTCAAAAAGAATAACCAGGGAAGTTCCTGTACCATCGTTAATGCCAGAGCCAAAGGGGAGTGGCAGAGGCACTCAACCAGCGGTTGGAGATTGACGACATACTTAGATGCTTCCAGATCCAAAATAAGGTTCTAAATTGGATTGATGTTCAATAGGCCTGATGAAGCTGGTTGATCATCGGTTGATGGAGTTTCTGATGAAGCAGCCATTGATATTGAAAGAGAAGACGATAAACAGTAGTGAGAGGAAAGGGTTTTCTTGCACCAGAGAGATTTTGAAATATTTAGAGGTGGTAAAAGAAATCGATTGATGATTTGCTTTTTATACGCCAGTATTGGAGAAAGAAAGCCATCTGGTGACAATTCCATTTCCCTTAAAAAGCATGTGTGACAGGGATGATGTCAGATGGCGTAACTGACAAGGTGTGATGTTAGGACATTTGAAAATGCAAGCCCAAATCAATTCTTATCCCTTAAAGGTCGCTTTCTTTGTTCTGCCCATTTGTAATAGTTCGCCAATTCCTATTCTCTGAATTTGAAAGTAAACATTAGAACTACGAACTAGACTTTTTGAAAATCAAAAGGATCTTCATGCAAGAGTGTGCTAAAGATAAAGAAATAAAGCAAGTTATCTAAGGGATTCTAGTGATGTCAATAAAGACATGAAGCAGTTGGATCCCGTGCAACGATCTCTTCATTCGGAGTCAATAGAGACTCAGAAGTGTCTGTGTGGTATCCCATTGAAATACGATCATCTATTTGTTGAGAAACAGTGAAAGGCTTCTTTTCATAGGGCTTGAAGGGTGGCTTCATCTTTAACCAAACTCCGAAACTCAACGCAAGTCCGAATGTTCGGAATAAGTACTTGTCTAACCAGTGTAGCCATAAAAGCAAGTTGATGGGTGTTGAGCATTCTAAGACTTCCTAAGTGTACATGCAACCCTCATAACCTTGGAGCTATGTTTGTCTAATTATCATGCAAAGTTGAATTCAAGGTTATATTCCTCTCTAGCATACATGAAGAGCAATTTTTAACTTGAATGAAAGATAGAATAACATACCTTGTTGTTTCTTATGATCCTTGAAACCTTGTGAGCCTAGCACCCCAAGTGTGATGCCTCAAATGCTTCACACAACACCAAATGCAAAGGAGTAACCTTTGAGAGAATCTTACACTTGCAAAAATCGGCCTAGCCCTCACTTGTTCATGTGTAGCCGATTTTGGTGGAGAATGGTTTCCTTATATAGTGTTGAGACATCTAGGGTTACACCATGTAAACCCTAATGTGTCATGATTCTTCATTTCCATGACCCATGGGTTTGTAACTCCCATGGAGCATCCTATGGGTGGAACCCAACTTGATAATCCATGGAGCCTCTTAGCCCACTATACAAGTATGGAAATATTTACATAATCAACTCATATATTTAATTAGTTATCTTTTGATCACTTAATTAATTCTAAATTAATTCTTGATCAAACTAATTAAACAATACTATTAATATATTAGAACTTATAATATATTAATAAACCATAAGTGTTATTTCTCTCATTTAGTCTATCCAATTGCATGGTGCCATGCAACCTAAATGGACCATGCCGGGTCGGGTCAAGTACATGCCAAGAATAGTTATGGACTTAGACACCTTATCCAACAGTATCCCACTTGGATAAGTCTAATAACTATAAGTGCAAGTATGACTTCAGGAACCGATCAGCAATCATATCTCTTTCAAGGTTTCTCGGAACTGAGAAGATGATGATACACCATTTAAGATAAGTGATCATATAATCCTCTGTTCGAGATATCAGCCGGACAAATACATGGAACAATGTCTTACTTATTGTCCAACAGTTTGTTTCCCGATTTCCGATTTGTTTGACAAATAACTTAATTGAACACATCAACTTAGTTCTGACCGGGCCCGGTACATAGGTCAAAACAAAATCATCTAGGGGCCCAGATATCAGCTTCTAATCCAAGAAGGAACAGATAAACTTCGACTCGTATGCTTGTTCTATCGCTCAATGAATTCTACACAAAAGCACGTTTTATAACATCGAGTTACCAATGCGTTTTCGTACAATCAATGGATAACCAACTCATAAGTAACAAATCATATCTCTAGGTTTGAAGACTTATATGATATTACCGTCTCACGATCACTCGAGATAAATGCCATGAAGTGATTCCAGTGAGCATGGGTTGTGTCTAATGCTTAAAACTTATGAGCACTCATGATTGTTGTATCCATGTCCAACACCTTAGACGTCTGCAACCAATCATGACAGTCTTGATTCATACCTACTTCCAACATATGACCAACTGTGGAGGTTCGAATAATATGATATACCAAACATAATTATTCTGGAAGTCAAAACATGCAAAAGAAATATAGTAAACGATTGACAAGAGATATCAACACTTTACTCATGAATAAAACACCTTCTATTCATCATCTAATGTCAATTACACCTTACAAATTTCAAGGTTATCTAACTACTAAATCTAATATCATCCTTCAGCCCTATGCTTTGAGCATGCTGGAGATGCTTAACCCGAGTCAGTCCTTTTGTGAGGGGATATGCTGGATTCTCATCCGATGATACCCTCTTTTCCATGAGGAGTCCTTCTTCTATTCGATGTCTGATGAAATGGTATTTTCTGTCGATGTGTTTGGATCTCCCGTGATCCCTTAGTTTCTTGGCTAAGGCAACAACACTTTCACTATCACATAAAATTTCCATTGGCTCCTTAATGCCTGGTACAACTCCAAGTTCTCCAATGAAGTTCTTCAGCTATATCGCCTCCTTTGCTGCCTCGCTAGCTACTATATACTCTGATTCGCAAGTTGAATCAGCCACTGTCTCTTGCTTGGAACTCTTCCAAGAAATTGCTCCTCCATTTAAGGTAAAGACCCAGCCGACTGAGAGTGGAAATTATCCCTATCAGTCTGAAAGCTAGCATCACTATACCCTACAACTCTCAAGTCTTCACTCCCACCGAGGGTAAGGACCCAATCCTTAGTCCTCCGTAGGTACTTGAGGATATTCTTTACCGCAGTCCAGTGTGCCTTGCTAGGGTTCCCCTGATACCTGCTAACCATGTTCAAGGCAAATGCTACATCACGTCGAGTACACGTCATAGCATACATGATCGATCCTACAACCGAAGCATAAGGTATTGGACTCATTTCTACTATCTCAGCCTCAGTACTAGGGCTTTGTGTCTTACTCAATCTGGCGTTACTCTGGATGGGTAACTCTCCTTTCTTGGAATCCTGCATGCTAAATCTCTTCAGTACCTTATCCAAGTATGTACTCTGACTAAGTCCAATTAGTTGTTTACTCCGGTTTCTCAAGATCCTTATCCCTAGAATATAGGCAACTTCTCCTAGGTCCTTCATAGAGAAACACTTCCCAAGCCAGGACTTAACTTCCTGCAGAGTTAGGATGTCATTTCCTATGAGTAGTATGTCATCCACGTACAATACCAAAAAGCTAAATATACTCCCATTAGCCTTGATATATACACAAGATTCATCTTTACTCCTAGAAAAGCCAAACTCTTTGACTTTCTCATCAAAGCAAAGATTCCATCTGCAAGGTGCTTGCTTTAATCCATAAATGGATTTCTCTAGCTTACACACTCTATGAGGGTACTTTGTGTTGACAAAACCCTCTGGCTGACTCATGTAAACATCCTCAACCAACTTTCCATTAAGGAAAGTAGTTTTGACATCCTTTTGCCAAATTTCATAGTCATGAAATGCATCTATGGCTAACAGAACCCTAATAGACTTAACATTGGCTACTAGAAAAGGTCTCATCATAATCAACTCCCGGAGTTTGTGAGAAACCCTTTACAACCAGTCGTGCCTTATAAGTGTTTATATTACCATCCATGTCGGTCTTCTTCTTGAAGATCCATTTGTACCCTACAGTCTTACGACTTGGTACATTCTTAACCAAGGTCCAAACTTGATTGTCATACATGGATTGTATCTCGCTGTCCATTGCCTCTTTCCACTTGGCTGACTTAGGGCCTGCCATGGCTTCCATGTAACTGTTAGGTTCATCCAAACCTATCAGTGTCTCATCACTGATAAGTGTATCACCTTCCACAGTAATATGGAATCCATAGTAATGCTCAGGTGCATTCCTAACCCTTGTGGAACGCCTCAGAGGTAAAGACTTGTCAGTTGGCTCAATAGGAGTTTCCTCCTCAAGTTGAGTGCTAGGGTTTGAAGTTCCTTCACCACTTGACTCTTGAATTTCTTCAAGGTCAACTTGCCTCCCATTGTTTACTTGGCTTATGAACTCTCTCTCTCTCTCTCTCTCTCTCAATAATTCCCTCCTAGCTACAAAGACCACATCTTCACTAGGCCTGTAGAAGAGGTAACCAAAGGATTACTGTGGGTAGCCGATGAAAATACACCTCTCGCTTCGAGGTGTGAGCTTATCATGAGTCTCCCGTCTCACAAAAGCCTCGCAACCCCAAATCTTGATGTGGTCTAGTTTGGGTACTTTACCAGTCCACATCTCATGAGGAGTTTTGACAACTTTCTTTGTAGGGACCAGATTAAAGATATGGGCGACAGTCTCTAAGGCATACCCCCAAAATGAGATTGGTAGCGAAGCTCGAATCATCATGGAACGAACCATGTCAAACAAGGTCCGATTACGCCTCTCAGCCACACCATTCAACCGCGGTTTCATGGGAGGTGTCAATTGTGAGACAATCCCACATTCCCTAAGATAGTCAAGGAACTCTTAACTAAGATACTCACCACCTTGATCGGATTGAAGCATCTTAATGTTCCTGCCGAATTGATTCTCGACTTCCTGTTTAAACTCTTTAAAACTTTCGAAAGTCTCTGACTTATGCTTGATTAAGTAGACATATCCATATCTACTATAATCATCAGTAAAAGTCAAATAATAACGATTAGCATCCCTTGTGGCATGTTTGAAGGGACCACACACATCCGTGTGTACAAGATCCAACAAACCTTCACCCCTCTCACAAGAACCTGTGAAGGGTGACTTTGTCATTTTTCCAAGTAAGCATGATTTGCAACTATCATCTGACTTTAGGTTAAATGACTCCAAGACTCCATCTTTTTGGAGTTGGCCTATGTGTTTCTTGCTTATATATCCAAGACGACAATGTCATAATGATGCTATATCCAAATTATTATCATTAAGAGAATCAATACACAAAACATTATTTCCTAAATTATGAACCACATATACAGTTTCATACACACCATCACAAGGTAATGCTTTAAAATAAAGAACATTATTAAAGAAAGCATTAATCGAACCAACTTCATTATCAAATGAAAAGGTGAAACCTTGGTTATACAATGCATGAAAGGAAATAATATTTCTTGCCATTTCTAGAGAATAACAACATTTATTCAAATCTAAATTACACCCACTACTTAGCGATAAAGTATAAACTCCAATCTTGGTGATAGGTAAAGCTTTCCTATTCCCCATGATTAAGTTTATTCTTCCTTGCTCCACATTCTCACTTCTTCTTAGTCCCTGCAAATCAAAACATATATGAATACCACAACTGGTTTGAAGGACCCAAGAATTAGAATGGGGTGAGTTATTAGATAAGATTGTGTAAATAATAGCATGGTTGGGTTTAACTTTCCCATCCTTCACATCTTGCTGGTACTTTGGGCAGTTCCGCTTCCAATGTGACCTTTCATGGCAATAGAAGCATTCAGTCTCGTTTAGGTTAGAAGAAGGAGTGACGAAACCTTTCTTTGTTCCACTTGAAGAGGAGCCATCAAGGGTCCTAGCCTTGGTACCCTTCGATGAGCTCTTCCTCTTCTTCCCTCGACTTTTCCCGATTGCCAAAACAGGGGCGGAGTTTGGAGTAGGAGTGTTAAAAACCGACTTCCCCTTAAGACCTGTTTCTGCGGTCTTGAGAAGTCCCTAAAGTTTGCTGAGTGTGACCACTTCCTTATTCATGTGATATGTCATGCGTAATTGATCATAGCACGATGGTAAGGAGTGCAAAATGATATCTATTGCAAGCTCCTCAGGGAAGTTCACATTAAGCTTCAGCAATCAATCCACATACCTTTGCATTTTCTGCATGTGGCTTGTGATGAACTCTCCGTCCTTCATCAAGGTTCTTATCATGGAACAGATGATTTCATACCACTCTTGTCGTGCACTTTGATGGTATCTTTCCATCAGATCTTGGTGCATTTCAAAAGGGTAAAAGTCCTCATAGGACTTTTGGAGTTCCGCTGTCATGGTGTCCATCATGATACATGCTACTTTGGTAGCATCCCTTTCATGTGCTTGGAAGTCAGCGATAGTTACAGTGGTCTCATCAATCTCCTTAAGCTCCTTATCAAGGATATATTCTTTGTCATCGTAACGGGTAATCATCGTGATGTTTCTGATCCATTCATTGAAGTTGGATCCATCAAAAGTGACTTTCCCACACAAGTTCATAAGGGTAAAGGAGTTATTAGGATTAGAGCTAGAAGCAGTGGTGTTTGAAGACGTCTGAATGAAGAGGACAAGATTAGTTTAGATATTAAAAGAGTCCTTAATAAAACACCCAAATGTAATATTAAGGCTACGATCCAATCACAATGTATTATAACTTAGAAGAGGTATGCTGTAATCCAAGCTATAACATATTTGAAAGGTAGGTGAATGACGATTCACCAATTTCCACCATGAAAAACGAAATATTGAGATTAGGTTTTTAATTGGTTATTAGAAATTCCTAGATTCTTTAAGATTCATTAAACTTTTCAATGGCATGTTTCAATCTCGAGTGTGCCCTCCAGGTTTTGTGATTGGGATACCGAGGATCACAAAACGAGGTGTGAAGTAAACATGCAAATCACTTGGTACCCTTAAAGTTTATCACTCAATCGATGTGTTGGTAAACCACACATGCTCCACCGATACTATGATAAACCTTAAGTCACCCTTTACCTACCTTGTTAAGTCCAAGTTAGTGTGCCGGTTGACCACACACGCTCCACCAACGACTTAAACAAAGTGTAAAGTGTAATTTCATGGATTAGCACCTTATTCACATTTTTCCTAAAGTAACTAAGATTGGGAATTTAATAAAACATTTAGTTACTTTATAATATTCATCATACTTTTAATGAGAATTTATAAGTCCTTGTCTTACCCGTTTGACTAACGACCCTCCACCAATCAAGGAAGCGGCGGTGAGAGTGGACACCCATTAAGTTGCCATTTTATAGGCAATAACCTTATACCCCGCTTATAGACCGACTTCGTGAATGAGGCGTACTAGCGGAAAGACGACTTGATCTTATACATACATACATACATACATACATACATACATACATACATACATACATATATATATATATATATATATATATATATATATATATATTATTAACTTATAATATTATAAAGTATAAGGGTTGAATTTTAACTTTTAAAATTCTAAGGGTTGGAACTAAAGTTTTAATTAAGACTTTACTTGTTCCAAAACTTGAGGGCAAGTTTTGTAAATTTTCAAAACTTTTCATTTCTTGTAACTTATGAGTTAATAGAGTATTAAAAAAATGAAGACTCTTCATTTTTATAAATCATGTGTTCTTTTAATGGCTTTTAACAAAGTGACTTTTGGTTTTCCATAACTTGAGGACAAGTTATGGACTCCATTAAAACACATAATGATCATGAATTAATCTACCACATAGGTTACAAATAATTCCTATGATCATCTAAACATCATAAGAACAAGATCATGAATATGAACACTTTCAAGAATCAAAAATTACACTTAAAACTTGTAATTTTGATAATTGTCATTGTAAATGGATTAGCATAAACATTACACCATCTAAAACATGTTTTCAAGTACCAATACAATTTAGGGTAATGTTTCTAGTCCATTTCCAGCAACTAAAATCGAAATTCTAAACACTACAGCCTCTACTCGTCGAGAGCAAGAACAAACTCGACGAGTAGCTTGCATTTTGTCATGGACTTGGCGAGTTCATACGAGCAGAAAGCAGAAAAAAGATTTTTTTTCAAGCAGTTTGCACAAATAATCAACAAACAAGCCTAGGCTCTGATACCACTGATGAGTTTTGAGCATTCTAACACTTCCTAAATGTACATGCAACCCTAATAACCTTGGATCTATGTTTGTCTAATTATCATGCAAAGTTGAATTCCAAGGTTATATTCCTATCTAGCATACATGGGGAACAATTTTTAACTTGAATGAAAGATAGAATAACATACCTTGTTGTTGCTTATTATCCTTGAAACCTTGTGAGCCTAGCACCTCAAGTGTCATGCCTCAAATGCTTCACACAACACCAAATGCAAAGGAGTAACCTTTGAGAGAATCTTACACTTGCAAAAATCGGCCTAGCCCTCACTTGTTCATGTGTAGCTGATTTTGGTGGAGAATAGGTTCCTTATATAGTGTTGACACATCTAGGGTTACACCATGTAAACCCTAATGTGTCATGACTCTTCATTTCCATGACACATGGGTTTGTAACTCCCATGGAGCATCCTATGGGTGGAACCCAACTTGATAACCCATGGAGCCTCTTAGCCCACTGTACAAGTATGGATGATTTACATAAGCAACCCATATATTTAATTAGTTATCTTTTGATCACTTAATTAATTCTAAATTAATTCTTGATCAAACTAATTAAATAATACTATTAATATATTAGAACTTATAATATATTAATAAACCACAAGTGTTATTTCTCTCATTTAGTCTATCCAATTGCATGGTTCCATGCAACCCAAATGGACCATGCCGGGTCGGGTCAAGTACATACCAGGAATAGTTATGGACTTAGACACGTTATCCAACACAAGTATGCTTTGGAATTTTTGAGTAGCTGGATAATATAGAAATCTCAAGAAAAATTAAACTAGATCTTATGGGAAGAAATTTCTTAGGTCTAGAAAATTTCATTAAGATCTCACAAAAATAAAATAATCAGATTTCATGGTACAAGACACAAAGGTGGTTTCACATCAATTCCATGGTGAAAAGGTAGAACATATCAATTATTTATCGCCAATTCAGAAAGTAATTTTGGATTATAGGTTTCACTCAATTCGTGGTGATAACAAATTTAAGATCATGAACACATAAGTTGTGTAATCATAACCCTCAGTGGTAATCTCTGAGAGTCTCAAGGGTTACGAATGTGATATGGAGAAATATTAAAGGTGGTTCAAAAGAAATAAATGTAACTACCTCTACTATATTGTGAATGACCAAGCAGTCAAATCTTAACGAAATATGAGAAGAGTAAGGTAGCTCAATAACTTATGTGAAAATTAGCCTGATTGGGAAGAAATGATTGGTATTATTGATTCATTAAGGCTTTAAACATAGAGTCTCAGCGACTTCAGACAACATGCAACAACATGCTTTTAGGGACACTTAACTAGTGCAAAGATTCAAAATTAAATATGTAAGTCCCGAAATAATGGATCTTATTCAATATCAACCTTAATTGCTTAAAGAATGTGGAATGTTAATCAAGAAATGATTCAAGAACACACAAAGTAGCTTCAAATGTACACGATTCTATTATCAATAAACCGTCTCCGTACATATGAACTCAAAGCAGCCGAAAACTAATGAATGAAACAACTAGAACCTATATAGCTGAACACAATATATATATATATATATATATATATATATATATATATATATATATATATATATATATATATATGCCAAGTACATTGCCATAAAGGTTTAAGCCCATCATGACCAAAATCACCATGGTGATTTCGGTCCTTACAACCAAAAACATAATAAGCCCATTAACAAAATACTATTCTAAGTCCAAGAACAATAAACATTATGAGCCGAGCATAAACCATAAAAATATGACCCACCAATCTCCCCCGTGGTTTATTGTTGGCTAAATTCAAGGTTTGTCCACGATATGCACGTCAGAATCACCCAATGCTCCTGCCCAAAACTCCTTATCAATGATTGCTGCAATCATGCCGGTGAATGTCTTAGCAGCGGCCTCAAACATTTCATTCTCCATCATAAGCTGATTTTAGAAAATGTGTGAATGTTATGCTCGCCAAATTTAGTAAATCGGTAGTATCAACAAGGCGAATCTGATCCTTTTCCGTCTTGATAACCACAGTTGTTGTTGCCACATCATATACCTAAAATAATAAATCATTTAAAGACTCATTAGGTAAATGCTGAGTGATTGGAAACTTTTTCGCTTTAGACGTATGTGACATCCCCCAATTTCTCGGCTAGAAAGATGGATTTAGTATATGATTTTAAAATAAAATCAGAGTAATCTTCCAAAAGATGTTGTGGAATGTTTCCCAAAAATATGATAATATAGTATCAAACCATTTCCAAGGAAATGTATTTTATTCATTTTAAAAGTTTGGGATTTCATCGTCAATACAAAACATAAGCATAAACAGAACTTACATTCATTTATACTAGTGATTTTACATATCCTTTAATCTCTTAGTGTAACGTAGCTTTGTATGGACACCAATGATAAAAATAACTTGAGTGGGTCAGGCTTGAGAGCTTGGTGAGCATATAGGGTTTTCAACCCACAATAATAAAGTTATTATGTTTTTATCATTAAACAATTAACTCAATTACTCATCCCCATTATCTTCTTTATTTCTTAAGGATTTATCCTAAGAATCATCTCACTCATTCCTAAGGATTCCTCCTAAGGAATAGGTACGAAGTCACATCGTCACCAGGGTTTTTACAAAAGGCACTAAGTCTATAGCTATCATTTATTGACAGTATTATATGCAGGAGCCCGCTAGTGTTCCACGAACCATCTAGAATAGTCCATGGCTGTCATCCATACTCTGTTGAATGACGGGGCCATCGCTTGGGTCATTGCTTGGTACATCGCTTGACTCATCGCTTCTCACCATATTTTATCACTCATATATCATCGCTCATCATTTATCTCATCTTTAATCTACCCATCTTTTACCCATCATAATTATAGGTATAAAATACATATACAGTTTAAATCATTTAAAACCTATATAAATCTTTCATTAAACATCCATCTCAAATAAACAAATAATATATATTTACATAGAACGTATTTTATATAAAATACTTCATATCCATGTGTAAGATGAAAGTGACTATACACTCACTTGATTTAACGATAATCGGGCAACACTTCGTTTCTTAAAATGATCGTTTCCGATGAAACCGGGATGTTTTCTCAAAAAATCAGGCTTCACGCGAGCAGACTTTTTCCTCGAAAAACTCTTTTTCGCAGAGACTTTGGGGCTATGGGCTTTCTTCAGATGCTAGGATGGTACCCTAGGCTCCGGGGTGTTTTAAGATGGCTAGAGAGGGTATAGAGAGCGAAAGATAGTGTGAATTAGAAACCATTCCTGAATACCCTCGCTTTCTATTTATAAGGTGAAAATTCGACATTCACGTCGTGAACCATGGATGTTCACGTCGTGAAATTTGATCCTGGTTATCCCCTAGGCTTGCCACGTGTCTTCTAGCCTTGATAAGTGTCAATCAACTGGTTCACGTCGTGAACCATGCTTTGCTCACGTCGTGAGTTGGTCAGTCCTCGAAGTTTGTGTTCCGAACTTCAGAAATTCATATCTTTTGAATACAAACTCTGTTTTTGACATTCTTTATATCCATGCATAAGTGAATTTAAGCTATACAACTTTCGTTTAGACTCCATCTGCTAATTTTGACTTTATTTTTAAAGTTATATTTTTAACATGCTGAGACAGGAAAAATCCGTTAAAAACTCATAACTTCTTTATTCGACGTCTGTTTTTGTCTGTCTTTTTACCGTTGAACTACTATCAACAATATCTTCAATTCTCGTTTAGGTTGTTTCGACTAAAAATCACTCGATCTAAAATTCGAGTTTCGGGTTGTATACTACTAAGCTGAAACTTAGAAAAATCATAATTTCCTCTAACGTAGTCAGATTTGGGCATTCTTTTTATGTACTCTCTCGGTTTAACGAACACTACTATTTTCGTTTAGATCACTAAGACAAAAAATCGTTCTATCGTAAATTTTCTATTTACGTTACACAACGTTGTGTCGGTTCTGTCGCAAAAACTTCGACAGGTCATAACTTCTTTATTAGAACTCAGATTTTGGCGTTCGTTATATATCTGGAATCCTTGTAATGACCACTACAACTTGGTTAAGATTATTCATTCTGAATAATATTCTATCAAAAAAGTGATTTTCGACGCTTATCGTCCCTAAATTGACTAGCCCGGATCTACGGGCGTTACAACGTAGGCGGCCACATGACATTTACCAGAGTCTTGTTGGTGTGAGGATCTAGGAAACCCTTGGACATTTTAATGAATGAAGCTACTGTTTTCATGCCAACAAAGTTCATCTTAGCTTTGTCTTCAAGGAATCTTTTAAACGCCCATGCGTTGGGATCATTTGTTGGGTTGTGAAACGGTGTGTGGACTAGATCTGCAAGATCAACTTTTTCCCAGGACATAAAATCAATCTTCTTCACATAATACTCAATGTTAAAACTCTTACGTTTCACAATCCACATATTCCTGTCAGCTTCAAATCCCCACATGCGAATTTCAGAACGATCACCGTAACGATCAACAAATTTTCTTTTTCCAACTTCTTTGATGAACATCTGAGGTTGATCAGCAGTTTCATTCTGATCAGAATTCTTCATCAAAAGCATTTTATCTTTCTTCAGCATATTCAGTTTCTTCTGTTTCTTCCTTCTCTCTTCAGTTGTGGCAACACCAAAAGACAAATATTGATCTACATTGGAATCCTAAGCGGGACTAATTACCACCCTTTCAGATGACTTAGGAGCCTTTTCACCAGCAGAACTGGAACTATTGAACTTATAACTTTCCATTTAGTTTGTCTTTGAGATCAAAGTAGAAACATGCCAGTCCACCAAGATTAGTGATGAGATTAAACTTTCTTTTAATCTATGAAGATCGATTAGATCTTGAACAAGTAAGTAAACAATGACAATATGAACACGATAAAAGAGCAGAACAAGATTGAATCAAACGTGTCGAATGATTAAAACAAAATCCTCAGAAGAGCTCGATTAAGAACATCAACTGTAGAGGACTGGAAGGTTACAAGAACGATTAAAGAAACCTTTTATCGTCTGGAAAAATTGTTATACGCCGATCTCTAAAAACCTTAACCTAATATGCATGCAAGCATTAGCTTATATACAAAGCATAAATGACTCACGGTTGGACAGGCCCAAACCGGAATACAAAACAACATAATTAGACGAGCCCAAAAGACGCAATCTATAAAGCCCAACAATCTCCCCCTTTGCGTCAATTTGGAGCGAGACATTTACTAATTTCTTGGGCCAGCAGCCGAAACCGGTACCTTCTTCACGGTACTAAACAGACACTTGGTGATTGAAAGAATGGTCTGTCTAAACCGGATGTACCAGTTAATCATATCTTCAAAATACTTGACATCATCGGCGGAGTTCTCTTTACACCGTTTGACAATGAACAGCACATGCTCCAAACAGGTTGTGGTGTAAAGATGTTTGTCAGCTAAAGCGAAGAGACATTTCTGTCCTTCCGCTCGAGTGAACATGACGGTGTTACGTCTTGGGTCAATCTTGCCCAGCAGCATTTGATTGAGATCACTGGCCGATCCCACAGGAGCAATTTTGGGTTTCTTCTTGAAGACTGTGGCGACCTCCTGATCCATAAGGGCAACCTCCATGATGTAGCAGATTAACATCCTTTTGACATGGTCTAGAATGGGACCATATTCAGCTTCATTGGTCAAAAGGATATTATACAGGACGATCCAATCATGAGGATTTAGATTCGGTAGATCTGCCAGAGAGATAGGATGAGCAGATTTTGCAGATCCCCGAATCAGTTTGAACCGAACGTTTATAAAACGTCCTTCAGTATATGGTTTTAGCACCCGAACGTTCACAATCTTCTGGGCGCTCCATGTAAGGAATTGTGGACGAGCAGCCTTCAGATAGAAGTCAATGAGCTCCCTGTCAAGCTCAGCGTTCGGGTGAGGGACTTCAAAAATATTAGAGAAGATGTGGAAGATGAACGCCTTTCGAGTCAACGGCTTATCGAACTGCGAATCGACAGTGTTGCTGCAGTCGAAAGATATAACCGGCTCGAGCCATAATATGCTGGGTGTTTCAATGGCCTCTTTGATCAAGCGTTCCCTGGTCCAGGCAGGGAAGAGAGTCTTTCGGCTCTCAAGGAGATCGTGGGCTTCTTTTTGTTTGCGTTCGGCTTCGGCAGCCTCACGCGCCACACGACTGGCATCTTCACCAACATTGCGACTGTTCTTTCATTTTAAAATGTCGGCAATAGTCTCCTTGTCGCCTTCTTCATTTTCGTCCTCAGCTATAATTTTTCCTTTGTCCTTCACACCCGAACCTAAAGATTGATGAGTTGAAGATGGTTCAGTTGTGTGAGTAGCTTTGGAGGAAGGAGGTGGTTTTGAACTTGTCTTCTCATCTCCCCCTTGTTTAGGAATGGACACAAAACTGGGGAGGCCTTCGACTTTGTTAAGTAGATCGATGGCTGGAGAGAGCTTTTCAGCAAGGGATCGCCTCACCGAAAAGTTTATAATTGGATCATGTGCTTCCAGAATGTTTGAGATAACAGCGTGGACATCCGAAACACATGTCTTGACCACCTCCCGTTCAGAGCGAAGATCTTCCAGTTCTTGTTGGGATTGAGAGAGTTAAGTGGTCTTGACCTCAAGTGCAGTTGTTTTTGAAGCCAGATCGTCCATTAAAGAACGCTCGGTTGTCAGATCTTCTTGTAGCTTGACGAGGCGAGCTTCAATGGAGGCGGTAAAGGCCGAGTTGTCGTCGCTTATGTTTTGACGTAGATTGGCGAACGAAGGCAAGTCCGATGAGACAAACGTAACCAATTGTTGGACAATTGGTTCCAAAGATGCCTTTGTGGCATTTGCACTTTCTTGTATGGACTGCAGTAGGACAGAGGCATCAGAAAATAGTTTATCGACTTTTTCGGTCGCTGCCTCACATGCCCGGGTGGATGCCTGAATTGCTGCAGTTGCTGAGGCTGCTGAATCATGTTGAGCCCTGGAGAAGGCATCAACAATCTTCTGAAGTGCAGCTTCAGACAGGGTTGATTGTTGGTTAGACGAGGAGGCGAGAAGTAGATCAATCTTCTCGTTGAGCTGTTTGAGATGTTTCTTAGTTACTGGGGCATCATCCTCCTCGTCACTTTGAACTTGAAACGGACTATAGTAGACCGAATCAAAGATCATGTTGTCTCCCCCGAGATAAGGGTTTTCACCCTCAGATGCATTGCCATGAGATGAAGAGGGTGGAGAGGTTGGGGGTGTTGAGGGTTTAGTAGGAGAAGGTTGAGTTGGTGAAGGTATAGTTTCGGTTGGTGGTTGAGTATGGGTAGTTTCGGTTGTGTGGGTTTTGGGTTGAGGAAATTCGGTTAAATGTGGTGATTCAGTGGTAGTGGTAAAGATTTGTGGAGGGGAAGGAATTGGGGAATTGGGTAGTGCAATCTCTGGGGTAGGGGATCGAGGTGGTGTATTGCCTCGTTGAGGAGATGCATCCCCTTGAGAGTTGTCAGAACCCAAACTCTCACCCTCAGAGTCACTCGAAGAGGAGGGTATAACAAGCTTTCGCTTCAGTTGGGTCTTCCTCTTCTTCGGTGGGGGGGGGGGGGGAAGGAGCAGCTTTTGTCTGTTTCCTCTTTTTAGGAGAAGGCCCCTTTGAAGCTTTGGAGGCTTGTTTTCCTTTTTCCGCCTTTTTACCTTTGCTCACCGGTTTATCTGCGTCATGAATAGACCTGAGCATATCCGGAGTCAGATCCCTTGGACCAGATGGTGTTAGCTCCTTGAGCTTCCGAATCAACCTGCTATCCGGAGGGACAGCACCATACATGGACTCCGGAATTGAACCAATAAAGGTGAATTTTGATGCATCTGAGATGATGATCTTCTTGGTATGGAAAGTACCAACAGAAGACATCGATGCACCTTCAGCAGTGGGAACGTCGAATCTGTCCATGGCCCATTTAGTTATCAGTATCCAGAATCGAGCCAACGAAACTTCAGAGTGTCTGGATGAAGAGGAGAGGCTTTGAATAAGCTGTTGCCATAGAACAAACCCGTAATCCAGGTTGATCCCATTATAAACTCCGTACAGGATGGTGAGGAACAGACGACTTGCACCATCTGAACCTGAACTTCTCTCCGACAGTCCCTTGAAAAGGACTGTAAATAAACCGTTCCATTGAGGCGGCAAGCATGATTTCTTGAATCTTGCAACTGATGTAAGAACCTCTGTGTATCCCATGTTGTAAAACATGTTATACAGCTGACCAATCTGTATCGACTCCGGATGAACTCTGGATGGGTCAGAAGCAAATCCGAGCAACGAGCAGAAACGTGGGCGGGAGACGGAGGTTTTGTGGTCTCCAATCTCGAAAAATACCCGGTCGACAGCCCTGTCATAATATGCAGTCGCGTAGACCTGCGATAGGGCCTCCATTGGCACCGATTCGATCCTGGAGAGTGCTGGTACGAGTTGTGAATACTTTAAGCACTCTATGATCGGCGACATGTAAGGGTCGTATGCCTTTGGGTTAAGATCAATGACCAAGCATTGCTGTGGGCGAATGGGAAGAATCTGGGAGGTAGCCTGAACTGAAGAGGAGTCAGCCATTGATGCAGGTGTGAAGAAGATGATGAACAGGAAACTGTATGGGAGTGTTTGAGTTTTTGGAAATTTTGAGAGTGGTAAAGAGGTAAAAGGAGGGGGAATGGGCTATTTATAGTTGGTGAGAAGAGAGAGAAAGATCGTTTCAAATCTCGTATGGATGACAGTTGGGACGGGCGATGATCACGTAGGAGAGAGAGTGTCAGATTCCTAGGACCACGCCGCCCAATAAGCGCCGTTTCATAGGGACAAGCCGGTACTGTTTAACCACGCGCATTGAATGCCACAGGACAAAAAAAACTTAGGATTTAAAAGAATGTCCGTTAAAATTACGATCAACCATTTATAGAGAAATGTTGAAAGGCTTCTTTTAATTATGCTAAAAACGACTGGCTTTAAAATAAAATCTCAGAAAGAAAAATAAGAATAAGATTCCAAGGGAAGAAATGTTATGGGTTTGTAACAATTTCATAGGAATCGCATAAAATTGGAGATTTTAATAGGGTACTTTCATCAATTCTTTAGTGAAAACTTGAGCAATTTAATTGTTCACCGTCAATTCGTTAGGTGTTGAATTTTGGGTTTCACTTAGTTCGTAGTGACACAATACTAAGATCATAAACGCAGATGTTGTGCAACCATAAACCTCAGTGGTAAGTGCTGAGAGTCTCAAGGGTTACCATGATGGAATGAGTGTAGTGGAGAAGTAATGTAGAGATGGTGCAAGAGAACAAAGTACCTCTACTGCGAAAAGAAGGATCAAGCAGGAAATTCTTAACTCATGTGAGAAAAGAGTGAGGTAGCTCACGATTAGAATAAATGAATTGGCCTTATTGGGAAGACAAGGTTTGTGTATACCAGGTCATGAAGGCCTTTATTCAAAATCTTATGAGGCTTGAGACACATACAGCAGCATGCTTCTAGGGACATTTAGGAGTTTCAACAAATGTATCCTTATAAACTAACACAAAAAAAAAAAATTTGGAATTTTTGAGATAAACCGAACCCGAACCTTCGGTTGGTTTCAGTTGATAAAAGATTTGAAAAACCGAACCCGAACGTTTGGATGGTTTCGTTTCTAGAAAATTTTGAAAAACCGAACCCGACACTTCGGTTGGTTTCGGTTCTAGAAAATTTTGAAAAATCGAACCCGAACCTTCGGTTGGTTTCGGTTCTAGAAAATTTTGAAAAACCGAACCTGAACCTTCGGTTGGTTTCGGTTCTAGAAAATTTTGAAAAACCGAACCCTAACCTTCGGTTGGTTTCGGTTCTAAAAAATTTTGAAAAACCGAACCCGAACCTTCGGTTGGTTTCGGTTCTAAAAAATTTTGAAAAACCGAACCTGAACCGTTGGTTGGTTGCGGTTCTTAAGAATTTTTTTTTTTTTTTTTTTTTTTTTTGAATAAGCAATACACAACATTGAGAAACTATCTTTGAAGAAATGAGTGGGTTAGATAGTTGAAACGAACCCGAACGTTCGGTTGTTATGTTTGAGTTTGAGAGGTAGCGTGAGGTACTGATTCTGATTCCATCATACCAAGTCCTTGCAATATTTTATTGAATGATGCTTCAGGAAGAGCTTTTGTAAAGACGTCAGCCAGTTGATCAGTGGTTCTTACGAAATGAACTTCGACGTTTCCATCTTCCACGTGATCTTTGATGAAGTGATACCTTAGTGCTATGTGTTTGGTTTTGGAGTGTTGCACTGGGTTATGACAGATCCTAATTGCACTTTCAGAGTCACAATATAGTGGGATCTTCTTCATATTGAGTCCATAGTCTCGAAGTTGACTTTGGATCCAAATCACTTGTGACGTGCATGATGCAGCTGCAATGTATTCCGCTTCGGCAGTGGATAGCGACACGCACGTTTGTTTCTTGGATTGCCAGCCAACTAACTTCCCATCAAGAAATTGACAGCCACCAGTTGTGCTTTTACGGTCGAGTCCACATCCTCCAAGGTCAGCATCAGAATAGGCTTGAACAAAGAAGCCTGAGTTGGAGGGATACCATAGACCTAAGGAGGTGGTTCGCTTGAGGTAGCATAGGATGTTCTTCACTGCAACCATGTGAGGTTCGCGTGGGTTTGCCTGAAATCGAGCACAGTAACAAACAGAAAACATGATATCAGGTCTGCTGGCGGTTAGATACATTAAAGAGCCAATCATTTGGCGATAGAGCGTGATATCAACAGCCGGTTTGTCTAGGGATGGTGTAAGCTTGGTGCCGAATGCCATTGGGACTTTAACTTTCGAGTCTCCCTTCATTCCAAACTTTGCTAGGAGAGTCTTCGTGTAAGCTTCCTGATTAATAAAGATGCCTTCGGGTCCCTGTCTTATGTTTAAACCAAGGAAAAAGTTAATTGGACCCATTGAGCTCATTTCAAACTTAGTCTCCATCAGCTTTCTGAATTCAGCTGTTAAGCTGGGATTCGTGGAGCCAAAGATGATGTCATCGACGTAAATTTGAACTATCATAAGGTGGTTACCTTCCTTTTTGCGAAAGAAGGTTGGGTCAACCGAACCTTGTTTGAATTTAGACATCTTTAAAAATTTTGTAAGCGTTTCATACCAGGCTCGCGGAGCTTGTTTAAGGCCGTACACAGCTTTATCCAGAATATAGCAATGATTTGGATGCTTTTCGTTCACGAACCCAAGAGGTTGCTCCACGTACACCGTTTCTTCAAGTTCTCCATTTAGAAATGCACATTTGACGTCCATTTGGAAAACCTCAAAGTTCTTATGAGCAGCATAAGCCAGAAATATTCTAACAGATTCTAGCCGAGCTACTGGAGCGAAAGTCTCTTCATAGTCTATCCCTTCCTCCTGACAATAACCCTTTACCACCAGACAAGCCTTGTTCCGTATAACATTACCTTCCTTGTCCATTTTGTTCCTAAATACCCATTTGAGACCAACAACCGAAGCATCTGGAGGAGTTGGAATTAGGCGCCAGACTTTGTTCCTTTCAAATTCATTCAGCTCGTCTTGCATTGCTTGAACCCAATCAGAGTGATCGAGAGCAGTGTTGACTGTCTTTGGTTCAACTTTTGATACGAATGAATTGAACATGCAAAACTCAACCTTTGAAAATAAGGAAGTCTGTTTTGCCTTCAGTTGTGATCGGGTCAGAACCTTTTCAGATACATCCCCAACTACTTGAGAGACGGGATGATCTCTGGTCCATTTGACAAGAGGAGGGTAATTTGGATCAAAGGTTGGATCTAGTTCAACATTGATTATTTCGTCTAGCTCAGATTGGCTGTCATAACCAAGTGTCACATTATTATGTTCCACCTCAGTTGATGTACTTTGAAAGACATGAGGATCATGTGGTTCTAGTGGTCCTGAGCTTCCTGATGTTAAGACCTCTTCGGTTGAAGTTGTGGAATTTGGCCCCCCTGGACTTGAGCACTTGGCTCCCCCTCGACTTGAGCACTTGGCTCCCCTTCTATTTGAACACTTGGCTCCCCCTCGACTTGAGCGTTGTTGGAAGGAGAGTCGTTAGAGAGTGATGCTTCTTCATACATTCTTCTTGCAGCTTCTTCGACAATCTGCTCCATGTTATCAACCTTGTTGTCTGCTGCATATGCTTCGGAAAGTGAAGCGTTCTCTGGTTCGTCAAAGAGCTCCAGAAATGTCTCGAATAAGTTGGCGACCGAGACTGTAATATTGCCATTCAGAGGAAAGATTTCCCCAGTGATATCTTCTTTAGCCTATAGCTTCTTGACATAGTTGTCGTCAAAGGTCACATAATACGTCTCTTCAATCTTTCTCGAACGCTTGTTCAGGACCCTGTATGCCTTGGATGTGAGCGAGTAACCCAGAAATATTCCCTCGTCGGCTTTGACATCAAACTTGTTGCGGTGTTCTTTAGAGTTGAAGATGAAACACCTTGAGCCGAACACATGAAAAAATTTCACATTTGGCTTCCTGTTGTTCAGTATCTCATATGGAGTGAGTGCGAACCTTTTGTTGAGATATGACCTGTTCTGTGTAAAACAAGCAGCAGAAATAGCATCAGCCCAAAAATAAAGAGGTAAAGAAGCGAAACTTAGCATTGTTCGGGCAGCTTCACACAAGGATCGGTTTCGTCTTTCGACTATTCCGTTCTGTTGTGGTGTGTAGGGAGCTGAGAAATTATGATTGATTCCCTTTTCTGCAAGAAACTCTTCAAACTCCCTGTTCTTGAATTCGAGACCATTGTCGCTTCTGATGTTGCGAACAACCTTCTTGAGCTGTACTTCAATTTGCTTGATAAACATTTTCAGCTTTTGATTCGCTTCAGATTTGAGCTTTAGAAAGAACACCCATGTAAATCGTGAAAAGTCATCAACGATAACAAGAATATACTTGCTACCACCGATGCTTTCGATAGATGAAGGACCACACAAATCAATATGAATTAATTCGAGTGGTTCAACAATTTTTGTGTTGATTATCGATGGATGACTTTGACGACTTTGCTTTCCCATTTCGCATGCAGCACATAGATGATCCCTGTCGAACTTGAGCAATGGAAGACCCCTTACATGACCTCCAGTAACAAGACGATTGATATCTTTAAAATTAAGATGAGATAATCTTCGGTGCCACAACCAGCTTTCGTCGGATTGAGCTTTTGACAACAAGCATATAGTTGGATTTCCCTTGATGGGTTCTAAAATGTAACAAAAACTTGATGTGCACGAAAGTACCCATTAATTTTAATATTTATAACCTAACAAACTTAGACTAACTATGCACTTGTAGGCAGTGTACCTAGTCAGATTACAGTATAGTTTAGGTAAGTCGGGTGTCGATCACAGGGAACGATGGATTAATTTAATATATTTAATTATAGGTTACATGTCACACGAAAAGAATAATTTAATAAATCTCAAACTAATAATTAATTAACAATTCTTGATAAACTAACAGGAAAAACAAATCTCTTTACATACTTTGGTTTAGACAAATTCCACCTTGAAAACATAAACAATTGCATACACAAATTCATTTATTCATGTTCACCGATTCCTAAATTGATTAGATTCATGTTCACTATAACTAATCCTTTAGCAAACAAGTTAATTCGAATAGTGATCAATTGATTAAACTAACATGCTTCCTAGTGTTCAGTTCGTATCAAGCAAGACTTGTAAACTTAGTTAATTTAAACATTTAATTAACCTCTTGTTGATGGTCATCAAACAAGGCTCACACATTAACTTACTTATTCCCATGTTAATCCTAGTTTCACATTCGTTATTTCTAGTCTTATAATTCTCAATGGTCATCAAAAATCATAAGAGACAAGCAAATCAAGCAGGTTTTCATACAACTTAATTCACTTAACAATTAATAGCAAATAATCATCATTAACACATGAGGATCTTTGAACAAGCTTGGCAAGATAAATTAAACACAAATAAATTCTTTAACATAACAATTAGTCTAAGAATCAAAACTTCATTCAATCATAAACACAAAGTAAAAGGTTTTTACACCCAAATCAGAAACTAAATACAGAAAGTACCATAAGGAAGTGCTAAACATGGTCACGTTAGCAATCCATATGATTACCGACATGTATCCGCTCTCCAATCCTTCAGATCTCTGCTCCTGTTAGCTTAACGGCCTTCCGGCCGCCTTCTAGACCCTCAAAACGGCTTAACAGAAGTTAATTGTCGACTAAATTAGGGTAGAAGTCGAATCCCCCCTCCTGGTTGGCTAAAAATCGACATTTATAATCTTTGTGGCCGACCTAAGTACGCTGGGCGTACTTAGGATTACGCGGCGCGTAATACAGATAATCACGCGATCATGTATATCCGGTGCAAGCAAGTACGCGGGGCGTACTCTTAAGGTACGCGGGGCGTAACCGCGACCTCAGCCCCCTTTTCTTTCTTTTAGCTTCTAAGCCCAATTTCCGCTTCAGTCTTTTCTTTTGGGCTTTATTGACAACAAATAGCTGCAAAACATAATTCAAAGCATTATGAGTACTCTTTAGTTCTAAAATGTAATAAATAAGGCCAAAATATTAAGATAAAGTGCATAAAAATATATATATAAAAATACACATATCAAAATACCCCACACTTAGCCTTTGCTTGCCCCCAAGCAAATTTACTTTTATTTTACCAATATCGCACTAAACAATCCATTTAAAACTCAGCCATTATGCCAAGACCTCAACGCATGCATTTGTGTCTAAAATTTTCCTAAAGTACCCCCCATACTTTAAATACTCACAATCTTCATAAACACTTGCCCACTTTTTCCGAACAATGCTCATTTTATGCAACCCTCCGAATCCATCCTCAGAAAACCTCCTAACCTCAAGGTATTTTTAGTTGAGCAACCTAAGCATACATAATCTAGAATTACAATTTATGATACCACTATGGAGCTTTCTTTGAATTCTTCATTTCTCTGAACAATTTGATCTTTGATTTCTTTGAATTCACCACCTTATTTGATTTGATTTCTTGGTATCTTCAACTTTTTGGATTTCTTCAGAATTTTGATCTTTTGATCTTCACTTTATTTGCTCCAAAATTCTTCAAACTTTTTCGTAATTCTCTCTTTTTTTTACATGTACCTCTCTTTTTTCACTCAAAACCTACATGCTTAAGCAGAGGCGCTCAACCTCAACCTTTATTGGTTAATGATAATAATTTTCCTGGATACATTTCAGGTTTAGGCTGCTAAACATATTGCATCCTTCAAACCGAGCGGGGTTATGTTTTTGTTCCATGATTTCACTAAAATAAGGGAAGCCACAAATGCACTATAACGTATATTGGCTTAACTAAACATTTGAGTTCTCATCGGATCATCTCATACAATGTTAGCAAAATTTTAAATTATCACTAGATTTTCCTAAATTAAACTATTATTTCAAGTTTTCTTTTAAATTTTTAAATTTCCCTAAATCTAGCAATTTCCAACTATTATTTCATTTTTATAATTTACTTTTACCGACCCCCTACCCCACACTTATTTCATACAATGCCCTCATTGTATGCTAAAACAAATTAAGAACATAAAAAGGGAGAAAAAGGAACAGACTCCCCTGGGTAGTTGTGGCGAGAACGAATGGGGCTGCTACAGGTTGCTTCAAATACTGCTGAAAAACTGAAAACTGGAACTGCCGCTTCTGAATATGCCGAAAAATAAAATCAAGACCGCCATCTTCGAAAATGTGGTACAAAATATTGCAATTAGATGCAATGTATAATAACCATGACGTGAGAAAGTGTCAACCACGTCGTGTCGTCAAGAGTGACATTCTCTTCTCGCGATGAAAAATCCCCCACAACATAGGAAAGTGTCAACCATGTCGTGGCAGCCGGGATGATACTTCTTCCTCGCGTCGAAATACAACTCTAATAAATATGCACCCCACACTTATGACAAATTGTGGGTCTTGACTATAATCTTCGAACTCTCACATGGCTCTCTAGCAACAGTCGGACCTAGCTGCTGAACTTACTGCCAGCTTCCTAAGGGCGAATATTCTGCATAAATCTAAACAATGATAGAGCATCAACATGGAAAACAAAAGTAAAACAAACTAAATCAAAGTTTAATTACATACCAAATACTAAAAACTAAACTTAAACTAAAATTAAAACAAAACAAACAAAATAAAAAGGATCACTCGTCATCTCCATCATCATGTGGCTGTGTCCCAGAAGTACCGGCCCCATCAAATCGTGACTGGAATGGTGGTGGAAAGGAAACCGAATACTGAAATCCCTGATGGGCAAAGAATGCATTCAACGCATTCCCTTGCCACCGATGTTGCGCGTCCACATGTGCAACATACTTGCTAAGGTTCTGGACCCTCAAGTCAAGATGATCAATGCCCTGAGCTAAATAGCGCATATCAATCTCCGGCTCAGGTCCCTGCTGCGCTCCTCGAGGAGCAGGTCTACGCCGCGGGACCCGTCTCGGCTGTGGCTCGGCGGCACCCTCCTCATCCGCCACATCATCTGCTCGAACCCTCAAAACACCATCTCCGCCCCGCTCTAATACGCGCATCGACTCCAATAGCTGAAGACTCATCGGCCTCATGTCGTGAAACACCATCGATCTCGTGATCTCACGTGTCATCAACTGATATGATCGAGCTAATCGTGTGATAAAATGCCCTCCGCATATCGGGCTATCTCCCCGAAGTCCCCTGGCCCTCCGTCCCAAGTATGCAGCTAAAGCAACTGGAAGGTTCAGGTGCCTCCCTGGAGTAACTAGTGCCCATAGGAAATACAGGTCCGTCGAAGGCACTCTCTCACTATTCTTGTGATGCGTGAGAGACATAGAAATCAACCGGTGCAACATTCGGTATGTAGTAGACCGAATCATCCCCCCTCGAGCGGTAGATAGTGTATAAATTCCTCCCGTAATCTCGGCCCAAAAAGTGTTCTCATTGTAGTCCTCCGGCCGCTCCGTGAGACAGTCAGCAAGAAATGTCGGGAAGTGGACACTCCTTGTCTCATCGGCTGTGTAAATACCCACCCGAGTAGCAAGCTCTATCACGCTGCATTCCCGACTCACTCCCCCCAGTCTGAAAGCAAAGGCTGTCCTGTCATTGAGTGACTTCCTAGGATCATAGGAAACTGTAGCATAGAACTCCAGCAAAAACTGTCGATATACTGGCTCCTGGATCCTGAACAAACGCGCCCATCCCTGACACACAAACAATTCCACCCCACTCGCGCCCGAGTGTGTGTATTGCAAAAATTCCTGGATCAATGCAACAAGTCCAGTCCTGGCAGCCAACTCCCAGTCGAAAGAGGGTGCAATGTCAATCTCCTTTGTGAGAAGCAGGCTCAAGTTGGTGCTATAACGCGCCCTAGTAGCATCGCTCAGTGTTTGCGGAAATTGTAAAAAGCGATGATCGGTCACATCCTCGGGAGGGTTGGTTCTTTGTGCCCTTCGAGCCATAATCTGCATATATTAACACAAAAACACAAAACCAACAAAATATGGCAGCATTAATAGATTTTTAAACCAAAAAAAAAAAATGGGGCTGGATAGGTGCAGTACGCTGGGCGTACATCCAGCGTACGCTGGGCGTACGTCCACGCTTGTGATTCTGTGTCCTGATCCCAGTCCCTTTCTTGTGCTAAGGTCATTATCCATATCCAAATAAACACCGCAGGGGCATCAACACAATTAATTTTTAAACATCGCGTGGTCCAAAGGTAGTAGGAGAAAAATCGGGACCTCCCTAAAAATATGAATCAATCTCTTGTAAATTCTTTGCCTATTTGGAAAATCGGGACCTCCCTAAAAAATATTAATTTTATGAAGTCAGTCAAGAACTCGAAATCACAGGGGGTCGGTCAAGCACATGGGGAACCAACCTTGAGGTTCAAGGCAGTAGAAAACAAACGAAAAAAAATCGAAGTCACCCTTTAAACTTATGACCAAAAAGATAACTCAATCCCTTATTAGTTCCTGATTTATTCAAGATTGGCAAACAATTAACATAAAAACTTCACAGGGCATCCAAATTTTTTTTTCTATTCGGGCGTACGCTTGGCGTGCGACCCCAAGCGTAAATCGATGAACGTGGGGCGGAATTAAGACGAAATTAGGTTCGAGGGTTTAATGTATTACCCGAAATCGGTCCATTCAACCCTAATCAACACATACATTTGCGAAATCGGCCCTAATTCGAAAAATATATAAACCCTAGATTTCAAGCAAAAGCTAAATGCAGCTTATTCCTTTGAATTAAACACAAATCCAAGCTATTGAGTATCCAAAATACTTACTTGTGTGGTGGATTTAACAAGAAACGAGAGAGAAGCAGGAATCTTGGAGAGGGCTGCCGTCACAGTTTGCGCGAGAGTAGAAGAGGGAAAAGAATAAAGAAGAAACCAAAGGGTCAAAAGATATACCTGGTCGCCGTGTTACGCGGGGCGTAACTCAAGAGTACGCAGGGCGTACCTCAACCCCCTGAAATGTACATTCGCGATCCGGGGCATATTACGCATGGCGTAATTAAACTTACGCGGGCGTAATGAAATTTAACTTTCTTCTTTTAATTGAATTTCCTTTTCTTTTTAATCATTTCATCTAGTAACTTAAAACTTATTTAATTTTTTCCTTTTTAATTTCTTAAGCTAATGATGACTTCACGATGAGTGATAAAAAAAATTGAGATGTCATAATCACTTATCTTTGTCAAGATCAAACAACAATGGTTGATCAAAAACCTTTGCATGCAAGAATTGGTTTGCGAAAACACCCACTTTCGGGACCCGTTAGAATATTTCCTTTGTTTTCCTTGCACCATTAACTAGAAGCGGAACAAGAAGTGACCTAACTAGTGAAGAACAGCAAGAGCTCGGTCTTCCACTTAACCACCACAATACGCCTTGCTATACTACGCCTCATGGATTGAGTTGGACAAATCAACAAAGTAGTAGGCTAAGCAGGTCAAGAATTCCCTAATCGCTTTCATTCTCGAAACCCATGCAAAAAGTAAAGTCAAGCAATGTGTACAATCCCAAATTCCTGCAAAATAAAAACAAGAACCTTCCCGACAAGTGAAAAGATATCATCGAAAATCAAACAAAAAAAAAATTGAGAACTAACTAAAAACAAATAACGAATAATCACATAAAATAAATTAATGACAAGCCGTTCCCCGGCAACGGCGCCAAAAACTTGATGTGCACGAAAGTACCCATTAATTTTAATATTTATAACCTAACAAACTTAGACTAACTATGCACTTGTAGGCAGTGTACCTAGTCAGATTACAGTATAGTTTAGGTAAGTCGGGTGTCGATCACAGGGAACGATGGATTAATTTAATATATTTAATTATAGGTTACATGTCACACGAAAAGAATAATTTAATAAATCTCAAACTAATAATTAATTAACAATTCTCGATAAACTAACAGGAAAAACAAATCTCTTTAGGTACTTTGGTTTAGACAAATTCCACCTTGAAAACATAAACAATTGCATACACAAATTCATTTATTCATGTTCACCGATTCCTAAATTGATTAGATTCATGTTCACTATAACTAATCCTTTAGCAAACAAGTTAATTCGAATAGTGATCAATTGATTAAACTAACATGCTTCCTAGTGTTCAGTTCGTATCAAGCAAGACTTGTAAACTTAGTTAATTTAAACATTTAATTAACCTCTTGTTGATGGTCATCAAACAAGGCTCACACATTAACTTACTTATTCCCATGTTAATCCTAGTTTCACATTCGTTATTTCTAGTCTTATAATTCTCAATGGTCATCAAAAATCATAAGAGACAAGCAAATCAAGCAGGTTTTCATACAACTTAATTCACTTAACAATTAACAACAAATAATCATCATTAACACATGAGGATCTTTGAACAAGCTTGGCAAGATAAATTAAACACAAATAAATTCTTTAACATAACAATTAGTCTAAGAATCAAAACTTCATTCAATCATAAACACAAAGTAAAAGGTTTTTACACCCAAATCAGAAACTAAATACAGAAAGTACCATAAGGAAGTGCTAAACATGGTCACGGTAGCAATCCATATGATTACCGACATGTATCCGCTCTCCAATCCTTCAGATCTCTGCTCCCGTTAGCTTAACGGCCTTCCGGCCGCCTTCTAGACCCTCAAAACGGCTTAACAGAAGTTAATTGTCGACTAAATTAGGTTAGAAGTCGAATCCCCCCTCCTGGTTGGCTAAAAATCGACATTTATAATCTTTGTGGCCGACCTAAGTACGCTGGGCATACTTAGGATTACGCGGCGCGTAATACAGATAATCACATGATCATGTATATCCGGTGCAAGCAAGTACGCGGGGCGTACTCTTAAGGTACGCGGGGCGTAACCGCGACCTCAACCCCCTTTTCTTTCTTTTAGCTTCTAAGCCCAATTTCTGCTTCAGTCTTTTCTTTTGTGCTTTATTGACAACAAATAGATGCAAAACATAATTCAAAGCATTATAAGTACTCTTTAGTTCTAAAATGTAATAAATAAGGCCAAAATATTAAGATAAAGTGCATAAAAATATATATAAAAATACACATATCACGCTCTGACTTGAGAATTACTTTATTTGACTTTTTCTCTATGATTTCAGAACCTTCATCATCGAATGAGACTTTGAGACCTGTACCTCCAACAAGCTGAGATACACTAATAAGGTTGTGTTGGAGTCCTTCCACATAAGCCACCTTCCTTATAGAGAAGTCCCCATTGGTTATCATCCCATATCCCTTTATTGTGCCGAATGAATTGTTTCCAAACTTGACGTTGCCACCATTTGCAAGAGATCTGTATTCCCTAAGCTCCTCTTTCCTCCCTGTCATGTGACGTGAGCAGCCACTATCGATGTACCATTCTTCGTCGAACTGCTCGTCACTTATAACCTGCAAAAATTAGACAGATTTAGGAACCCAAAATTTCTTGGGTCCACGTGAGCTTTGCATGGGAACGGGAACAATAAGAGAGACATCAACAAGATAAGTTCTTTTTACAAGAGTTGTTTTATCTTTCCTTTTAATGGTGTAAACCTTTATTTTATTAAGATTAGGCGAATTAGATTTGGACTCTGGTGTGGATTTATTGACCTTCTGCTTCCATTTTTGCTCAACTGATGAATGAGATTTTCGAGAACAAGAGAAATCAACTTTAGGGAAAGATGGAGACGAATCGGTGGGAGTAGAAGAATTATGAGACCAAGAAAAGGAATTAGAAGAACGAGAAGAATTTGAACACGAGGGTTTGGATTGAGAGAAGTTCCGGGCTTGAGGCTCTAGGTGACCCTTTTGCTTTTGATTATTGGAGGGAATTACCTTAGTGTTTTGTTCTCTTTTGACTTCAGAACCGAACCTTTACGTTCGGTTGGAACTGTCTTTGGAACCGAACCTTTGGTTTCGGTTGAAGTCCTTTTCAGAACCGAACTTCTGCCTTCGGTTGATATCTTCTTGTGAACCGAACCTTGGCTTTCGGTTTTTGTGACTTTCAAGCTTTTCTACAGGAATGTTTTCATACTTTAGATTCTTGTCTTGATGAGAGAAATATGCATTCTGGGAACACCAGAATTGTTTCCTTTCAGAAAGGTTCTTCCTGTATCTATTGTTCCTTTCTATCTTCCTATTCCTTATCTAAGAAGGTTGATGATGAACATTCGCTTTCGTTTTTGGTGACTCCTTGGCCGGTTCCTTTTGAACTGCAGGAGTTTTACTTTGAGCCGAAGGAGCCGAGAGAATGTCTGCTTTTGCCGAGTGATCATTCTTCTGAGGAATATTTTTTGTACCACTGGTGCTCGGCTCATCGAAGTTGTTCGGTTTATTCAAGGGCTCAGGTATGTATCTTCCTTTGCTCTTCCAGGAAGTTCTTTCAGATAAACCAATGGTTTCGTCTGCATTATCAATTGGAGCTTCCCAGAAGTACTCATCACAGCCATCAGCATTGTCTTCGTTTACAATGGCTACAAGTTCAGCTGTTTGATGTTCGGTTACTCCTGTCACCTTGTAAACTTGATTTGGAGTGGTCCTTACCTTTTGATACACAACTGCTTTCTCAACTAATTTTGGGGACTTTTGATGGGACAACCGAGCGAACTCCACTGAATTTTCAGAAATTAGATTCTTGTGATTTTCTGGCTCGGTTTTAATAAATTCTGAGCAGTCAACCGTGACCTCTACAGAAATTTCACTCATGTTATCGTCCTCGTTAAGCTCAGATGCATTTTCAACGTCAATTTTGTTTTCTGAGCTTACATTGACGTTTAAAGAGTCAAATTTTTGCATGGTTTCGGTTCTCAGTTTAAGTCTGTCATTTTCATCCAAAAGATTTTTAAGCATGAGCTTGTGGTCTTTGGATTTAATGAAGGACTCAATTTTGTACAGTCCATACATGTAGGTGGGATTAATATCATCAGACGATATTACACTTTCACAATTATAAGCTTCAGCATCGATTTCATCTTCCTTAAACTCTAGGAAGGGCAAAATCATGCGGTGAATCCTTTGGCCTATTTCACAATCCAAGTGAAGCTGAGTAATATTAGAGTACAAACGTTTAGCAATTAAACAAAAAACATTTCGTTGTTTTAACAATTTCAAATTGTCTCTTTGCAAATAAATGTTTTCATCTTTAACTTTGACTAATTCTGACTCCTTTAACTCTATCCACATTCTCCGCTCCTCACTCTTCGACGTCGCCCTGCTCAATTGATCAGTTAGGTTAGAATTTGTGACCCGAGTTTGAGTTAAGCTACTATTTAGATGAGATATTCTTGTATTGACGGTTTTTAGTTCTTTCTCATAAGAAGATGATGGTACTTTGCATGAAATAAAAATAGATTGTACCTTCTTTATCAGTTCATCGAGCTCATTGAACTGCTGGCTGAGCGGTTTGGCTGTAAAGCACATGTCCTCCTTTGCTTTCTGTCCATCAATGCCTCCATCGGTGTTGTATCCCCTCATTTGAGATACATCAGAAACCATGAGGCATTTTCCACCACTGCTTTCTTCCTTAGACAAGTAGGCCTTTCCATGAGTAGGCTGCCTCACTTCATCGTCTTCTGAGTCGGTAGACCAAACTTCCGTGCTACCGAACTCATCACCTAGAACAGAACCCTGCACAATAAGAGCATTAATAGGCGGGTTAGCAACAGACTTCTTCTTTCTCAACTCATCCAATCTTTTCTGCAACACGGCTTCCTCATCATTCCCATCATCCTTTTCATCCATTTTCTTAAGGACACAGTCCTTAGCATAATGATTTTTCCCACCACAATAGAAACAACTCACTCCAGAGTCGCCATCCGCCTTCGGTTCCTTCTTGTGCTCCTCAGCTTTCGGTTCATTAACCGCCTTTTCAGAGCTGTAACTCCCCTGCCAGTTTCGGTTTTTGTTGCTGGGGAATCTCTTCTTGATGAACCTTTTGGGATTGGACACCATCAAGGCATAATCTTCCGATGTGAGATCATATTCTTCCAGGCTGAGGTCTTCATCCTCCATAACAGCTTTACTTTTTGACAAGAGGGCCAACGAACCAAGACCGGAAACGACGTTATTTTCTTGCACCACGATCTTCTCTTGAGACTTGAGAATTCCCACCAGTTTCGCCAAAGAATATGATTTAAATTGCTCATGGGCTTTAACCGTGGAAACAACTGCTCTCCATTCAGATCTCAGACCATTCAGGAATGTAACCTTCTGTTCGATGAGCTTCCTTTCAATATCATGTTTAATCATCTTGCTGAGAAGATGATTGAAGCGATCGAACGTCTGGGTCACAGATTCTTCAGCCCCTTGTCTGAATTCTCCAAACTCAGATAGAAGAAGAGTTTGAATAGAATGTTCAAGATCTTCGTCTGTAGAATACAATTCGCGAAGTCTATCCCAAACATCCTTTGCCGTTGTGCATGAACTAACCAATCTGAATGTATCAGACTGAAGGGCGAACCGGATCAATCTTAATGCCTTGATATTGCATTGGAACTTATCCTTTTCATCTTGAGCAATATCTTTCACGTCCTTTAACAGATCATTGTATTCTTTTTGAGTCTTGATGATTCTGGACGTTGCAGAATGAGAAAACGGTCCATTGGTGATGGCTTCCCAAATCAAATACCCATTTTCCCCAGATCCAATAACATAGTCTTCGAAATGATGTGCCCATACTTCATAATCGTGGGTGTATAAGATCGGAATCTTTGTCGTCGAACCAATGCTATTGGAAATATTAATAACGTTTGATTGTGTCGCGTCCATTATGATCGAAAAAACCTGTTCAAAGATCAGACTTGTAATAAAGCAGATTAGGGCAAAGTAATAAATATCGAGATATGTCAATAAAGAGATGACGGCTCAATAAATATTAATGATTGCGGAAAAACCCTAATGGAAATCTTTTTCACAGAAAATATGTGTATCAATTACACAGCCTCCCGCTCTGATACCAATTGATGAGATTAAACTATGAAGATCGATTAATCTATGAAGATCGATTAGATCTTGAACAAGTAAGTAAACAATGACAATATGAACACGATAAAAGAGCAGAACAAGATTGAATCAAACGTGTCGAATGATTAAAACAAAATCCTCAGAAGAGCTCGATTAAGAACATCAACTGTAGAGGACTGGAAGGTTACAAGAACGATTAAAGAAACCTTTTATCGTCTGGAAAAATTGTTATACGCCGATCTCTAAAAACCTTAACCTAATATGCATGCAAGCATTAGCTTATATACAAAGCATAAATGACTCACGGTTGGACAGGCCCAAACCGGAATACAAAACAACATAATTAGACGAGCCCAAAAGCCGCAATCTATAAAGCCCAACAATTAGCTTGGAGTCCTAAGATATGTTTATTCTTTAGAGAATTTTCCTTTTTGAGCTCCAAAACTCTCACATCCAACTTCTTGATCAGTAGACCCTTTTTAATGGATTCCTGGTTCAAAATTAGTCTATATTGTCTAAGCTCATAGATGGTATGTGGCGAGTCTTTATCACTTCCTTGTCCCGAGCTAATATATATACCCTTTCCTCTTGACTAAGGAATAAATATTAAAAAGCAAGAATCTTGGATAGCTTAATAGATGCAACATCATGCTTTGGTGGTGGTGGGGCAGAAGAACTTCCTGAAGCAAAAGTTTCCTAATTTGCTAAAAAAATTAAATTCATCATCAAAATTAGGGCTCTGAACGTATTGATGAACCTGGGCTGATTCAGTGATTGGGCTTTGAACATCGGCATGAACCTGGGCTGGTTCAACTATAGAAACTGTCTGTTGTACTAGCTTAGTGATAAGCATTCCTGGCCTTTGATCTCTCCATCTTCACTTCTTTCGCATCTGGGAGGCATTTGGTTCGTCTTTATCACTATCCGATGGAGATTCAATAGTAACATAAATGACTTGGGGAGGCTTCCTTCCAGTTGACTTTAATTCTTTAATAAGTTCTTCCATCTGTTCGGGCGTTGGATTATCTGGTTGCTTGAATATATTGATTACAAAATCTGTCTCAGCTGGAGTAATAATAGCTTCATTGATTGGATCCTTCGGTGGAACGAACAAATGAAAATTCACATCATCATTATCATCGGAGTCATCATCACCATCATCATCATCTTCAGAAACCTCAAAGGAAAACTGAGATTTGACCTTGATGGTGCCACATATTCTTCTGCCACTATAGCAATTGGAGTACTAGTAGCTTGAGCGCCTTCTATCTCAGTGAATTTTCCAAATTTGACTAATTCCTTTAAGCCTTGACAGGCGATTTTGGCAGATTGCCTTGTTTGCTTCATGATACCAATGGTGTTAGGACCTAAAGCTTTCATGTCCAAAGTATCAGATGATCTCTCGACCTGGGGATATTTTTCATTCAGAATCATTTGAAGAAACCTGTGATACATTAAGAACAAATCCTTCTTCCTCCCTTGGAGATTCCTTTTCATTTCTTCAAAAATATACTTTGAGAAGTTGTAATACAAGTTCATTGTTAAAGCAACAATGGCTGAGGTCGCAGTATGACTAATCTCATCAAACCCTCCCTTCCTTCCAGAAACGTAACTCACAAAGTAGTGCGTCATAAACCTCCAGTTCGGTGGCAGCTGCTTCTTGATGGTGGGGGGATAGGTTCTTTCATAACACATCTTCTCGAGGACTTCCCTTTACTTGATTAATACGGTACTCAATTGGGAATGCAGGGGCATCACTAATTTCAAGTAATTCTTGGATAACTTGCTCAGAAACAACTACTTGAGTTCCCTTCACCATTGATTCAATAGAACCAGCTCCATCCACTCCCTGATTATTGATTGAGGCATTTTTCCAGAAATCAGCAATCAGGTCCTTCTAGATGACTGGATTAGAATGCAAAGCGTGAGAGATTCTGCAATTGTTCAAACCCACGATCATGGATTTGAATTCTTTATGAACAACAGGTGGATCCATAAGATTTCCAACAACGTTGTGATTTTCAAAAAACTTTAACTGATTCACCATTTATCTACACCAAACGAGTCAAATGAGAATAATAAAAATTAATATTAAAATTTATTTTCTCAAAAATCAAAGATTGTCCAAAAATGTTGATTTCGGTCCAAAAGTAATTGATTTCATTCAGTCCAATGTTGTTTTCGGTTGATCAAATTCAAGATTTCGGTCAAAAGAGGTGTTTTCGGTCAAAATGATGTTTTCAGTCAAAAGAAACAATTTTTTGTTGAATCCGGGTCAAATTTAATCGATTTCGGTAGATTCCAGGTCAATCCGAAAACCCAAGAAAAAAACCGAGGAGTCATATCTTTGACAGTTACGCCGGAAATCACCGTCAACACGCCGAAAAACTCCATTAACCACCTGAAAACACTTCAAAACACAATAAAATGGAAGCATGATGTTCGAAATTTGTATACCTAGAAAAGATTTCAAGAAATCAAGTGAGATTTGATGAATTTTTTAAACCGAAGATGAAGTTTTCTCGATGAACAACAAGTGATTTCTCCCTAGGGTTTTTGAGAAAAAGCAAACTGATTTCAGGGTGTATTTGGAAGAATGAAGCAAAAAGAGAAAAAAAATGCTTTTATATCCCAAAACTTGGATTCTCGGCCTTTTAGGCCACTAATATCAATGGGCTTCAATTCATTTTGAAAATAAACAAAACAATAAAATTAAATTTGAAATAAAATAAAAATAAGTGTCAAACACAAAAAAATTAAAAATTAAAAATTTCAATAATTAAAAAAATGAAAACAAATAAAATGCCAAAAAAAATAAAAAATAAATTGAAAATAAAACAAACACACTTTAATAAGTAAAATCAAACATTTTGGGATCAAAAGTTGTTGAGCAATTTAATAACGTTTATCAGCACACACCTGCATGAATAGCTCTGGCCAATCACCAATATTGTGGTCCACTTATATACAAATGATATTGACAAGTTGGACATATTATAAATGACAAGACATTGTGATTATATTCCTAAATATACCATTTTACTGACGACGACCAAGCATATTGTTGTCCACTTAAATTCAACAACGAAATCTCTAGACAATCTTTAGTTAATTCAATTTTAATTACACTAGAACATGTTCCTCAGTTCACGACATACCCTAGCAATCAAGGAATTCCAAAGAGCTCCTTACTTTACGTGAGTGCTCAATTATTTGAGAGAGAATATAGATATAGAGATGCATATGTTGTGCACCAGGTCGGATCTCTTCCAATCATGCAGAGGAGACAACATATGACTCACACAAATAGAGGGATAGGGAGATGGAAATGTGCATATGTTGTGTCCCAGGTCGAATCCTATAATAACGCAGAGGGGAGAACATATGACTAACATAGATGGATAGAAAGATGCTTGGAGATAGAGAGACATATAAATAAAAATAGAGCTGCATATGTTTAATCCCAGGTCAGATATTCCGATCACACAAAGGGGAAACATATGACTGATAGAGGGGATAAGAAAGCAAAACAATTTCACACAAACCTACTTTATCAGAACCCCCCAGTCACCCTATCAGCCCTAAGGACATAAGTCCGCACGTCAAAGAAGTGTTGAGCCAGAGTTCTAGATAACTAACTTTAATATATCTCACAGGCTCCCTTTTGTTATCTCACTGCTCAATCTACCCAAGCGTCGTATGGTCATTCCAAATGAAACTATCTAAGTCCAGATGAGTTAACATTGTCTAGTGCTTTAATTTGGAATCCTTCGTGCCTACCAACACATTGAACACAAAATCTAAACAGTTTAGCTTCAGTGCATTACACGCATCTCATATTTCCCTTTAGCACTAGACTTCATATCACTTCCCAAGAATATTTACGAAAGAAAACATATTTTTATATTTTTTATTTTATAATTTTTTTTGTATTTTTGATTTATCCCCCCCTAAATTTGTGCATGGAGAAGAAATTAAATAAATAAATACGCAAATTAAAAAATACAAAAAATAGAAAAATAAAAAAATTGAAATATAATCTTCGAAACGAATCATTTTTAGAAAACCCACAAGCATATCGAAACGAGCTTTACTGAAAGGTTTGGTAAACAAATATGCCATGTTGTTATCAGTGTGAATTTGTTCCAAAAGAATGAGTTTACACACAAAACAACCTCGAATAAAATGAATTTTAATGTCAATGTGCTTGGCTTTGGAATGATGAACCAGATTTTTAGCAATTTGAATAGCCACATCATTATCACAAAAAATGAAAGTGTCAAGAAAGTTCAAACCGTAATCCAACAATTGGTGTTGAATCCAGATAACCTGAGAGAAGCAGGCTGAGGCGACAACATATTCAGTCTCAGCCGTTGAGGTTAACACCATTTGCTGTTTCTTGCATTGTCATGACATCCACCCGATGTAGATTTCTTGTCAAGATCACACCCTCTATAGTTGCTGTCAGCAAAAGCATATAAATCAAAATCAGGATTTTTGGGATACCAAACACCCAGTTTAGGGCTACCTCTAAGGTACCTAAAAATCCTTTTAATAACAATTAAATGGGAAAGTTTAGGATTAGCCTGATAACAAGAACATTGACTGACGACAAACATGATGTCAGGTCTGCTGCCAGTCAGATACATCAGAGATATGATGATTGATCGATATTTAGTTTGATCTACAGATTCCCCATCTAGAACTGGATTCAACATTGGTCTTTCTACCATTGGAGTTGAAGCAATTTTTGAATCAATTAAATCCTCTACTTAGTGAGTTGGCACATCCAACTCGTCGAGTTGTTCTGGTAACATGAATGTAAATTAATTAAATATTATACCTGTGAGTCGGGATGTTACAAAGAGTTCGAGGATGTAGTGAAGAAAAGATTTGTGATGAGCTCACTAGGTGAGATGACAATGTTCATAGGGTTACAGGTTCGATAGGATTTAGCCGGAATTTTATTGCATCAGGGAAAATTGCTAAAAGTGTGTGATTTGGTGCATTCTTGGAAGAAGATAGAAGAGCATAAGGCTTGGAATGAGAAGAGGCCCTTGGATCCAATGTTCTTCCAGGGCAAGTTGTTATTTGGACACTCAATGTTCATAGCGATTACTATTGACGGTGTATGATTATTAAACTAGTTCAATGACTAGAAAGCACGAATGAATGAAAAACTAAGATCAATAAGGTAAATACTTTTCTGTTTATCTCATTAAGAGTAAGAAGCTCGATTACATCAGAATCATTTAAGAAAATATAAAAAAACTTAATCTCCTATATAACTAACATCCTCATTTCTAGGTTGTAATGTCCCAAAAATGATAAGTAAAAATTTCATTTTAAATAAGTAAAAACTCTTCATTCATCATTCCAAAATACGATCAGTGTCAAGGTATTCTCAAAACATATGAGTAATTTGTAAACACTCTGTACAGAATAAATCTCTAGGGGATGCAGTACAATCAATACAGACCTTTCATTTGTAACAATAAGTACCTAAAAACATTTTAAACATAAACTGTAAGCACAAAGCTTAGTGAGTTCTCTAAAATACCACATATCACACAAATTAGTGGGCCCAATAATGGATTATTTTTCAACCCAATACATATCAACGGGCCTCGCCTTGGAATATATTTCAACCTAATAAATATCAATGGGCCCTGCCCTGGGGTATATTTCAACCCAATACATATCAATGGGCCACACCCTATTTCAACCCAAATGTACATGTAAAAGTCACAAAGACAACTAGCATTCTACAAAACATTATCTATTGGGTTGACATTGGTGCCTTCGACACACAAGTATAGTGAGAATACTAACCTTGTAGTCGAGAAGATAACAATGATAATCACAGATCCAATAATTGGCTCTACAGGTCACCTATACAAAAAACAGATGTCCAGTCTCAATCTACAACTGAAAACCCTTAATTTGACCTAAGGTCAAACTTGTTCAAAGTCAATGGTTAAACAATTAATGTTCAACCTCAGTTAACCTACGCTCTGCATACAAGATTCTCTACACCTAGCATAAAGCACACGACATTCAAATGAGGCAGAAACGGGCTACGCATATCGTAGCCAAAAGTACACCCTGCGTAGCATGATGTTGTCCAAATTTTCCCATTAAGTGCTTAATATAGAAATATAACCATCCAATTCTCAAATATGGTTCCTAATTGCTCCATAATGTATAAAGCTTTCTACTTTATCCATTAGGATGGTCCAAACAACCAAGATCTAGACTTTAAATCTCAAAGGGACAAAAATGCATCTTTCTCATCTTAATTCAATATGTTCAAGTGTCCAACCTTCAGATCTGAATCAGTATGATATTTAGATCGATAAAGTTTCCAACTTTATCCATAACAAGGTCACACAATTTCATGATCTAAACTTTATGCACTAAAATGAGCAAAAATGCTAAGATAACTTGCAGGCTTAAACCAGATTTCGTCCTCGAAATCCGTCTTTGTTAGGAACTATAAAACAACACCAACATATTCCCTAAGCTCCCTCTAACCATTTTGAAATCAAGTAACTTTATAGATAAAACTCACGAGATGAATCAGAAACCCACATCTACCAACAAAAAACCCAATAACTTGAAGATAACCGCAACAACTATCTTTCTCTCCCTAACTGCATGACCCAAATTCTAGAGAATACCACTCACACCAGGAACTCTCAGAACTACAACCACAAAAAAACTACGTCAATATACTCCCAACAATCTTTTACTATCCACATGATCCAAACCAGCTAGTCATGGAGTCTCCCGACTCTCAACAATGCACTAACTCCCAAACATGCCAATAAGACTAACGATCCGAGACCTAAGAGTCTGAATCAAATGACTATGGGTACCACCCATATGAATCATACAACCACTAGTTCAAGATACATTGTGACACCGTCTAATCACTACAACGATAAGCTCACGATACTACGTCGATCTTGCCATCATTCCATCACTGGCCTGAAGACTCACGACCAAAACCATAGGAGCCTAAAATTGCACAACCATCAACCCACCGACTTGAAGGAACCCAATAAACATCCTTCTTAACACTAACCAAACACCACATGATCCATACCCTTTTATAACATACAATTCCTTTCACCGCATAATTTGTTACCAACACAAAATCAGATGAAATTATGGTCACACACAAAAAGAGAATGAGATAGGTTGTTGTACTCTTGTTCTAATTCAAAGGCTAAAACCCAAATAAGAGCCATGCTTATAATTCTAACCAAGTGCTCCTTTGCTATCATGTTCATTCCACATACACCCCTCATGAAAATATCTACTGAACTTACCATAATGCACACTTTAAAAAGACCCTATAAGCAACCCTAGATCTACTGCATTCCTTTATCCTCACAACCTTATCCAAAGTGTGAAATACCAATAGATATAATGAAATGACAAAACTCAATTGTTAACATAAACATCCTCATAAATGATTGAAACAAGATCCTACCCCTTGACTGAAACTGAACAAATTCCACCGATACGTAACTAGCTTGATAAAACTTTTAAAGTTATCTAGAAATGATGCTAAAACCTTGGTTGGATAAATCCAAATACCAGCCTTATTGACACGACATGCTAATATTGGATTTTACATAGATCTAAAGCCACACCTGCAAAACTAAAAAAATACCGCTCCAACGTCTGAATTCCCAATAACCAAGGACAACATTTAGACCCAAGCCCACTATGAAAAATATTTCCATAACCAACAATTGAGGGTATCTATACCCAGAAACCAAAAAGGTATAGTATACAGATTTTGACGATAGGTTGATGCATCCATTAAACTTCCACTAATACAAACCTCAACTATTAAAGATAAATGAAATGACCAACAATCGGGAATGCATTGACAACTAATCTACCGATCGAATACACTATTAAAAAAATTCCATGTGGAACTACACATAACAAAATATGAAGTTGATTGACATATAATTAACTGATCATCCTATACAATGGATAGTAATTTATATAATGAGCTGACAAATTCCTTAATAACTGATACTCTACCTGAGTAAACCAAACACCTCATGACCTAATCATCATCAATCCCAAATGAAACCGTTCGATACAACGAGCTCATTGTCCAACAACTGCTTGTCGCAAAGACAAATTATGCATTCTTGAGCACATACATGTGATGACAACTTGCTCCACACCCCGTTTTCACCAAATCCTGAACCAAAATGTCACTGTTAACATGTTTCCACGGGCGTATTAAGCAAATAAAGTTTTCACTGCTTGTTACACTAATAATATAGCGTAGGGAAGCAAGGTCAAATCCTCAGGGACATAGCCTAATGGTCAATATATATATATATATATATATATATATTTGCATCAGGCACATTCTAGTCAAGAAACAGACAATATAAAAGGGTTTGTTTTTAATTAAACTAAAAACAAACAATTGCAGTGAAAATAAACAAAACGAAAATCAATAATAAAAATGATTTCAGTTCTGCTGCAACTTTCCTAATCATGCAATCAGTTTAGATATGGTTATTCATAATGCCTTCTATCTTAGCTAGTATTGAGAAAAACTAACAAGCTCTAGTATAATCTCTTTTACCTAATTAGTTAACCAAAACAAGCTCTTTGAATTAACCCTAACTTTTTACAGTTTAATTAAACAAGCTCTTAAAAGCAACTTTATGATCTGTGTAAAATTCCCAACAATAGCCAATACATCTTACAAGCTTGGAAGCATAATGGTATGATTTTTACAGTTTATATCAGAGTTAAATCCCAGACACGGTATCAATATGATACTTGTTATTTATTACCAGTTAACAAAAACAATTATTGATTCTATTAACTGATTAACTGGAAAGATAAAAACCCTAGCTAGGTGATCAGACTAACAAGAATTAAAAAACAAACATTCATTAAGCTTAAAACTAAAAAATCTAGATAGAAACAGAAATCAAAAACCATATCCGAAAACTAATCACATGAAAAGTACTAGTCTATTGCAAAATTGAAAACTTGGGTTTAGCCAAAATGGCTAAAAATGAATTAAAACTAATAAAAATATAAAATAACTGATTTATTTTGCTAACTAAATGTAGGAGACAATCTTCAGCTTTTAGATCTTCATAATTCATTGAAATTGGAGAGAAATCTCCTCAGAAATCGTCTTTTTCGTTGTCTGGAGCTTAAGGAATCGCCCCACCTTCAATCTAATCATAGATGCGCCCTATATATACAATCTAGAGTCTTTGGGAGCAAGAAAGCTAAAAATACAATCAAAAATTTGGGTCACACGATCGAATTTTTCGAGTTCTGCTTGGATTTTTAATTTTTATGATTTTCAGACTTTCTGAACTGCGAAATGTTTGTTCGATCGAATATTTGAAAAAATTCGATCAAAATTTTGCATTTTCTCCTTTTTCACAACCCTGAAAATCATCCAAAATTTGGTCTAGTTTCCAGAAAATTTTGAATCTCGTCAATCGGAGTTACGAGTCAAGAGATATGGTCAAAATATTGATAAGGGGTGAAAGTTGTCAGCAACATCCTTTAGGCTTTAGAATGTAGCAATCTATCTTCGTATGATCAATTCGATCAAATATTTCTTAACCAAATATCTTTCAATAATTACTCATAATCCTTAATAAGTCCCAAGCTCCATTTAGACTTCAATGCTCCATTAAACATATCCAAAGCTGCTCCGAAAGTACGGTTCCACTCGAATTATCTAAAGATGACATAAAGACGCTAGCAGTACGAGAATTATAACGAATGACATGAGTTGAGCATTATTTAAACTAATGATATCAAAATGTGTAAAATATCATGGTAAAGCTAATAAAAATACCCTAAAGGATGCATAAAATGGCATCTATCAGTCATATACTCGAACTGCAAATACATGTGACCTATTATGCCGAAACTATAAAGTCGAATAGATCAATGATCCTCCAAGAAAAACATCATGTTCTCCCACACTTTGGTTTCAAACTACCACCAACTGGCATTCAAAACATACCAAATCTTAGATTGGCTCAACCAAATACAGATCATCCCATTCCTTTAGAATGCATAACACAATACAATATGATCTTATAGATAAAGACCAAGCAAACTCAAAGAGATTCTGACAGTCCATTCATAACACCAATTATCTTCCTAAAAAATGGACTACCCACACCTTGTCTATAAATCCCCAACCATTAATTCATCTCAAGAATCATTCATAAATAAAAGAGGCATCATTGCCATAGTCTGGATACATCAGAGACAACAAAAGTTTTTCGTTCCCGATTTACTTCCTTGATCACCTAAAGCAATCAAGTAGCACCTGACCTAAATATATTTGAAGAAATCAGATACTTGACCTCATCTCAAGGAAACCATACCACAAGTATCCTCTTGTGCATTCCCATACTGCGATACTTGTCGCCAAAAAAACACCGCAATTATCTAGTCTCATGCTTGGTCTACACCCAAAATATGAAAATCACATGTCTGCTCTCTCTTTCCTTCGAATGTGGAAATATCCAAGTACATAACCCCCATCAAAGTTAGTAAATCTATCTACCAATCACTCAGCCTCTGATTGTAATCCTCAAGCTGATCATCACAATCGCTTCCGTCTTGATTCCCACGAATACCTCAAGCAAGGTCCTCAAGACCTAAAAATCAACTAACTCACCTAGGTCTACAACATTTAAACCCAAAATCACATGGCCACTAAGGCACAAACAATTTGCCATATCTATTCTCAGCATGAAAAACCATAACCGATAAACCGAGAAGGACGGAAACACACTACATTGAATCATGGTGGCAAACGATACAATCTACCCTATATCATCTCCTTAGAATCCCCAAAATCCTCCCTCAATTTGAATACAGATCTTGTACTTTTAGTAGTACGGGTCCCAATGCTACCTTTCATATCGATCCTTACTTTACTCAAGAACCATTTAGGATACTCTAGGTAACTACTCATGCTCTGATACCAACTTGTAACATCCCAAAAAGACTGAGTAAAATTTTCCTTTTAAATAAGTCAAAAACCATTCATTCATTGTTCCAAAAGATGATCAAAGCCAAATTATTCTCAAAACATCAAAGTAATTCGTAAACATTTAGTGCGTAATAATGTCCAAGGGATACCGTGCTATCAAGCTGAGCCCTTCTTTTTGAAACTATAAGTATGTGAAAACATTTTAAACATAAACCGTAAAGTATAAAGCTTAATGAGTTCCCCAAAATACCACATATCCAATCAGTAGGCCTAACCCTGGGTATATTTCAACCCAATACATATCAATGGGACTTGCCCTGGGATATATTTCAACCCAATACATATCAATAGGCCCCACCCTGGGGTATATTTCAACCAAATACATATCAATGGGCCCTACCCTGGGGTATATTTCAACCCAAACGTACGTGAGAAAGTCACAAAGACAATTAGAATTCTACACAACTTAACTTGTGGGTTGACATTAGTGCCTTTGACCCACGAGTATAGTAAGAAGACTCGCATTATAGTCAAGAAGATAACAGTGATGATCATAGATCTAATTACTGGCTCTACAGGTCACCTATATAGTAAATAGGGACTCAGTCTTAATCCACAACCCTAAATCCTAAATTTGACCTAGAGTCAAACTTGGTCAAAGTCAACAGTTAAACAATTAATGGTCAACCTCAGTCAACCTATTCCTCGCGTACAAGATGCTCTACACCTAGCATAGAGCACAAATCATACAAATGAGGTAAGAAAGGGACACACACTGTATAGCCAAAACACGCTCTACATAGCATGCTGATGTCTAACTTTTCCTATTAAGTGCTTCTTACAAAAAGTTAACCATTGAATTCTGAGATCTGGTTCCTAATAGCTCTATAATGGATATAGCTTCCAACTTTATCCATTAGGTTAGTCCAAACAACCAAGTTTTAGACTTTAAGTCTTAAAGGGACCCAAAAAGCATTTTTCTCAACTTAATCCATTAAGTCCAAGTTTCCAACCTCCAGATCTGAATCAATATGATGTTCAAGTGGATAAAGTTTCCAACTTTATCCATAACAAGGTCGCAAACTTTCAAGATCAAAATTTATGCATTAAAATGAGCAAAAATTCTAACACAACTTGCATGGATTTATGAATGAGCACCAAAACACAACTTTCCAAGTCCAATATGTCCTAAGAGTGTTCCATATACCTTAAAAGGTACTGGAGTTCCTCCAACTCCCCAAACATAAGGTGATGGAGTTCTTCAAACTCCCAATGTTCAAGTTAGAAGCTTTTTACTCATAATGGTCCACAAATGAAGTAACCTTGTTGGATCTATACTTGAACCGTTCATCTATATACTTTGCCACTACCCTGTTCTTCAAGATTCAACCTTCTAGTGGAGAAATAAGCTCATAAATAATGCTAAGGCTAAAAAATATAAGAGGATGCTAGGGTTTCACAAGGAATGATCTAAGGTGATGGTGGATGGTCATGAGAGGGTTTCTCGTAAGTTAGAGCCCTTAAATAAGGCTCAAAACTAAAGAATTAAGATTGTTATCTATTACGATAACGCCCTGCGTAGCATAACCTACACCATGCATAGGTTATTAAACTCGTGTCCAATATTTCTACATCTATGCCCTGAGTAATTTTCCTATGCCATGCATACTAGTTACGCCATGCGTAACTTTCCTACGCTCCGTGTAGGACAAAACCCCAAATTTTCATTTCAGTTTCAAACAATCATAACTTCTATCTAACTACCTTTGACTTAAAACGTACTGAATTGAAATCCTTAATTCATGAAAGAAGTCTGAAACATCAGTTTTCCCATTTTATCCTTTGACTTTAAAGCATGGCTTGGATCTCAAAACCAATGTCATCAACATCTAATAAGGTCTAATCCCTATTCCCTAGAAAACCAAGGCCTTTCATTGATCTATTTATTATTCATAATCCCAAAATAAGAAACTTCTTGAAATTGGATGCTATATAGTTGAACTTCGGGATGTTATTCGAGCCGGAATTAGACCGAACCGACCCAAACCCGAATAACCCGAAAATTGAATAAGGGTAATTACATGTACTGGAAACTAAACCGACAAACCAATATGGGTTCGGTTCAGTTCGGGTATTAATCAGTTGAATTCAGTTATTACCCGAATAACCCGAAAATAGAACAACAATGTACTTTTATACATCAACATGAAACATTCAAAGACTATCATAGCATAATAACATATTGAAAGGAAAACATTTAGATAGTAGGTTAACATAATGATAATTAATTTCTTATATGAGTTTCTTGAGCTAGAGCCCAATTTTCCGTGATTAGACAAACTAGGAAATCTTGAACCCTTAGAGACAATTTGAAGGGTCGATTTTTGAAAGTATGAAACAAGAGGAACGATCGATAGAAGTGATTTCGAGTTTGAAAATAATTGAGAAGATTGGTCGATTTTGAAACAACGAGAATGAGCGTAGTTTTTTTTTTTAAATGAGGACAGTAGTGTGAATCGTGATTTTGATTTATGTTGATTAGATTAAGGATGTTATTTGGGTCGGAACCGGACCAAACCAAACCGAAACGAACCCGAAAACCAAAAAAGGGTAATTACGTGAACCGATTAACCAATATGGGGTTGGTTCGGTTCAGGTATTAATTGTTTCGGTTCGATTATTACCCGAATAACATGTACAAGATGATTAAGGAACTAATATAACAAAAAAGAGCCGAATAAATCATATTGAAGGAATAAAATTTACATAGTAGATTAACATAATGAGAATTAATTTCTTACATGATTTTCTTGAGCTAGAGCCCAATTTTCCATGACTAGACAATGTAGGAAATCGTCAATCCTTAGAGACAATTGGTAGGGTCGATTTTTGAAAGTATGAAACAAGAGGAACGATTGAAAAAAGTAATTTCAAGTTTGAAAATAGTTGAGAAGATTGGCCAATTTTGAAACGAAGAAAATGAGTGTAGCTTTTTTTTGAACGATGAGCACAGAAGTGTGAATCATTACTTTGATTTGTGTTGTTTAGAGAAAGGGGACGAGGAATGCTTATTCGGATCAGGTATTTAGAACTAAATAATCTCTTATTTGGGTAACCTGTACCGAATAAACCGAGAACCAAATTAACATAATATAGATACCCGAAACCCGAATCAAATTGGTTATTCAGGCCGAATTTGGTTCGGTTCGGGTTTCCAGGCCAAATTCTCATCCCTTGATCAGAGAAGGGTGACGAGGAATGTTTATTCTTGTCTGGTATTGGAACTAAATAAGTTCTTATTTGGGTAACCCAACCTAAATAACCAGATAATCGAATAAGCATAATATAGATACCCGAATTGAATTGCTTATTCAGGTTGGTTCGGTTCGGGAGTCGGTTAGATGATAACCAATAAGGTTATGACACATAAAAAGTGAAATGTGATACTAACGTTTAGATTTATCACTCCAAAACCTTGGGTGAACTAATTCTGAAAATAACGTTCATTCAGAAGAAACATAATAATGTAGACAAAATATTACAATTAAACATTTCAAAAAAGACAAGGCATAACATGTTACAAAATTTTGAGACCTAATAATCTCCTCATTTGTGTCGAGTCTACGAAAGTAGTCTTCATGCTTGTTAAAAAAATATGAGGAGCATTGCCAAGCACGATAGTCCAAATAGTAATCCACCATTTTAACACTTTGGATACACTATGTACTTCTTCCTTTGGATTATTCTTGTGTAATCTGATCTTCCTAAGGGTTCCATTAAAGGTTTCAGTTTTGTAACAATGTTTTTCTTGTATATAAAACATTTGATATTAGTACTTTTTGTACACAACTCCCCATGGATCACTCTGAATTACTCAATCCTTTTTGTTCTGAATACCATTAAGTTGATCAAACGGTCTGGTAGAAGGTGTTTTCTTCAAGAATATTGTATGTTCAACATCCATCTTACTAATTTCAAGAAAATAGAATTTTATCATTCTCTTTAGATGGGAAATCTTATTGGTATATTTTGGTTTATCCCTGGAAAGAGCAACTGACAGCAGAAACCAATGACGAGGGTTCATAATAGGAAGAGCAACCAAAGAAAATTAAACTTCTTCATGATCACTTCGTCTCAAGACCTTAAACTTATAATTGATGATGAAGTCACTCATGTAGCCTTCGGATTGACAATCCATAATAGTATAAATTTTCTACAGACTTTAGACATCCTATTATGGTCTTGATAGAGAAGAATAAAATGCAAAAAGTTTTATTATTATTATTATTATTATTATTATTATTATTATTATTATTATTATTATTTAGAAAACATCTCCATAACAACGTTGTTGTAGAAAGTGGAAAATCAAGTTCATAATCATCACTATTTCCGATTGCAAAAGACCTTTTCAGATCTAATATTTTTTTTAATATTATCGATTGCCAAATATTTGATTCTTGTTACCGCCCACCTTTGACATAAAGCTTCCATAGAGAGTGTAGCAATTTGTATATCTCTTTCCTTTACTACCCTTCTTCTTTCCTTAATATTCCATTGTCACACTTTCTCTAACTCTTCATCAGATTTTGATTTATTAACATCATTAACTTCTGATGCACATGAACCTAAAGCATTTCCAGATGCAATAGCTTGAAGAGGAATAACATTCATCGGTTTCTTGGCAATAAATTGAAAACCAACAACAACCTTCTTTTCTGTAGCGGGTTTCGAAACCATCGGAGGAACAACATATAGATTAACGATATGAGCAATAGTCTTAGGTATACTAATATATTCTTATTCTTGTTTCAAACTAGCATCGTTTGTCTGAATACAACCATAAATAGAAAGATGATTGGACATGTATTGAAGCTTATCATCTCGTAATTTTGATAGATAATCAATATATGGGGCATCCTTGACTTCAATAATCTTTATAAGACATTGATTTATTTAAAAATTTTGAGTTTTCACCAAGATAAGCTCATCATCCTTCTTCTCAATATCTTCCTTTAGAAAATGAATTTCCTGCTTAAGCAACTCAATCTTCGCATTTGATCTTTCAATGTGAGCGGTAGTTTCTACTTCAGAATCAAAAGTTTGAGCCAAAGCATGAGCTGTATTGGTGACATTTGCACTATAAACCAATTTATCATTCAATATAAGTCTTATAAGATCTTTAATTTCATCTAGGTCCATAGCCATCGACTTTTCATTCTCCAACACTAATGTTTCGTTTTCTGAAATCAGCTTGGCATTATCAATAAGTAATTTTTTTAACTGTGGCTTCAAGATCAAAGATCATTTGGGTAAAGGAAAAAAGAAGAAAAATATTCACCATGTCGAACCAATATATTCATTTTTTGATTCAAATACCTAATTATTTCCTTGTCAAAGGCAAATATTCCTTATAGATCAGAGTCACTTTCGTTATCAAGTAATAAAGGTGCCATGGTAAGAGCAACAATTTCAATAAAAGAATCATAACTAATAGATTTAGAGAAATAAACATCATCCAAATTGTCACTAGTTCCAAAAAATTTGTAATTAAACTCTTCATAAGGTTTATCTCTAAAACTTTCATTCGGAGGTTCAAAAGTAGGAATTGAAACACAAGTAGAAATCACAGTGGTTATTGGAGGTATTGTGAGTATGAAAATAATAATGTGGTTTGAGGTAAGGAAATGACAATAGTTTGGGTTGTTGAAGTGATGACAAGAGATGAGGAGAAGGAATCAAGTGGGTTCTCAAGAAGAGCCTGATAAAATTTATTTTGGATTGTAAAATGATTGGAGAAGTGGTAGTGGTAGAAGAAATTAGGTGTAAAAACCTTCGATTTTCCATAAGGTTTTGACATTTGTGCCTTAAAGACGAGTTGTTAAGAAAACAGAGTAGAAGAATTAGCCATAATGGTCATAGGAGTGATAGAATAATTAGCCATAATGGTCATAGGAGTGGATATAAAAGATACATTCAAATCCTTATTTGACATTGAAGTATCCTCATCAATGTTATCATGATCATATATTTGTATATCACTATGGGTAGTTTCATCATCCTCCTCCTCATCAACAAGAGTTTTTGATGGGTTCTGCTTCATCTTAATCTTCCTTTGTTTCTTAGGCCTCGTAACAAAAACCACTTCCATATCTTTTGCCTTTGTCTTTGTTCCGGTATTGGTTCATCTTAATGTAATAACAACATTGAGAACTTCTTGAAGTTCTGAAGGAATTTCCCTTGGTGCGATCATCGGAGTAATTGTTAACTTGTAAGCAACAATGATTGTATTGTCAGAAGAAACACGATCTAACATAACATTGGGAATCGAACCAATGTACAAAAAGTTGAAAAATCCACCATAAACAACAAAATTGAAACATTTATTTTTTGAATCTCAACCATCACAAAATCTTTCATATGTTGACAATGATAATGATCAATAGCATTCTTCACAATGATTGACCAAAATCTAATACATGAAATATCTATATATTTTATGGAAGATAAAGGACTAGTACATAATTTTTTCCAAAATAATTTGTCCCATATCAATATTATCATCAATATACAATCCATACATCAATTGTAAGTACAACTTACAGACATTTTTAGAACTAGTCATCCGTTTAAAAAAAACTTTTCAAGAAGATTGTGAACACGAAATTCTAGAGGACTGTTAAACCAGTCTTCTTAAACCTTGATACTTGAAGAAGAATAAGATTGTAACCCATTTAATGAAGAACTTGAAGCATTTGGATAGACGTAAGTTGTTCTGAACTATAGAATTAATCATCAATAGAAAAACTAAGAAGCTTCTAAAAATTCAATCATGTAATTGTTGGTTTGTGACCATGAACCTTAAAACTAACAATATATTTGGCTTTGTTGTAAGTAGCAGTAGAGTAAGCCAAGATCAACATAGACGTAAAAACTTCATCACAGTGTGTTAATGCCTTCTTTAGAAGATATGCATTCAAACACTTGATCATAGGTTGAACATGAGTGAAATATTTGGAAGAATCTAAATCAACAATGAGATTCTGATTAGGCTTGATGGTAAGATAAATCAAGGATACATATTGATCCATGGAATAAATATTTTGACCAACGAGATTCATTGATGAATACTTGAATATCACGAAGAACAATTTGAATATTCAAAGGATTTTTGGGTAGGTTTGAAAGGATTTGAAGGGAATGTAAAAAGGTAAGAGGTGAAAATAATAGGGTATTTATATGTGTAAAAAGAAGCTATATGGTAACTTTATGAATCTGAAAAAACCCTATAAGAGGAAAGAGAAACCACCAAAACATGTGTTAAATGCCCAACCAATCATCGAAAAGATTCCTCATATATTTACGTGATATTTATCCTTCCTACCCATGCCCATCATTATTGTTAAAATATAGCAATCAAATCATGCCATCACATCAACCATGTAATAATAACTTTCCATCTGTCATCCACAATTTCAGATTATTAATAGCAACCTTTCGAAATCCTAATCAAGATCTTATCATTAGATTGTTATATGCCTTTGAAATGATAACAACTTTCAGAACCACAACTAGGTAATGATGTTTGTGTCTCATATAAACATGTTAACAATAGTAGAGATCATAAACACATAATTGCAAAAACTGTATTTCAAGTTGGTATTATATGGAAACATTAAATATTTTAGTGCAAATACTTTTGAAGTAATAAAAACTATTTGTGTGGGAATTCGTGTTATGAAAGCATTTATACCCCAAGCAAAGATCTCTTCCTTCAGCATGAAAAATAGACCATGAAGTGTCAATTTGGTTCCCCGTTGAATTGCAATTGTAAAATCGTTATGAAGTTGGAAAGGGCTCCATTCTAAAGGTTATTGAAAAGGTTTGGTATGTTTTCAAACATGTATACATCTCAAAATAAGGGTAGTGATATGAATGAAAATCATTGAAAGATCAATGTGATCATCTTTAAGGAGATTTTGAAAGATATAAGTAATATAAAAGAATCCCATGCACCCCTGCTATAAAAAAATTACTAAGAAAAAATCTCATAACTTCGAACATGAATGGAAATGGAGGGGCTCTTCAGTCTCTGTTGATATGGGCGTATCGAGAAGAAACCATTATGATTTTAAGGTTTCATTAAGGCCTCATAGCAAGTTGAATTATGAGGCTTCAAGTAACATACAACATCATGCCTCTTGGGACAGTGAAACTGTCTAAATGGCATAGTGAAACATAGAATGTTTATCATCAATTCCTTAGAATTTCATGATAGGATATCAAGTATTCATCGTCAATTCCATAATTTTCATACCAGAATAACAAGTGTTCACCATTAATTCAATAAATTTCATGAAATGAGTTATCAAAGAAAATAAAAACATGTTTGTGGTTTTTTTTTCTTTCAAGATTTTAAGAAAAGAAAGGGAAAGAGAAAATATTTTTGTATTTTTCAAAAAATTTTAGAAAATAAACAAAAATGCTTTTTGGAATTTCCACAAAATATGAAACAAAACAAAATCTTAAGAATCTGATAGACTATGATTATTAAGAATGAGTAAAAAATGAACAATAATAAAAAATGAAAGATAAGCGCACAAATGGACTATGATACATTTCGACGTTTCAGAATCCTTCGGTTGTGAACAGTAACCATAAATATTGAAACCAAAATGTAAATGAAATTTACCTGATCTTAGGCATTAATATAATGGTTCCAAACATTTTGGAGTTGAGTAATAAACAACTTTAGTTTAAAATTAGAGCAAATTCAGCTTCCATTATACGAAGACCTTGAAGAATATGTACAAATGCAGCTTCAGGTAAAGCCTTCGTAAAGAAATTTACAAGTTGATCAAATGATTTAAAAAATGAATCACAATGTTTTCATCTTCCACATGATCCTTTATGAAATGATATCAAAGTGGAATATGTTTTTTTTTAATGTTGCATAGGATTATGGCAAATTTGAATATCATTTTCAAAATCATAGTGTAAAGAATCGTCTTCATATATTTCACTTTACTTTGAATCCGGATGATTTGATATGTGCAAGAAACATCTAAAAATTGACATCATCATGAGGTTCCTTTCTTACCTAAGCCACAACAGCAATGTCCCGATTTTCAACCCAAGAGCTTAATATTTGTTTATTCAAATATTTCAGTATACAATTTCTTTTTGTGGAAAACATGATCTGAATGCACATGTATACAGCCGAGCTTGCCATTCTCATGATCCGAGTGAATATATGAAAAAAATATATTTTTAATCAACAGGATAAACAGTAAGCTTGGTGCATCACCCAAAATACCATATATCATAATACAAACACATGCATACAACGACGGCTAACGGCCTTTCACCTATCCACCAATAATATGCAAACAACGGCTCACGACCTTTCATTGATCCACCAATTGGCTTACGACCTTTTTCTAATCCACCAATAATATGTTTATTTAGACTTACGACCTACCTATTATTTCATCATCAACACGCAAGTCTATGGTCTCCCGACCTATCATCGTTCCGCCAGCAACCCCTAATTGACCTGTAATGAATAACTTAATTACCATAACATTTACACACATAGAGGCTACCCTTTCGACTCTATTAGTCAAAGTACATATAAATTACTAGTTTCCACTACACTAACATTAATCACCTAAAGGTGATACTTTCTACTCTACTAACTCTATATCTTAACATACCTAGAAGTATATTGTAGTACACAGTATAATGAGGTAACTCACATCGACAGTTACTCAGATGGATATCAGCTATCCCTCTAACGATACATGTAATGAGTATAATGGGTAATAACCTATAATATTATTACTTATTAATTTATATTGCACTCTGGTGAAAGCCAGATCATTCACTAATTCCAAATATACCTTCATGTCTATTAAGTAAGGATCAACCAGGAAGGATAGTTAGGAGGCATGAATATTTCAGCATATAGCTTCTTCGAAATCCAACAACCAAGCCAACACACCCATTCTAGACAAATATCCCATAAGTAAAGTAATCAAAGTATTTAAGAGGAATTAATGAGTAATTTGGTACTTATGGGTTCCTACAAATGGTTATAATCATAAACATAAGCTATTAAAAAAAGCCTACTACATGTAGCTACACTTACAAACGTTTCTAGAGAAACACCTGAAGAGTAGCAATCGATACTAAGCACTTATATATGCCTGATCCTCTGCCTTAGAGCTTCACTAAAGTATAGTTCTTCATACTCTCGAAAATACTCCAAAATTCAGACTAGAGAGAGAGAGAGAGAGAGAGAGAGAGAGGAAGAGATAGAGAGAGAAAGAGATGTAAGAGAGATTTGTTTGAAAAATAAGGAGGGGAGTGAAATCTGTTTAGAGGAGAAATTTGGGCAGGGCGTACCATGAAACCTTTGGGTGGTGGTTATTAGTGCCACGTGTCAGCATAGGATTCGTTCGTGTCCCACCTTGTAGAAAACTTGTGCGTGCGAATTTCTAAAATTTTCAAATAAGCATATCTTCTTCATACAGGCTCTATTTTCATTGTTCTTTATATTCACACGTAGCCATTAACGAGTACTACAACTTTCACTTAGACTCTGTTGTCTAATTTTCACTTTATTTTTAAGGTTATATTTTTAACAGTATTAGACTGTTGAAGTTCGTATAAAAGTCATACCTTTATCATACGACATCGATTCTTAATTGTCTTTATTTTGACAAACTCCTATTCATGAGATCTTTAACTCTCGTTTAAAATATTTTACCTAAAAATGGAAAGATTCTAATTTCAGTTACTGTGTCGCACACTGTTGTGCTGATATTTCAAAAAATCATTACTTCCTCATAGAAAGTCATATTTAAGTATTCTTTGTACACAACAATTCACTTTTTCGATTACTATGACTTTCAGTGAGACTATTTTTCCTAAATATCCCTCTATTAAAAATGTCTTTTTACGTAATTGTTTATTAATATTGTAAGGTAAAAATATGGTGTTACAACTATCCCCCACTTATAGAGATTTCATCCCCAAAATCGTACTCTTAACACACCTTAAAATGGTGCCTTCACACCGTCTTACTAGGGTACTTGGGGTCAATCATCTCTTCATAGATTCTAGTCCTTTACTCTTAATTAGTCATAGAACTTTTTTTTTTGTTTTTTTGTTTTTTGTTTTTTTGTTTTTTTTTTTATATTTTTTTTTACTTTAGACGTACTCCCAAACTCCTCGTGAAGTCTTCCAAAACCGGTAATACATCAGCATGGTCTTCTAGAATTTAGGTGCTGTTTGTTTTTTGGAAAAAAACATCTTCAAACCTCTTACTGCTGCGCGGTGCAGCACACGCGCAACACTTTTCATCTCGCAGTTGTTTGTTTTTTAGAAGTCTTCTGAATCAAAAACCTCTGTGCAGGCTCTGTTTGGCGCAACACTTGGACTGCCTCTTCCAACCTCTTCTTCTTCTTTTTTTATTGATGAAATTTTGATTATATGTTATTAAAATTTTATTTCACATTTTTTTTTCCGTTTTTTTTCGTTTATTCTTATTGAATTTATTTTTCATTTTTTGTACATTCAATAATGATAATTTCTTAATCAAATATCATTATTTTTTATTAAAATATCTTTATTTTTTTGTTGAAATATCATTCTTTTTTACTGAAATATCATTAATTTTTACCGAAATGTTATACATTATCACATTTTACGTATTAAAAAGCTATTTTCGATTTATAAAATTAGTTTATTTTAAATTTTTAATATCTGCAGCAGTATGCAGATGTTAAAAAAACAAACACGCTTCTTATTATAGTCTGCAGCCGTTTGGTCCACCTTTTCTACTGCAGAGGGTTGCAGAGGTGGTCCGCAGACTTCATGAATTTTTGCTTCAGAAAATCAAACAACACCTTATATTCTATGAAGGGAAACCGCCTTTAGATGAAAATTTTCGATTCGTTCTTTTTGACTTGGAACACGGCCGACTTGTTAAGAAGCAAGTAACTAGGGAAATCTATCTATGACAAGTAAAAAATTTCATCTTTTGGAACATGCCCCTATAAAGGCTAATGTTACCCTTGTCACATACATAAATTTGGATTACAAGTGATCTTCCTACCTAGTTCAGGTGTTTCGACCACTACAAATTCAATGAAGGCTTACTATAACGACTCCAACTCTGAAACCAATGCTCCAATATTGTTGATGGAGTCATTATGAGGCTTCCAACCTACTAGGTTATAATGAACACTAGGTCACCAATAGCCTTTCTACAAGGCTCTAATTACTTTACATGTATCAAGGTATACCTACCACTCGATCAATTATTTCCTACAAATACTTACTACACGTTGTGATACTATCCAATTGTTGGGATTTCGATGCCAGATTGCTCTTGTCATCATCCCCATCGGGTTTGAAGAATCGTGATCAACCATTCTATGGTCTTGAAGACTTACAACTATTATCCCACTTAAATGAAAGATCACATTCAATCACCCTTCCTTGATGTCTTTGAATCCTGATAAATCTCAACTACTTAACCCTTTGAATCTACAATCGATACGAGACTCTTAACCTATGCAGTACAGGTACTAATGTCTAATTTTCGTCCAATGTCAACTTATGAATGTTATAGTCTGACTATAGTCTCCTATCAACTCACAATCAATCCTTTAAGAAATAACTAAATAAAGACATGTAATCTATTTTGAAGCCTAAAATTACAATGATGCATCATAAGAAGCATATGTAGTCGTACTTGAATATCTAGTTAACATGATCCTAAATGTATGTAAGAAGCTTACAGTAACTACTTTTGATCTTATATGTCTTCTATCATCAACCAAAATCCTTTATTCAAGAAAATTTGAAAATTTAAGCAAGCCTCTTACGATGTCCTACCGCCTTAATGCAACTCTAACTCCTATAGGAAATCCTTAGATCCTCTTGTTGCTTTGCAGGTTTAAATTTTACTAGTACAATAACACTTGAATTGGTGAGACATCTCCACCGCCAAATCCCTAGTAACTATAATTTATGATAGCTTTACGATCAATTGGTTGCGCATGGATTAATGACTTGATTCATCAATCCCATACTATATATTGCTGATACATTAACGACCCCCCCCCCCCCATTTTATGAAACACTTCATGAATCTTGTAACCTACGGGTATTCTAGTAGTAGACTTTTCCCTTATAACGAACAACCTCCACCTTTTTGTGTTGCACTCTCTTGGATTTTGACGTAGAACTCTGAAGTCTAACTTCTCTTTGCACTTTCTCTATAGGGGTTGATGCTCCCCCACTTGGGTTTGATCCATCGCTTGTTGCTTCCTTTCACTTATAAAATTCCAAGCTAGCTCTGGCCATGTAGTTTGAAGAAACTCATATTTGTCATATCCAATGACCTTCGATATTCCTATCATAGTACAAATACTTATATTCATCACATGTGATATCAACTTGTATAGTATGGACATCATAGGATAAGGTCATGACAAGCACACATTGTTTGGAAACAGTCTAATGCTCATATATGACTATGTAGTATATGAGGATATTGATGTCTAAATACTAGTAACAAAATATAGTCATTATTTCATCTTTATTATAACATCATTTTCATACCTTTATTAACTATAGGGGGTTTTATGGATGTTTGAAAACATGATTAATTCCCATGATCTAAGCATAGTCATGATGAAGCTTTTCCTCGATCAGAAGAACAACCAACTACAACATCTGATGTTTCCTTGTCTTCTTCTGCCATGAGCTGAAAGGCATATTTCTTGGCCCTTGGAACATTATATCTACCTTGTCTTCTATTGTTTATCATCAATGTTGTAGGTGTTGGAGCTTGGATCGCACCTATTAGGTTCAGGAGAGGACATTCAACCTTGATGTGGCCCATCTGGTTGTAGTGGAAATAGATACACACTCCCTGTGCTCCGTTCTTACAGTCTTAACTGTAATGTCCCTCTTTACCATACTTATAGAATATCAAAAGCACAACAAGCTGCCTCATGGGATTTTCCACACTTTTTACACCGAGGAATCCTCTGTCCCCCATACCTTGAATCGAAATGCTTAAATTTCTTAGCTATTGGCTGAGACGAAGCAGCAGTATGCGTCCTTTCCTTTCGTAGAGTTTCGAACTCAATTTCTCTTATCCTAGCAATGTCCTGTATCTCTTCTATGGTCTTGTATCGATTGTTCGATACAAACTCCCTGATATCAGCGTTGAGTATACTAAAGTATTGAGACATTGTACTTTCTCCAACAATGCATACTCTAGAAAAAATAAGGCTCTCTCGTTGAACATCTTGGTGATCCCAATTACCAATTTAATGGTCTATTTGAGTGATATATTATTGATCGAGTCGCCCCCTCTCTATTGGTAGAAATATTATGCCTTTAACTTCTCAACAAAGTATTCCAAAGTCATTGCAGTCTTCTCAGTAGGTGAATAATTCTTCATGATAGAGTTCGACTAGTCCTTTGCTCCTAGACACATAAGATTTTATGTGTATATGAACCTTAGGTTCGTCGGACAAGAACACGTGTAAAATTGTCCTTCCACATCCAATATCCATATTTTGGAAACAAGTGGATTAATAACACCATCAAACTCATGACGTTTGTTGTTATTGAACTCTTGATCAGGCATTTCCTTATCTCCAGATGGTGTTGCAGCAGAAATAATAGTAATGATGCAACGCCAGCAGTACTAGAAACATCTATGTATCGTTTGATAAATAAGGCTATTAGTTTAGTTTTAATAGTTCTTAACATTTCTAGAATCATCTCTTTTATATCTGTTGAAACCGCCACCTCTATCCAATCGCGTATATCGGTCTTGTCGGTCCTGACCCTTCCGATCCGGAACCAAAACTTCTTATTCTAGTGATCAGCACCATGTTGTAGATGAGAATGTGGGTGAATTAATTCGAATTATAGAACTAAGTAGGTTAATCTTCAAATCCTTACCATTTCCTGAACAACTCTATGGCTTTTCTTGATTCTTGTTTGGATCCTGTGCTTCTTGTATTATAGGACCATACTACCTTCCACACCTATCCATACTAGGTTCAAGAATTGCCTCAATGTTTCCAAGTCACTACACTCCCCTACAGATAGGCCTTTTCACACACCTAATATTACAAGGACCTATTAGCTCACGTTCCTAGATTTTTATGCTAGGATTCCTTCTGCTTCACCTTACTATTGTCAAGGAAGAACTTCTATAGACATTAACTATTTATCTTACGAATATGAGTACATGCCTCTAAAACCAAACAGTTTGTTGACTGAAAGATCCGACAATAAAATGGTTAGACTCAGACGAAAGCTATGCAATAGCGTCAAATCAAATAATCTAAAACCATTTAATTTTAGGAGAAAGCAACCTAATGTATTTTTCAAATAACTAATTAATTTCCATATAGGTTATAAGAAACAAATAAGAAGAAATTTACTAGGCTATCAGGCATCTTAAGCATTAGACAACTCTAACTGTCATTTCTTGAAAAGATCCCTTGCCTACTTGCTAGCATGCATTTCTAACATTTCACATATCAAGTATAGATATTTTGGGACTTACTTTCCTTTCTGAGCTTTAGCTGTCTGTATGCATCACATTCTTTCCTTTTTGTATTATTCTTTTTATGAAACGATTTATTGATTACTTAGATCCTTAGTTTTAGTCTAGAATGAAACGAGTGTTCATCTAGTTCTCTCAAACCAGGGTTCTGATACCAACTTGTAACATCCCATTTTTCAACCCCAAACTATAATTTTTATTTATTTAAACATATTGGAGGACAATTTCTTTATGTGAAAAACATGGTGTGAATGTACGTGTGTACAGTCGATGCTTGCCCTTTTCACGATCCAAGAGAATACCTAAATAAACATTTATAATAACTGGGTAAATGCAAAGGTTAATAAGTGTTCTAAAATACCATATATCATAATAAATATACATGCATATAACCACAACTCGTTAACTTTCACTGATTCACCAATAATATATAAAAAACGGCTCATGACCTTTCATTAATCCACCGATTGGCTCACGACCTTTCGCTGACCCACCAATAATATGTGTATCTAGACTTATGACCTACCTGCCATTTCATTGTCCACATGCAGGTCTATGGGCTCCTGACCTATTGTCATTACGCCGACAACCCCTAACTTATTCATAATGAACAACTTAACTACCACAACATTTACACACATAGAGGCTACCCTTTCGGTTGTACTAGTATTGGTACATAGAAACTACTAGTTTCAACTACAATAACATTAATGACCTAAAGGCCACACTTTCTATTCTACTAGTTCTATATACCAACATACATGGATATATAATGTAGTATATAGTATAGTGAGGTAAATTAGCTGGACAGTTACTCAGACGAACAGAAACTATCCCTCTGGCGATATGTGTAATGCGTCTAATAGGTATTAACCTAGGATATTATTACTAATTAATTTCTATAGGAATATGGTAAATGATAGAACTTTCATTAATTCCAAATATAATTTCATGGTTATTAAGTAAGGATCATCCAAGCAGGACAGTTGAGACGTATGACCATTCATACATATATCTTTTTTTGAAGTCCAACAACCAAGCCAACGTGCCCATTCTAGAAACCTCTCCCATAAGTAGACCAATAAAAGATTTACAAGAATTAATGACTAATATGGTTCTTATGGGCTCCTAATAATGATTATAACCATAAACTTAAGATATCCTAAAATCCTAGTAACCATAGCTAGACTTTTAGAGGTGTTTAGCAAAAAACCTAAAAATTCATGGGCAGGACCTTGATACTATGCACTTCTGTCTGCCCGACACTCTACCTCAGAGCTTCACTAAAGTGGAGTTCTTTAGACTCCTCAAAATACTCAAAATGTTGGGCTAGAGAGAGATATGTGAGAGAGATTTATGTGATAAATGAAGAAGAGTATGGAAGCTATTTATAGGAGAAATTTAGGTTGGGCACGCCGTACCTTTGGGTAGGGTCGGCTGGTGCCACATGTCAACGTAGTGTTCATCTGCTCCCACCTTCTAGAGCTTGGGCGCACGTGCGAAGCCCCAAAGTTTGTATGCTTAGCGTTCGAGCTGAGTACGCCTCGCGTACTCAGTAGATGGGCTTCGAAGTGTTTGGGCTCATGGTGTTTGGCCATGTTTGGACTCTAAATGATTATGGCCTTTTGGGGCTATCAAAATATTATTTTGGGCTATGGATATTTTATTGGACATTGGGTTACAGGCCCATGAAGGAGTTTGGGCCTAATTTAGAAAAGTGGGCCATATTTGGGCCTTGGAAGATTATTTTTGAATTTAGGCTTTTTGGACATTTGCATTGGGCCTTGGCTTTGGGCCAAGTTTGGAAAAGGGTAAAAATGATCTTTTACCCTAGTTTATACTCTTAGTGTGAGTCGAGATCCAATTATAAATTAGATGTTATTTTGTGATAGCACGGGGATTTTAGCGGGCCAACAGCTAGAGATCTTTCTATGAGATTTGGTAGTGCGAGGTGTTTCCTCACCATGTTTAGAGGGCCTAAGGCACCAATGTCGGCCCATGATCAGTTATGCTAGGATACCAGATTTATGTGTGACTTTTGTATGTGTATATGCTTATATAACTTGTATGTTGGGTGAGTGCCGTTATGCGAGTTTGGGCGTGGCCCGTAATACTCAGTGGACGGGGCCTGTGATGCGAGTTTGGGCGGGGCCGTTTATACTCAATGGGCAGGGCCCATTATGCGAGTGTGGGTGGGATGATAATGTTTTGATGTAGTGACATACTTTGATCTTTTGGGGTTGCATGACATTGTTTGGATTAATGTTGTAAAACCCGATCTAATGAATCAATCAAAATCACTAGGATTGTTGCGGAATCCTAATCTAATGATTAATGCAAAACAATTATAATGAATTAGGAACACAATATCGAATCTTCAATGCACACTATATTGATTAATATTCTGGTACATAAGACTCTTAATAACTCTTTGTTCTCTCTCTCTCTCTCTCTCTCTCTCTCTCTCTCTCTCTCTTTCTCTCTTTCTAAACTCGATCTTAGATTGACAAGAATGACTAACCCCTTACACGGATGAAACAATACTATATTTATACCTAGACCTAATTACAATGGCACAACCCAAAACCAACTGAAATCATCATTAAGCCCACAAAAATCACATGGTGATTTCGGTCCAAACAACACCAAAATAATGGTGATTTTGGTCCTAGACCGAGAAATCTAAAAGCTATCAAAACTAAAGTATAAACCACAAATCATGTCCTAATAATCTCCCATTGGTTTATAGATTTATTTTATTTGCAATCTTCTCTTTGCTCTTGACTTTCAACCTTTATCTTCGACTTCTTCACAAATTCAAGATGAATATATATGAATTTCTACATGAATGGCTTGTTGGACTTCCTTTAAATTTTGACTTTGAACTCACATTGGGTATGGAGGCTTCTTGAAAAAACAGCACTTCCAGCCTTGAAATATTTCATATATAATTACAAAGAGACCGATTCTTCTAGATCATTTCAGCAAGCTTAGAGATAGCAACAAATTGATTGAGGAGGATTCAATGCAATTCGACACCTAACTAAAAATACAACTTCACCTTGCTTCTAGGGTTGAAAGGTTGTGTGTTAAAAACATCTTCAATTTTTCTTCCTACAAATGAAAATTCTTTGTCGATCACAGATGTGTCTTGAAAAGTTACTATTAACGTTACCTAACGGCCACATTAAATGTAATAGAGACATTACTGCCTCGACTAAGACCCGATCTTGGCCTCAGAGAGCTAAAGTCGGAGTGACAACTCATTTCTCATCACAAGGGAAGAACATCCCATGTGATCTCCTCATTCAACCACAACCAATGAGAAAGATACAAATAGCCCGGGTGATGCCCACAACTAACGTCACCTGGAGGTTAGTTAGTGTGAATAATTCTCCCAGTAAGAGGAGGCCACGTATCATGCTCACAAGAGATGGTCTCCACGATCCGTTAGTAACACGTATAAAAGGATCTCTTCCGTCTCAAGGAAGGGATCCATCTTCTCTCTCAGGAAGATTTCCCTAAGATTTCTCTCTCGCTTTAGACTAACTTGATCGTCGGAGTGGTGTCCCGGGAAAAGACCCGGTCGTCCTCTAATGGTTCTTCTATGATTGTGTTCTCAGAAAAGTTCCCATAGCAGTTACATCACCAAGCATCCAAACTATCTGTGAACATGTCAGAACATTTAGTGCCATTCGGATGTATCTTCTGAGTGATATAACCAATAGACGATGCAGGTTCCCTGCATAAGGGGGATCTAACCCCAACAATATCTGGGATGGCAGCAGAAGCTCTATTCAGAATGCACGAATCACCCCATGTGCTGATGAAACAGATCCCACCAATTACGATAAGAACAACAAAACCAGGGCTCCAGAGCAATTTATGGCAATTGTCATCGGATGTCTCATCACCTTAGATGGTAATTTCACATCCCAATCTGTTGCAGACGAATCCATATAACGGAACTGAGGTATTCACTATCTATAACTCTCGTAAGAGAATCGCACCTCACCATACACAAAACGAGATCGAGGCACTATCTAGAATACTACTCAACATCAGTTTCTCGAGTAGCGATCCCAGACCATCAAATTGGGATCCACAAGACCCACTCCTCATACCAGTATTCATTCATAACATGAAGGTCCACCGAATATACATTGAAAATGGTAGTTGCTCTGATATACTCTATGAGCACTGCTTCCGGCAGCTACCTGACTCGTAGAAGGATGGGCTCCAACCCTTAACTGGTGGACCATTAGTAGGATTCGCCGAGCATAGCTTGTGGCTGCTAGGAATTATTTGGTTGCCCTTAATGCTGGTTAGTGATGATGAAAGGGACCGAATCACAAGGACAATTGAATTCTCTATGATACGATACCCAGAAGAACACAACATTATGCTTGGACAATCAACAATCGCTTTACTACATCTCGTACATCGATGATATATGGAATCATTAAATTCAGCATGCGCCAGGGATCAGCGATGATCATCACGACAAACACCAGAGAACAACATTTCCACCAAATCCTAGCCGCCCCAAAACTGGTGTGCGTGCCAAAGAAGTCCAAAGAGGGATGTTCCATAGAGCAACACCAAATAAACATTGATTATCCAGAGCAGCTCGTGCGAATCGGCCCCCACTTAACAGACGACACCAAGGCACGACTAGTGGCGCTTCTGAGGCAATACTCCACCGTCTTCTCCTGGAAGCCAACGGATCTAACGGGTGTCGATCAGTAGATCATAGAACACAGTCTTAACATAGTGGCTGGTAGCAACCCTGTAAAGCAAAAGAAGTGAGGACAGGCGGCAGACCGTAATAGTGCTATTAATGCAGAAGTAGCCGATTTGGTGAGTGTTGGCATACTCAGGGAAGTAATGTTCCCAACATGGACAGCAAACCCAGTAATGGTAAAGAAATCCAACGGGGCATGGCGAATGTGAATCGATTATTCAGATCTTAATAACGCTTGACCAAAAGATTGTTATCCTCTCCTGGAGATCGATCAGAACGTCCAATCGCTTGAAGGCTTCTAATTCAGATGCTTCTTCGATGAATATAAGGGCAATCACCAGGTGCAGATGAAGCGAGAAGATGAAGAAAAAACAACTTTCCATTTGAAAAGGGCACCTTATGCTATATGAAAATGCCATTTAGGCTCCAAAACACAGGTGATACCTACCAGAGGCTGATGGACAAGGTATTCGCCGACCAAATTGGAAAGAGTGTCAAAGTCTACATCGACGATATGGTAATTAAAAGCCGTAATGAAGAAATGTCACTCCAAGATGTGGAAGAAACCTTTAAATTCTTATCAGGTGACCAGGGAAGGGATTCTACCCAATCCCACCAAAATACAAGAGTTCCTGGAGTCGTAAACCCCCACAACCTTAAGGGAGTGCAGGAGATTAATGACAGGTTAACGACTCTTGGAAGGTTCATTGCCAAATCCACAGAGAAGGTTCTTCCTTTGTACCAAACACTCAAGGGATGCCTAGACAAAAATCAATTCAAATGGATAGAGGAAGCGGATGTGGCCTTGGTAAAATTGAAATATGCACTGCAGCAACTCCCGAATATCGCCTGCCCACTTCCAGGGGAGACTCTATAGATGTACTTAGCAGTGACTGGAGAGGCTATCTCATATGTGTTAGTGGTGGAAAGGAAAGGCAAGCAAATCCCCATTCACTTTTTCAGAAGGGCCCTGCAAGCGACAGAAGTAAATTATGTGGCCTTGGAAAAACTGGTCCTTGCCTTGGTCTACGCAGTGAAATATTTACGGAGGTATTTCCAAGTCTACAAGGTGGAGGTTCTGACTAGTTACCCAATAAAACAAGTGTTGCTAAGGCCGAAAATGTCCGGACACCTAGCCAAGTGGACCATAGAGTTGGGTGAGCACGACATCCAGTACCACCACAGAACCAGCATCAAAGCCCACAAACTTGGTGATTTCCTGGTCGAAATCCCATATACCATCAAGGGAGTACTAACGACAATCTCTGTCGACCCATTAGAGCTTAAGGCCAACAAGGAACTTTGGAAGTTGTATACCGATGGCGCAACAAGCAAAGAAGGCTCAGGCCCAAACCTGATCCTCCAAAGCCCCAAAGGGGAAGAGATCACCTACGTTCTACGGTTCGACTTCCAAGTATCGAACAACGAAGTAGAGTATGAGGCACTCCTGACGGGACTAAGGCTAGCTAATGAGGTTGGCGCATAATAACTAGTAGCTCTTAGTGACTTGTTGCTTATCACAAACCAAATAAACGGAGTATACGAGGCAAAGGATCCTAGGATGCAGAAATATCTTGACGCGGTCCGTAATTTAGCTAGCACCTTCAAAAATTTTCCAATAAAGCAAATCTCCCGGGGGAAAAATGCAAGTGCAGACGCCCCCAGCAAACTGCATCCACCTCGTATGATCTTCTCACAAAGAAAGTGTTGGTCGAAGTACTCCTGGAAAGGAGTATTCATAACCAAAAAAGTGAATACCATATCAGCTCTCCCAGAATGGACAAAACCATTTGTTGATTACTTGCGCCATGGCGTGCTTCCGGACGATCCATAGGAGGTGAGAAAAGTCAAAGTCAGGGCACTGCATTTTGCGATACGGGACAATTAGTTGTACCGAAAGGGGATATCTAAGCCCATGGCTCAGATGCATTTCTAAGACAGAGGGGCAGGATCTTCTTGAAGAAAGCCATTATGGGGACACAACAACACATGAAGGCGCTCACGCACTCACATGTATGATACTTCGTCTAGGAGTATATTGGTCGTACATATACAACGACACCGAAGCCTTAACCAAGAAATGCAAGGAATGCCAAGCATTTTCCCCTTTCCAAAATTAACCAGCTATGCTATTGACAAGCATCACTATCCCCTGGCCTTTTTCACCAATGGGGGATCGATATAGTAGGACCATTTCCATCGGTACCGGGAGGTGTAAAGTTTTTGCTTGTAGATGTGGACTATTTCACCAAGTGGATAGAGGTGGAACCACTAGCCACTGTCACTGGTAAGCAGATGATAAAGTTCATGACAAAGAACATCTTGGCCCACTTTACAACCCCTAGGATCCTCATAAGTGATAACAACACTCAGTGTTAAGGAAGCCCCTTCAAGGAATGGTGTGAAGACAAGAAAATCTACCGCCGGTTCACATCAGTAGTGCATCCTCAGGATAATGGAGAAACAAAGATATCCAACAAAACCATAGTCAATGTTTTGAAGAATCGGTTGCTCAGATCAAAGTCCACTTGGGTGGATGAGCTCCCTACTGTGCTATGGTCCTATCGTACCACAACAAGGTCAAGCACGGGATAAACTCCCTTCAGTCTAACCTATGGGACGGAGGTGGTCCTCCCATTAGAAATAGTCGTTGGCTCCTTGCGAACCGAGAGTTTCAAGGAGGTGGCCAACGAAAAAGGGCGATGCCAAGATCGGGACATGCTCAACGAAAAACATAAGGCAACACAGATGCGCCAAGCATTGTACAAAATCACGGACCGATAACTATTACAACCGCCATATCTGGGCCAAGAACTTCAAAGTTGGAGAATGGCAATTGAGAAAAAATGAGTCTAGCCACGTTGAACCATTAGGGAAAATCAGTGTAACATGGGAAGGGCCATACAAAATCGTAGAAGCACATCAGAGTGGTGCCTATGTCGTAGAAGCGCAAGACGGGCACGTCATTCCAAGAACGGGGAATGCACAGAGCCTGCGCCACTTCTACTCTTAAAAAAGTGTTAAAGGTAGAACTAGTCCTATCTAATGCATTGTGTGTTAATTTTAATATGTAAATGTAATCAGCATAAATTACTTTACTATTTTTCAGTCATGTTATGCTCTAACCAAAACTAGAGTAAATAGAAAGGGCAATTCAGATGCTCCTTATATCTGAATCTAAGAAACAAAAAGGTTGTGTATATTTACCATGTGGCAACAAGGACTGATCATCCAACATCAAATGAGTGAAATTGTTACAAGAAGCCAGCTAGGGAGTTTACATTAGAAAGGCTCATAACCTTCCTCCCAAAACATGTTCATCCATTATAGAACATATGGCATGTGTGTAGAAGGGTCATAACCTTCAACGAGTATAAAAAACATAGTAAACAAAACTGGGTGAGCCCCAAGAGGACGATCTTGGCTACACCCAGGGTCGTTAAGCAGTAGATTAGAACAAATCTCTCAAAGATCGGCTTCAATAAAGCACAAAGAGTTCACAAGCAAGAAAACTCTGACCAATGGTGTAAAAAAATCATGTGTACATATCATGTGATGGCCAACGTAAACCATACATAGAATAACCTGGCGAAAGAGTATGTCTAATAAAGAGAACCATTTACACCCATAAAAAGAAAATATTGTTCAAACTGCCGACACCTGGACTTTAAAGATGGCCACAAAGGGAAGTAAAGATAGCAAACAAATAAGGAAAATATTTTCAAAGGGGGTTACATCAAAACAAGCCAAACACATAACTACTTATCAATAGGAGTGTTATCATCACCAGAAGGAAAGCTTGAAACAAGGACATATTCCTCGCTCTGAGACTCCTGAAAGAGATTACGAAGCCCAACTATGTACAAGGCACCCAAGTGAAGATGGCCAACAAAGTCCGTCTCTGTGAATGCCACTCGGATGTCTTCCATATCTTGAGTTCTAGCCGCCACATTCTCCTTAAACATTGGGTCAACCTCCCTGCCGGATGTAACGACCATAAAATTCGAGCCAAATTAAAACATTGGAATTCATTCAAAACCATTGAGTTTATAAATGTGTTTTCAAAATAGTTTAAACATCAGAGTATTTCCCCAGAATCATATGACATAAATCATAAAACATGAGGAGCGGTACGATCACACCTTCGCCTTGCCACGATCTCCTGAAGTACCTAAAACAAAACACTGAATTGTAAGCCCAAAATCTTAGTGAGTTACCCCCAAAATACCAACCGCGCATAAACATACTCATAACATATCGCAAATAGAATAACCATGCACATCGGGTCTACTTTGGGATTGGTCTGCAGCACCGGGCCTTAAGTCCACCTGGTCCACCCTCCGAGTCTAATCATGTTTATCGAGTTTAAAGTGTGATTGGTGTGCCCTTACCGGCCTTCAATCCACCTTGTCCACTCTTTGAGGCTACAGTATGACTGGTCCGCGCACCGGGCCTTCAGTCGGCCTGGTCCACTCTCCAAGCCTCGACACGTCTGGTCCGCCCTCTTGGGGCCTTCAGCCTATCCGGACCACTCGCTGGGCCTTCGAAATATCCGGTCCGCCTTGGGTATGTTAGCCTACAGCACAAAGTAGGACCCGCCTCAACCTAACCCCCGTTAAACAATTATATGCACATAAAACAATTAATCACGTAACAAATCCTTAACCAAACAAACAGTCTAACAGATCACATAGCATATTAACATCCTAACCAGGATTCTGACCTAACCGGTCACTAGCATAACATTACCCTATATACTGGGTACCGACCCTAACCAGGTCACTAACATAACACCACCCTAAATACCAGGATGCAGATCTAGCAAAGCAATAACATAACAAACAATACCCGGATTTCCATCCGATAAAGGGACGGCCTTGGTGCCGTAGACCCTATCAATATAGTGAGGATAAATCACCTCACAACTGCCGACTGAAAGTTAATACCAAGCTGCTCCGACCACCGAGACGATCTTCACCACAAAACACTACCAAAGAACCAATTCCATAAATACCAATATTACCAAAATACCCTTAAAAGTCAAATTTGTCAACACTTGGTCAACGTCAAAGTCAAAGTCAACCTTCCTGGATGACTCTACTCGCCGAGTCACCGCGTCGACTCGCCGAGTTCCCTTACCCAAAAAACTCACATACCACACTTAACTCGCCGAGTCACCCCAAGACTCGCCGAGTCCAACGATCTCTGAGTCCCATCCTGCCCAACTCACTAAGTTGCCAACCTACTCACTAATCCAAGGCTTAAGCAAAAGAGGTTGGGGGTTCTGCGATCTAACTCACCAAGTCCAAGAACAGACTTTGTCGTCGTCGTGGTAGTGGTTGTGCAATCTTGGATCATATGACCAGTTCATCCGCACTTGTAACAGCCCGAACTCCCCGCCTTGCATGTTCCCTCGTGCATCCTTCTGCATTTGCCACAACGGTTGTGGCTCTGCTAGCTCCGAGATCTGTGATCTATTACATTGGGCTTCTTGCCCATACTCCTGACTGACACCCCTCTATTTTCCTCTTCCTTTCCATCTCTAAATCCGACTCCCTTTCTCGAGCCCTAGCAATCATGTCCTCCAGCGTCTTGTAGCTGGAGCGACTCACAAACTGGTGGATATCACTCCACTACATCTCATGATATTGGGCCTTTCTCATCTCCTCGTTTGCCACATACTGCAGAAACAGAATAGGCCTCTCCCTAAACTTGCGGTGATCTCCACCATTGTCTCTGTCGTATGCTCAAGGCCCTGAAAGTCTCTGGCAAGCTATTACACCTCTATCACGGGTGCAAACTCGACCCTAAACTAGATCGTGAAGTCGCTACATGTCATGGCATCAAGAGCTGCATCATCACCCATGACATTTCTGACCTCCTCCCACTAATCATTTGCCCTATCCTTCAGGAGACAGCACGCAAGTCTAACTTCGTCACCCTCGGGCCATCTGTTGGTGCAGAATGTGTTGGCGACATCGACCAACCATCTGGTGCTCACGATGGGGTCCCTAGGGCCATGGTAGTTGTGAGCTCCACAAGCTCTGAACTCCCTGAAAGTCAACGTGCGCAACCCCATCATGGCTGCTACCTCAGTACGGAAAGCACTCAATCACTCATCCAAACTCTCAAGAATGCCCTCCTTGATCATGCCAAAGATCACAGGATTCTGGTCTAGTATGATGCACGTGATCTCTGAGGAGATGAACTCCTTAGTCTGCTAGTCTAGATGCTCATCTCCAAAGCCTGAGCTTGATCCCTCACCTGAACTGCCAACTGCTGGTCTAGGGCGTAAAACCACCATTTTGAAACACATCATAACAAACATCAGAATACTAACACAACTCGAGGGATCACATATACTACAAGTTCCTTGGATTTATCTCAGCTTTCCTTGACTTGAGTACAGATCATCTGCTTTCAGTAATACGGGCCAATATTACCTTCCACATCTATCTGTACTTTCCTTAAGAACTGCCTTGACTTCACCAAGTCCCTTCTACTACTATTTCTTCACACACTACTCTCATCCTAGGCTTGCCCTAGGGTAATCACCATCCCACTCTTCGCCATAAGCTACATAACAAGTCCCTGATATCTTCCCCTAACTAGCTCGTGAATACTATTACATATCATTAAGACTAGGTAATTCTTCAAATGAGAGGTTCTACCCTATAATGGTTAGACTCAAATGAGAGCTACAAAATAAGGCTAAACCTAACCTTCTAAAATATTTAGTCCTCACAATATGTAACTTAACATATTCGTTTACTAGTTAGTAAAAGACAACTAGAACTCCTAAAAGCACAAAGCAAGCATCATTCGAGCATTAATTACACATAATCAAGCATATTCTCATCAGGCCATCATACTGACTACTCTGTACTAGCATACAATTCTCATATAGCTGATACACATATAATAGGCACATAAGGCATCCCTCTTAGATCCTTAGTCCTAATCTAGCATGTAGTTCTCATATAACAGATAAGCATATCATAACATAAACTTGTATGGATAAATTGGGAGTACTTACTTGAGCTCGGCTAATTACATGCACCACACCCTTTTTCTCTTGTTCAAAACCCTTTTCTCTCTACTTTATCTAAAAAAATTTCTCTTCTTAAAATCATTTTAAAAAAATGTTTTTTCTTTTGAAACTTCTATACCAATTCCTAAATTTGAGTTCAGATACACTCGAAAGTGCGCCTGAAACAAATTTTCGTTTTAAATCATTACCAAAAACCATAAATATCAAACTTCACATCAAAACATAAGTCATGTAACTCGAAACATCATAAAAATCTTCCAATGTATCAAATATCAGAGTAAATATCCCAGGTTGGACACTGTGGTGTGTGTTATGCGATCACCCCGAGTCCTTCCCTTTTTCTAGGTGAAGTACCTGAAACCAAACTGAAAACCGTAAGCACGATGCTTAGTGAGCTCCCCCAAATTACCATATACCACACACATATATCAAATAATATACAATACAACTACGGGACCCCACCTAGCTGCATCAGGATGAACCCGACATTGGCTTACCCGACATCGAACTCCTGCCCGGCATCGGGCTCACCCCGACATCAGACTACGTCTGGCATTGGGCTTGCCCCGATATCAGGCTTACCTCATCACATACACAACATATCATATATCATATACATATAACATAACATATAACATATAACTAACACGCATTGGGCTTACCCCGGAACACATAACAAATAACATAACATATAACATCTAACTAACATGCACCAGGCTTGCCCCAGAACATATGACACATAACATGCATGAATCACAACAACATCAAGCATACATATACTCTTCTCAGGACTGCCCCGACATCGGATCGATGTCCGAAAAAATATAATCTACATTGGGATAACCCCGATAGCGGACCAAATTCTGGCATACTCTAAATACATAAATGGGTCGGCATTGGTGCCTTCGACCCATTCCTACTGGAGATAAACTCACCTCATAGAGCAGCCTGTGAAATCTCGCAGTGAGAAATATCTGATAGCTGCTCCAACGTCTCCCTGACTATTAAAATCACAATAATACTTAGTTAAGATCTAAAAATCCTCCTCAGGGTAAAATAACCATTCTACCCTTAGTTAAAGTCAAGGTCAACTCCAGGCAACCCAACACATCGAGTTATCTACTAACTCGTCGAGTCCCTTAGAGACTCGTCGAGTTCTTCCTATCATAATAATTAAGACAGCCCCTCTTCAACTCGTCGAGTGCTTCCCAGGACTCGCCAAGTTCCCCTGTCTGATTGAGCCATCCCAATGGATTAAGCTCCTACCCTTCAGATCTATGCTCCAAACTTCATTTACATACTTCGAATACACTCTTAAGGGTAAAGTTTCCAACGTTACCCGTCCTTAGTCCTTCTTAATGGGTTTAACCTAAACCCTAACTTCTTTAAGATATAAATTCTGGTCTACAAGCCATAAATCCTTAAACCAAGGCACAATATACTAAATCTAGGTTGTCATCATTTGTTAGACACGTAAAGTCCCAAGCTTTCCTTCTATGCATGGTCTTATTGGGATAAAAAGACCATGTTCTTGCATACAAGCTTGCATGGGGCCTCCATGGTCAAAAAGTTTGTAGCTTTATGCCATGGAACCGTTCTTAGACCCCAGATCTGAGAGATAAGTCACTTGGGACGTCCCAATCCCTAGGACAAGAGTTCTTGAACCAAAACCTTCATAAGATGGAAGCAAATAGATCTAAGAGTAGAATGATCAAGTTAGAGACTTGATTACCAGAAAATGTAGCAAATGGAGTGTGGTTCCTGGATCTACTTCTTCCCTTTTGAGGCTTTTATCTTCTTCTTCTTCCACAAGCTTCAAAAGGCACAAATAATACTCAAAATGGCAAGAAATAGCTCAAAATCACTCAATGTGGATTAGGATTTCGAGATTAGGGTTTGGAGGTGATAATGGCTAGGGTGGAAGCCTGATATGATGCTTAAAAAGGGTGCAAACCCTAAATATTAGGGTTTTCCTCCTGACAAACCTACTCGTCGAGTCGAGGCTTTCGACTCGTCAAGTAGACCACTTAAATCCCGTGTCCCAACTGGCATCTACTCGACGAGTTAGGGCTACCAACTCGTCGAGTAGTTCTTACAAAATAAATACATAAATAAATTAGATGCGTACCAAGAATGGGACGTTACATTATAACACTTCAAATGAAAATAAAAATGATTGTTAATGGTTCGTTTTCTTTAATTAAAAATTAATGTCCAAAAACAATCTCACAAACTTCATTTGGAAGTCAAACGAGAGTAAGGATCTCCACTTGCACCAAAAAGCTATGAGTGTATGGTAAATGCAACCAAAAAGACCAAAACTGATTCCTACAACTTAAAATACATGTAATTAAGAAGTCCTTAATATTTTGCATGCTACCATTTAATGATCCTTCGTGATATAATTCCATGAAGGAGGAACACCAAGAACTTATTACCGACACAAATTTGGTGTTAATTCCATGACGGGAGGGAGGAAATGTTATTAATGTCATTTGGTTTTCCAAAGAAAAACATAATTAGGATGGCACTCTAGGTTGATATAAAGCTAGACTTGGTTCAAATGATCATATTTAACGACCAAACGTTGACTGTGATAAGACATTGAACCCGATTGTCAAACCTAGTACTATTCACAATGTTCTTAGCTCCTAATATATGAAAGTTGGCTTGTTCAAAAGCAAGAAGTAAATAATACAATTCTTCATTGCCACCTTCAGAAGATAATCTATATGAAAAATCATAGGTTCTTCAAGATAAAAACTTCCCAAATTATGTTTGTATCGTTTATTAATCCCTATACAATCTCAAGAAAGCACCACATGCTTGTTTTCACTGATTCATTGAATTTGTTTCTCATCTCGACTTCACTTATAGTCTATGTGATTCTTTACTATTTAATTATAATTAAGGGCTAAACACATCATATTTAGTATTATTTATTGATGATATAATTTTAACTTATACGTCCTCTGAGTTTTTTAGAAAATCACAGTTACATTAGAAAACGAGTTATTCATGACTGACCTCAAGGATCTAAACTATGTTCTTCGCATTTGTGTTACTCGAGACCACCATGGAATGTTTCTATCTTAGACAAATATGCCCTTAATATTATTGAATGGGGAAACATGTTATCTTGTAAATTGGCTTAGACTCCTACCTATACTCTCGCCAAGCTCGATGAACTTAGCATCCTAGTCTCAAATTTGACTATGTACAGGAGCATGGTTGGGCTATTACAATACCTTGATTTTTCCGAGCCAAACATTATGTATGTCATTCAACATATTTGGCATGATCCTCGAGAACCTCACTTCATGGATCCTAAGAGGATTTCATGTTATGTCTATGGTACCACCATATTTGATACGTAGTTATGTATTTCCTCCTCTCTTAAAATGATTTTTATATTCCAATGTTGATTTGGTTGGCTATCCACCCTCTTGATGATCCACCTACGATTATTGTGTGTTGATGGGCAATAACCTTCTATTGTGGTCCTCCAAGAGCCAAAAAAAATGTTATCCGATCTATTGTCGAAGTTGAATACCGAGGCCTGGAAAATACTTTTTTTTTTTGTTGAAACATGTTGACTTCATAATCATCTTCTTGAACTTCACAAGCTTTCTGACAGAGCCATTGTACTATACTATGATAATCTTAGTTTAGTTTACATATCTAACAACCTTATGCATCTTCACCAAATCAAACACATCGAGACTGACATCAACTTTAGAAGGGACAAAATTGCTCTTGGCGAACAAGCTATAGGTGTTATACGTTCCATTATCCTCTCCTTATGTTGATAGTTTCATTAAAGACTTGTCGTCTACCTTGTTTTTTTTTTTTTTTTACTTTCGATCCAATTTGAATGTCCGCAATAATAACAACAATCAAGTAGCGAGAAGGGAGGGTGGGTAGTATATCATTATATATGGATTGTATTTATTTTGTATTCGTGCCATTGTGTATAGTCTGACCCATTATATCATACATGTAATTTACCTATATATTTCCAATTAAAGTGCGATCATCATTATAAGAAAATAGTTTATTATCACATTTAAGGGTGCAAACGAGCCAAGCTGAGCCGAACCCGTGCTTGCACAGACTCGGCTCGAGCTCGTAAAGAATTATACTAGATTGACCCGGGCTTGAGCTTAGCTCATTTTTTGTCTAACGTGCCTAATCGAGCTTAGTGACATAGTCTCGAGCTCGAACTTATTTAATAAACGATCTTAATATTAAGCTTGAGCTCGGCTCAGACTCGTTTAAAATCAGTTTCGAGTCGAGCTTTTACCGAGCCGATTTTGAGTAGCTCACGAGTAGCTTGACTCGTTTGCACCCATAATCACATTGAACTTTATTTATATAGACTAAAATGACCCATAAAATTAAATAGTAAAGTTATATGAAAAATGAAATAAACAATACATAAACTCCATAGAAAATGAAAAAGCTTTAAATAAAAGAAAAGAAAAGAAAAAGACAAATATGAAGTAAGGTTTTTTCTTTGCAAGAGAAAATGGACAAACCTAAGACCATATGGTGTGCACTATACCGCATAGTGCGGTGTGCGGTAAACACCGCACCGGCCCTCCAAAAAAAGTGTGGTATGCATAGATTCTATTACAACTTTACCGCATAGGAATAAAAGCACTTCTTCAAATATTGTATTTCATGTATAAAAATGTATATTGTGGTGGGTGTGGTAAGATGTGGTATGACATCCATAAATTTGTAGAGTGACGGAAAAAAATAACATATCAATGCAAAATTGTGTTATGTACGGTATGATAGCAAGTGATCACCAGCCTAGCTTAGGCTGGTTGTGATGCACCCGAGTTGTAGGCGCTAGGGCTATAAACGAACCAAACGAACATGAAAGATGTTTGTTCATGTTCGTTCATTTAGGTTATCCTAAAAAATAAACGAACACGAACGGATAAACGAACAAGTTTTCTTGTTCATGTTCGTTCATTTAACAAATTACATTTTTCGTGTTTGTTCGTTTATGTTCATGAGGATGCTAAACGAACATAAATGAACAAAGATAAAAAAAAAACATAATTGAACATATATGAACATATGATATCTTAATGTAATCAAAAACAATAAAACATATATGAACATAAAAGGAAGTTAGGTGAACGAACATAAACAAATGCTTACGAACATAATTGAACGAACGAGATCATTGTTCATGTTCGTTCATTTAAATAAACGAATGATGATTTATGTTCATGTTTGTTCATTTATTAAATAAACGAACTTCCCATCGAACGGTTCATGAACAGTTCATTGAACGTTCAGTTTATTTACGGACATAGTAGGCGCCCCAGTGGGTGAGATCAGGAGTTCAAATCCTAACTGAGCACATGTGGGGGATTTTCCTTGGATTTGCATGGGTTCGATCATTCGTTTCCTTCAAGGATTAATTCCCTTCGGAGATGAGCGGTGCCCCTCTTGGTGGCCCGCCAGGCATGCCTAATCCATCAGATTGGGTTACCCCTTAATTATTTGCCGGTTCGAAAAAATGTACGGTATGATACCCACATATCTAAAGTTGAAAGTGGTATAATGTCACTTTCCAAGTACATTTTTGGGTTTAGTTTTTCTAGTTCGCTGAACTTAGCATTAAGCAGACAGAATCGAGCCAATGCCCACTTTATCTTTGCTAAGCACAAGCTAAAATCTTGTATTCATTATGCTCTCAATGATATCTCTTGGTTGCCTAACCCGCATGCTCCTCCACTCTCTCCCCCACCCTTTCTCTCTCCATAACTATACCCCTATATAACCCTTCTAACTCGAACTACTCTATACTACCCATCACAAACACAATTAATATTCCAACAACCATCATTAGTGTCTATCACCATCATCCATGGCTGTTTCTGGGTTCGAAGGCTTTGAAAAACGACTGGAGCTTCAGTTCTCCAGTCATGATCATGTCATCGGCAATATCGGCCTCAGGGAACTCGACTTCAAGTCTCTTGAACAAGTTCTCCATCAAGTACAATGTACGGTTGTCTCAGCACTTGGCAACCAACACTTTGATTCATACGTCTTGTCTGAATCCTCACTCTTTGTTTACCCTACCAAGATTATCATCAAAACCTGTGGCACCACTCAGCTCTTGAAATCGGTTCAACCATTCATTCATCACGCTAGAACCCTCAACCTTCACATCACAAACCTTCGTTACACCCGTGGAAGCTTCATATTCCCACAAGCTCAACCACACCCTCACACCAGTTTCCAAGAAGAAATAGTGTACTTGGAGGATAGCATCCCCGCAAGCCTATGTTACAGAAAAGCCTCCGTAATTCCCTCAAAACTCACGGCTCACTCATGGCATGTGTTTACTGCCGGAGCTGTTGAATACTCCGATAACGCACCACTAGACTTATACACGGTCGAGGTGTGCATGACGGATCTTGATCAATCCCTAGCTCGCAAGTTTTTCCGACATCCAAACGACGGAAAGAATGGTGACTCTGCTGGAAGAGAGATGACGGAGATAACAGGCATCAACCGTATTAACCATAATGCTCACATATGTGATTTCGCTTTCGACCCATGTGGGTACTCAATGAATGGCATTGACGGCGACCGTTACTCCACTATTCACGTGACGCCGGAGGATGGTTTTAGCTACGCAAGCTTCGAGTGCGTTGGCTCTATTTACAATGACGACATGGCGGATATGGTGAAAAAAGCCGTGAGAGTTTTTGGTCCAGGGACAGTTTCCGTTGCCACAACCAGCGCCAGTCAGGACATGTGTGCACGTATAAAGAGTGCGGTGGAACAGCTTGGGATGAAGTGCCGGAGTTTCAGTATGGATGTGTTCCCAGCTGCCGGGACTGTCGTATTTCAAACGTTCACGAGTCGCCGGAATAGAATATAATAGTAAACGATAAAAGGGGGACAATGGTGCATGCTGATGACTTGAGGATGATGTGATAATGTTGCATGAGTGATAACAATATGCATGTCATAGGATGGTGGGGTTGACTTGTGTAGAAAGATATATTAATTAGAGAGGTTGAGGGAGATATCTTGAAATGGCAAAATTGGAGGGGGATGGTGTGTGTGCGTTCATCTACATCATGATAATGTACCCCACTTTGGTTTGTCACGCCTAAGATTTTGAGGAATGTGTTTTCGAGTGGAAAATATTTGGTTCATTGTCATATTCTTTAGTAAAATAGTTTTGTTTTTATGGAATACCGTAAGATTTATCAATTTCATATTTCTATCTTATTTTAGGATTTTAACAATTCAATATATTTTAGTTAACGGATCCCTTCTAACAAGCGGATGAATAAAAGAACAAGCAAAACTATCTCTAGTCATTAAGTGAAATTTGATTTAAATCAACAAGAATTATATAATTGAAGGAATTATATGTAATAGTTATGACAGTTTAAGCTTCTTGATCACAAGCAGTATGGAGTTTAAGCTTAATTTTTGACATGGATTTTTGTGTATGTAAGTTGAAGTTTGTTTTTAGAATACAAAGAGCCATTTAGATGTTTTTTAAACAGTTTTAAGTTATTTCCTTAATATGAGATTTTAGAGATTTAGGTAATTTATCAAAACAGATTTTACATTTATTTTCATACAAAACAACGATTGAATAATATAGCATTAGCAGGTCAAAAACTAAAAAAGTTTTGACTTAGAAAGTATTGTGTCCCCCGTTAAGTGAAAATTACAAAACTTTTTTATTCGAGATGTTTATAATATTTATAGTGTTTCATTTAAGACGTCCTTTAAATTAGAGCCCCAATTTACCCATGTTGAATGTTGAATACCACAAAACTAGTCACATTAGTTTAATCACGTTTGTCGGCTCGTTTTAACTCATTAACAATCGAATACTTATTCAACCAGTCACTAATTGGCACCTAGACAAAAAAAAAATGGATTTCATAAGCTATCTCATTATACAATTAAGTTCAGCTAACTACGCATGCATATGCACGAGGGTGACAACACATAGGCGGTATCATACTATATATATATATATATATATATATATATATATATATATATATATATATATATATATATATATATATATATATATATATATATATATATATATAGAGAGAGAGAGAGAGAGAGAGAGAGAGAGGATGAAATATTCTAACTAATTATTGTGTGGATATCGTATTCTATGAAAATCATAAAAATGAAAAAATTGTTTGATAATATAAATACGTTCAATCTTACATAACTATTGTCATTAACATACACTCTCACTAATTAAATCGTCTATAAGGTTATTATACACTTATTATTATTATTCTTATTTCTGTTAGAATGTTTTATTGTGTCGTATTCTGTTAGAATGAAAATGATTGAAAAAACGATGTGTGAGAACAAAAATAAATCATAATTAGCGTGAATGCATGAAAATGATAATATTTTTGTAACGTTGAACGTATTCGTATTGCTAAACCACTTATTCTTTTAATAATTCTAATAGATACGATATTCGCACAATAATTAGTTAGAATAGAATAGTCTAAGCCTATATATATATATATATATATATATATATATATATATATATATATATATATATATATACTAATAAATAAAATCCATTTTCTACCACATGTCATGTCATCATTGATTTGGACACATGACATTTTAATAGATTTTTTAAAATTTACTTATTTCCACATGTAATTTTCTGATTTGTTCACATCTCACAACTGATTTCGGTTATAATATTGAGAGAAATAAATGTTTCCTTGAAAAAGAATTGATATATTTATAATGTAATAAATGCCATAATTAATGAGAGCTCTAAAATTGATATTGATATTAAATATTGATTTTAAATTGAAAGTTTAAATATTGATATTAAATTTTTATTTTTAATAAACCCGTGTAGTACACGGGTCTCTTACCTAGTATACATATATATATATATATATATATATATATATATATATATATATACATACATACATACAGAGAGTTAGGTTCAAGTACTCTAACTAATTATTGTGCGGATGTTTGGACAATGTTATTCTATGAGAATTATTAAGAGAATAAGTTGTTTAATATACAAATACGTTCAACCTTACAAAAATATCGTCATTTTCGTGTATTCTCACTAATTATTATTTATTTTTGTTCTCACACTTCGTTTTTCGCCCATTTTCATTCTAAAAGAATATGATTCAATAAACATTCTGACAACATTCTAACAGAAATAAGAATAATAATAATAAGTGTATAATAACTTATAGATGATTTAATTAGTGAGAATGTGTGTTAATATCAATAGTTATGTAACATTGAACGTATTTATATTATCAAACAACATATTTTCTTTATCATTATCAAAGAATAGTATTTGTTCATACGTCCGCACAATAATTAGTTAGAATAGAATAACGTATGTCTATATATATATATATATATATATATATATATATATATATATATATATATATATATATATATATATATATATATATATATATATATATATATATAGGGAGCGTTCAATCAATAACATTTCTTATCGCGAGAACATTTCAGAACAACTTTTGACCACATAATTTTTTTCAATTAAAATCATCATAGAATATTAGTATACACTAAGAAATAAATAAAAAAATAATTAAAAAAAACTCAGTAACCAACACCACCCACCACCCAAACAATACCATCCACCACCACCACCACCCACCTCTACCATCCATCACCACCACCTCGACCCACAACCTATGAAAACCACAACCCAACATCATCACCACCATCTCCCATCGCCAACCACGACAATCATCCAGCACAATCACTACCACCCGTCACCACCAACCCCATCCACCACCATCACCACCATCTGCCACCACTATCCACCTCCAGCATCCATCACTACCACATACCACCACTATGACCACCACCTTCCACTACCACTACCCATCACCATCACCCGCCACCACCACCGACCAATATTACCCGCCACCATCACCCCTACCCACCACCCACCAACCTGTACGACCCATCATTACTACATAGTAGCCACCCACCATTATGACCACCACCCACAACTACCACCAACCACCATCCACTACCCATCACCACTATTCACTACCACCACCCATCCCCACCACTATCCATCACCACCGACCACCATCACCCCCACTCACCACCCACCAAAAGCATCACCCACCCATCACTACCACCCACCCACTACCCACCATTATGACCACCACCTATCATTATCACCAACCACTATCCACCCACCCATCATCACCACTCGCCACCACCACCCATCACCACCACCCGCCTCCACCACCCATCACCATCACCCACTTCCACTACCCACCACCCCCACCATCACCACCTATCGCCACCACCCATCACTACCGACCACCACCACCTGTGTAACACCCTAAAAATTAAGACAAATTTTCACATTTTCAAAATACATTTTCCAAACACATTCATTAATAAAATCTCATTATATCGTATCATTGTTCACAAAACATTTCCCAAGATCAAATCATAATAAACTCCGCGGGTGTGTGTATAGATCATGTCGGCGCCTTCCCGCGATCATCACTGGTACCTGAAACACATAACACATAACATTGTAAGCATAAAGCTTAATGAGTTCCCCAAAATACCACACATAACACATACTAGCCACTCAAGGCTATAACTCTGTGGGCCCTTGGGCCCTAACTCTGTGGACCCTCTGGTCCTAGCTCTTTGAACCTTTCGGTTCTAACTCTGTTATACTCTGATATACACATGGCATAAATCACATAGAAATAATGCATTGCAACACATCACATAAATAGCGTACAATAACTCTGTCACATAACTCTAATTACCACTCAAGGTAGCGTATAGTAAGAAGACTCACCTCAAATGTCTCGGTAAATCCCTGACTCGGTAGCAGTATAATCTAGCCTCCGCCTAATCACATAAAGTAAGATACGCTCATAAATATAACTCTCGAGACTAGACCCAATCATCTCTTAGCATCCTCAGATGGGTAAAAGATCATTTTACCCCTCTTTTGACTCAAAGACCCCATTGTTGACCAATCTCTAAAAGTCAACAAAGTTAATGGTCAAACTTTGACCTGACTCGTCGAGTGCACTTGGGCGACTCGACGAGTCTACACATATCAACTAACTCTCTAGCCTCTCATGACACGTCAATCCTTCCCCCTTGCTCGACGGGTTACACCTGGCATGAATCGCGGGGCCACCCCGACTCAACTCGTCGAGTTTAATTATGAACTCGATGAGTTCCACCTGTAATCCTCTACCCCCTTCTAACTCACCGAGTCATTCCCCCAACTCGACAAGTTACTCACTGAGTGACTTACAGGAAACCCTAACCCTACTCATCGAGTCTGTTCTTGGGACTCGGCGAGTTCATGCCATGCTCGAGCTCAAATGAGCTCCTGAGGTCAGATCCGTTCCTTTAACTTATAGATCTGGCCTCCTAAAGCAATAAAAACACGTAAAGTTTGGATCTTGATGCCCATGCAAAGACCTAAAGGTTCTATTTGAAGAAATGGCCTCAATACGTCATCCAAAACTCATATCTCTCCAAGGTACTCAATAAAGATCAAGGATTTAAGGTCTCTGGACCTCTTTGGATCCATATTCGAAGCCTTAACACAAGAACGGACCATTGGCTTCACAAATCATATTCTAAAAGGGGGCTAGAAACCCTAACTCTCAAAATTTACACCAACATTGAAAGAGGATCGAACATTTACCTTAAGATGAAGTCCTTAAGCTCTGAAATCCACAGGTTATCTCCCTTTTCAGTTTCCTCTTGCCTTGGTCACCTTCTTCTTGCAAAATTACCCACACAAGGATCAAAAATGGCTTCCTTTCTCTCTCAAACCAGTCACACACTCTGGGGTTTCTCTCTACCAATTGGTAGCCGCAAATGGAGGCCATAAGGGCCTTTAAATAGGTCTCAATCCCCGGTAATTAGGGTTTCATTAAACAGCGCGGACTCGCTGAGTCCACTAGTCGACTCGTCGAGTCTGGTCATTAACCCGGATGAAAATTCGCGACTCTACTCGGCGAGTCTGAGCATCAACTCGCCGAGTCTCTCTCAAAATCTACAAAATAATAATTAAATAAAATACCTAGAAATCCGAATGTTACAATTCTCCCCCACTAGAATCAGACTTCGTCCTCGAAGTCTTACTCTGCAAGTAGCTCCGGATACTGCTCACGCATCTCTCGCTCCGGCTCCCAAGTCAGCTCGGACCCTTTCCAATGCTGCCACTGGACCTGCACCAGAGACACTTCCTTGTTTCTCAGAACCTTGATCTTCCGATCCTTAATCGCAACCGATCTCTTAACATAGTTCAGGCTCTCATTCACCTGAATATCCTCTAATGATACCACTGCTGACTCGTCGGCAATACACTTCCTCAGCTGCGATACGTGAAAGTTGTCATGAATTTGACCCAACTCTGCAGGTAGCTCCAAGCGGTACGCTACCCTGCCCACCCTGGCGGTCACCCTAAAAGGGCCAATATATCGAGGCCCCAACTTGCCTCTCTTCCTGAATCGGATCACTCATTTCCAAGGAAATAACTTCAGGAGTACGAAGTCACTGACCTGGAACTCGAGCTCTGACCGTCGTCTATCCGCATAACACTTCTGATGGCTCTGGGTCGTCAGTAACCTCTGTCCGACCTGTTGAATCTGCTCGGTCGTCTAAAGCACAATCTCGGTACTACCCATCATACGTTGCCCTGCCTCTCCCCAGCAAATGGGGGTCCGACACCTCCTCCCATACAACAGCTCAAAGGGTGGCATACCGATGCTCGAATGATGGTTGTTGTTATAGGAAAACTCAACCAAGGGTAAGTACATGTCCCAACTTCCTCCGAAGTCCAATACACATGCCCGAAGCATGTCCTCGAGCGTCTGAATCGTCCGATCGCTCTGTCCATTAGTCTGTGGGTGGTATGCGGTACTAAAATGCACCCTCGTACCCAATTCCTCATGAAACTTCTTCCAGAACCTGGAAGTGAAACACACATCTCCATCTGAAACAATAGAGACCGATACTCCATGCCGCGATACCACCTCTCTCACGTACAACTCTGCCAGCCTCTCCGCAGAAGAGCTCTCGCTAATAGCAAGGAAGTGAGCGCTCTTTGTCAACCTATCCACAATCACCCAAATTGCATCGACACCCCTCGCAGTCCTCGACAATTTGGTGATGAAATCCATAGTAATATGTTCCTATTTCCACTCTGGAATCTCTAACGGCTGCAGCTTACCATGTGGATGCTGGTGCTCGGCCTTAACCCTGCGACAGGTCAAGCACCTCTCAACGGACCATGCAACATCCCTCTTCATACAGGGCTACCAATACTCTTTCTTCAGGTCCAAATACATCTTAGTGGCCCCGAGATGGATCGAAAACTTCGATCTATGGGCCTCCTCCATCAAGGTGGTGCGCGTTCTGCCCATAAACAACACCCAAATCCGTCCCTGGAAGGTCATAAGTCCTCGGCTATCGGTGACGAACTCCGATACCTGCCCAATAACCCGCTCCCTTTTACGGTTCTCTGGTCTCACAGCCTCAGCCTGGGCCCTCCGAATGACATCAAATACTGGGGTCATCACTGTCAGCCTCATACAAACATCCTGTATCGGGGCGCCCTCCCCCTACGACTCAGGGCATCGGCTACAACGTTAGCCTTGCCCAGGTGGTACAGGATCTCACAATCGTAATCCTTCACCACATCCAACCATCTCCTCTGTCGTATGTTCAGATTGGGTTGATCCATTAAATACTTCAGGGTCTTGTGGTCCGTGCATATGATACACCGAACTCCATACATATAGTGATGCCAGATCTTGAGGGCGAACACCACTGCCCCCAACTCCAGATCGTGGGTGGGATACCTCATCTCATGAGGCTTCAGCTGCCTCGATATCGTGGGTGGGATACCACATCTCATGAGGGGCCCATATATCGCTTTTACCCTCTTACGATAAAATGAATAGATAAACTTCGACTTATATACATTTACTATTCACTCACCAAATCATAAAGTCAAGTCAAAATATTCTGGAAGGCCCAGAAAATGGCTTGTTTGGAGAGCAAGTCGTCGCCCTAGGGTTTCTAGGGGCCGACCTATGTAGGCCCTCTTCTATCTTCTAGGTTTTCAACATTTGTAAATATAGCTTCCTATGAGCCATATTCCATACATGAAAAATTCAAAGCTCACTCCTTCTCTATGCAATATGTTTCTAATTTCTTAGTATTCACTTTGCGTTTATCGTTTTTCATTGCTGTTGGAACCTCGGTAATTCTGCATTAAATTATGGTCGGGGTTTTACTCTATTGTTTACAACCAATAGAAGCGATGTAAAAACCATTAAAGTCATGATTTCGATCCGTGCAATTATTCCAAAATCAAGATCAGCTGTCAACATGTTAGTTTACATTATTGTCTTGTTTTTAACTTCGTCCTACAACAGGACACTCTGCTTCTACTTCTTTCTTATAATCAAATCTAATCTAGAATGATTGTTCTGGTTTCTGGACGAAACGTGGTAATTATATTAATTATCATTGGATTTGTTTTTCGCAATTAATCGACATATAATTTTCAATATTATTTTTTGGTTTTCTTGTGTGTCTATAGGTTCTTACTTTCAACATTATATAGCTATGTTCATCACTAGTCGTGGGTATTCTAAATATTCAGTAAAAAAAATTAAGTTCTCTGCGACTTGAGTGCGTGTGACAATAATTTTGTATCTCGTGGATTAAATTAATAAAATATGAATAGTAAACTTTATACAGAATTATACACATCCGTCTTTCTAGATTAAGCTATAAAGCCATAAGTATGAAGTTGAATTGAATATCAATTTTATAGAAAACTAGTGATGATGAAAAGGACATTATATGATATGGTCTATATTTTGATGGATTGAGAAGTTGCCACATTTCACCATGTTGCTTGGTAACATAATCATGGTTCTTGTAAGTTGTAAATATATTTGATTCCTCAAACTAACGACAGAATAAGTGACCTAACTTTGCATGCCAAGGTCGCATTTCCACCTCATATATATTTTTATCTTTTAATTCCATAAAATCCAAAGTTTTATATATTTAAAGTATAATAGAATTAGAAATCATTATTTGAAATAAGATAGAGATTGGTCTTCTAAAACGACATGGAAAATTGGGATTAGTTCTCCATTGTTGTTATTTCAAAGAAAATTTCAGTATTATATTCGGCGTATTTCCATACATTACGTTGGATAACATTATATGGCTGGAAGAACGCACCTCTTTAAAGAATGGTATTTTAATCCTTATCAACCATATCCTCATATGCATTTGAATTACTTTTTTTACCTAAAAAACTTCTATATACAAGTAAAAGTGTTTAAACATTCTTTGGGTAGATATATACCAAGATACTACATGCACCACCACCTTACAAATCTGTTACTATACTTGACACACACACGATAAATCTACCTATTCTAATAAAATAATAGTTTTTAATCTTGTTTTGATATGTGTCACCATACTAAACCTTATAATTAATGCAAATTTTATTTTTCTTTTGTCATGCTTCACCTTATTATATCTTATAATTATAATTATAATTAATGCATACCATTTGTCAACATATTGATTTTCCATTTTAAATTTCAAATTTTAAATTTCTCATTCTAATTATAGTAAATTAATAACGTTAGAATAAAAATTAAAATAAAATTAATACAAATTATAAAATGATATAATTTTACATATTTATTTAAATCAATGATTATAACTTTATATAACTAAAAAAACCTATTAATCAATAAGTTATTTAAAATAAGTTATTAATAATTTTAAATTTTATATATTAAAGATTAATTATATTTATAACCGTGGTTCCCACGGGTTATAAACTAGTAAAATAATATATTAGCTTATATAGAATATAGAAGCGTACGAAACATTTTATATATTTGGAAGGATTTTATAGCCTCACACATCTATGCCTTTGTAACCAATTAACAATTACATATATTATGCTAGCTGTCAGACCTATGTATTATATAGATTAATTTAAAAAATAAAATTAAATATAAAACTCAAAAGATTTGTGAGCTATGAATTTATAAAAAAAATAATGAATTATTAAAATTAAAATGTTTTTTTATCTTTTAAATTTAAAAAAAAAAGAAACTAATTACCTTTAATTTATGAATTTTGAAAGTAAAAAGTAAGTCCATTAATAAAATTCATATTCATTTATTACTACATTTATTGTAATTATTATATTAAAGTATTATGTAGAATTTTATAAACTAATAAAACTCATAAAATGACATGTGGAAAAAAAAAATTAATTCAAAATAACCACAAAATGACATTTAACAAATTGAATGAGAATTTGGCATACAATAAAAAAGTTCATTTATTAAAATAGATGAATCTGATGTGATTTATTAATACGAAAATACATCATTATATATATATATATATATATATATATATATATATATATATATATATATATATATATATATATATATATATATATATATATATATATATATATATATATATATATATATATATTAAAACGGATATCTATATTCAAGGTAACGAACAAATTGTTTTAAAAATTAATCTTTTTAACTACAAAAATAATGTTTTAAATAACAAATGACATTGTTAGATAAAATTTATAATTTTTACATTATAATGATATATAGAATTATAACTATTTAATTTTAAACGATATATTAAAATAAACATTTGTTAGAATCAAATCAATTAATGACATTTATTCGGAACATACTCATTAATAAAATTAAATATAATTATCGATTAATATTTATTTTAATTCTTGTTATGATGAAGTGATATAGAAACCAATTACTTGACTATTTTTTTTAACATTTTCGTTATTTTTTAAAATATCATTGTTTAGAGTAATATAATTTAATTTATAATGTTTTTCCTTTTGTACTTAAATTATATATTATTAGAAATTTAAAAGGTCGGTCATGAGTTTATTAGAAATCTGAAAAATCATAGGAATTTCAAAGTAATATGGTGCAAGAACTTTTGTCTCTTTTATTTTATAGTATGATATGATGATTAAATCTCATATATGATTCTTACTTTTATGAGCTGGTTATCAACCGGTTGTGAATGTGATTAAAGAAAATATATACCAGTTACTTTTTATATAGGATCTAGAATCTGATATACAACTTAAACTGATTAAAATCATTAAGTATCCCAAAAAAGAAAAAGCTCTAAATATAAAAGATTCTGATGGATGTAGTCCGAAATATTATAAAAGCTTGAACATATACTAGTGGTTTTCGATTAACAATAAATAACTTACTTGTGCTTTGAGTGTATTATAGCATCCTACTTTCACATCTTTCAATCATGACATTCTACGTTTTAAAGTATAATGTTGTAACATGAAGAAATGAAAGTACAATGTTATAATAAATAAATTAATGAAAGTACATTGTTATTTCTTACATTTAAAAAAATAAATTCAAGATATAGCAACTTACTTTTATTTCTTTATAATAGTAATTACACAATCACACATATATAAATATGCTTAAATTAGCAATCAAACAAATAGTCACGTACCAAGGTTCTAAAAAGCTCGTCATGACTCCTAGGCTTGTACCTACCGCCAAACGTTACCAAAACGTTGCCTTAACTCATATACATGTATAAAATAGAAAAATAGTTGAAAATACATATACAAATATTAATTATATACCAAATTATCGCCTTAAGTCACGCCTTACAAACGATCTGACTCGCCAAGGCTCAGAAAAGCTTGAGGTTTGACATTATCATCATGTCACGTCTTACGTTATTTAGAATCTTGCACGTACCTATATACACGATCCATTGCAATTACCTATCTATTTTTCAATTAATAGTGAACAAAAAGATCATGTTTTGAGTTATAAAAAAACTTTACCACAAATTTCCAACAATAAATTTCAAAAAGATTATTACCATTCACCGGGAATTGTACTCCTTTTGAGAGACAATAAATGCAACTCTAATATTGACCGAATCAACCATATTCAAAAGCACTTTATGTACAACTTTATATGATTAACTATGCGAATGTTCGCGTGTTGCGCAGAAATACCCATATAATTGAAATCTTTACATATATATGTTTATTTAATATAACAATAATGTTGTTGTTAAATTTGTATACTAAATTGATATAATATATTTATTATTTAGAGTTATATGATAATATATACATCTGTTATAACTTCATAATCTTAATCGTTTGAATGACTTTTACCCGCGAGTTACACATGAATAAAATTAAATATAATATATGGTTTAATGTTATTTAGATTTGTGGCTATTGTTATTTAATTTTTTAAAATTTATTTGTTTAATATATTAATTTCTATCATTATAATTATTTAAAACACCAAACATTATTTTTTGATTTTATTGGTAACAGTATAATCATTTATATAGAGTTATTTTTAACTATTGTTTTTGTAAGTTATTTTAAGGTACTGATTTGGAAACTTTTAACGATTATAAAAATATTTTTAAGAAATATTTTAGTTTAATTGATATTACAATTTAGTTTTTGTATTTGTCACTACAATTTATCAATTTTAACTATTTATAAAGTATTCTTCAGTTTTTTAAGTTGAACTAAAATTTGTATTTAAGTTGACATTGTAATGTTATATTAAAGTTAACAATTTAAGTATTTTTTTCCAAACTGGACAAAAGTTGTACCTTTAAAATGATACTAATTTATATATAACAACATATTAAATCCAAGAAATGAAGTATAATATGTTAAAAGTTAAAGAGATAACTTTATAAGTAGAAGTATATTATATTATTTCAAAACTGAAATTTAGTTTATTTATGATTACACTTTAGATTTGATATTTATTTGACCTTATTAACTAACTTATAATCATTATTAGAAGACACTACAATTTATCACTTTTAACTATTTACATAATATTTTTTGGGTTGATTAAGTTAAACTAAAAAATATATTTTTGTTGACCCTGTAATATTATATTTAAATTAATAATTTAAGTATTTTATACAAATTATTCCAAAATTATATCTTTAAAAGTTAAAAGTTAAAAAACATAACTTTATAAGTAGTAGTAAATATATTATTTTAATATTGAAATTTAGTTTATATATGATTATACGTTAGGTTTAATATTTATTTAACCTAATTAACCAAATTATAATTATTATTAGAAAGAAATTGAAAAGTCAGTAGAGCTTCAAATGAATGTGGAGAAAGGAAAACCACTTTGTGGCAGTCTCGGCGACTCAGGGTATGAGCGATTTGGTCTTTTGGGGTCCCAGGATTTATTCGGAAGGTTTAAGGCTTGGGTGTATGGTCAGGAGCGTAGGGCTTCTCGCCACATTTTTTGCGGATATAAAGTTCGTCGAAAACAAACTTAGAATGAAGAAGTTATAGCACTTTAAAGCATTTAGCATAAATGGTCCCTAATAAAAATGTTTAGCAAGCAAGTCCCATGCATGAAAGGGAAGCATGCACGTATCCGGCTGGGTACGCCCAACATAGTGGAGTAAATGATCGCACGTTTGGGGAGGAGTACGCCCAGCGTACCAGAGGTACGCCTAGCATACTCTCAGAGACCCTAAACCCTAATTTTTAGAGCATCTCGCTATATAAAGAACATAACACCCCAATTATCAGCCTCCCTCTCATCTTCATACAGCTACCATGAAACCCTAACCCTTGCTTGAGTGTTCTTGGAGCTTTGGATGTCATTAGAGAGCATTTTTGTGATCGTGAAGCCATTTCCAAGTAAGTGAAGAGTATATCAAGGTGGTGGATCAAAGGGAAAGCAGTAGATCCGAGTTTGGGGTTCCATTTCAGATCACTTAGAGGTATAAAGCTATAAACTTTATCTAAGAGTGCTTAGATCTAGTGTGGCTTAGTTTTGAAGTCAATTTGGGCAAAAGGTTGAAGCTTCTTAGTCCAAATCTAGCTTCTAGGCTAAGGGTTGCCACCCTTAGTGCTAAATGACTCCCTAGGACAGAAAGTTTACATTTTGGTGGTGTTAATGGGTTCATGCAAGAGAGACCACTTTCATGGAAGTAGAATATCATTTTTGGAGTTTGGACTTGTTTAGGGCATGTAAAGTCACCAAGTTAGTGACTTTATGGATTAAGACGTTGGAAAGGACTTAGATATGTGATTGTAGCTTCTGAATCTAAGTATTAAGCACTTAATGGGAAAATGACTTAACAGGGGAGTACGTTGAGCGTGCATAGGAGTACGCCCATCGTACTCATCAGTTATGGGCCTTATGGATTTTGGGCCTCAGTTTGGGCCATGTAGGGAGATTTTGGCTCTTTGGGACTTAGTAGGCCATCAAGAGTTAGGTAATGTGGGCCAAGAAGATGTTTGGGCTTAGGGTAAGGCCTATAAGAAGGATTGGGCCCAATTTAGCAAATTGGGCCATTAGTGGGCTGCTAGTGGGTTTGAGAAGCCAATCCAGTGTTGGGCTTTTTATATTATGATTTTAAGCCTTAGATATGGACCAAGTTGGACTAGGAGTAAAATGCTCATTTTACCCTAAGGAGGATTATTGTTTTGATCTAAGTGATATTTTGGTATTGATAGCTTTGGGAGTCGAGAGATCAGCAGTTTGGGATTTTTGGTGAGGCAGCGATTCGGGGAGTTTGATTCTACAGTTCAGATCGGTAGTGCGAGGTAAGTTATCCTCACTATATCAATAGGGTCTAAGGCACCAAGGCCGTCCCTTTATCTGATTTGTATCCGAGTATTTGCTTGATATGTTCATTTATCTGCTAGATCTGCATCCTGGTAGTTAGGATGGTATTATGTTTAGTGACCTGGGTTAGGTCGGTATCCTAGTATATAGGATGATGTTATATTAGTGATTGGTTAGATCGGTATCCTGGTTATAGGATGTTGTTATGCTATATGATTTGTTAGATTAGTTTCTTGTCTATAGACTGTTATGTGATTACCTGTTATATGTGCACATGGTTGTTTGATTAGGGGTTGGGTTGAGGTGGTCCTACTTTATGTTGAAGGCCAACATATCCAGCGAGCGGTCCGTATAGGCTGAAGGCCTTGCGAGGTGGTCCAAGCAAGATGAAGGCTCATTATGCATACTGTAAACTTAAAGAGTGGACCAGGTGGACTGAAGGCCCAGTGCGGACGAAGGCGTGATTGTACACTACCTCAATTGATGATTATGATTTCTGAGAACTCTGATGTTTAAACTATTTTGAAAACAAATTGTAATAACTGAATGGTTTTAAACGATTTAAAAAGTTTTAAATTGGCATGAATTTTATGGATATTAAAAGTTGGTATCAGAGCCTTGGTTTGAGTGAATTGGAGGAACACTCGTGTAAGGATTGAGCGCTCGCTATAATTATGTATATTGTTAGGGCGTTGTGATGATACTTGAGACAAATATGGGTAGGTGTTGAAGGTAGTATGGTCCCGTACTACTGAAAGCACATGACCCATACGCGTAGCAAGGAAGTCACAACGGGTTGGGTTGGGAGTTGGTCCCCTATCATTATATGGATTATCAGAGATCTTTTTGGTGTCATGCCAGAATGGTAGTTACGAGACATCTTGAGACCAGATCCAAGATAGGCCATCATTTTCAAAGGACCGTGTCAGTAAGATCATCAGAGAGGAGGTGATCGGGGTTGTCAGGGGACATTTTCCAGAGATCTTTGGGTCTATTAAGACCACCATGTGGAGTATTTCAATGAGCGTTATACAACCATTTTCGAGACGATTTTCGTGGCAGCTATAGCAGCTGTAACGACGACAAAGGGAGGGGCTGGTCAATCTTTCCAGTACTGGGACATATTCTGATGAGCATAGAACTGTAGTTACTTGAGATCAGGGAGATGTTATGTACTTATTGCATTCTGCGGGTTGAGCGGGAGAGGCTGGCACATGAGTTTCTAGATTTGAGGCTTGGGGGTTTGCTCGAGGCCGAAATGTGAGTAGCGGGGACTCCGGAAAGGAGTAATGATTATGTTCAGCTGGGGTTTTGCAGCTGGAAGTGGAATGGTTAATTGATGGATTGGACTGTCGTTTTATAAGGCAAGGATTGTGCCCTTTTAGTTTTTCGAGCTCGAATGAGTGAGCAGGATTGTGACCCCAGGACCAGGTTGTATTCTAGCTCGGGGTTAGTTGGTTGCAGGGATTAGCGATATTATTTCAGCGTCGGTGAGCGCAGGTGGGTCGATGTGGCATAAGTATTTTGTGATGTCCGATTTGCCTTGGATCTCTTGTATCGGGCGGTAAGGATTAATTGTGCGATATATTGAACTTTTAGGATTGTAGACTATGTCTTGGGAGTAGTTTGCAGCGTAGTTTAGGGCAGAGGTTACTTTAGTTGTTGCAGTTTAACTATGAATGTTTGAGCAGGTAAGTGAGTTAGGGTGCGAACCCTGAATAGAACAGTTTTTAAAGCCAAAGAGCGGGAAACTTGTTTAGAGCACCTTTGGAAAAGGGGTATTAAGTGGGAGGTCTACGGATAGGGTCCCATAGAAGGTTTATTTAGCATTTTCAGGATTCAGTGGTCTTAGCAACTATTAGTGATTGATGAACGAAAGCGCCAAGGGAAGTAGTTTGTCGCCGAGGTATTAGTTGGAGCATTTATCTTTTGGTTATCAGGACTTGAGTGTGGGGTCATTCAAGCATTAGTGAGTGTTGGTTTCACTAGTATTCAGGAAGTGTTCATCCAGTTCGCAAGAAGTATGTGATCATTGGGATTGGCTAGTAATGGAGCATTAGTTGGGAAGAGATGGTTGTCATAGGATCGATCATTGGAAAATGAGAAGGACGGGAATTCTCCATATTATCATGTATTGTGAAGACTTAGTCGAAGCCAAATGGGGGAGAATCGTCCTGGGATACAGAAGCAGGAGCAGTGTTGAAAATGGGATAAGTCTCGTATCGTTGTCAGGAAGGAAGACATACCAAGTGGCTATTTGGTTTGAGGGTTGTGCGAGTTGGTGTAACGCCCGGGTTTCAGGGCTAATCATTTTTGACAATGTAATAGTCTAGGTCAACTATTGTAAATCTTTTTGAAGTAATAAAGATGAAATATTTGAGTATTATTTGAATTATGTGTATTTATGTGCTTATTATTTAATTATAAATATATAATTAATAAAGAATAAAAATAAGCATCAAAATTAAAGTGTGAGATAAGCCCAATATCTTTACATAAAGTTGTAGTGGTCGAAACAAGGATTCCGGGGATATAAAGAACACCGAAATCTGAGTTATAACGAAGAGATTATGACCCGTCGAAGTTTCATGACGGAACCGGTGCGACATTGGGAAGCGTAAATAGTGAACTTACGATAGAGCGACTTTTAGCCTTAGAAATCTAAATGAAAGTCGTAGAATATGTTAAACTGAGAGTGTTCATAAAAAGAACGCCAAAATCTGACTTCGTATGAAGAAGTTATGAGATTTTAACGGACCAATCTTATCCGAGCCTGTTAAAAATATAACTTTAAAAATAAAGTCAAAATTAGCCGACGGAGTCTAAACGAAAGTTGTAGAGTACGTCTCCACCTACGCGTGGATATAAAGAACGTCAAAAACGGAGTTCGTATGAACGAGTTATAAATTATAATAGCATATTTACGTATTAAAATAAAGTATAAATCATATATATATATATATATATATATATATATATATATATATATATATACATATGTATATATCATTAGAAATATATCAACGATGCGGTAATTAGAGATGCACACAAAATCTGGATCCTTGAAATGAAACCGATCCGATCTGAAATCCGGTTTCGGTCAAAACCGGTTTTGACCAAACCGGATCGGATTAAACCGGTGACCGGATTCAAACCGGTTTGGCTTTTCGGATTCGAAATCAGATTGACCCTTGGATCACAAACCGGATTCTACAAAAACCGGTTCTTATACCGTCGAAAAATTTGGTAAAAGCTAACAAAATGCGGATCAAACCGGTTTCAAATCGGATTCGGATTGCTGACCAGATTTGGATCGGATTTTGACCGGATTCGGATCGGATTGGACCAGATCGGATTGTTGACCGGATAGGATTGTTGACCGGATCGGATCCTGGGTTTGTGCATCTCTAGCAGTCATTATAAGACTAATGTTGAGTTCTTTCGAAATTAGTTTAGTACAAATATCATTAAATCCATTTAAAATAGTATTATAGAGGGGTGTTTAGTTGTGTATATAACTAAGAGGTCATTAAGTAATTATGGAGGGTAGTTTTTGAAAATTCAATTAGTATAAATAAGAGCCTTGAGATCTCATATTTCTTGCACCATTCTCTTGATTCAAGAGTATTTCTCTCCTTATCCCCCGAGCATTTCGGTCCCTCTTAATTCGACTTCTCTTTCTGTAGTTTTTAGTATAGTAAGGTGAGCGCTAAAGCGCTGGACGAATCTTTCTTAGAAAGATTCAGCGACGAAGTTCTGCCCCTACAGAGCCCGACTCAGCTAAAATCCCTTGTAAGTAAGTTATGCTTACCCTATTTTAATATAGCTTATATTTAAAATTAATATTGTTATTATGAACTTATAATAAATATTTGAGCTATTATTATTATGACTTATATAAGTGTCGTTATAATATCTTTTTAACTACCCGCGGTGTGGGGAATCTGGTTTAAAGGGCCGCATAGGGTTGTTGGATTTCAGAAGTGCTATAAACTATTATTTAAACGCTTATATAATAATAATAATAATAATAATAATAATAATAATAATAATAATAATAATAATAATAATAATAATAGTTAGTCACGGTAAATATTAGGTAAATCTAGTGGTAATAATACTAGGTTTCGTCGAAGGAAATTATTTTAAAGTAAACGAAGCGTTGCCCGAGTACCGAATCACCACCTTTTCAAGTGAGTGCATAGTTACTTTCATCTTACACATAGATATAAAGTATTTTATATATTACGTGCTATGTGTGCATATTATATGTATACTTGCTATCTATGCTGGATGAATGTTTTTATACAAGTTTTAAATGATTTAAACTGTATATGTATTTTATATCTACAAAAATGTTGGGGTAAAACATGGGTAGATGTAATAAGATGATGTGTGATAAAATGATGAGAGACCTCGATGTTGTTGTTGTTATTCCAGTCATCTAGCGGAGTATAGATGACGACTATGGACTCTTCTAGACAGTCTAGTGGAACGTTGGCAAGCTCGCAACCTGTAGGTGTTTGTAAACGATGTGTTCACCGGTGTACTCCATCCCCCTCATGGTTGCCTTTAGGACATTTATTGTTGAGGAACCCCCTTAGCAGTAGTGTCCACCTCGATGATGATCCTTATGATAGGTCCCTTATGATAGGTGTTTAGGGACATAATCTGAGGATAACGGGAACGGGTAATCGGGTTATTGTTGGTCGATGAAATTAATAAACTTATTTATTGTGGGTTGAAAACCCTATGTACTCACCAGACTTCCACGCCTGACCCACTCAGTTTTATGTATTACAGGTAGTGGCGCTCGAGCATAGTTGTGATGTGTTGGGATGAGGGATTACGGATATAGGCCTGTAGATATGAAATAATGTAGTAAGGCTTATATTGTATTGTTTATACTTATGTACTGTATTGAACATGACATCCCGAGTCTTTTAATGAAATACATTTATAAGGAAATGCTTTTGATAAATCTTTATCATATTATTGTTTTGGGACAAATTCCGCAACTCTTTTATTAAAAGGTTACTCTGATTTTGAAATAAAGTATAAACAAAACCGGTCTTTTCTGGCTGTGATTTTGGGGATGTCCCAGTTGGTATCAGAGCATTAGTTTAAGCGAACTAGGAATTTGTCGGATTTCTAGACTTAAACTTAGAATGCTAAGCGCTGAGTGTGAGATTTGAGCACTAGCTTATTTAAGGAATTGTGCCTAAAATGCTTACATGTGCTAAATGCTTTGTGCCTGATATGCTGTTATTTGTTCGGATTTATGGTCTGTTGCCGACCAAATCTGGAAACCTTATGTGTTTAGAATTCTAAACGTACAACTACGATATTAGAACTAGCATATAAACATTTCGGAGTGATAAGGATGATTTAAACGTCTATCCTGAATAAAGATCTAAATTCACCTTATTCCGTGTATAGATCAAAATGACAAGAAGCCGCAATGGAGCTGGGAATGTGAATGGGAATAGGAATCAACCCCCAGTGATTCAGCAAATACCTGTTATAGTAGGGGCTGCACCTGAGCCAATCACCATGGCTGGAGTTCAAGCCATGATTCGGGCTATGCTAGCTGAACAAAGGGAAGAAATGAGACAGATGTTCCACAAAAATAGGGACGAACTTACCATACACGTTGTGCCCACCGAGCCAATTCCCGAACAATCTGAGGAAGGGAACTACAGCCGCCAAGGGAGTCAAGTAGGGACTCAAGGTGAGCAAAGGGATGGACAGAAGAGGAGAAACAACAAGGATGGGCGGATGTACAAGAATTTCTTGGGTGCAAAACCACAAAGTCTCTCAGGAAGCCCTAAGCCTGTGGAGATAATGGATTGGATCTCCGAGATGGAGATGGTGTTTGAAAGCTGCGACTGTAGCGAGAAGTAGAAAACCGTCTTCGCTGTAAGACAAATGAAAACTGGAGTCTTGAGTTGGTGGAAACTATTGGCGGACACAATTCTGCGAGGAGAAGCTCTGAAAATGTCATGGGATGAGTTCTTGGAACAGCTGAAGATGCAATATTGTTTAGAGATAAATCTGATCGACCTGAACAATGAGTTCCAAAACTTGAGGAAGGGAATATTGAGCGTTGAAGACTACACCACTGCATTCATGGAGAAAATGAAGTTGTTTCCGTACCTAGTGCCAACCGAACTCTCCAAAATTGAGGGGTTCGTAAACAGATTGCCCGCTGACTTTGGCGCAACAGTCAAGATGGCAACTACACTAAAATCAGCTGTTCAAGCAGCTAAAAATGTGGAGACCCAGCAGAAAGAAAGGGGTCTGGAAAGGGTCGAGGTTGGTGAAAAACAAAAGTTTGATGGATCCTCAAAGTTCAATAAGAAGAGTAGATTCTCAAAGTCTGGTTCGAGAGGAGTAGGATCAGAAGCGAAGTGGTGTGACAAGTGCAAGAAGAAGCACACTGGGAAATGTGATGGGGGAGTCACTTGTTACAAGTGTGGAAAACCAGGGCACTATGACAACGAATGTACCCTCACCCAGAAGGTATGTTATGGGTGTAATGAGGAGGGGCACGTTTTGAAGGACTGCCCGAAGAAGAAGGAGGAAGGGAGACCCAAAATACCACCGAAGCCGAAGGCGAGAGCCTTCCAAATGATGCTCGAGGCTGCGAAGGAGGCAGCAGACGTTGCTTCAGGTACCTTTCTTGTAAATGGTTTGCCTGCGAATATACTATTTGATTCCGGAGCCAACTACTCCTTTGTGTCACATAAATTTGGTGGAATATTAGGATTGCCTATCGAAAAACTTGATGATGCCCTAATTATGGAAGTTGCCATTGGCAAGTTCATATCTGTTAGCCTTCCATAGAGTTAAACGGTTTCAATATCGTTTTGGGCATGGGTTGGCTTAGCACCAACGATGCTGAGATTCTTCGCAGGAAGAAGATAGTAAGGGTAAACCCACCTAGAAAAGAGTCATTTATGGTGTACGGGGACAAACGCCGAGTAAATTCTGGAATCATCTCCCTGATGAAAGCTAAAAAATGTTTGTCCAAGGGATGTGCATCATACTTGGCATTCGTAATCGATGCTAAGAAGGAAAAGAAAGAGGTGCAGAATATACCAGTCGTGTGTGATTTTCTGGAAGTTTTTCCCGAAGATCTTCCCGGATTACCACCTCATAGACAAGTAGAGTTCCGAATAGAGTTATTACCAGGGACGACACCGATAGCGAAAGCACCATACCGATTAGCACCGACAGAGATGAAGGAGCTTATGATGCAACTTCAAGAGCTGTTGGACAACGGTTTCATTCGACCTAGTTCATCACCCTGGGGAGCTCTGGTGTTATTCATGAAGAAAAAGGACGGAAGCATGAGAATGTGTATAGACTACCGAACGCTGAATAAGGCAACGGTTAAGAACAAGTATCCATTGTCGAGGATTGACGACCTATTCGATCAGCTGCAAGGTTCGAGCTACTTTTCAAACATTGATCTTAGGTCAAGATATCATCAACTGAAGGTGAGAGAGCAGGATATTGAGAAGGCTGCATTCAGAACTCGATATGGACACTATGAGTTCTTGGTTATGTCATTTGGACTAACCAATGCTCCTGCAACATTCATGGATTTGATGAACAGGGTTTGTAAACCATTCCTCGATAAATCCATGATAATGTTCATCGACGACATTCTGATCTACTCGAAGATCCAAGAGGAGCATCGCAAGCATCTACGGGAAGTGTTAAAGAATGAGAAGCTTTACGCTAAGTTCTCCAAGTGTGATTTTTGGATTCGAGAAGTCCAGTTCTTGGGTCACGTGGTTAACGAAGAAGGAATAATGGTTGACCCATCAAAGATCGAAGCTATAATGAAGTGGGAACGACCAAACAGTCCCACAGAGATTCGAAGCTTTCTAGGATTTGTTGGATACTACCGAAGATTTATCCAAGGCTTTTCTTCGATAACATCTCCATTGATAGCTTTGACCCATAAAGGAGCTACATATACGTGGAATGAGAAGCATGAAGAAGCGTTCGAGAAGCTGAAGAAGAAGCTATGTGAAGCACCAATACTTTCTCTACCTGATGGAGTTGAAGACTTCGCAGTCTATAGTGATGCATCTGGAGTCTGGTTGGGGTGTGTTCTGACGCAAAGAGAAAAGGTGATAGCATACGCATCTCGACAATTGAAAGAGCACGAAAAGAACTACCCCACTCACGATTTGGAGTTGGCGGTGGTAGTATTTGCTCTAAATATATAGAGGCATTACCTCTACGGCACAAAGTGCAAGCTGTTCATTAATCATAAGAGTCTCCAGTATCTCTTTAATCAGAAGGAGTTGAACATGAGACAACGACGCTGGCTGGAGTTACTCAAGGACTACGATTGTGAGATACTTTACCACCCTGGTAAAGCCAATGTTGTCGTTGATGCTCTCGTTTGGAAAGTTAATCTTGAAAGGAAAAGGCCAAAAGCGTTGAGAATTGAAGTTGTCTCGACCATTGTGGAAAGTATAAAGAAAGCTCAAAAGGAAGCTTCTAAGAAGAATGACCGAAAGGAGGAACGTTTGGGGAAAACGTTGGAGTTCGGTACAAACAACCAAGGGAATTATTTTTCTTTTCAGCGAAAAAAAAACAACCAAATGATGCTTTGAATCACATAAATAGTAAAATATTATATTATTTTTCTTTTCTAACTTTACAAGATCTGATATTAGCCTTTGTTTGTTGGTTTGACATAAAATGAGGGAATCAAAGAATTCTTTGAATCATTTGACTAAATAACATTTTATATATTAAAAACAATAAGAATTAGATAAATATCGAGCAAATTCACAGATAGAATATGGACCAACATAAAAAAAATAAGTCAAGAAATCAAACCTGTTGGTTTGACATAAAATGAGGGAATCAAAGAATTCTTTGAATCATTTGACTAAATAACATTTTATATATGAAAAATTAGAATTAGACAAATATCGAGCAAATTCACAGATAGAATATGGACCAACATAAAAAATAAGTCAAGAAATCAAACCTGACTAAATCATTGATAACATTGGACCCTCTATTTGTAGCATCTTGCCAGGAGACTTTTATTTAAAAGGTTAAAAGTATAATACTTTAACAGAGGAAGTATAAGTAATAAATAAACAGAAGTATATTGTTATATCTTGATTATAACCTAATGATAATCAATAGACAAAAAGTAAATGAGGATAGATATTTGACAATAAATCTTCATCACCATAAAATTTAAATGTTGTAAAATCTTCATCACCATAAAATTTAAGCCATGTAGCAGTATCAAACCACTCTGTTAGAATCCATATTGGTTAATATCAACCCAAATCATGTTTCTCAGGATAAAATCCAATAAATCGAAAATCAATAGAAGACTTACTAGGAGGTAGTTTAGGTTAAACGACAACAATCTTAAACAATTGAGTCAATTCCTTTTTCTAGCCTTCTTTTCCTGTTAATCGAAGAACCGAAACTTAATACAAACCTTATTCATCCTTCTTTTAAGTGAGTAAATGGAAAATCAAAGATATGAACAAACCTTGACCAGAATCATACATGCAAGAATTATGACCTGCACGGGCACGTTGTAATTGTTTTCGAAAATATTTGTTGAAGGAATAATCCACAAAACGAAAATTAATAGAAGACTCACTAGCAAGTAATTTAAATTGATCAACAACAATCTTAAATAAATTATTAAGTTCATTCTTTCTAGCTTTCTCTTCATCATTCTTTTCCTATTAATCAAAGATATCAAACTTAATAGAAGCCTTCTTTATCCTTCTTTCTAGTGAGTAAAGGGATAATCATAGACACGAACCAACCTTCACCAGAACAAACCACCACGATGACTACCCTCGTCTTTTCTTGTTCTCATTACCACATAACAATATAGGGGAATCGAGAAAACACGTCTTTTCTTGTTCTCATTACCACATAACAATATAGGGGAATCGAGAAAACACGTCTTTTCTTGTTCTCATTACCACATAACACGTGGGTTCAATTTAGGTCCTATGTTTCTAGATTTCTTTCAACCAAGTACCCTTAATATCATTTTCCTTCTTTGAATCCGCTCACATTTCCTCATTGCTTTTCAATCTCTTTTTAGGAAGTCGGGGAGGACAAAATCATGAATCATAATACGAGGTATAAATCAAATCCAAAGACAAAAGTGGGGGTAGTGGTACCTAAAATATTTATTGAAGCCGATTTGGTTGCTTATTGATAGATTATGTAATCGTAAGGACTAGCATGCTGGGTAAACTTTGATCGCAATAAAGGAGAAAGGGTGGTGAAAAAGTAAATCATGGAGGTGACGGATATTTGTGTAAGCATTTATGTGCAAAGGAGGCAACATAAGTAGAAGAAGGTGACTGAAGCAGATGACCAACATGTGAGAAAAGCAGCTGATGTCAACTCAAAACAAAATGAAAAGGGAAATTGCTCACCCAACATAAGGAAAACCGGAAACCACTCATCAAAATACATGACATTTTCGTTAGCGATACTCTTGTTAATATGTATATAATATAATTAAATATGACATTTTTACACATTAATATAATTACATATAGCTTCTAGCTTTCTACAAATAAATAGTAGTCATATATAATAAAAAAGCGTTAATCCTATAATAAAAAAACTTATATTTTTGTTTTTTTTTTTTGATTAAATATCAACTTTATTTTTTATCTTTGAAAAACCTTTTAATTTTTCATTTTTTTCAAAATAAAAAAAAAAACCTCGATTTTGTCGTCTTTTTCGAAAAAAACAATCCTTATTCTTCTAATTGTTTCCGAAAAGAACTCTCCACTTTTACCTTTTTTTTTTAGAAAAAAACGTCACTTTAGAAAAAAATTTACGAAAAAAAAATCCTTAAAGAGCCAAATCGGAAAAAATATATATATTAAAAATGTGCAAGACCTTTTTCAAAAAATAAAATAAATTATTATTTTTATCCGAACAAAGCACGAAATTAACTCAAAATAAATCATTAACTAAAATAAACAAAAACTAATTAATTATTAGAAGTATTTGCATGAGCATAAGCATGAACATGAGCATGAGAGAATGTTTGATTAAAATAATTCAAAGTGTTGGGTCTACACTACATATTGATGTGAAACAAAGCCACGCCGTTATTTTTTAGGAATTAATTGACACAACTTCTATTCTAAATATTTAATCTAACATCCTACATATGATAGGTTATATTAAACAATATTCTAATAAGTATAATAAATTATATATAATACAGAATTTAAAAATGACTTCTAGATAAAAAATAGTTGGAATTATGATATATATATATATATATATATATATATATATATATATATATATATATATATATATATATATATATATATATATATATATATATATATATATATATATATATATATATAATAAAAGCTTCTTAAAAATACAAAAAAAAAGGTTTAAAAAGACAGGAACTTCTCTTTGGGTAAAACCACCAAAGAGTCATTAACGAGATTAACATGAACTTCATGAAGATTGTGGCTAGGTCTACATTTGTAGAGAACAACTAATGGAATTTATTCAGTGAATGAATCGAATGCTCCGAATAAAGGATGTGATGCAAGAAACTTGATCATCAGTTTAATGGCACCGTTGTAAGATTGATCATCTTCAAAGATCGCTCTATAGTTGTTGGGAGCAATCGAAGGAGTTAGGTCTTTGATGGTGGAATCAGATCCTATTGGTCTTGTTGAGCCTAATGCTTTTGATTGCTTCTTTGAAATGCCAAATTTCCCCATGATTTTAGAAAGAATTTGAGAACTTGCTGCAAAAAGTTTTTTTAGCAAGAAGATGAAGGAGTTTGTCGAGAGAGTTCAGATAGCGTAAAAGCTATCATGGGAAGAAATGGGGGGGTTTTTATACCTCCAGATTTCAAAATTTATTGATATTAATTTATTTACAGCTGTTAAAGTTAAAAACCTTTGGGTTTTTCCATTATAAGATGAAATAAGTAAATAAAAAAAAGAAGGTTTTATTCCGGAAAAGGTGGGGCATTAAATGTGTTGTAGGTCCATGATGGCACGTCGGTTAAACGTGGGGTGTGACACGTTTTATCCGTTGTAGAAATGGGGAAGTGGAACAGATTAGACCCCAAAGGTTGTGTGACATGTCTGGATGAGAAAAAGGATCTTTCAAAAAGATTTCTTTTATAGAAAATCGAATTATTTGAATTTTAATTTTATCCAAAAACAGAACTGAGTGAGAAAAATTTTAAGGATTACTGAACAAGTTTTGTGTGACAAAATGAATTTTGGAAGAAAGTTTTTTTTTTTTTTTTTTTAAGGTTCATTAAGTAGCACACATCATCATTTAAAGCACTTGTGAATTAATGACTGCAGGTTCATTCAATGAATATGCGGTAGTCGAATCTGAAACCAAACTAGATCATGAAGGTTAGAAATAAAAGAAAGAAAGAGACCGGAAGAGTATACAAATCATAAATGTCTTCAGTATATAAGATATACTGTAGAACAATTATGAAGTATATACTATCACAATTGTTATAGAAAGATACAACAATGAATAAACTGCTTCAAGAGTTTTGTTTTGAAAAGAAAAGAAGCAGTTTATTCCCCCCGGAGACCTAATGTGGTATACGGTACCTATCTTTGCAAAAATAATTGTGGCTCTGGATTCATCATTCCTAGCATTTCCAAAAATCCATTTAACTTTGTGGAGTCAAGTGCTTTGGTAAAATCGTCAGCTATTTCTTCATGAGTGGGCACAAAAATAAGTTCAATGTTACCTTTGAGGATGTGGTATTTGATAAAGTGATATAGAAGTTCAATGTATTTCATCTTCGAGTGATGAATAGAATTATGAGAAATCGCTATTCCACTCTTAGAATCACAATACATGGATATCCGTAGCATCTTGTAGCCATAGTCCATAAGTTGAGTCTTCATCCACAGGACTTGGGAACAACAGCTGGCTGCAACCACATATTCCACCTCTACGGTAGACAAAGAAACATAGTTTTATTTCCTTAGAGACCATATAACTAATCTTCCACCTAAGAACTAACATCCACCCGAGGTGCTTTTACAATCGATGATGCACCCAACGTGATCTGCATCTGTGAACGCTTTAAGACTGAAATCAATACCCGCAGGGTACCTGAGGCCCATTGCTTTACTCCCCTTCAGATACCTAAAGATCTTCTTGACTACGGTCAAGGGAGATACTTTGGTGTCAGCTTGGTACCGAGCACACAAAACCATAAAAAGCAGAATATCTAGTCAACTGGCAGTGAGGGACATCAATGATCCAATCATTCCTTGGTATGTTTTGTGATCAACTGACTCTCTGATAGGGTCAATTGAGATTTTATACCCAAAGGCCATAGGGGCCTTCATTGAGTAGCAATTATCCATTGAAAACTTCTTCAACAATTCTATGGCGTACTTCTCCTGATGAATGAATATCCCTTGATGGACCTATTTAACTTGAATTCCTATAAATAAATTGATCTCTCTATTCATGCTCATTTGAAACTTTCTTGTCATGCGCCTTGCAAATGCATCCACCATACCCTAATTCGTTGATCCGAAGATGATGTCATCCACATATATTTGAACTAGCATCAAGTGATTTCCATTTTCTTGTCTATATAAAGTGGGATCGATCACACCTCTTTTGTATCCTGAGGTGACGAGAAACTCAGAAAGAGTCTCATACCACACTCTAGGTGCTTACTTTAGACCATATACTACTTTCTCCAACTTGTAACAGTGATTTGGAAATTCTAAGCTTTCAAAACGTGGAGGTTGTTGTAGGTATACTTCCTCTTTCAATTCGCCATTCAAAAACACAGTTTTTACATCCATCTGATGAACCTTGATCTTTTTTATGAGCAACATACACTAAGAAGATACATATAGCTTATAATCTTGCTACAGGGTCATAAGTTTCATCGTAGTCAACACCCTCGAGTTGACTATACCCATTGATGACTAATCATGCTTTGTTTCTTACCACTGTAGCATATTCATCTAACTTGCTCTTATACACCCATCTAGTACCGATGATTGTGTGACCTTTTGGCTTTGGTACCAGTTTCCAAACTTTATTCCTTTCAAACTCAACTATCTCCTCTTGCATTGCAATGAGCCAATCGGGATCCGTAAGTGCTTCTTTTATTATTATGGGCTCGAATGAAGATAAGAATGTTGCATAATGACAATGGTTGTTTAAATAAGAAGAAGATCGATTTTGAATACCTGAAGATGGGTTGCCGATGAGTTAACCCAGTGGGTGATCTCTTGTCCAAATGTATAGTCGTGATTGTTGATGGTCTGCAGATTTTGAATAAACACTCCAAACGTATTGAAGAAACCTATTATGTAACCTTTCATGACAACTATATGAAGATGGTTCAACCTAGTGAAAATACCATGGGAGAAATATTTCCAGAATCAGGACAAGTCTCGGTTCCCATTTCCAACTTATTTGAAGAGTACATAAGGCTATTTGATGAACCAGAAAAGGCTATACACTCGGAGGTGAATGCATCAGAAAAAAAAATCGACCATCTAAAAAAAACCATCGATGAAGCTGCGAAACACATGGAAAAGGATCCTTCTAAACCAACTAATGATCAACCCTCAATTGACCCTCCAAATAACAGCTCAATATTCAAGGGGGAGGGTTCATCTATATCTAATACAACCGGATTATCAACCAAGGGGGACGATCCTAAACCTGATAAGGGATTCGGTTCGCCATTTGAGGGGGAGAATGAAAATTCAAACGAAGAAGGCGATCGATCAGAATTTGAAGAAGAGGTAAATGCAGAGTTGGATCCTGTTTATGACCCGAATTACCCTCCTCTAAAAAATGGACTAAGGATCATCCCAAAACACAAATCATTAGTGAATCATCTGAGCAAGTTCTCACACATTCTCAATTGAAAGCAAAACAAACTGCCCTATTCTCTCATGTTGAATTCTGCATGTTTAATTTGTTTGTCTCCAAAATCGAACCGAAGACGGTTAAGGCTACACTTGATCACGCTAATTGGGTACAAGCTATGAAAGATGAACACAATGAGTTTGAACGTAATCAAGTTTGGAGGTTGATTCCCTCTCCAAAGGATGCTTCTATGGTTGGCTTAAAATGGGTCTTCAGGAATAAATCAGGCAAAGAGGTTAACGTCATTCGCAATAAGGCTCGGCTAGTGGTGAAGGGATACTGTCAGGAAAAAGGAATATATTATGAGGAGACCTTCACTCCGGTGGCAAGGTTGGAATCGGTTAGAATCTTTCTGGCATATGATGCACATAAAAACTTCGAAGTTTTCCAGATGGATGTAAAATGTGCTTTCTTAAATAGAGAACTAGAAGAAATTGAGTACATTGAACAACCTCCTGGGTTCATGACTAAGAAATTCCCTGATCACTACTATGTGTTGGATAAAGCTGTATATGGTCTAAAGCAAGCACCGAGGGCCTAGTATGAAATGTTAACTCGATTTCCTAAAATGTCGAAATTCAAGAGAGGTTTTGTTGACCCAACCATCTTTCAAAAGAAAGAAGGAAAACATTTAATGATAGTTCAGATTTATGTTGATGATATCATCTTCGGCTCCACGAATCCTAGATTAACAGCTAAGTTCAGGAAGCTGATGGAGACTAAATTTGAAATGAGCGCAATGGGTCCAAGTAATTTTTTCCTTGGATTGAATATAAGACATGGACTAGAATGCATTTTTATCAACCAGGAATCTTACACGAAGAATTTGCTAGCGAAGTTCGGTATGATGGGAGATTCGAAGGTAAAGGTTCCCATGGCATTTGGCACGAAGTTAACTTCATACTTGGAGAAACCTGTTGTTGACATAACACTCTATCGTCAAATGATAAGGTCTCTTATGTATCCAAGAGAACCTTACATGGTAGCAGTGAAAAACATTTTTTGTTATCTGAAGCGAACCTCATCTCTCGGTCTTTGGTACCCTGATAGATCTGGATTCTTTATTCAAGCCTTCTCTGATGCGATCTTGGAGGATGTGGTCTGGACTGAAAGAACACAACTGGTGGATGCCAATTCCTTGATGGAAAATTCATTAGCTGGCAGTCTAAGAAGCAAACCTGTGTGTCTCTTTCAACAGCCGAAGCTGAGTACTTAACTACAGCATCCTGTACCTCACAAGTAATCTGGATACAAAGCTAATTAAGGGACTACGAATTAAGTATGAAGAAAATACTTCTCTACTGTGACTCTGAAAGCGCAATAAGAATATGTCACAATCCGGTGCAACAATCAAAGACAAAGCATATTGCACTAACATACCATTTCATAAAGGACCATGTTGAAGATGGAAATGTGGAAGTTCATTTCGTTCGGTCCTCTGATCAACTCGCTGACATCTTCACTAAAGCCTTACCAGAAACAACCTTCAATAAAATTTTACAAGGTTTGGGGATGATGGAAGTAGAGTCGGTACCAAAACCTCAAACCTCTTACTAAAAATTAGACAAGTGAAATAGAGCGAACGCTCGGTCTATTTCGGTTCCGGATTTTTCGGGAACCAAAATGAACCGAACGCTCGGCTTATTTCGGCTCCGAATTTTTTGGGGACCGAAATGAACCGAACGCTCGGCTTGTTTTGCTTCATTTCTTTAAAGGTTTGGTTTCGGCTGTATACTTTGTAAACTTTCTTTTAAGCCTTTTATTTGATTTATTTTCCCTTTTATCTTTATTTCTAGAGTTTCTAAAACTAATTTCATTTATTCTTGTTTATTTTTCTGTTTTTATTATTTTTCAGAAAATTAAAAATACCAAAAAGATCTTATCTTTTATTTTTTTGTTATTATTTTTGTTTTGCTTGTGTGTGGTTTGTTTGTCTTTGTTCATTTCCTTACTAGGTACCAAGGATATTGTTGCAACATGATTTGGAACTAAGGCAGGTATGGCAATTCTAATTTGAACTAGTTAAGTGTCCCTAGAAGCATGCTGCCGCATGTAGACCGAAGCCTCTAAGACTATGAGTGAGACCTTAATGATTCGATCTATACCTATCGTTTCTTCCCAATCAGGCTTCTACATTCTCTCAAGTCATGAGCTACCCTACTCTTCTCAAATGAGTTGCAAGTTTTCTGCTTTGTCACTTTTATGTAGTAGGGGTACTTTCGCTTCTTAACCTCCTCCTCTACATTCTCCATCAAATTTTGTTTCACCAATGTAACCCTTGAGACTCTCAACTATTACCACTAAGGTTTATGGTTACACAAACTCTGTGTCTATGATCTTCGATGTATACACCACGTGCTAAGTGAGACCCAAAATCTAACACCTATAAAGCATTGATGGTGAATTTTAAAATTCAATATCTCACTTGTTACCTATTGAAAACTCTTTTTATTTTTGCGTGATGTTTATGAAATTGTCTAACACCAAGGCTTTCTTCCCACAAGATCCAGATTAGTTTTTATTTTTGAGATTTCCATTCCATACTCAGTCACAACAAATGATCTCCAACCCACTTGTTCAACAGACTGTCTTACAAGTGCTCCACTCAAATTTCGGTCTTATATTAAGTATCTAAGTTCGGTTGAAGATAAGCCACCCTTAAACCCATTATATAAAAAGAAGCCTTTCGATGTTTCCTAACAAACACTTAATCGTATTTTTCAGGGAACCATACAAGCACTTCAAATCTTCCTTGACTTTGAAGGAAGAGATTCATGCCCGGAATCATCTGCTTCTGTCATACTTGACATCACTCACATCCGATACACATTTTGTTTTATTTCTATATCTTTGGCACACTCTCGCATGAAAACTCTTTGTAATTTTCCAAAATTCTAGTTCATGTTACTAATGGCTTGTTGGAGCGAAAGTGGTCACTTTGAAGCGAATGAATAAGTTATGTTTTTCTAGGGTCGAGAGTTGAAGATTGTTTTGGAGCAACAATATGTGGATAAGAATTTGCATCGAGTCATCAAATAAGGATTGAATTTGGGAGCGTGAATTTGAAGCGGTTCCTATACCTACGCGTGATGACGTCTATCTAGGGAATCCCAGCTGTCACATCGTGATTTTTCAGACAACTTTTTAGCGATCATATACTCATTACAGACAATTTTTTATCTCTCCTAGCAATGGTATAAAAGAGGATTCTCACACCTCTTGTACATTACTACCTTCTTGATACAATAGGCGATTGTTACTGTTCATCTTCTTCGTAACATCAACAATGGTGGAATCATCATCTCTTCAAGATCATACTGCATCATCGTCATTGCTTGTCATCAAACCTAATCAGTATCTGATCATTCAACTTACTCCATTCTTATATGACTCCTATATGTTACATGTTGTTGAATGTCTCAAGTACTCCCCACTGGTAATTGCTCTTACGCAGGTGGAATCTATTCCCATGTCCCTACTGTCTCAAGAGTATTCTAAGGCGACGTACGAAAAGATCAAGGAGAGAATCTACTTTCAAAATTTTAATCATAAGGCATCAATCTCAAAAGGTCGATTCTACTCTCTGTTAGGGCTTGCTGTCGATGCTTCGGTTATCTCTCCGGATTTTATCACCACGACTCAGCTATTTATAATGTTCTATGAAATGGGTTATACTAAGTAACTTACCACTTTCACAAAGTTCAAGAAATCCTATTTACCTCCACAATGGAATGGGTTACTTACTATTCTTCACAATGGGTTCTCTGAGCGGGTCAGTGGGTCTGATGGATCAAACAAGTGTTTCATGACTATTCTGTATGGTCTCCACAATGGAATCAACTTGGATTATGGTTCCTTGATCTGGTCTCAACTGGTCTAGAGTTTGAAATCCTCGACCAAACACTCTGAAAGTTCTTGTGGTCATTTCTGGACCCTTGTCACTCGCCGGGCAATTAACTCTCTCCAGATCCCTATCCGGAAGGATGTCGTGCTTTCTTCTATATCAACCTTTCACACCAAGAAGATTATTGTTGATTATCCAACAAAATTTCCTCACATTGGTTCTATTCCCGAAACAATGTATCGACGTGTCTCTACAGAAAGTAAAGTGATGGCTGAGTACCGATTGCTTCCTCCTAAGAATCCACGATAATTGACTCCTGAAATGCAAGTTGCTCCGGATGATGTTAAGAAGCCAGCAAAGCAAGAAAAGAAAGTAGATTCCAAGAAGGTGGAAACCGATGTACCTTCTTCCAAGCCAGTTAAATCCAAGAAGCGAAAAGATGAAAAAGCTACTTCCTCGGTTCCTAAGAAAGTTAAGAAAGATGGCCCAAAGACCAAAGACTCTTTCACATTCCAGCTCTGGTAATGATGAGGAGCAGTATGTTGAAGAGGAAGAGGAAGATCAACGTGAAGGTTCTCCTAGGGGTAATACACCACCTCGGTATCCAACTCCAAAAGGCACTCTTAATGATTCTGTTCTCACTCCTCCACCATCACCATCGAAGACTACTGCTCAAGTTTCGGTTACCCCAATTCCTCCATCTCCTATAATTCAAACTACTACCACTGTTCCACCACCTCCACCTATCAGCTCAATACCCTTATCTACAACCCATTTACCACCTCCCATTTTTTCCCAAGCAACTATCACCTCTACACCGCTCATTATAACCACAACCGAATCTCCAGTACAAGTCAACACATCTGATGTGGGGGAAAAGACTGAAGATAATCCTAAAGTTACAACCAAGCCTATTTCCCCAACTTATTCCAGTGAATCTGGTCCTATTCTTGGAGGCACTGATTTTGAGTTCGATTCCACCTACTATAGTCCATACAAAATTCCAAGTGATGAAGATGAAGCTGCTCCGGTGACCAAGCAACAACTGAACAGTGATCATGAAAAGCTAGATACATTGATCGACTCAACAAAGAAGTATAATGATGTCGTTTTGAAAGCATTCATGGATACAGCCCTGCAACAATATAATGAGTCCATTGATAAATCCACGGCTGCTATGGATAACTCTACTTCTTTATGCAAAAGAGAAACATCTGATATCGAAGAAATTATTCATGATTCCAAGATTTTCTTAGAATCTCTCAAAGGTCATTCTAATACAAATACTGCCAAGGCGAATGCCTCAATTGATTCTCTTTCTCAGCTACTTCAAGGGGAGCAAGTCAAGCTTGAGATGGTTTGTTATGATATTCTAACTGATAATATGTCTTTTCTGTCGATGGTTGATTCTCGGTTAAAGAGACTTTAAGCTGATTCGGCATTGGAATGCAAACTACAAGAAAATCTTGCTCAAAACACCACTACCGTTGAAGTACAAAAGGTTGAACTTGCTAAAGCAGAACGGGAGATTGCTTTGTTGAAAACCGAGTGTGCGGTTTTTCGAAGCTGTGCTGGTGATGTTCTCAATATGCTGAACAATGTGGTTCATGCTCATGATCCGATTCTTACTCTTACCATCAGGAATCACCTAACCTCCAAGCTCCTTCCAACGATTTAACTTTTACGTGAGATGAAGGGTGTTTCATAGAAAATTGTTCCTCCACAATAAGGGGGAGAAGGTAGGTCACAAGCTCCTCCTGTTCAACATATTGTTAAACCGAAGGTGATTGTCAAAACTGAACTGAAGGATAATGTAGCTTCAGATTTTGGTAATCGAGAGAAGAAGAAAGGTGTCATTGATGAAAATGATGACAATGATTAAGACAAAGAGACAATTGTTGATGCCATGAAATGCAAGAAAATGGATAAACAGATAGATGAAAATCTTTGCATTGCAAGGGAAGAAGAAGAAAGGGAACGAAAGAAGAAAGAAGAGCATGATGCTCTTGTTTGTAAGAAGGATCTGTTTCCTCCCTGGACTAGGGATGGACTGATCAAAGAAGCAATTGAGTTTCCAAGCATGTATTGGCTGGAACCTGTTGTCTCTTTTGATTATGACAACACGAGGGACTCTCAATTCGATATGCGTATAACCAGAAAGGCATTTGTATTTCACTGTTTTGATTCAAAAGTTGAAGTTCCCTCTCCTCATCCATAAGTTGATCATGATCTTATTGATAACTATCTCAAGTTTGGTCAACCTCAATATCTGACGTGGAGTACTTAGAAGATAACCACTGTCAAGGTGATGAAACCCTCACCTGCTGGAAAAAATTTCAATATCCAGTTTTAAATAACCAGAGGATCAGGCAACTCAGTCCAAACAATTTCTTTGGCAGACCTTCCTAACCTAAATCCTCACGATTGGATTTTACTATTTAATATTTTCCTCACAAATTTGAAGGAGTATGAGTCGATCCTTGGTCATCTTAAGAGGATGCTATCCTCTTATATTCTTGAAGTTGCGAAAATAGATCAAGAGGTGGCTCATGTTATGAGGAAGAGACCGACAGTGAAGCCTACTGTAAAGCCAGGAGATGTCAACAAAATGAGTCTCAGCTAGATTGATTCCACTCAGCTTATGGTCATGTTCACAAGAGCCGAAGGTGAAAAGTTTCTGTTTGCTCTTGTTGGCAAGCACTTGTTCTCCACCGATTGCTTGGAGCACATTCTCAATCTTATTCATTGGTGTAAGGAGAACTCTGACTCAGACAAGAAGAATTTTACGGACATGATTCAGTGGTACATCACTTTTAGACAAACTCTTTTTGCCATTATACCGTGTGTGTTCAAGACCATCAAGAAGTATACTATAGCTCAACCGAACTAAGCTCTCGGCTCCATTGACACAAAGGGGGAGATTTTTGGGTATTTAGTGTTGTGTCGTGGGCTCGTTTTTGTACATCCGGATTGGGTCTGTCCATCTGTGATTATAGATTAGTGTTATGTTATTTATGGTGTGTGCATGTATGCCTTAGATATAGTAGTCATTATTATCATCATTATTTCTTTGTAACCCTAAACACCTCTAAAATCCAAGTTCTTAATCGAGCTCTTCTGAGTTGTTAAAGTTTAATCATTCGATACCAGTTAATCCATTCCTGTGTTCTTTATTGTCTTATCTATTACTTTGTCATTTATTATTCTGCTTGAATCTATTGATCATTAAGGAATATCATTCCAACATCTACAATGCATCAAATATATCATCTTCATGTGGAATCAACATTACAAGGTTAGCAACTCTTTAGATTTTCATTTTGATGGTCGATTTCTCTTAAATTCTTTATCTAAAATTTTATTTTTCAAGTTAAAGATACTAAACGACGTGCATATGCTCTTTGTGACCACCAACTGTTTGACGAAATTCCAGTTTGTGTTAATGTAGGCCTAATTCTGATTTTTAGTCTCTTACACCAATGATTTGATAAGAAATATGTGCATTAAGTTATTTAATTGAGGCTTAAATGGAGTAAATTAAGGTATGTGTTGTGTTGATCTCTCTCTCTTTTTTTTTAAATATAATCATCGTTAAAATAAACATCACAGAGCTTCTTTCTTGTATCCAAATAGACCCAAGTGTCAATATTTTGTTTTACTGTTTGTCAATAAGATTAAAGTTGTATTTTTTAAGAAATTCTATATAATCATTTAGTATATTTACTTTCAATGGGAAGAGATTAATTTTGGCTTTTCTTTTCTGTAATGTGTATATGCATCTTAAATTAGTCATTTTTTTCACATTTAAAAGTTTAATCGGTTTTACCTACATACTAAATCAACAATTTTGATTATTGTCAATCAACCAAAAGACTATAATAGGATTGTGCGAAAGCTCATAGTTGAGAGGCATGGTTACTTGAATCGCCTTTGTATTCTTACGACACTCGATGTTATACAACCAGGCATGTTTACATTTATTTAAACTCTTTATCCCCATTTATAGATAAGGTTTACACACTTACTTTTATAAAATATTTGGTACAAAAACAACAGGTAAAGATATCATCATTGTTGCTTGCTTATAAATTGTGACAACCCGAAATTTTCATTATACAAACCCTACAGTCAATCACTTCAAATAAAAGTCAAAACTATTTCTGTTAACTTCTAAGCTTTTGGAGTCAGTTTGAGTGTTCTAAAGCCTAGTACTGCAAGAGATAACTGGAGAGAGGATACTTTAGGGTAAAGTGTGCAACATTTAAGTTCCAAAACTCCAAGAGTTTGGTTTTTATGGCACAAATGGTACTGGGGCCGTAAACCCTAAGGACTATATAAGTAACACTTAGTCATTTTTATAAGTTTTCACAATTTCAAGTTTAGAAACCATTTCTCTCTTAAGTAGCATCCGATTTTCCTTCTTTATCTTCAACTTAGTAAGTGTTTTCCTCACTGATTAGTTGATATACTTCATCATCTAGTGATCTTACATGATTTCATCCATGAAATCATTCCATTTGTTTAGATCTTCAAGCATTCTACATTTCACCAAGAACGCCGTGAACACCCTTTCAAGCTCGTTTATTGTAAGTATTCTTACCCTAGTGTGTTATACGGCTTGTTTCACTTCTTATTCAGCTAGAAAACACAAAGAATCACAAGATCAAAGGTTTTTATGGCAGAGACATGTTCTTGGGTTGTAAACCCTAATAGATGGGGCAAAGTGAACCCTAGTCCTTTCCTTAGTCTTGAATAATAGTCAAGATCACTTCCTTGAAGTGTTTAGGACCTTAAACATCAAAAAGATCAAGAACACATAGAGTTTACAGCCGTAAACTCATATAGAATGGTCCATAGGCCGTAAACTCTATAAAGTGGTGCCATTGTACCACTAATGCTTCCTAAGGTTTGGACTTGATCATAGGTTGCTTGCCCTTGACTTATAAGACCTCAAAACACCAAATGGCACTAAGTACCATGAGTTTACAGCCGTAAACTCATTGCAGAAATGACCTTAGGTCGTAAACTCCTTAAGGAGTGGTCCTTGGGCCAAAAACTCAAATGCAATGCCATACAACCTTTAGATTCAACCCTTTGGTACCTATAGCACTTGAATCAAAGTGTTTCCATGTCCTAGGGTGTCTTAACTTGGTTAATTGGTTGTTAAATGACTAATTGGATACATATATGTCTTATTATATGTTATTTAGGATCATTGTGTGTTCAACTCTTCACTTGACACCTAGCACCTTATCCAACACTTCAGTACAATCCACTCACTACAAGTGAGTTCATACCCCTTAATCGACCTTTTAAATACTTTTAAATGCTTTTATGGGGGGGGGGGGGGATACAAGTTGAATTTCATATTTATTATATCAATCACATGTGATTAATAACTATCAAACATATGGATTTACTATAATTTCAAACTGTTTTATCAAACAAACTACTTTTAAATCGCTTTATAAACTGACATCAAGTAATTATTATTTATTGTTTCAAACCCTTTAAATGTATTATAAAACCTCTTTTAAACTGATATTTTGTTAAAACTATTTCTATACACATATGTAGTAAGTATATATTGTATTTATATGAAAGTTGTTACTGCAGTTTCCAACACTTTTGCGTAGCAAAGGTGTGTAAACATACTTGGATATTTCAAACTACATTACTAGTAAACTATAGGTATAGTTTAATAGTTACTATTTACTACTCCTAATACAAGGAATCATACATGAGTCAGTTCATTCATGAGTCTATACAAAGGGAACATACTATACAAAGAGAACATACATTACAAGGGGACTACTACATACTCTATGGGACTGACCATCCTACACCCGGCTGTTAGCTACAGTGTGAAACTGCACATCGACGGATGTCTTCAGTTATACAGTTCGGCGAGTTACCACGTCGTGTTTATCCTAGAAAAATGGATATGATTTCTTATTTACCTTTATTTTGTGACACGTTCACATAAACGATGAGGTAGAATATATTTTGTGACACATTCACATAAACGATTTCAATGATTATATAATTTTCCCTATTATCTTTATTTGTGACTCATTCACATAAATGATGAGGTAAACTATATTTTGATAATACTAGTTGTACTTGGGAAAAACCTTCATTTTTACAAGAGAAGCAAACCTTCTAAACAGTTGGGTCTTGGTAGAAGACTACCTTTTATACTAGTAGGAAATATGGGATTTTCTAGGGTTTTCAAACATATACAAACTTTTACATTGAATATTTACAAGTATTTTCATCAAACTTTTACAATGACACTAAAGTACTTATGAATTCACCAGCTTAAATGATGATCTACGCTTTCAAAATAACTTGTATTCTCAGGTCACCACTAGGCAGGTGCGATGAACAGGTTTTGAGAAGACAAAGCAATCAAGACTTGCCTTTTATTTTGATTACATATTTTGGTGTCTTATAACTATGAAAAGAACACATATGTATTAAACTTTACTATTAATGCAATGGATGATGTTGTTGCTTGTTTTACTACTTTGCACTGTGATGATGTTATACATGACGTCCTCCGCCCCAGAACATATCCGCCGTTCTTGGTTTTAAGGTGTGACAGATTGCTATTAGAGCTTTGTTTATAGTGAATCGAGTATATCAACCCATAAAAGATATACAGACTATAAATATAAAGGGATTAGAATACTCTGACCAGGAGTTTATACTTTTAAATAATAAAATATTTAACTAAGTATACATGCCTACATTCATACTAAAATCAGTGTCACAATGACAAAACAAAAGTATTACGATTGTTGAATATCACAAGTAAGCTCGGGGATGTATGGTCAGTCCTGGGAATGGCATAGCCTGATCAACTATATATGTTAGTCTGAGAAGAGATTAGCATATGCCTAAGAATGGTTGTGATATGGCAACAAGTCTAAAAACTTACCAACACTACCACAATGAAAACATTTGGAGTATTTTGTTTACCGCTTTACTTAGGATTATTAATCATTCTTACCATTTATTTCTCATCTAGATAAATGGTTGGATCTAGCAAGAAGTATATTGTGTCTACTTTATCTCTTGAATATAACTTAAGTCTATATGTAGACGCTAGTATTGATTTTCCACTTCTGTTAAGACCTAGAACTTCTAGTCCACTAGGTCTTGTACTGTCATGATTTTCCCTACTTCTGATATGATGTAAGACCTACTTTTAGGTCAATTTTCCCAAACTCATTACATTTGTAATATCAATATTAATGACAGTCAACAAACCTTGTGTGGAAATCCTATATTCGAAAACTTTCATTCTACTATCATTTAAAATCTATGGGACTCATACTATCATCTGTTGTTGAACTATGGCGATTTAGTTCATCAGACACATTCATTTTCTATACTATTGAATTCTTATCATTGTCTTTATCTTTTCAACTTATAGTTGAAAAATGCCGCCTCATAAAATCCAAGGCGTAACAATCGTGGGGATGCACCGATACCACCACCCCCTCAGTTGGACGTTGTTATGTTCCAAGCAGCTGTCGTGGCTGCCATGTCACATATCGATACTTCTGGTGCTACTGGTTCGAGGATTGGTACAATTCCTTCCAACCATGGCGAGATTCATGGCCACTCCCAAAAGTGAACTTATAAGGAATTTACGAATGACAAACTCCGAATGTTTAATGGAACTGGAGGAGTTATGATATTGAGGAAGTGGATAGAAAAGACAGAAGCAGTTTTTGAAATATGCTCCTGTCCCGAGAACAAAAAAGTCAAGTTTTCCACTTGCACCCTTTCTGAGAGAGCTTTAACTTGGTGGAATGGCCACATTAACACATTGACTCTAGTAGTGGAAAATTCAATAAGCTGGGAGAACTTAAAAGTCATGCTGATGAGAGAGTACAGTCCACGAGGGGAAATACAAAAACTCGAGCAGGAACTCTGGAGTCTTGAAATGGTTGGTTCTGATATATCAGCCTATACCTACAGATTCTACGATCTAGCAATTCTTTGTTGTAACACCGTGAAAATTTACAACCAATTTAAACTTTTCAAAAACAACCCATATTTATTAAGTTATTACAAAAGGTTTTCAGTTCATTTATTATCAGAGTATTCCAGAAACATCAACATAAAACTGAGCAGCAGTACGATCATGCCTTCGCCTTGCCACGGTCTCCTGAAGTACCTTAAATAATACACTGAAACTGTAAGCCCAAAAGCTTAGTGAGTTACCCCGAAAATACCAACCAAAATACTACAAACATATCATATCATAAACAGAACAACCATGAATATCGATTCTACAGTGTGACTGGTCCGCCTGCACCAGGCCTTCAGTCCACCCGGTCTACTTCTCTCTCCGAGTCTACAGTATGACTGGCCTGCCCGCACCAGGCCTTCAGTCCACCTGCTCCACTCTCTGAGTCTACAGTATGACTAGTCTGCCCGCACTAGGCCTTCAATCTGTTTGGTCCACTCTCCGAGCCTCGACACGTCTGGTCTGCCCTCTTGGGGCCTTCAACCTATCCGAACCGCTCGTCGGGCCTTCGGTCTAACCGCTCTGCCCTGGGTATGTTGGCCTACAACACAAAGCAGGACCCTCCTCAACCCAACCCCAGTACAACAACCACATGCACATAAACATATACTCATATAGCAATTCACAACTAATCAACCGATTTAGCAGATCACATAACATAGCAACATCCTAACCAGGATACCAACCTAACCGGTCACTAACATAGCATCAACCTAAATGCCAGGATACCGACCTTAACTAGGTCTCTATCATATACCATCCTAACTACCCGGATGCAAACATAGCAAAGCAATAACATAACAAACAACTACTCGGATTCCCATCCGATAAAGGGTCGGCCTTGGTGCCTTAGACCCTGCCGATATAGTAAGGATAACTCACCTAAAACTGCTGACTTGAAGAAATAAGGCCACGCTGCTCTGACCACCAGCACGAACTCCACCACTGATCATTACCATTTAACCAAAACCAATAAACACCAATAATTACCAAAGTACCCTTGGAAGTCAAACTGGTCAACCCTTGGTCTAAGTCAAAGTCAACTTTCCTGGTTGACCCTACTCGCCGAGTTAACCCGTCGACTCATCGAGTTCCTTTACTCAGAGATTCCCATAATGCGACTCAACCCGCTAAGTCGCCTAAAGACTCGTCGAGTCCAACAATATCAGAGTCCCATCATGATTAACTCACCGAGTCGTCCCTCGACTCACCGATTCGAGGCTTAACCAGAAAAGGTTAGGGTTCCACGACCAGACTCACCAACTCCAAGAACAAACTCGTCAATTCTAAGGCAATCTTCAACAGACTCGCCGAGTTGTTCTTCCAACTCGCCAAGTCCACACGTAACATCTTCATTCAGACGATCACAGGCCATTCCATTACTTCCAATACATAGATCTGGATTCCTAGGGCCAGGTTCACATGTAAAGTTTCCAACTTTACGTGCATGCAAGGCTCAACAAGTTGTAATCAAGCTAAAATGAGGGTTAAAGAAAGGAAACTCTCAATCAAGCCCCAAAGCTATCACTTCCGAGATTCATGAGTCAAGACCAATCTAGATCTACAGTAGCAATGACAGATCTGAGCCCAATACTCGAAAAGAGACTAATATATGACAATTTAGCCCTAAAACTTCATCAATGAACAATCTAAGCACAACAAGGTCAAGGCAACAACTTTTTACAACAAGGTCAAGGCAACAACTTTAAAAAGAGAAATCGGTGGCTGGTTTAAAACTCCATCATTCCAACTTACCCACTCACTTGCCCCTTACAGAGTTGGATATCACCATGTACCATTAGGTTCTGACCCGGTACCAAACTGTTATCCATTTCCTCAACTGGGGTTAGCTCTCTTGAAATCTCCGTTGGGACTCATCCGACTTCCTTTCTGATCCATCTCTTTCCTTCCTGTGCTGAGATGATAATACATCCTATAGCTCTTGAGCAGCTCCCATGAGGTCTCATCTACACTTCCATACTCATATTGCACCTGATCCAACATCCTCGGGCTGGAAAACTCGACTCACTGATGATACCTCCACACATCCCCAGTATGAATTTCCGCTACATACATAACCTCCTGATCACAACCATACTGAAAATCCCAGGCTTTATCCTTGATACCCTTCCAGACTCCTCTGTTTCTACACCACCGTAAATTCTTCCACAACCTTAATAGACACCAAATCCAGATGTGCTTCCATACCAGTGGCACAATCACAATGCTCAATAACCATAATTGAAATACTCTCAATCATCCATTCTCACTCTGCATTCACTTCCGTGAACCAACACTCCCTCCCGGAGTTACATACCTTTCCCTTTCCTTATCCAAGGAAGTCTACTTGAACACCTTTCCATAACAACCAGTGCCATGGTGTTCACACTCCACTCTACACTATCCCTTGTAGAGTAACCGCTATTCCATGCATCACATATACTCTGAATCTGATCACAAGGACTATCGAAGTCCATACACCACCTTTTACTAACATAATCAGCACCCGGGGCCAGACCTACTGGTTGCTATTACATCACATCATACTCAAGCCACCTCCTCATATAGATCTATCAACAAATACAGAGTCTTCAACATGATTAGACCGCCTTACCAGGCCTTCATCCAATCTGGACCACTCTTGGAACCTTTAGCATGTCTGGACTGCCCTCCAGGGCCTTTAACATGTCTGGACCGTTCTCCGAGCCTTCGGACTGACTGGTACACCCACCAGCCCTTAGTCTCCCCGGACCGCTCAGACTATCATACATTATCCCGAACTATCCTTCCTGGGAATCTCTCCCGTACATACTGTTCTAGCCCTCTAGGGGTTCCGAACTCTAACTCCATTTCATCTACTAAGATCCCGGTCTAATCCTAGGCCTCACAACAACCAGTCACCTTTTCCAAAAACCTTGGTTTTTATCCCACCCCATATGTCTGTCACTTACTCATACTAGCCCACACTCTTGGCTGACTGAAACACTGTTGAATCCCAAACAGCTAATCAACCTCTAATGCTTGTCGATCATTTTGAGAATTTTTCCAATTCTCCCCACTTAGAGCACTAACTACCAAACACCGGTGACCCAGCCGACATCAATTAAATAACCTTACTCAACATGTTTCCCTTATCCATGAACTAATTTCCTCTAAAATGAGCAACCTTCACGACATCACATCCCAACCTTAAGACCAAAAAGCCTAATTCCCACCAACAATCTCCATGGATGATAACCAACTAAGACTCCCAATACCAAAACCCTCGATAATACGATAAACCGGCGAAAGGACGAACGAATACAATACCATGAATCATGTGAACGAGACTAGCAGATATAAAATACTCCATAATAACCACAAGATAACAAAATGGAAACATACTCGCAGCTGCATCTGGCTCTGCCCTGACCTCCTCGGCAGTAAGGTGAAAAGCTCGACCCTGAGCCCTCGGAGGCTCCGCTGCACCCTGGCCCCCACCAGTAGTCCTCAATGTTGTCGGTGCTGGAACCTGCACCGGTCTAGAGATAAGCTGTGGACAGTTGGCCCTCAAGTGACCAATCTGATGGCAATGCTAACAAATCCTCAAATCCTGAACCGGAAATGACTGACGACAACCCCTTGCATAATGCCCCTCCCTCCCATACTTGCGGCACGCACCACCGGACCTATAAACTCCGATATGACCCTTCGCACACTTCTCACAAGTGTGGCTACAGTGACCTCCCAACCTGGAATCAACGGTCTTGGACCGTTTCGGCACTGGCGGCGACTGCACCGGGGCATGCCTCTGCTCTCGCAACTGTAACTAAGTCCCCAACTCACGCCGTCGAGTGGCCTCCTGCAACTCCCGCAAAGTGTCGCACCTCTGCGTATACACAAAATGTCTAATATCCCTCTTGAGCATACTCAGATATCGGGACATTTGAGCCTGCTCCGAAGCAAACTTAGGGCAAAACATCGCCCTCTCAGTGAACATCCTGGTGATCTCCATCACCGACTTTGAATCCTGCTTCAGCTCCAAGAACTCCTGAGCCAAGATTTCTCTCTCAACTCGCGGAACATAACAGGAACTAAACATCTCTCAAAACTGATGCCAAGAAATCGCAGCCCGCTGCGCATCCGAATAAAATCCCGTGGTCAACTTCCACCAATCCTTCACCCCGAGCCTGAAAAGGTTCAGAGCACACCTCACCCTTTGATCCGCAGGGCATGAACACATGAAGAAATATCCCTCCACATCTAACAACCATCTCATAGCAACGATCGGATCCTGAACTCCATCGAAAGTAGGGGGCTTCATATTATCGAACTCCCAATACTGATAACCTCGACCGGTTCCTCCCCCCGCTGCTGATACATCCGTTGTAGATGCCGCGGCAGCTGCCTCTGCAAGAGCTGTATAGCGCTCATCAATGTACTCAACCATGGATGTCTTGATCGACCCAAACATCTTCGGAAACTCGGCCCAGAACATAGCAACAACCTCATTACGCAGGATCTCATGAATCCTAGCATCCAACTCATCCGTACTCATCTGACCAATGACCTCGGGTAGTACTGGTCCATCCTGACCACCCTCTCCTGATCCCGATCCCGAACCGGATCCTTCCCCGAGACGTCTCATAATCGCCATACTGAAATACGTTACAAGAATATTAGGCATTCCTCATAATAATCTCGAGAACTAGCTCCCAACAAAACCCTAGGGGTTGTGACTTCCTTGATACGCGTATGGGTCCTGTGCTTTCAGTAGTACATGCCCATACTACCTTCTACACCTACCCATATTTATATCAAGTATCACCACAACACCCTAACGATAAACATATACATGGCAGCACTAAATCCTCACCTCTAGAGGAACTGCTAACTACCTCACATAACAAGGAACCCTAGGCTAGTAGGCATCATATAATCAGGCAATTCTATCATGCAATTCCTGAAGATCCCTAGCCTGGTACTAGCATGCTGTTCTAACATATCACATAATCAAATAACTTGTATGGTATTTTGGGGTCTACTTACTAGCTCTGGTTGATCGTACCTCCGCATCCTCCTATACCTTTTTTTTTTAAAACCATTTCAATTTCACTTTGAAAACTCTCCTTGATTTGAGAATGGATTCACACAAATTTTCCTCCAATTCACTTAAACCAAGGCTCTGATACCAACTTGTAGAACCGTGAAAATTTACAACCAATTTAAATATTTCAAAAACAAGCCATATTCATTAAGTTATTACAAAAGGTTTTCAGTTCATTTATTATCAGAATATCCCAGAAACATCAACATAAAACTGAGGAGCGTTATGATCACGCCTTTGCCTTGTCACGATCTCCTGAAGTACCTGAAACAATACACTAAAACTGTAAGCCCAAAATCTTAGTGAGTTACCCCCAAAATACCAACCACAATACCACACACATATCATATCATAAACAGAACAGCCATGCATATTGAGTCTACAGTCTCATTGGTCCACCTGCACCAGGCCTTCAGTCCACCCGGTCCACTTCTCTCTCCGAGTCTATAGTATGAATGGTCCGCCCGCACCAGGCCTTCAGTTCACTTGGTCCACTCTCTGAGTCTACAGTATGACTGGTTCGCCCGTACCGGGCCATCAGTCTGTCTGGTCCACTCTCCAAGCCTTGACATGTCTGGTCTGCCCTTTTGGGGCCTTCAGCCTATTCGGATCGCTCGTCGTGCCTTCGGTAAAACCGGTCCGCCCTGGGTATGTTGGCCTACAACACAAAGCAGGACCCACGTCAACCCAACCCCAGTCCAACAACCACGTGCACATGAACATATACTTATATTGCAATTCACAACTAATCAACCGATCTAGCATATCACATAACATAGCAATATCCTAACCAGGATACCGACCTAACCGGTCACTAACATGCCATCATCCTATATACCAGGATACCGACCTTAACCAGGTCTCTAACATATACCATCCTAACTACCCGGATGCAGACATAGCAAAGCAATAACATAACAAAAAACTACCCGGATTCCCATCCGATAAAGGGCCGACCTTGGTTCCTTAGACCCTGTTGATATAGTAAGGATAACCCACCTGCAATTTCCGACTTGAAGAAATAAGACCATGCTGCTCCGACCACCAGCACGAACTCCACCACTGATCATTACCAATTAACGAAAGCCAATAAACACCAATAATGATCAAAATACCCTTGGAAGTCAAACTGGTCAACCCTTGGTCGAAGTCAAAGTCAACCTTCCTGGTTGACCCTACTCATCGAGTCAACTCGTCGAGTTCCTTTACTCAGAGATTCCCATAATGCGACTCAACTTGCCGAGTCGCCCCAAGACTCATTGACTCCAACAATCTCAGAGTCCCATCCTAATTAACTCTCTGAGTTGTCCCTCAACTCAACGATTCGAGGCTTAACCAGAAAAGGTTAGGGTTCCATGACCAGACTCGCCGAGTCCAAGAACAGACTCGCCGAGTCCAAGGAAATCTTCAACAGACTCGCCGAGTTGTGCTTCCAACTCGCCGAGTCCACATGTGACATCTCCATTCAGAAGATCACAGGCCATTCCATTGCTTCCAATACATAGTTCTGGACTCCTAGGGCTAGGTTCACACATAAAGTTTCCAACTTTACGTGCACGTAAAGCTCAACAAGCTGTAATCAAGCTAAAATGAGGGTTTAAGGCAAGGACACTCTCAATCAAGCCCCAAAGCTATCACTTCCCAGATTCATGAGTCAAGACCAATCTAGATCTGCAGTAGCAACCACAGATCTGAGCCCAATACTCGAAAATAGACTCATATATCACAATTTGGCCATAAAACTTCATCCATGAACAATCTAAGCACAACAAGGTCAAGGAAATAACTTTTTACCTTCAATCTGATGCCAACAAGCAAGGAAATCAGATCCACTTCTCTCCTCTATGATCCCACTAACTCTTGCTTCAAGTATACTTCTTCTCCAAGCTCCAAAACACACTTAGATCCTTCTCACTCTCAAATTAGAGTTTGAAATCGATGGGGAAAGCTTCTAGACATCAAAGGGAGTGCTAAAGAGGCTGGGTGGGTTATAATGTGCTTTATATAGGGCACAACCCCCGGATTAGGGTTTTCTAGCTTCAGCACCAACTCGCTGAGTCCAGCCGTCAACTCACCGAGTTGGTCACTTAACACATGACCAGAATCGCGACTCAACTCGCCGAGTCCATCCATCGACTCGCCGAGTCAACCTAACTCATTTACACTAAGAACCCTGAACTTGCACTTCTGAACTCTAGGTGTTACATTTGCCCAGATATGGTTGCTCCTGAGAGAAAGAAAATAAAAAGATATATTTGGGGACTGTTGCCCCAAATTCAGTCAAGTGTGTTAGCTTCAAGGCCTGTTACTTTTAACAGTTCCAAAGAACTAGCACAAACTATTATTGAACATGATAACAGTAGGAACCCAACGATTGATGCACCATAACAACAAAAGGGAAACATCAACAACAGGAAGAAAGGTTGGAACAATAGGATGGGAGGGTCTTCACAAGAATCCTCAAAGAAACAACAACTAGGTACAGTAAATGCTTCTATTGTACCTACTGTTGCTCCTACTAACCTTTTTCCAGTAAGGCCTTATGTGGGTAACCTCCCGAAGTGGTACAAATACAACTTCCACCACAATGGACCTTGCCAGGAAATGCAGCGCCCTAACTGCAACAGAAAGGGACATACTGCCCGTTTCCACAAGGCTCCCACAAAGCCGAATACTCAACTTCCCAATGCTGGTGTGGGCCAAGCTTGCTACGGTTGTGGCAATGAGCGTCACTACAAAAGAAACTGCTCGAAGGCAGCGAATACCGGCGGAGTGGGATGAGTTTTGGCTATTGGCCATGAGGAAGCCATAGCTGATCCTACGGTAGTTACTGGTACGTTTCTTCTTGATAATTCATATGCATGCATATTATTCGATAGTGGAGCAGAAAGAAGCTTTGTAAGCCAGAAGTTAATTCATTTACTTAAACAAAAACCGCGCGCACTAGAAAAATCATTCACTATAGAGATGGCAAACGGGAAAACGAAAAACACTAACTGCATATACATAGGTTGTACTTTAACTTTAGACGGTCATTCTTTTCCAATCAACCTCATATCGGTCCAAATTAAAGGTTTCGACGTCATAGTTGGCATGGATTGGTTGAGTCTTTTTCGCGCCGATATCATGTGCTTTGAAAAAGAAGTCCATCTTAATCTCCCTAACAACGAAACTATAGTCATTTATGTCGAGAAATCAGGTACAAACCTTCGCATCATTTTGAGTATCCAAGCTCAGAAGTGTTTATAGAAAGAATATCATGCATTCCTTGCACACATCGTCGATACGAGTCAACAAGTGAAAGACATTAAGAACATTCCGGAAGTACGCGACTTTCCCGACATCTTTCCAAAAGAACTACCGGGATTACCACCACAGCGTCAAGTCGACTTCAGAATCAACTTAGTTCCAGGGGCTACCCCAGTAGCCAAATCGCCTTATCATCTGACTCCAGCAGAGACGCAAGAACTTTCCTGTCAGCTTAACGAACTCCTCCGAAAGGGATTCATTAGGCCAAGCTTCTCACCTTGGGGAGCACCGGTCTTATTTGTAAAGAAGGAAGACGGATCGTTCGGTATGTGCATTGACTACAGAGAACTGAACAAACTTGCTATCAAGAATCATTACCCTCTACCTCGCATCGATGAATTATTTGATCAACTTCAAGGAGCAAACTACTTCTCGAAGATAGATCTAAGATCTGGGTATCACCAGTTACGAGTGCTAGAGGAAGATGTCCCCAAGATAGCCTTCCTAACTCGTTATGGACACTACAAGTTTGTAGTGATGCCGTTCGGATTAACCAACACACCAGCTGTATTCATGGACCTGATGAATAGGGTGTGTCGTCCTTACTTGGATCAGTTCGTTATGGTCGTCATCGATGAAATACTTATCTACTCCCGCAATAAGGAGGATCATAATCAACACTTACGAAAAATCTTAGAAACATTACGATCCGAGAAGCTCTATGTGAAGTTCTCCATGTGCGAGTTTTGGATTCGAAGATTCGAATTCTTGGGCCACGTCGTTAGCGAAAAGGGAATACACGTGGACCCTTCCAAAATTAAGGCTATTGAGAACTGGTCAGCACCGAAGACACCTACATAAATTCGTCAATTTCTAGGTTTTGCTGGCTGCTTTGCAGATTCATACAGAACATCTCTCGGATTGCTAAACCTCTTACTACACTGACCCAGAAAGGCGTGGCCTTTGACTGGGAAGAGAAACAAGAAAAAGCATTTCAAACACTGAAGTAAGCCTTATGCACCGCACCAATACTATCCCTCCCCGAAGGGATAAAAGACTTCATTGTATACTGCGATGCATCCAACCAGGGGCTCAACTGTGTTTTGATGCAAAGAGGTAAGGTCATCGCCTATGCCTCGAGACAGCTGAAGACACACATACTCAACTACACCACACACATTCTTTAGATGGGAGCAGTTGTGTTTGCCCTCAATATCTGGAGAGACTACCTGTATGGTACGAAAAGCACTATCTTTACATACCACAAGAGTTTACAACACATATTCGATCATAGGAGATCAACATGAGACAATGACGGTGGGTCGAGCTACTCAATGACTATGAATGCGAAATTCGTTATCATCCGGGTAAAGCCAACGTAGTAGCAGATTCCCTAAGTCGGAAAGAATATTCTGGTCGAAGGGTCAAATCATTGACCATGACTATCCATTCGCATCTGTCCACACAAATTAAGGAGGCTCAGCTTGAAGCCATGATGTTACACCCGGAATCCCATGTATATTATTTAATATTTATTTTTTTAAATTATGAAAAGGATCTCGACGAGTTGATGCGTAGACTCGCCAAGTAGGGTTGTGATTGTTCATCCGGATTCGCATTGGACTCGACGAGTCCATGAGTGGACTCGGCGAGTCCATGCTGTTTAATGAAACCCTAAATCCTCCGGGGTTGGAGCCTATTTAAGGGTACTCTTAGCCTCCCATTGTGGCTACCAGTCCCTTGAAAGCACCCTTAGTGATCTATATCATTTGGAAGTAAGGAGAAGCCTTTATTGATCTTTCTTCAAGAGTAAGAGGAGGCTGAAGGAGGTGTGGTTCAAGTGGTTTCAGAGTCCAGAGATTCCAACTTGAGGTATTCTTTCAACCTTTCTTCAGTTTTGGTATTGAACCTAGAGATTAGGGTTTTCTAACCTCTTGTGAGGATGTTTATGTGGAGCAATTGGTCCCTTATCAAGTCTATGCTTTGGATCTGGACTCAAAGAGGTTCAAAGACTTTAATCCTGTATGCTTTATGGGTCCTTGAGGGGTGATTGGACTTAGGTTGCCATTTTTGGGACTAAATCACCATTTGATGCTATTATGTATGTATATAAGCATCAAGTTTCGAGCTTTACGTTATTATATTGATTGAAAAGTTCAGATCTATGGAATGGAGGAACAGATCTGACCTCAGGAGGTAAAAAGAATCTGTGCATGGCATGTACTCGCCGAGTTGTTCTTGGGACTCGGCGAGTTGAGTCAAGGTAGCCCCGCAATTCATGCCCGAAGACTCGTCGAGTAGAAGGAGGGACTCAACGTGTTAATTAGGACTAAGGAGTTAAGTGGAGATAGGTGGACTCGCCGAGTTGCCCAAGTGCACTCGTCGAGTTGGGTCAAAGTTGACCGTTGACTTTGGTTGGATTTTAGGATTTCGTCAGCAGCGAGGCCTTTGAGTCAAAAGAAGGGTAAAATGGTCTTTTACCCTTCTGAGGATGTTAAGAAAGGTCAGAGTACAGTCATATTTATGGGAATATTTGCCTTATGTGTTTAGGCAGAGGCTAGATCGCATTCCTACCGAGTCAGTGAGTTACCGAGATATAAAAGGTGAGTCTTCTCACTGTACTTTACCCGGAAGGTCGGATATGTTATGAGAAGTATGCATTGTATGTGATTAAGTTAACTGTTTGTATGTGTTATGTATGCTATGCTTCATATGGGTCGGAAGGCATTATGTTATGGTCCAGAAGGCATTGTGATGTGGACCAGAAGGTCGATGCTGGTAGGACCGGAAGGTTTACCGGTTTGGGACGGAGGTCCCCTAAGACACATGGACCGGAAGGTCATGGCCTGGAAGGGCGTATGTGCGTGTAAGTAGTGTTTTGGGGAACTCACTAAGAATTTATGCTTGCAGTTGTTGTGTTATTTGTTTCAGGTACTAGTGAGAACCGTGGGAAGGCGCCGGCGTGATCTGTACACACTGACGGAGGATTTATTTTATGATCTTGGGATTTGATATGTTTGTATTATGATATGATACATTGGATTTTTATGGCTTGATTTGGTTGAAACATGTTTTAAGAAATGAAAATTTTTTTTTGAAAATTTATGTTGTTACAAGTTCGTATCAGAGCCTTGGTTTGAGGGATTTGGGTGCACCTCCGGGCGTAACTGAACTCAAACTGAGGATTTGAGAAAAAAAATTTCAATAATAAAAGCATAAAATTTTATAAGAGATTTTGTGATAATCAAAGAAGAAGCGGTGTGTACGGTCAGCCAGCGCCCGAACGGTAACATCCCCAAAATACCCTTACAATATGTGTTATGAGATATGTTATGATACGTTATGCATGTTAAGAGTAGACTAGGTATTCATATTAGGACTAGAGTGGCCTGATTTGTGATGCCTTAGTCTAGGGAATCCTGCTGCTATGAGATGTCTTGAGAGCGAGTAGGTAGCCAATGCATAGCAAGAATAAAGTACTCCTAATCCAGGGTCCAAGGAGGAGGACTTGGGGTGAATGCTGATGCGGTGTAGTCAGTAGTATATGGCCCGTACTACTGAAGACACTAGATCAGTGGGCATCCCAAGTAAGAATCCTTTGGGTATCGAAGGTCGAGTAGGGTTGCATTATCGAGTGAGAGTATGCTTAATGGAGTCTCTGATATTTTTGTGTTGTATTTCAGAGGCATTATGGTTGGGACACGCCACAGACCTGGGATGACCAGTGTGAGTGATGAGGAGCTTCGTCAGATGATCCACGATGAGGTGGCTGCGGCAATTCGGGCCGAGATTCCGGAGATGTTTGGGTCTATCAAGACCACGCTGTTAGAGACTTTCGATGAGCGGTACGCCGCGGTGACTGAGGCCGCAGCTGCTGCAGGTACAACAGCTGTGGTTGCGGCCAGACCTCAGGGAGGTGACTCGTTGCCATTCCGGGAGTTCAGCAACACGAAGCCACCTGAGTTTGATGGGACACAGGATCCGATCGCTGCGATGAGATGGATTGCTGACATTGAGGTATGCTTTTATACGTGTTCATGTCCGGAGCATATGATGGTACAGTTCGCTTTCAACCAGCTCCGCCTGGGAGCGAAGGATTGGTGGAAGTTCGTGACAGCAAACTTCACTCTTGCAGAGATTTCAGCGGTGACTTGGGAGAGATTCACTACCATGTTCAGAGACGAGTATGTTCCCCCAGTGGAGAGGGAACGATTGATTCAGGAGTTCTTGACCCTCAAGCAGGGTAATGATTCAGTTGCTGTTGTCACCCGGAAGTTTCATGAGAGGGCGATGTTCTGCCCTGAGCAGGTGTCTTCTGAGCAGGCATGGATGAGCCGATATTTGGGTATTCTGAGGAGAGGCATTCGGGAGTTCGTATCGAACTCGACATATCGGACATTTTCTAAGCTCCAGGAAAATGCCTGGAAGAGGGAGATCGAGTTGGAGACTCAGGCCTGGGAGGAGGCCGAGTCTCAGCTGGAGGATCGGTGGCCGACTCAGTCTCAGCCGGCAGCCAAGCGGACCAAGTCCGCCGATTCGAGGATGGGAGGTCAGAAGGGCCGCACTTGCGGAAAGTGCGGTAAGGGTTATGAGGGGGCCTGTCGATAAGGTGCTTGCTACAAATGTGGCAAGCAGGGGCACATCGCCAGTGATAGCCCTAAGGGATTTATAGTTTGTTTCCATTGCAACCAGACCGGCCATCGAAAGGCCGAGTGTCCTCAGCTTCACGAGGGATCCACGCAGGGATCTGTGCCTGCTGCTAGGGTTACCGAGACCCGACCGGCGAAGGCCGAGGCTCCGAAGGCTCATGGGAGAGCTTTTCAGTTGACTGCGGAGGAGGTCCGCGCGGCGCCCGATGTCGTGGCTGGCATGTATTTCTTCGTGTATTTACTTTTATGCTGATATATTGTGCTTATATTAAAATATGCATAGGTACTTTTCTTGTGAATTCTGTACCTGCCTTGGTATTATTTGACTCGGGTGCGAGTCGGTCTTTTGTATCTTTGGCTTTTAGTCAGCACATCAGTATTGATCGGGAGGTAATGAGTCGACCCCTGAGGGTTTCCATAGCTGATGAGAAAGCGGTATATGCTACAGAAGTGATTCGAGGTTGTGTGCTCGAGATTTGTGGTGTCAAGTTCCCTATAGATCTAGTTCCTATGGCGATGGGAGATGTCTGTGTCATTGTGGCCATGGACTGGTTGAGTAAGTTTGGAGCGGTCATTGACTGCGAGAGACAGCTAGTGACCATATGAGACCCTAGTGGGGGAGTGCTTATTGTGTATGGCGAGGGGACCCGATGTGGGTCAGCGTTTTGTTTGGCTGCCAGGGCGAGACAGAGTTTGCAGCAGGGCTGCAGTGGATTCATAGCCTATGTGATGGACACACGAGTAGCCGTGGGGAGGCCAAGTTCAGTAGACGAGGTACCGGTAGTGTGCAAGTTTCCAGATGTGTTTCCTGAGGAGCTGCCGGGCGTGCCTCCGGAGAGGCAAGTGGAGTTACATATTGATTTGGTTCCAGGAGCAGCACCTATTGCCAAGGCGCCTTATCGCCTCGCGCCGCCAGAGATGCAGGAGTTATCCTTGCAGCTTCAGGAGCTGTTGGGAAAGGGGTTTATTTGACCGAGTAGCTCACCTTGGGGAGCGCCGATCCTTTTTGTCAAGAATAAGGATGGTTCACACCGAATGTGTATTGATTACCTGGAGTTGAACAAGTTGACGGTCAAGAACCGGTATCAGTTACCTAGGATTAATGATCTCTTCGATCAATTGCAGGGGGCATCTTGGTTCTACAAGATAGACTTGAGGTCAGGTTATCATCAGATGAGGGTTCGAGATGAAGATATCCAGAAGACTGCATTCAGAACTCGTTATTGATATTACGAGTATGTGGTGATGCCTTTTGGGCTCACCAATGCCCCATTTGCGTTCATGGATCTCATGAACGGTGTGTGCAGGCCGATGCTGGATCGGTCGGTGATCGTATTCATTGATAATATTTTGGTATATTCGAGGTCTAGAGAGCAGCATGAGGAGCATTTGAGGGAGATCCTTGGAGTTCTAAGATCGGAGAGGCTGTATGCCAAATTCTCCAAGTGTGATTTCTGGTTACGAGAGGTCCAATTCCTAGGGCATCTTGTTAACCAAAAAGGGATATTGGTTAATCCGGCCAAGATTGAGGCGGTGATGAGATGGGAGGTGCCGAGATCACCCACTGAGATCAGGAGCTTTCTGGGATTAGCCAGCTATTATCGGAGGTTTATTAGGGATTTCTCCAAGATCGTCGTGTCACTTACCAAGATGACCCGGAAGGGTGTTGCATTTTCATGCGGTCCGGAGCAGTAGTCCTCATTTGAGACACTTTGCCAGAAGTTGTGCGAAGCCCCGGTACTCGCACTCCCGGAAGGGATGAAGGATTTTGTAGTATATTGTGATGCATCAATATTAGGGTTAGGGGTAGTGCTTATGCAGAGGGGGCATGTTATAGCCTATGCATCAAGGCAGTTGAAGCCTCATGAGTTGAGATATCCCACCCACGATCTGGAGCTGGGGGCTGTGGTGTTTGCCCTCAAGATCTAGCGGTACTATCTGTATGGGGTTCGGTGTACCATATACACGGACCACAAGAGTTTGAAGTACTTGATGGATCAGCCAAAACTGAATATGCTTCAGAGGAGATAGTTGGATGTGGTGAAGGATTATGATTGTGAGATCCTGTACCACCCGAGCAAGGCTAATGTCATAGCCGATGCTTTGAGCTGTAGGGCGGAGAGCGCCCCGATTTGAGACGTTTGTATGAGGTTTACAGTGATGACTCCGATACTCGACACCATTCGAGGGGCCCAGGCTGAGGCTACGAGACCACAAAACTGAAAGAGGGAGTGGGTTGTCGGGCAGGTATCGGAGTTCGTTACCGACAGTCGGGGACTCATGACATTTCAGGGGCGGATTTGGGTACCGTTTGTGGGCGGGACGCGTACCATTTTGATGGAAGAAGCACATCGATCGAAGTTCTCGATCCATCTCGGGGCTACTAAGATGTATTTGGATCTAAAGAGGGAGTATTGGTGGCCCTGTCTGAAGAGGGATGTTGCATGGTTCGTCGAGAGGTGCCTGACTTGCCGCCAAGTAAAGGCCGAGCACCAGCGTCCGCATGGTAAGCTGCAGCCGCTGGAGATTCCCGAGTGGAAGTGGGAACAGATTACCGTGGATTTTATCACCAAATTGCCAAGGACTACGAGAGGGGTCGATGCAATTTGGGTGATTGTGGATACATTGATGAAGAGCGCTCATTTTCTTACTATCAGTGAGAGCTCTTCTGCTGAGAGGTTGACAGAGTTGTATGTGAGGGAGGTGGTATCGTGGCATGGGGTCTCGATGTCGATTGTTTTAGATCGGTACGTACGATTTACTTCCAGATTTTGGAAGAAGTTTCACGAAGAGTTGGGAACGAGACTGCATTTCAGTACCGCATACCACCCACAGACGGATGGACAGAGTGAGCGAACGATTCAGACGCTTGAGGATATGCTCCGAGCTTGTGTTTTGGATTTTGGAGGGAGTTGGGACACCTATCTACCCTTGGCTGATTTTTTTGTACAACAACAGCCATCACTCGAGCATTGGTATACCACCCTTTAAGCTGTTGTATGGGAGGAGGTGTCGGACCCCCATCTGCTGTGGAGAGGTGGAGCATCGGGTAATGGGTAGTACGGAGATTGTGCTTCAGACGACAGAGCAGATACAGCAGGTCAGGAAGAGATTGTTGATCGCTCAGAGTCGCCAGAAGAGTTATGCGGACAGGCGCCGGTCCGAGCTCGAGTTTCAGGTTGGCGACCTTGTACTCTTAAAGATCTCTCCTTGGAAAGGAGTGATCCGATTCAGGAAAAGGGGCAAGTTGGGGCCTCGATATATTAGACCTTTCAGGGTAATTGCAAGAGTAGGTAGGGTAGCCTACTGTTTGGATCTACCTGCGGAACTGGGTCTGATTCTTGACACTTTTCATGTATCGCAGTTGAGGAAGTGTATTGCCAACAAGTCGGCGGTAGTACCATTAGAGGACATTCAGGTGGATGCAGGCCTGAACTATGTGGAGACACCGGTGGTAATTATGGATTGGAAGATCAAGGTTCTGAGGAACAAGGAAATGCCTTTGGTGCAAGTGCACTGGCAGTACAGGAACGGGTTAGAGCTGAATTAGGAGCCGGAGCGCAAGATGCGGGAGCAGCATCATGAATTTTTTATAGAATGAGACTTCGAGGACGAAGTCTGATTCTAGTGGGGGAGAATTGTAACACCCAGAATCCCAGGTATATTATTTAATATTTTTTTTTTTTAAATTATGAGAAGGAACTTTGCGAGTTGATGCGTAGACTCGCCGAGTAGGGTCGTGATTGTTCAATCGGATTCGCATTGGACTTGACGAGTCCATGAGTGGACTCGGCGAGTCCACACTGTTTAATGAAACCCTAAATCCTCCGGGGTTGGAGCCTATTTAAGGGTACTCTTAGCCTCCCATTGCGGCTACCCGTCCCTTGAAAGCACCATTAGTGATCTATATCGTTTGGAAGGTAGGAGAAGCCTTTAATGATCTTTCTTTCCTTGGCTTGGGAAAAATAAGGTGATCAAGAGCAAGAGGAGGCTGAAGGAGGTGTAGTTCAAGTGGTTTCAGAGTCCAGAGATTCCAACTTGAGGTATTCATTTGACCTTTCTTCATTTTTGGTATTGAACCTAGAGATTAGGGTTTTCTAACCTCTTGTGAGGATGTTTATGTGGAGCAATTGGTCCCTTATTGAGTCTATGCTTTGGATCTGGACTCAAAGAGGCTCAGAGACTTCAATCATGTATGCTTTATGGGTCCTTGAGGGGTGATTGGACTTACGTTCCCATTTTTGGGACTAAATCACCATTTGATGCCATTATGTATGTATATAAGCATCAAGTTTCGAGCTTTACGTGATTATATTGATTGAAATGGTCAGATCTATGGAATGGAGGAACATATCTGACCTCAGGAGGTCAAAAGAATCTGTGCATGGCATGTACTCGCCGAGTTGTTCTTGGGACTTGGCGAGTTGAGTCACGGTAGCCCCGCGATTCATGCCTGGAGACTCGTCGAGTAGAGGGAGGGACTCAACGTGTTAATTGGGAATAAGGAGTTAAGTGGAGATAGGTGGACTCGCCGAGTTGCCCAAGTGCACTCGTCGAGTCGGGTCAAAGTTGACCGTTGACTTTGGTTGGATTTTAGGGTTTGGTCACCAGCAGGGCCTTTGAGTCAAAAGAAGGGTAAAATGGTCTTTTACCCTTCTGAGGATGTTAAGAAAGGTCATAATACAGTCATATTTTGGGAATAATTGCCTTATGTGTTTAGGCGGAGGCTAGATTGCATTCCTACTGAGTCAGTGAGTTACCGAGATATCAAAGGTGAGTCTTCTCACTATACTGTACCCGGAAGGTCGGATATGTTATGAGAAGTATGCATTGTATGTGATTAAGTTAACTGTTTGTATGTGCTATGTATGCTATGCTTGATATGGGCCAGAAGGCATTGTGATGTGGACCGGAAGGTCGATGCTGGTAGGATCAGAAGGTTTACCGGTTTGGGACGGAAGTCCCCTGAGACACATGGACTGGAAGGTCATGGACTGGAAGGGCGTATGTGCGTGTAAGTAGTATTTTGGGGAACTCACTAAGCATTTATGATTAAAGTTGTTGTGTTATGTGTTTCAGGTACTAGCGAGGACTGTGGGAAGGCGCCGACGTGATCTGTACACACTGATAGAGGATTTATTTTATGATCTTGGGATTTGATATGTTTGTATTATGATATGATACATTGGATTTTTATGGCTCGATTTGGTTGAAACATGTTTTAAGAAATGAAAATTTTGTTTTGAAAATTTACGTTGTTACACTTGAAACCTCAAAACATGGTGGGTGAATCCATTAGAGGGATGGATAAGAATTTCGAAGTCACGGGTGGCGGAGCCTTATATCTCATGGACTGGATCTGGACACCGAAATACGGTGGCTTTAGAGACTTGGTCATGACTGAGGCGCACAACACTAGATATTCCATCCACCCAAGTTCAGATAAGATGTATCTGGATCTTAAAAAGTTATACTAGTGGCCTAACATGAAAGGAAAGATTGCTACCTTCGTGAGTAAATGCCTTACTTGAGCAAAGGTCAAGGTCGAATACCAGAAACCCTTCGATCTACTACTGCAACCAGATATACCAGAATGGAAGTGGGGGCGGATCACTATGGACTTCATAACCAAGTTGCCCAAGACAACGGGTGGACTTGATACATTTGGGTCATCATCGATAGATTGACCAAGTCTGCACACTTCCTGCCTATAAAAGAAACTTACAAGATGGAGAAGCTTACAAGAACATACATTCGGGAGATCGTACGATTGCATGGTGTTCCTATATCCATTATCTCCGATAGAGATAGTAGATTCACTTCAAGGTTCTGGCAGTCACTACAAAGTTCCCTAGTAACAAGCATGGACATGAGTACAGCCTACCACCCTCAGACCGATGGAAAAAGTGAGAGAACCCTCTAAACACTGAAAGATATGTTGCGAACCTGTGTGATCAACTTTAGGAAAGCATGGGATACTTATTACCCCTTGTCGAATTTTCCTACAACAACAGTTATCACATGAGCATCAAGGCTGCTCCATTTGAAGCCCTCTACGGTCGGAAGTGCAGATCCCCTCTGTGTTGGACTGAGGTGGGTGACACCCAGTTAGCTAAAGGACGAGTTCCTGACAGCACTCTCATAGGTTTGGAAATCATTCGGGAAACGACAGAGAATATCATTCAGATTCGTGAACAATTGAAAGCCTCTAGAGACCGACAGAAAAACTACGCAGACAAACGAAGGAAACCTTTGGAATTCCAGCTGGGAGACCGTGTTGTTTTGAAATTCTCACCCTGGAAGGGCTTGATATACTTCAGAAAGCGTGGGAAGCTCAATCCAAGATACATAGGGCCTTTCAAGATTCTCGCTAGAATTGGCCCTGTAGCTTACAAACTCAACCTACCCCGCTAACTCAGTAACATACATTCGACATTCCATGTCTCGAACTTGAAAAAGTGTCTGTCCGACGAGACTCTTGTAATCCCACTCGATGAGATCGAGATCAACGAGAGCCTCAACTTCCTGGAAGAACCTGTAGAGATCATGGACCTTGAGGTCAAACAGATGAAGCAAAGTCGCATCCCAATAGTGAAGGTTCACTAGAATGCCAACCAAGGACTGGAATTCACATGGGAGCGCGAGGATCAAATGAAATTGAAATATCCTCATCTAGTCGCTTAGTTATTTGTAACTGCTTGCTTAAACTCTATTTTCGCGACAAAATTCCCTCTAATGGGGGGATGATGTGACAACCTGAAATTTTAACTCGTACAAACCCTACAGTAAAACACTTCAAATAAAAGTCAAAACTGTTTCTGCTAACTTATAAGATTTTTCGAGTCAGTTTGAGTGTTCTAAAGCCTAGTACTGCAAGAGATAACTGGAGAGAGGATACTGTAGGGTAAAGTGTGCACCATTTAAGTTCCAAAACTCCAAGATTTTGTAGTTTATGGCCCAAATGGTATTGGGGTCGTAAACCCTAAGGACTATATAAGTAACACTTAGTCATTTTTATCACTTTTCACAATTTTAAGTTTAGAAACCATTTCTCTCTCAAGTAGCATCCGATTTTCCTTCTTGATCTTCAACTTAGTAAGTGTTTTCCTCCTTGATTATTTGATATACTTCATCATCTAGTAATCTTAGATGATTTCATCCATGAAATCATTCCATTTGTTTCGATCTTCAAGCATTCTTCATTTCACCAAGAACATCAAGAACACACACTAGTGTTTTTGGGCCGTGAACACCCTTTCAAGCTCTTTTATTGTAAGTATTCTTACCCTAGTGTGTTATAAGGCTTGTTTCACTTATTATTCAGCTAGAAAACACAAAGAATCACAAGATTAAAGGTGTTTACGGCCAAGACATGTTCTTGGGCCGTAAACCCTAATTGATAGGGCAAAGGGAACCCTAGTCACTTCCTTAGCCTTGGATACTAGTCTAGATCACTTCCTTGAACTTTTTAGGACCTTAAACATCAAAAATATCAAGCACACATAGATTTTACGGCTGTAAACTCATATAGAATGGTCCATAGGCCGTAAACTCTATAAAGTGGTACCATTGTGCCACTAATGCTTCCTAAGGCTTGGACATGATCATAGGATGCTTACCTTTGACTTATAAGACCTTCAAACACCAAATGGCACTAAGTACCATGAGTTTACAGCTGTAAACTGCTTAAGGAGTGGTCCTTTGGCCATAAACTCAAATGCAATGTCATACAACCTTTAGATGCAACCCTTTGGTACCTATAGTACTTAAATCAAAGTGTTTCCATGTCCTAGGGTTTCTTAACTTGGTTAATTAGTTGTTAAATGAATAATTGGATACATATATGTGTTATTATATGTTATTTAGGATCATTGTGTGTGTTCAAGTCTTCACTTGACACCTAGCACCTTGTCCAACACTTTAGTACAATCCACTCACTACAGGTGAGTTCATACCCCTTAATCGACCTTTTAAATACTTTTAAATGCTTTTATGGGGGAATACAAGTTGAATATCATAGTTATTATATCAATCGCAGGTGATTAATAACTATCAAACATATAGATTTACTATACTTTCAAACTGTTTTATCAAACAAACTACTTTTAAATCGTTTTATAAACTAACATCAGGTCATTATTATTTATTGTGTCAAACCCTTTAAATGTATTACAAAACCTCTTTTAAACTGATATTTTGTTAAAACTATTTCTATACACATATGTAGTAAGTATATATTGTATCGATATGAAAGTTGTTACTGCAGTTTCCAACACTTTTACGTTGAAAAGGTGTGTAAACAAACTTGGATATTTCAAACTACGTTATTAGTAAACTATAATAGGTATAGTTTACGAGTTACTACTTACTATTCCTAATACAAGGAATCATACATGAGTCAGTTCATTCATGAGTCTATACAAAGAGAACATGCTATAGAAAGGGTACATACTATACAAAGAGAACATACATTACAAGGGGACTACTAAATACTCCATGGGACTGACCATCCTACACTCGGTTGTTAGCTATAGTGGGAAACTGCACATCGATGGATGTCTTCGGTTATACTGTTCGTCGAGTTACCACGTCGTGTTTATCCTAGACAAATGGATACGATTTCTTATTTACCTTTATTTTGTGACACGTTCACATAAACGATGAGTTAGAATATATTTTGTGACACATTCACATAAACGATTTCAATGATTATATAATTTTCTCTATTATCTTTATTTTGTGACACATTCACATAAACGATGAGGTAAACTATATTTTGATAATAATAGTTGTACTAGGGAAAAACCTTCATTTTTACAAGAGAAGTAAACCTTATAAACAGTCGGGTCTTGGTAGAAGACTACCTTTTATACTAGTAGTAAATATGGGATTTTCTATGGTTTTCAAACATATACAAACTTTTACATTGAATATTTACAAGCCTTTTCATCAAACTTTTACAATGACACTAAACTACTTATGAATTCACCAGCTTAAATGCTGATCTACGCTTTTAAAATAACTTGTATTCTCAGGTCACCACTAGGCAGGTGCGATGAACAGGTTTTGAGAAGACGGGGCAATCAAGACTCGTCTTTTATTTCGATTACATATTTTGGTGTCTTATAACTATGAAAAGAACACACATGTATTAAACTTTACTATTAATGTAATGGATGATGTTGTTGCTTGTTTAACTACTTTGCATTGAAAGCCTCATCCTCAGGTTGATCGTGATCTTATTGACTACTATCTCAAGTTTGGTCAACCTCAATATCTGACTCAGAGTACTTAGAAGATAACCACTGTCAAGGTGATGAAACCCTCACCTGCTGGAAAATATTTCAATATTCAGTTTAAAATAACTAGAGGATCAGGCAACTCAGTCCATACAATTTCTTTGGTGGATCTTATCTATTCATTCTAAATAGAATCCTGTCTATTCAGAATATTCGGTAAACCTTATATTGTTCTCGACAGTTGTTTAACAACTTTAGTCATATCAAATTTTGGTCCTTTTCCCTCTTAATATGCTCGGAATTTGTAAAAATCTGAACAGGAGAATATTATATCATATGCAATCCCCTATACCTGAAGCATATGAGATATGATTCATAATGTCTTACATAAAGACATGATACTAGATCAGTCTCTTGCTATAATATTTCCATATATAGAATTTCCTATGTTGAAACATTTCAACGTTACATTCATATATATATATATATATATATATATATATATATATATATATATATATATATATATATATATATATATATATATATATATATATCCATGACTAAGTCCCATTAAAATTTCAATCTAAGATTTTAGATTCGAAATGAAGTATGATTGCCCTTTCCCTTAAATCTTTCTATAGAGAAAGAACTTTTCAAACTCTGCACCTTTTCCAATTAAAACTTTGTTTCCAATAAATAGCATTGTTGACTTGCGACACTTAACATAATAATCATGCTCCCACTAGCATACCAATTATGTTCTTACCAGCATAACAATTATGCTCCGACTAGCTTTGACATGTACTTAGAAATCAATACCTATTGACTTTCTTACCAAAGTTTAGATTTCTGATACGTGGTGCTTCGATAAGTCTTTACCTACACTTCTCAAGCTCATACACCATTCATTAAATATCTCAAATGCATGTCCAAAATCTTCGAGAACTTATAGCAATAAGTCGTGGGTGTTCTAACTATTTGTCATTTCTGACAATTCGAACTATGAAAAGGGATGTCGTAATCATACTCGAATTTGAGAACGCAATTACCAATGCTGCTTACTTCATTCCTTTAAAATCTATTTGTGAATGTGTTTCCTCACAATCAATTTCATGAAGTAGAGATAAATCTCTTACCACTTAGATTTTATGGTGCGTGTTCCCATCCATGTGAATTCCTCATTTCCAACCATCACCATAAAGACAAGGTTTATGAAAAATTCAAACTCATATGGAATAAACTTGCTTATTCTTAATTTCTTGCCATCCGGTAGCACAAGGGCGTACCATTGCTTCCAAGTTATTGAGCAGCTCACCAACACCGATCAATGTACTTTCACTAATCAAGGTGCTTTGCCTTATACAATCAAATAAGAACTCACAGAACTCACATGCATAGTCAAATTAAATGGAATGGAACAAAAACAACAATATGTTAACATGATAGGTTACAAACGTCAAATCGTGTGCTAGTGATAACTTAAAAGATTTATTCTTGGTAGTTCTTGAAACTTTTCAAGAACATTAAGACTCCCATTGACCTCTTGACATATAAGATTCTCTGTCAAGCAACCTTCCTTGAAAAACAAATATTCAAGAGTTAGTGCAGATTCTTATAAAGATAACACTTTATGTAATTGGTCTTAGTTGGTCTTTGTTTTAGCCAAAACATCACAACTACCAATTTCAAATGTGCAAGAGTAAGGAAAATTTATACTTCCACATTTCATGAGCTATTATAAACCAACTTAGAACATGTTACCCAAGGTATAACTTGGAGTAACTAGAGTCTAACTCTAAGAACTGATTTTGGAACGAACTATGACTCGTCCTTTTGATTTTAAGCATTTCAATAATTTCGGATGCCTCTTCTTAGATATAAAAATGCACTAAGGTATCCTTAGAGGATCAATTTTTATATGGTTCCATAATCATTAGGATGATCATAAAACACGATACTAACATACTCTCATATCCTTTCAGATTTGAGAAACTTTTATCCTTCTACCTAATTGATTCTTCGTATTCGTTCTGATTATACTTTGAAAATTCAAGGTATTAGAATTACACTTAATCTTGTAAATATAACCATATTTACTAAACCATTACTAAATCATGAAGAATAGACTTTATCATCCTTTATGGTGGATCTGACTAGTGCACATCAATGCGTACTAGATCCTTTAGTCTTTCACTTGACTCACATACATATGCGAACAAGAATTCAATTTTAATTTCCCAAAGATCAAGATTCTTATACATCACACAATACAAGTCGCATGATTCCAAGTTTCAATCCAATTGAAACATGGGTCATGAGAATCCTTCCTCATTTGGTAAATTATGACACTTCCACAAACAATATAACCATGAATCAAATGTATTTCCAACATTGCTAATAATATAAACACAAATTTTCACTAATGTCATTGCAAGGATATCATAAAATAAGAAAAAACCAAATTTTTTATTTATTTATAAAAATGAGGAAAACTTGCCCTTACAATGCAAATTCATATGAAAACTATGTTACTAAATATTCCTAAGCAATCTATCATAAGTCCTAAGCAGCAGCTCAAAATCTAATCATCGAACCATGCGATCGAAATCCATTTCTTCACGACCAGACTCAGCTCACTCTTCCTTTATGCTTCCTTTCTTTTCTTCGATCCTACAAAACATCAAAATGCATTATTATAACATCATGTATTAAGAATATATAAATAGGTATTTAATAGAGTTAGATAGTGGATATACTTGAAGTAGAGTCATACAATTTAACTTTCTTATCCTTGAGGTCTTTCAGGTAGATACGACAGCTTTGCATCCAATGCCCCTTCTCTAGGCAATAGAAACAAACAGACTCTTTCGTATTGGTACAAGGGACTATCTCAGACTCAGCCTTTCTCTTTACCGTTCGGTCAAACGGTTTTTCCTTGGCCGATCCCTTTCCATTGGGAAGAGAAAACTTTTATAGACTTCCAATTTCGTCATTGTTAATGTCCATGGAAGTTTGGGAGGTAGATATTTCATTCAAATTTGCTTTAACAGTGCGCAAAATCATTGTTGATTCAACAGTAATTAGCAAATATATTAGATCTATGAGGGTCACGTCATGATCTGCCACATAGTAGTCTTTAACAAACTGACTATACGACTCGGGAAGTGATTGAAGAACCAAATCACCAGCTAACTTCCTCAGGAAAATGACACCCAACATCCATAGTCTATCAATATGTGACTTCACAAACTTTCCATCTTCATGTTTTCCTGCCAATAGGGCTTGAGTGACTTTAAACTTTTCAAGTTGACGAACATGTGGGTCAGGGAGAATTATTGGAGGAGGTGGAGGAAAAGAAGTATGATTCTTGGTTCCATCTTTGCACGAAGAAGGGAATGATCTTTCACCTTCATCAACATGTGGAATATCGTCTTCGAATGGAAAGCCTTTTCCAAAGGATTGAGGAAGACCATAGTTGAGAAAACTAGACATCTACAAAAGGGAGAAACTCTAGTTAGTTGATTTAATAATTAATATAACATCCAAATGTAAACTATTTCAAGGTAGGTAAATGATGATTTACCAATTCCAACACGAAAATGAAATTTCAAGAGAATTAGGTTTTAAATGAAATTCCTAGATCTTTTGAGATTAATTAAACTTTTTAATGGAATGTTTAATCTCAATTATGCCCTTCAAGTTTCTGACTGGGATACCGAGGATCATAAATAAGGTGTGAATAACCATGTAAATCAGCTTGGTACTCCCGAAGTCATTTATCACCTAATCAATGTGTTGGTTAACCACACACGCTCCATTGATCTATGATAACCTACGAGATACCCATTTACATCATTCATTATTCCGATATCGATGTGTCGGTTAACCACACATGCTCTACTAACGACCAATAAGGTGCAATGTGCATTTTCATCGGTTAGCATCAAATTCACATTTTTCCTAAAGTAATTAAGATTGAGAATTTATAAAAGCATTTAGTTACTTTATATTTTCATTATACTTTTAATGAGGATTTAGTGTCCTATCCAAGCCGTTCGGCTAACGACCCTCCACTAGTCAAGAGTATGGTGGGTAAGAGTAGATACCTAATGACGTTCATTTTAAAGGCCGCTTCCTTAAACACCCCTTATAGACCAGCTTCGTGAATGAGGCCTCCTAACGATAAGACTAACTTGTTCTTACACACACACACACACACACACACATATATATATATATATATATATATATATATATATATATATATATATATATATAACCTTTAATGTTATAATAGTATAAGGGTGTATTTTCAACTTTTAAAATACTTAGTGGTTTAATCTTTTAAATAAATTAAAATTTTAATTTAATTAAATTTAAACCTATCTATGGAATTATTAATTAAAGCACTTAATTAATTAATTAATTAAACCCATGATGGTATCTTTTAAACTATTAAAAATACCAAGGTTCTAAATTTAAGATTTCAAAATTAAAGCCATTTAATCACATTTTAAATTACAAAACCATGAGAGTGCAATTTGAAAATTTTCAAAATTATTAAGTTAAATATTTGGATCAAAATAATCTTATATTATCCATATTTAACCAAATCTATCAATTTTGATAATGATATCTCATAACAATCAGAAAAATTGAATTTAGGCATTAAAAATGAGTTATGGTAATTATCCAAATCAAAATTCGATTAGAAAATCGAAAAATCAGGGATCTGACAGGCCGACTCGTCAAGTCTAGGCAGTACACTCATCGAGTAGGGCCAACTTGTCGAGTTCTAGGCACTGCACTCGTCGAGTAGGGCCAACTCGTCAAGTACAAACCTTAACTTGTCGTGTTCATCTGTCAGACAGCAAAAAAAGAATTTTTCCAACTTTGAACAGTTCAATCTTGCATCAATTCGATTGAAAAATATCCTAGGCTCATATACCATTGATGGGTTTTGAGCATTACAACAATCCTATGGTGTACATGCAACCCTAATTGTTTTGGATCTAATTTTTTCCCTATTGAACATGCAAATACAAACTCCAAAGCAATAACCCTAAGACTAGCTTACAAAATATCAAAAGCGACACATAAATTAGGGTTTAGATGTTACCTCTCCTATTATGTAGCAATAATAAGTTCACCTTGAATATCCTTGACCTTTGAAAGCTTAGTCCCCCAAGTTTTGCACCTCTAATGGAGTCACAAACACTTAATGCAAAGGACAAGAGGAGAGAGGCTAGAAATCGGCTACCTTAGGGTTTCTGAGGCTTAGGGATGATTTCATCATGTATGAGGGTCTTTATCCAGTTGTGGCTGCTAGGGTTTTTAAGTGGAAACCCTTATATCTCACTTAGGCACCAAGAAACCCATAGACTCCCTCCTTAGAGCCCTTGGACGAAATCTATAGGGATTTCCCCTTAGGATTTCGTCCACTCCACTCTATGGATTCCAACAGCCCAATTATGCAACTATCAATGATTTGCACAATAGTCCCTCAATTACTAATGAGTTCTTTTAATCCCGAAATTAATATCAAATTAATTTCGGATTACTTACTAATTAATAATATGATTTCCAAATCATATATTAATATTATAATATATTAATAAAATCATTCTAAGTACCAATTTATTATTCATATAATAAATCCTAGTCTCTCTCTCTTTCTCTCTCTCTCCTCTAGTCATCATATCAAGTTGCATGAGTAAAGGAAACCCAAAAGGACGATAATCATACTGAAATAAAGTACACACCAATTATAGTTATGGGATTAGACACATAATCCAAATAGATTGGTATCAGAGCTACAAGTTAGAGCGAACTAGTAATTCCTTAGGAACTACGACTATAACCTAGGGCATAAAACCCTGAATTAGTTAAAATAGTCAAAAGTATTATTATTAATTACCATATAGATAGACTACTTATGGGAAAGGTGCCTAGGCTAGAAATAATTTTTTTTGGGTTGCTGGATTTCAAAACAGTTATATGCCAAAATAGTTCTACCCTCTGACTTTCCTACCTGGCCAATCCGTGTAGTCTTGAGGTATATATACATAGAATTAATAAAATACTCTAATCAAACAATAATCATATAAAGAGTCATATCAACTCTTATAAAATACACTCGAATATCATAAAAACTATCCATTTAAAACACAACTTAAGATTTTAGGTCAAAAGTGAATCCTACGGTTAGTTTAGTATTACGGCCATACCACAACTAGACCTAGAATGCACAACTAAGCTTATTATGGTCTGAAGAATGCATGTCTAAACCTAGATGCCGTAGTTGACACTCTAAATGCTTAAGGATTTATGGATCAGTAGTTTAGTACACCTTGTTAAGAGATTAGGACAAGGCCTACGACTAGAGGATCTTCAGATCAGTATCATAGATCAACTTCCTGAAGACCAGAGCTTTAGATCAAGACCTAGTGCAAGAGGATGGTACATCTTGAGGATATTCGGAATAGAGACATGCTTACGACATACCACACATATAGAAAGTTACCTAAGATACGGTACTATCTACTCTCTTTCTTTCTCTCTCTCTCTCTATATATATATATATATATATACACACACACTATAATAGGAAATTATATGTATCATATATTATTTCTCATAAACATCTATCTATTTAATGTCTTATGTAGGATATCGGAGAGATATGGAGGATATATCGGACTAGGTGTCGCATCCTTATGCAGAGGAAGATTACATGTTTCCAGGCAAACCCAAGATTGGGAGCAATTACGATCCGACGATGCCCTTAGCACCTACTCTAGTATCAGCTAACGAATAGTCATCCGAATATGAAGAAGAACCAAATAAGGAGGAGCAGTCTGGCAATTGGATCAGTAGAGTACCTACACACAGTTCTCCATACCCAGATTCATCTTCCCACCAGGATTGTGAAGGGACTAAAGAGGATGACCCTACTAAGTCAAAGTCTGTAACGTCCGTGTTTTAGGCTAAGGATTAGTTAGATGATGTAATAGGTAGGTTCAACCATTGTAACTCATTTTGAAGTAATATAGATGAATTATGTGAATATTATGTGAATTATGTGCTTATTTACTTGTTTATAAAGATATAATAAATTAAGAATAAAAATAAGTGCCAAAAATAAAATTTTAGATAAACCCGATATCTCTAAAGACAGTTGTAGTGGTCGTGACAAGGATTCTAGAGATATAAAGAGAGCTGAAATCCAAGTTATAACGAAGAAGTTATGACCTATCCAAGTTTCGCGACAAAATCAGCACGACACTAGGAATCATAAAAAGTTACTTTACAATAGACTACTTTTTAGCCTTAGAGTTCTATATTAAAGTTTTAGACATCTCCACCTTCGTTTGGATATAAAGAAAATCAAAAACGAAGCTCAATGCAAAAGTTATGGCCTTCCGAAGATCTCATTCTGAGAGCATGACACGTGTCAAAAACCCTAATATGACTGGACTCACAACATGAGCATTAATTCTCATGCGTGAGAAGTCAAACAGACACAAATTAAGCGTAAAAACACTGGGGAAGTCTACGAGATGACTCTTGTAAGCTCATGACGTGAGCTTATCATTCTCACGATGTGAGAAGTCTGTCGGATACGTTTCGAAGTTATAAATCAGTCTATAAATAGCCATTTCGACCCTGAGTTTCCTTGCACCCAATTATTTTTTCTCTCTCTCTCTCTCTCATTTACTAAAGCTATTACCCATCGCGAGCCCGACGATCACGAATTGCTGACCATTTATAGTTAGATTCTATCAAAGCACGCTACACATGAGTGCAAAGTTACTTTCATCTTACACATAGATATGAAGTATTCTATATATAATTACGTGCTATGTGTGCATATTATTTGAATACTTGTTGTCTATGTTGGATGATTGATTTTATATACGTTTTAAATGATTTAAACTGTATATGTATTTTATAGCCACAAAATGTGTTGGGTAAAAATGGGTAGATGTAATAGTTGATGTGTGATGAAGTAAAATGATGAAAGGCCTCAATGTTGACGTTGATCCAGTCAACCAGCGGAGTATAGATAGCGACCACAGACTTTTCTAAACTGTAAGGATGCCTTATATGCTATTATTCACTCGGATCTATGGTATGTTGCCCACCAGATCTGGAAACCTTATGTGTTCAAGATTCTAAACATTCGAATACGATATCAGAACTAACATGTAAAATTTTTGGAGTGATAAGGATGATTTAAATGTCTATAGAAAATAAAGATATAAATGCACCTTATTTGGTATATAGATCAAAATGGCAAGAACCCAAAGTGCAGTTGGAAACGCAAACAGAAACAGGAATCAACAGCCTTAACCCCAAGTGATTGAGCAAGTACTTGTTGTAGCAGTTGCACCTGAGCAAATAACAATGGTAGGGGTTCAAGAAATGATCCAAATGATGTTGGATCATCAAATGGAGGAGACAAGGTGATTACTGCTACAAGATAAGGATGAACCTACAATTCCTATTAAACAAACCGAATTGAATGACGGGCAGTCAGTGGAGGGAAACTAAAGTAGGGCCATTGGTCAAGCTGATCTACCCGTAATTAGGAGGAACAACAAAGACAAAGGGGTCAGAAGAAATGGATGAAAGTACAAAGATTTTCTAACTTGCTAGACATCGACTTTCACTAGGAAGGAAGATCCGATTGGAGTTATGGATTGGATCTCGGAGATGGAATTAGCCTTCATGACATATGGTTGCAAAGACAAGCTACAAACCACGTTTGCAGTGCATCAGTTCAGAGTAGGCGATGTTCATTAGTGGAACACCCTGAGGAAGATTCTAAGCCCCAACGATCCCCTGCAACTGATGTGGTCAGAGTTTTTGGTGCAGTTCAAGTGCAAGTACTGCTCATCCCAAAACCTGCTCGAGCTAGAGAACCAATTCCTAACTTGGAAGAAAGGAAGCATGTTGATCGATGAATACACCAACAAATTCATAGACAAAATGGAGTTCGCTTTGTGCCTTGTCCCAGATGATTTGACCAAAATTAACAAGTATGCAAAGGGACTTCCATGGGAGTATACGGTACCAGTACGTCAGACACCTACTTTAGAGGCAACTATCTGGGCTGGCAAGTCTGTTGAAGATATGATTAAGGGAAGAGTCGTCAGCAAGATTGAGGTTGGTGAAAAGAGGAAATTCGAAAGGTCTATAATGCCCAATAAGAAGAGCAAGTCTGGATCAAGAAAGTTTGGAGGAGGAGTAAACGAAGCAAAATGGTGCGAGAAGTGCAAAAAGAAGCACTCCGCGAAATGTAGCAAGGAGGTGACCTACTACGAGTGTGGGAAGATTGGGAATTATGCCAACGAGTATCCTTCCGACAAGAGGGTGTGATATAGATGTAACGAGGAAGGGCACATTTTGAAAGACTGCCCGAAGAAGAAGGAGGCAGCAAAGCCCAGCATTCCACTGAGGCCGAAGGCGAGAGCTTTCCAGATGACACTGGAAGCAGCAAGGGATGAAGCAGATATATGTCGCTTCAGGTACCTTTCTTGTAAATGGATTACATGCCAATATATTGTTTGATTCAGGAGCAAACTACTCCTTTATATCACATAAGTGTAGAAGACTAGCATTTCCTGTAGAAAACTTGATAATACCCTAGTTGTAGAAGTTTCCAATGGCAAGTTCATACCTGTTAGTAATTGCATTAAAAACAAAGTCATCGAGTTGAACGGGAACAAATTCCACGAGCAGTTATTTCCTATTGAGTTGAATGGTTTCGACATCGTGTTAGGAATGGATTGGCTTAGTACGTACGATGTCGAGATACTATGCAAGAAGAAGATGGTGATAGTAAACCCACCTGGAAGAGAGTCATTTATGGTATACAGGGACAAATGCAGAGTAAATTTTGGAATCATTTCCCTAATAAAAGCCAGAAAATGTTTGTCTAAAGGGTGCACATCATACTTGGCATTTGTGATCGATGCTAAGAAGGAGAAGAAGGAGGTGAAAAGTATACCCTTCGTATGTAATTATCCCGAAGTCTTTCTCGAATATCTTCCCGGATTACCGCCTGATAGACAAGTAGAGTTTCTAATAGACTTGTTACCAGGACCGACACAAATAGCAAAAGCACCACACCAATTAACACCAACGTAGATGAAGGAGCTTATAATGCAACTTCAGGAGTTGTTGGACAACAGTTTCATTAGACCGACTTCATCACCCTGGGTAGCTTCAGTGTTATTCGTAAAGAAGAAGGAAGGAAGTTTGAGAATGTGCATAGACTACCGAGAGCTGAACAAGGAAACGGTAAAGAACAAGTACCGATTGTCGAGGATTTATGACCTATTCGATCAGCTGCAAGGTATGAGCTTTATCTCAAAGATCGATCTTAGGTCAAGATATCATCAGCTAAAGGTGAAAGAGAAAGATATTGAGAAGATTGCATTCAGAACAAGATATGGACACTATGAGCTCTTGGTTATGTCGTTTGGACTATGCTCCCACAACATTCATGGATTTGATGAACAGGGTTTGTAAACAATTCATCGATAAATTTGTGATAGTGTTCGTAGATGACATTCTAATTTACTCAAAACTCTAGGAGGATCATGGAAAGCACCTACGAGAAGTGTTAGAAGTCTTGATGAAGGAGAATATGTATGTAAAGTTCTCCAAATGCAATTTTTGGATTCGAGAAATGCAATTCATGGGTCACGTGGATAACCAAGAGGGAATAATGGTTAACCTAAAAAAGATCGAAGTTGTGATGAAGTGGGAATGACCAAAAAGTCTCACGGAGATCCGAAGCTTTTTGGGATTAGCTAGATATTACCGAAGGTTTATCCAAGGCTTTTCTTTGATAGCTGCTCCATTGACAGCTTTGAACCATAAATAAGCTACTTATACTTAGAGTGATAAGCACGAAGAAGCATTCGAGAAGCTAAAGAAGAAATTATGTGAAGCACATATTCTTTCTCTAACCGAAAGAGTTAAAGACTTCACAGTTTATAACGATGCGTCTGGAGTAGGATTGGGTTGTGTTCTGACCCAAAGAGAAAATGTGATAGCATATGAATCTCGTCAACTGAAAGAGAATGAAAAGAACTACCCCACTCATGACTTGGAGTTGGCAGCGGTAGTATTCGCCCTAAAGATATGGATGCATAATCTTTATGGCACAAAGTGAAAAAAATTTCATTGATCATAAGAGTCTCCAACATCTCTTTAATCAGAAGGAATTGAATGTGAGACAACGACGCTAGCTAGAATTACTCAAAGATTTTGACTGTGAGATACTTTACCACCCTGGTAAAGCAAATGTTGTAGCTAATGCTCTAATTCGAAAAGTAAACTTTGAAAGAAAGAGGCCAAGAGCGTTAATAATAGAAGTTATCTTGACGATTGTGGAAAATATCAAGAAAGCTCAGGAGAAACTTTGGAGAAAAATGGCCGAAACGAAGAACGTTTAGACAAAACGTTAGTATTCAGTACAAATAGTCAAGGACTGAAGGTATTCCAAAATAGGATTTGGGTACCTAAGACGGGAGGAGTAAGAGATATTCTGATGGAAGAAGCTCACAAGACCATGTACTCGATTCATCCCGATAGCACTAAAATGTATAAGGACCTAAAACTGTAACACCCCATTTTGTTGGGTTTTGGTCATAAGACATCCTATGTGCTCATACAAACCCTAATGCTTGGATCTAGGTTTCTCTATTGTACATGCTTTGAATCCAAGACTATAAACCCTAATTCTAGCATGTAAGTAATCATATTAACATGTAATTAGGTTTAGAACATACCTTGATTGTTATGTAGCAATAACAATCCCAAATCTCCTTGTATTGACTTTGGAATGCTTAGAGTCACAAGTGTCACTCCTCTAATGGCTTACAAACACCATAAGCAAATGGAGAAGGTATAAAGAGAGAAGTGAGAGGTTAGAATTCGTATCTAGGAACTCTTGGGAAGGGATACACGAATTCATGGCCCTAGGGGTGTTTATATAGGTGTAGAGATAGGGTTTCAGTAATTATCCTTATCTAGTTGATTATCCATTAAGCAACCAATAAGATAATCCTTGAATCCTTATCATACTCGAATTCTAAGGGATTTACACCTCAAATTCGTTCACCATATATAAGATAATCCTTACCTTATTTTGTAACTATCACATAATTACAATTCAGCCCCTCTAGTTTAATTAATTACATTTGATCACAAAACTAATTCTTAATTAATTATTGACCAATATTAATTAAACAAATATGATTTCTCCTTTAATATATTATTCTTATAACATATTAATAAATCATATTATCCTCTCTCTCTTTATTCATTTCTCCAATCAAGTTGCTTTGGTGAAGGCAACCCAAAAGGACCATGCACCATCGGGTCAAGTACATACCAAAATAGTTATGGACTTAGACACTAATCCAACAGTCTCCCACTTGGATAAGTCTAACAACTATTCTGCGTATGACTTCAGATCCCGATCTGCAATCGTAGCTTTCCAAAGCCGCTGTCAACTCTGATCATATCAGATACGCGTGTCCTTAGATAAGGGATCATATATTCCTCCATTCTAGATATCGTATGAGATATGATTTCAAATCATTCTCTTTGTACTACTTCTCGATTTCCAATTTATGACGACAGACTAATTGAACAAATCAAATTAGCCCTAGCCCGGCCGAGCATTTACGTATGTCATCACTAAACCATCGAGGGGCCCAAAGATATCGCTTTTATCCTACCTTGGATAAAAGGAACGGATAAACTTTGATACAATGCTTGCTTGCACTCACTAACCAAATCACACACAACAATATGTTTTATAACACCAAGTTACTAGTGCGTTTACATATTATCAATGTGCAACCGATTCGCAAGATACAACTCACACATCTCGGTTTCAAGAATATAAGATGTTATCGTCTCACCAATCACTCGTAATACAATTCATGGAGTGATCCAAGTGAGCGTGGGTTTAATCCAATGCTCAAATCATATTCATAAGCACTCATGAACATTGCAGCAAACATTTGCTTATGTCTAATACTCTTCTAGACAATCCACACACCAATTCACGACAGTCTTCATTCATATCTACTTCCAACATATGAACGACTGTGGCCCGTTTGAATAATTCGATTATTCTTAATAAACTCAATTATTCTGGAAGTCAAAACATGCAAGGTGAAACACAAGAATAATACTAATCCCATATGGCCTCAAACCTTTGAGTATAAACAAAACACGTTTTATTTATCACCATATCGATTACTCATTATTTGTCGTTTCGGGTAATCAACTTCGCATTTGAATTCCAACACTTGTCCCATGCTCCTAGCATGCACACAATGTTTACCTATGGTTCTTACTTTTGCGAAATAGACAAATTGAACACATTTCCAATCATTCTCATTTTACAACACCAAATCCATTTTCTTAAGTGTAAGAATGTCAAATTCTTGTTACTTATAGAATATACTAGATTCTAACACTTTATGCAACGATCCTTTTGTAATGTCACTGCACCAAAGTCTCAAAGACTATTGCCAATGATATTACAAATTCCTCTATCGGAGATTGTTACAAGACAATTCCTTAGATATGATGTCTCTCACTCAAAGTACATTCCTTTGAACATCCTTTCGCATAAAGTTTCTAATCTAGACATAGATTTTACTTCCCAACATGGACACACTTCCATATTTTCTATATGACAACTCATTCTTAATAGAATCTTATCTATTCGTAATGATGTCGATATCGTCCATCCAATATGGAAACACTTCCATAATTTCCAATACTATACTTCCAACTACTCGCAAGCGACCAATCCTCGTCGAACTTTGGATTGTCCTTTGATAGTTGTTTAATTATTTTAGTCAAAACCAATTCTAGTCCCTTTTCCCTCTAAATGCACTATACATTTGGAAAATTTTAGAATGGTCAAACATTAAAGCATTCGCAATCGATCCTATACCCGAAGCGTATGGGACACGACGCATAATGTTTTATTTGCTATGTTCTCAAAACTCGAATTGCGAAGAGGAATGCCGTAATCACAATCGAAATTTTAAGAACACACTATGTACCTTTGACTAAATTTATTAACATTCCACAACCTAATCCTTTAGATTTGAAATGAAGCATAATATTCTCTCCCTTAATTATAGCAAAACAACCTTTCAACTCTTACAACTTTGCAAAGTATGACTCTTGTTTTCTATAATTAATATTGCCAACTATGCAATACATGCCTTAATAATCATACAATCATAACATTTATGCTCCCACTATCATGATGATTATTATAAAACATAACACTTATGCTCCCACTAGCTTCGACATGTATTCATAAACATCTTAACTTTCAGAAAAACAATACTTATTGAATTTCTTAAGTTCATGTTTCTAATACTTAGTGCTTTGATAATCTTTTATCAAGGCTTCTTGAACTTATACACTTTTGCCTTAGATAGTTCATATGTGTGTCTTAACAATTAAGACTAATTGCCAAACCTCACAATTCAAATTATGGAAAGGGATGCCGTAACCATGATCGAATTTGAGAATGCTATTTTACAATCACTATCTTTTAAAATCTTTCTTAGTGAAAGCATTTTCTCACAATCATTTTCATGAAGGAGGAAATCTTATGACACTTAGATTTAAACGGTGTATGTGTTCCTATCCATGCGAATTTGTTAAAACCAAAGTTTACGACAAATTCAAACTCATATGGATCGAACTTTCTTAATCTTGATTTCTTGCCTTATGGTAGCACAGCTGCCCACCACGTCTTCCAAGTAGTTAAGCATCTTACCTTTTTCCTATCAATGTACCTTTCATTGATCAAGGTCCTTGCCTTTTACGCATTCAATTGAGAACTCATAGGACTCACATGCATAATTAACTCGATTGGACAGAAACAAAATAATGTCTTTACGATAGGTTGTAAACCTCAACTCGTGTGCTAGTGATGATCGATAAGGTTTATTTGATTTGTTCTTGAAACTTTTCGAGACCATTAAGACTCCCACTGACTCCTTGACATATAAGATTCTTTTGTCAATAAACATTTCTTGACAAACAAATTTTCAAGAGTTAGTGTAGCTTGTATCAAAACACTTCATAAATTGGTCATAGTTGGTCTTTGTCTTATCCAAGACATCACAACTTTCCACATTTGATGAATGTTATAAACCTTTAATACTTTTTTACTCATTGTCACAATCTTAACTTTAAGACTTGTTATTGGAACAAAGTATGATTGTCTTCTTGATTTGACCATTTCATCAATCTTTGATTCCTCTTCTTGGACATACAATTGTACCAAGACTCACTTAGAGGATCAATTGAGATATGGTTCTTAATAATTAAGACCTATCATAAAGCATAAAAGCTACTCTCCCTTCTTCTTAGAATGGAGAAACTCTTATCTTTCTGCCTACTTGATTCTTCTTATTCGTTTTGCTATTGATCTAAACCCTTTAATCAATTCAAAATTACACTTAATCTTGTAAGTGTAATCATATTTACTAAGCCTTTAGTAAATCCTGACGAATATCTTTGTTACTCTTATGGTGAACTCGATCAACACAACTTTGTGTACTCGATCTCCTAGTCCTTCACTTGACATTTCCATAAATAACATAACTAAGAATCATATCCATTCGTTGTAGAAATATGCAAACATCAATTTTCTTTCATTGCAAGGACGTAAACAAATAAATAAGTCAAACAAAATTTATTTTATTTATAAAAGCAGCGGAAAAACATTTGTCCTTACAATGCAAAAATCTATTGAAAACTATGTAAAAAGAAAATTTCTAACAACTCTATCATAACTATCTAAGCTCAAAATCCAATCTTCAAGTCCATGAGATCGAGATCCATCTCTTGTGATTAGATTCATCTTGCTCTCTTATCAAGCTTCCTTTCTTTTCACCGATCCTTCAAAACATTCAAATGCAATCTTATCACATCATGTATTAAGAATCAATGAATAGGAACTTAATGGAGTTAGATAGTGGATTCTTACTTAAAGCATAGTCATACTTTTGACTCTCCCATCTCTTAGATCTCTTAGGTAAATAGGGTAACTTCGTTTCCAATGCCCCTTCTCTTGGCAATAAAAGCAAACTGACTCCTTTGGAACAACACATGGAACTACCTCAGACATCGCCTTTCTCTTATGATCAAACTTTTTGATCATTGCATGTCTTTTTCATCGCCATTGTCTATATCCATAGAGGTCTTGAAGGTAGATTCACCAATCAACTTTGCTTTTCTATTGCGCCAAACCATTGCTGATTCAGCAGCAATAAGCATATTGGTGAGATCCATAAGGGTCACGTCGCGGTTCATCATATAGTACTCTCTTACGAACTCACTATATGAGTTAGGAAGTGACTAAAGAAGCCAATCAACAGCCATCGCTTCACCGACAACGAATCCCATCATTCTTAATCTATCAATGTGTGACTTCATCGCTAAGACGTGTGCACACACCGACTTGCCCTCTTTATGTTTACTTGCCAAAAGGGCTTGAGTGATATTGAACCTTTCAATTTTACAATCTTGTGGGTTAGGGAGAATAATTGGAGGAGGAGGAGGAAGTGAAGCATGATTTCTTGTTCCTCGATCGAATCGTGGAATATCATCTTCATGTGGAATGCTTGTTCCACGGGATTTGAGAAGACCATAGTTGTCGAACTTTGACATCGGGAGAAAAACGAATTCAAATTAGTTGATTGATTGAGTCCTTGGTAAATCACCCAAATGAAATTCCAAGGCTAGGACCCAACACAATATCCTACAACTCGGGAGAGGGATGCCGTAACCCAAATGCAGAACATTTGAAGGTAAGTGAATGACGATTCACTAATTTCCACCATGAAAAACGAAAAAGAAATTTAAGTTTTAAATCTATGAAAACTCCTAGATCCTTTGAGATTCATTGAACATTTCAATGGCATGTTTAAATCTCGATATGCCCCTCTTGTTTGTGACTGGGATGCCGAGGATCACAAAGCGAGTGTGAATAACCATGCAAACTACATGGTGCCCTCACATGTTACAATCACCTATTCGATGTGCCGGTAAACCACACACGCTCCACCGAACTATGACAAACATTGATTCACCCTTTGCTACCTTTGCTTAGAACCATTTAGTGTGCCGGTAAACCACACACGCTCCACTAACGTCTTCGCAAGGGCACAAAGTGTAATTTCATGGAATTGCATCAATTCACTTTTGCCTAAGTAACTAAGATTGGGAATTTGAAAAACATTTAGTTACTTTGTATTTCATTATACTTATAATGGAAGGTTTCGTCCTATCCTACCCGTTCGGCTAACGACCCTCCACTAGTCAAGAGTGCGGTGGGTAAGAGTGGATACCCATTCAATCGTCATTTTATAGGCAATTTCCTTAAACACCCCTTATAGACCAGCTTCGTGAATGAGGCCTACTAACGGTAAGACTGACTTTTACTTATACATATATATAATGTTAGACTTTTAATGTTATATATAGTATAGGGTGTACTTTATACTTTTAAAATACTATATGGTTAACTTTAACAATTACACTTTTAATTCAATTAAAAGGTTAACCTAAACTTTTATGGATTTATTAAACCTCTTTTAATTATACTCCTTAATTAATTAATAAAACCATAAGGGTGTGATTTGAATTTTTCAAAACATTACTAGAGTTTTAGAATTTAACATTTCTAATTAAACCTTTTAATCAACTTTTAAATTCCAAACCTTGAGGGCAAGTTTTGAAACATTTTTCAAAACATTAGGGTTTTAACTATTTAAATTTCAAAACAACAAAACTTTTTGGGGTTCAAATTTTAACTATAAAACCTAAAGGGATTAATTTGAAACTATTCCAAACTTTGTCAAGAATATTCTAGATCACATAATTCAAATAAGGCAATTAACTATAATTGGTGGTTATCTAATTAGATCTAGTTCAAATTCTTGCAAGATAATGATCAAATAATTTCCATAATTTCACATATATCAAATAAGGTAACAATTATCTAATTAGATGACCAAAATCTTTTATTTTGACAAGGATAATCATAAGGGATTAATAAAATTCGAATTTTATTAAGTTTAAACAATTATGGTAATTATCCTAAGTCATAATAGGTAAAAATCCCGAAAATACGCCTATCTGACGAGTTGACTCGTCGAGTCAGGCATGGACTCGTTGAGTCTGCATGGACTCGGCGAGTTCAGTCATGGACTCGGCGAGTCCAGCTTCCAAAACATCAAAAATCGAATTTTTCAGTTATGTCAAGCATCAATACAATTGAAACCAATCAAGGCTCTGATACCACTGTTGGGTTTTGGTCATAAGACATCCTATGTGCTCATACAAACCCTAATGCTTGGATCTAGGTTTCTCTATTGTACATGCTTTGAATCCAAGACTATAAACCCTAATTCTAGCATGTAAGTAATCATATTAACATGTAATTAGGTTTAGAACATACCTTGATTGTTATGTAGCAATAACAATCCCAAATCTCCTTGTATTGACTTTGGAATGCTTAGAGTCACAAGTGTCACTCCTCTAATGGCTTACAAACACCATAAGCAAATGGAGAAGGTATAAAGAGAGAAGTGAGAGGTTAGAATTCGTATCTAGGACCTCTTGGGAAGGGATACACGAATTCATGGCCCTAGGGGTGTTTATATAGGTGTAGAGATAGGGTTTCAGTCATTATCCTTATCTAGTTGATTATCCATTAAGCAACCAATAAGATAATCCTTGAATCCTTATCATACTCGAATTCTAAGGGATTTACACCTCAAATTCGTTCACCATATATAAGATAATCCTTACCTTATTTTGTAACTATCACATAATTACAATTCAGCCCCTCTAGTTTAATTAATTACATTTGATCACAAAACTAATTCTTAATTAATTATTGACCAATATTAATTAAACAAATATGATTTCTCCTTTAATATATTATTCTTATAACATATTAATAAATCATATTATCCTCTCTCTCTTTATTCATTTCTCCAATCAAGTTGCTTTGGTGAAGGCAACCCAAAAGGACCATGCACCATCGGGTCAAGTACATACCAAAATAGTTATGGACTTAGACACTAATCCAACACATTTATGGTATGTATTTTAAATAAAGTATCTTTCAATTTTTTAAGGGGGTACTCAACGAGTCTGTAGCCCGAATCGTCGCGTTGAGTTGGGATTATGGCGCATTTAGGGATGGCTACTCAACGAGTCCATACGCTGGGAGTCAGCGAGTTCGCCTGTTTGAAAGAAGCCCTAATTTCAAGGGTTTGCACACTATTTAAATGTCCTTATAGCCTCCAGCACCTTTAAAGCATTTCCCCTGTAAACCCTAGCCCCATTGTTGAGTCTGAGTGTGATTGTGTTAGCTTGGAAGCTTTGGAAGAAAAGGAAGGAGAGAAGGTCCATAGAAGAGAAAGGAGATACATGAGTTAGCTTCCATCTATTTCTCATTCAGGTAATGAAGTTATAACCTTGTGTATTCCTCCATTTAAAACCCCTTTTATGCTTGTCATGTCTTCTTTGGAATCTTTTATGATTCAAAACTTGAGAAATGGACTCTCTTTTGGAATGGAAACCTTAGATATGGATGTTATTAAACCACAGGAACTCATTAGAATCACCTTTATGCAATTTTGGCCTTGTTCCAACCCTAATTGCTTAGTATTTGTTATTTTGGGTATTTTAGCCTCATACTCTTTTGCATGCATGTAAAGTTGGAAACTTTACATGCAAAACCAGTCCTAGAAGCTCAAATCTATGTTTTGGAAGCACTTGAACCAATTAGAATCGACTATGTAGTAATAGCATGCATGGAACACGGCGAGTTGTTCTTCAACTTGGCGAGTTGTTCTTCAGACTCGACGACTTGTTCTTCAACTCGGCGAGTTACAGTCTGGACGTTTTCATATGTTGAAGGGGAACTCAACGAGTTGTTCATGCAACTTGGCGAGTCGGATGAAGTTAGACTTGATGTTTGCATCGAAGGAGAACTCGTCGAGTCTTTGCCAAACTCGACGAGTAGAAAAGGGTAGAGGACTGGAATGGATGATAGGGACTCGGCGAGTTGACGGCCCAACTCGGCAAGTCCGGTCAACTAGAAGTTGACTTTGACCAGGGAGTTAACTTTGACCAGGGAGTTGACTTTGACTACGGGTAAAATAGTTATTTGACCCCGAGAGCATTTACCAGTAACTAATCTAGTGTTTTTGGAAATTATAGCCGGACAGTTCCGAAGCAGCAGTCAGCCACCTTTAGAGTTAGCATCTCCGCAGCCAGCACTACGAGGTGAGTTTTCCTTCCAGTAGGAACGGGTCTATGGCCACAATGTCGGCCCCTTTAGTTAGCACTAGTTTCGGACTTTGGTCTGATGTAGTAGTTTAGTGTGCTTGATGTCTCTGTGATTCAAGCATGTCTTTCTGTTATGTGTTCCGGACTTTGGTATGATGCAGTATGTAGTATATGTATTGATGTTAATTGATGTGTTTATGCTATGCTATGTTATGCTCAATCAGTTTCCAAACTTCGGTCCGATGCAGGGGACAAGGTCCCAGTCTGTCCGGATTTCGTTCCGCTGCAGCTAGTTCCGGACTTCGGTCCGATGCAGGGGACAAGGTCCCAGTCAGTTCCGGACTTCGGTCTGATGCAGTGTCCGGACTTCGGTCCGATGCAGAAGGAAAGGCCCGGGTTAGTTCCGGACTTCGGTCCGATGCAGTTTCCAGATTTTGGTCTGATGCAGTGGGCGAGGCCCAATATATGTTTATATGTTATTGTATGGTATGTGGTAGTCTCGGGGAGCTCACTAAGCTTTGTGCTTACAGTTTCAGTTTTGGTTTCAGGTACTTCCGCAAGCAAAGGGAAAAGCTCGGGTTGATGGCATCGCACACACTACAGCTTCAGTTTATCTTGGGAGTTTATTTTGGATGTTACTATGATTGATACAGATTTGTTTGACACAGTACTATGACATTTGAGTTGCTCTTTACATGGTTTTATTATATATGATGTGATGTTTAGTATTATTAAAACAAAAAATTTTGGGTCATGTTTTGGGTCGTTTCAAGTTGGTATCAGAGCCTTGGTTTGAGGGATTCAGGCACACTTGTGGGAATGACTGAACTCAAACTAAGGAAACAATATAATATTTTTGAAAGAAAAATGTTTTCAAAAGAATTTTTGAAAAAAGAGACTTAAAAAGAAAAGGATTTTGAAAACGAGAAAAGGGTGTGGTGCATGCGATCAGCCGAGCTCAAGTAAGTACTCCCAAATTACCCATACAACTTTATATTATGATTATCTGTTTCAGTTTCAGTAGAATAGCATGCTAGAATAGGAATAAGGATCTAGGAGGATACCTTATGTGCCTGCTATATGTGTTTCATCTTTATGAGAATTGCATGTTAGTGTTGAGTAGACAGCAGTAACATAGTCTGATTAGGTTATACCTGATATTGTGAGCTTAGCATTGTATGCTAGTACAGTTTCTTGTTATTAGAATAGAGTTGCTTAATTTGTTCCTATGTCCGAATGCTGCTTTCTTTGTGCGTTTTGGGACTCCAAGTGATGGTGGTTAGCCATTAGGTGAATACGTCACATCACATGTGATCAGGGTTGGATAATATCATAGTGTTGGATTTGGCCCTACTACGCAACTCTTCTTTGAGTCCAATCGTTGTAGGAACGAGTCTTTTACTCGAAGGATTATCTGAGCCTTGTCACATGTGGTGGTATTCAGATGATGACTAATTGGCATTACAAGGGGGCCTTCAGCAGCTGAGGACTGGTTTTTGGTTGAGTTAGAGATTTCCCTAGGGCGAGCCTAGGATGAGAGTAACAGGGATTAGTAACAGTAGCAGTGACTTGGTGGAGTCGAGGCAGCTCTTCAGGAAAGTACGTATAGATGTGGAAGGTAGTAGGGGCCCATACTACTGGTAGTAGAGGATCTGTACTTGAATTAAGGAAGGCTGAGATGAGATCGGGAAACCTGTAGTAGTAGCGATCCCTCGAGATATATCAGTGTTTCTGACGTTTATCATGATCTGTTTTCAGAATGGTAGTACTACGTCCTAGACCAGCAGGCGGCAGTTCAAGTGAAAGAACATAATTTTGTGGTTTGAGCTAGGCATAATTTTGTATAAGTGATAGTGTCATTTTTGTAGTGATTGTGTTTAAACTTGTACTATGTGTTGCCACACATGTGTGTGCGGCCGCACACATGTGTACGGCTGCACACTCTTGTGCTGATAGGAGGGGTACTATTTAAAGCAACTGAGTTGTGTCAATCTGTACTTTTTGCTTCGTGTCAGAACTCTGCTGTAGTAGTACTTTTCTCAAGATGTACTTGACATTTACAGGAAATAGATGTGTGCATGCTTGATTTTAGTTCTTCTTCTTCTACATCTCTCCTTTATTGCAATCAACTTCATTGATTACTGAATTGGATCCTTAGATTTGGGACTTACAATTGGTATCAAAGCCATTTTGGTATCAATTGATGTATTTTTGTTCAAAGGATTTATTGTTGATTTGTTTTTGGTTTGCAAAACCTTGAAATCAATTTTTTTTGGTTTGTTGTTCGAATTGTTGAAGGTTTACTGTCAACTTTTGAAGGTTTGCTGCTAACTGTTGAAGGTTTGCTGTTAAAGTGTGTGTGCGGTGGAGCGTATTTGTTGAAGTGTGTGCGGCTAGGAGTTTGCTGTTGAAGTGTGTACGATTGGTGTGTGCTGATACTCGTGTGCGGTTGGTGTGTGCTGATACTCGTGTGCGGTTGAAAGTGTGTGCTGTTGGATTTGTTTGCTGTCAGAGTGTGCGGTTGAATCCTGTTTGCTATCAGAGTGTGCGGCTGAAACTATTTGTTGTTAGTAATATTTTGTGGTTGGGTGTACGGTTGAAATCTAGTATGGAATCTCAAAGCATGATTGCTCATCAAGATTTGGATGCAATTATGGGAACCACTACTCGTATTCCTAGATTGCTATCAATTGAATGATTTCCTGAATGGAAATATCGAATTGAAAAGTACATCAAAATGAAGGATTTCAAAATTTGGAGAAGTATTTTAAGAGGACCAATTAGGATTACTTCTACTCTAGAAGATGGTACGATAATTGACAAACAGATTGAAAATTACACTGATGATGACTTTGAAAGAGTTGAAGAACAAGAAAAGGCACTTGCCACACTCACTATGGCGTTGACTCATGAGATTGCACAAGGATTTCATGAATATACATCAGCAAAAGCATTGTGGGAAGCGCTCATAGAAGCTTATGAAGGAAATGAAGACATGAAGCAAACCCGACAAGACATGCTTCGACAGAAATTCAACATGTTCAATTATGTATTGGGAGAAACATTGGAAAATCAATTACAAAGATTTATCACAGTAACCACTGAAATGAGCTCCATAGGTGTGATGGTTACTAGGTCTGAAATCAACAAGAAGCTACTAAATTCTCTTCCAAAACCATGGGACATGAATGTCTCGGTGATCAAAAAGACAAAAGACCTGAACCGTTTAAGCTTGTCTGAAACAATGGTAATCATCAAAGCTTGCGATCTTGATGATAAACAAAGAGAAATCAACCATGTCAATTCGTACTCTACAGCTAATCTTGGAATTCAATACAACAACACCGCTTTCTCAAGCTTCACCACCCATCAAAATAATCAAGTCCAGGTTCCCCAAGTTCGACCTTATGCAGCTCATCAAAACATACCATACAACATACCTAAAATGAAACAAACTCAAATCCCTCAAAACATATCTCAAGTTGGTTCTAGTGTTAGTTCTTCCACAGGTGTTTCAGTTCAATCTCATGGAATTGGTTCCCAAAGTTTGTTTACAAAGGAAAAGGAGGAAAATATGGCTCTAGCTACTGGGTTGGTGAACTGCTACAATGCCTTTGTTGCTGGAGAGCTCTCTCCACAACTCTGATTCACTGATCTTGATCAAATGCATCCTGAAGATGTGGAAGAGATGGATATTACTTAGCAAATGGCAATGGCAGTATTCAGGGCTAAACAATTCTCAAAAAATACTGGAAAGAACAACTGGGGTGTAAATTCAGATAAAAAGATGGGTTTTAGCAAAGGAAAGTTACGTTGTTATAATTGTCACGAACCAAGACACTTTGCAAGGGAATGTCCAAAACCTGATCAACGAGAAAACTCTGAAAAAACCATGGTGCCAGTAACTTACGTTCATAGCGACAACATAGGATCATCTTCAAACAATCAATCTGCAAACATGGCAATGGTAGCTCAATCGTTCAACTGGGAAGATCAAGTTCAGGCCCTAAACATTTCAGGATGTGAAAAGGCAAATCTTGCTCAAGTCAAGGCTGCTAGTGAAGAAATGGAAGAAGATCCAGAGGAGGAGATGATGAATTTGCAATTTGCATTCATGGTACAGACCACTCCTGAACCAGTCAAATATGAGGTTAGTGATTTCGGATGTTCTCAATCTTGTATTAAAACTGTTAAATTTTTGAGAGATCAAATTGAGATAATCAAAAGAGAGAACGAGGAATTGAAATATGAGGGATATACTCTTAGAAAAAAACAAATGCGACAACTATGATCATCTCAAAAGAAAACTTGCTGCTGTAACCATGGAACTTGATCCACTGAAAATTTGTTTTAAAAAAGTTGAATTTAATTTCAAAAAATACGATGTGTCAAGTGAAAAAATTGCAAAATTAATAGAAGGTCAATCGCACTGGAGAGATATCACTCATGGTAATCAAATAAAAGTCGGATTAGGTTTTGAGAGTGTCCCTCATCCTTTCAATCACAATTACACTCCTATTCCCTTGTCTCAAGAGGAAATTGACAGAGAACCTTGCATGGTGTATGGAAAGTCAGCTTATGAGCAGGAAATCCAGTCAAATTATGAGAATTTGCATACTAACATTTCTACCTCAAGTGCAGATATATCCATAGTTCAGGAGGAGCATGCAGCTGAATCTTTTGAGTCAAATAATGTTGTGATTGAGTTTGGTGTTAATTTCAGTAATGAATCTGTGTCAAAATTAAACACAAATGTTTTTGTGTCGGGTGGTATGTTATTTCAGTCTGGTAATGTTGTTTCTAATAGTGTTGTTTCTGATCAAACTGCTAATCATGTTTTACATGTCTCTGCATCTAACACACCTGTTACTAAATCATGTGGTGGATCTTGCAAGTGTAAATGTGTTAAAAATGGAAAAGGAAAGAATAATGTTGACAACAGCAGTGCCAAAGCTATTAATAACAAACAAATCTGTTTTAATTGTGGCACTGCTGGACACATTGCAAGAAATTGTACAAACAGGATGTTTGTATCTCATACAACAAAAAGAGGGCAGAATGAATTTCGGGGACGATCTTTAACTAGAAAAATTCCCAGAACTCATTCTAGAAATGGAGATTTGAATACAACACTAAACAAAAAATTCAAAAAACTTCAAGAGAATAAACAGGTTTTCCGTAAAAACAACAGATGCTCGCCAAAATCAACTCAGGCTAAGCCTAAGTCGAATTTGTCAAAGAACAGGACAGGATTTTCTAACTCTTCAAGTAGAAAATCCACCGGCTCGAAGCAAACTAACAAATTTTCAAAAGCTAACCTTCAGTGGATTCCAAAATCTTTTTCAAATCAATCTCCATTACCCTCTAACTCAAAAGCAAAGAAAGAATCAAATGAAAAATTAGTAAAAGGAAGGAGTCAACGCAGGATTGTGATGATCTGGGTTCCCCAAACTAAATGATTCCGCTCATCGTGCAAGGACAGTTGCGGAGGAATGTCGCCAGACCTTGGTATGTCGACAGCGGCTGCTCCCGGAACATGACTGGAGACATATCCCAATTGCACGACATTCAAACTTTTAATGGAGGATATGTTTCCTTTGCGGGCGGAGAGGGTGGAAAAATTACTCAAAAAGGAACTATCACAAATGGGGTGCTGAATTTTGAAAATGCTAACTTCGCTCCAGAACTACAACACAGCTTGATGAGTGTATCCTAGATTTGCGATAAGGGTTACTCTACTCATTTCACAGATAAAGAGTGTCTGATCTTAAAGCCTGGTGTTGTCATCCCTGAAGACTGGATTCTTATACGATCTAAGCGGGATGGAAATGCCTACATTATAGACATGAACAGCAATATTCCTGACGAAGTCACTTGTCTCTTCTCCAAAGCTTCTGAACAAAATGCAATGTTGTGGCATCGTCATCTCGGTCATGCCAATGCAAAGAACTTGAATCGGCTTGCGAAAAACGAATTGGTCCGCAGGCTACCCATCAAAGATTTCATTACTTTTGAAAAATGTGTTTCATGTGCTCAGGGAAAACATCATCGGAAACCACATTTTCCAAAGCAGATAAACTCCATAAGTCAAGTGCTCGAGTTATTGCATATGGATTTATTTGGTCCGGTTAATGTTCTAAGCATCAATCGCAACTCATACTTCCTTGTTGTGATAGATGATTACTCTCGTTTCACTTGGGTTTTCTTTCTATCTAACAAAGCAAGAATTGCTGACCTCATCAAAAGATTCATTGTGATGATTGAAAATCAGAAAAACAATCGAGTGAAAGCGCTGCGTACCGATAATGGAACAGAGTTCAAGAACGTTGTTCTTGATCATTTTTGCGTTGAGAAAGGTATTGTGCATCAATTCAATTCTGTTCGAACACCTCAGCAAAACGGGGTTGCCGAACGTCGGAATCGAACTCTAAAAGATGCTGCAAGGACGATGCTATGTGATTCCAAGCTTCCTGTATTCTTTTGGGCAGAGGCGATCAACACAGCGTGTTATGTTCAAAATCATGTGCTTATCAACAAAGCCAGAATGAAGACACCGTATGAGATTCGATTTGGACACAAGCTATCTGTCAGTCATTTCCGAGTATTTGGCTGCCCTTTCACCCTTCTCCACTTAGAATCCAACCCCAAATTCAATGCCAAAGCCGATGACTGTTACTTTGTTGGATATGTTGCTCGAACTGTGTACATGGTTTATAATAAGAAGACTAAACAGATTGTAGAATCCTTTGATGTTCGTTGGCTCGAGGAAAATGAGACAAATGCAAGAGTGGGTCCTGATTGGTTATTTAACTACACATCTCTTTTCAAATCATTCAATGTGACTCCAGATAATCAAGAAGGGTCTACATTCAATTCAAAGATTCCTATTGAAGATGAAGAAGATGAAGTTGTCTACCGACCACCACCAATTTCCTCTGATCCTCCATTGGTACCCTCCGCTCACTTTGAATCTTCTGAGTCTCCTCAACAACCTTCTCTTGATGCTATTGCTACTCCTTTAACTCCAATGGAAAGAGAGTTCATGAACCACGAGACTTCCGCTGTAACTTCAAATCTGATGGAACTTCTCTTTCCAGAAAATATTGCTAAAGAGTTTGTAGCAGATCCTTCAAATGAACCTTGTTCATCCTCTATGGATCATACATCAAATGATGAAGCGGTTAATATTCATAATATTCCTGTTTCTGTCAATGATATCAGCTATCAGATCCCTACACGTATTCAGCGCGATCATCCGATAGAGAACGTCATTGGCCAGCTGGGCGACAGTGTTCAAACGATAAGTAAAAGTGGGGAGGTTAACACATGTCTCTACTCTTGCTTCATCTCTCAAATAGAGCCCAAATCTGTCGAAATGCCTCTGAATGAGCCCAGCTGGGTTGAATCCATGCATGATGAATTAAATCAATTTGAGAAACTCGGAGTCTGGAAATTGGTGGAGCTACCAAATGGAAAGAAATCTCTTGATACTCGTTGGGTATTTCGAAATAAACAAGACGATTCAGGTGTCATTGTGAGCAACAAGGCAAGATTGGTGGTTTGAGGGTTTCGACAACTTGAGGGTCTTGATTATACAGAAGATTATGCTCCGGTCGCTCGCTTGGAAGCCATTCGTCTCTTCCTTGCTTATGCTTCATACATGAACTTCACTGTATACCAAATGGATGTCAAGACAACTTTCTTGTACATAAAGGTCAAGGAGGAGATTTACGTTGACCAACCACTTGGTTTTGTTAACTCAACCCTTCCCAACCATGTTTACAAGTTAGAAAAACTTTGTATGGATTGCATCAAGCTCCTAGATCTTGGTATGCTACTCTCATTCAGCATTTGCTCAACCATGGCTATTCCCGAGGTACCATTGATCAAACCTTTTTCCTCAAACATGTCGGTCCAGATCAAATTCTCGTTCAAATTTATGTGGATGACATCATTTTTGGGTCGACAAGCCATCAGCTTTGCAAAGAGTTTGAAGCAGTGATGAAGAAGCGGTTCGAGATGAGTTCACTTGGGGAAATGCCCATGTTTTTGGGGCTTCAGGTCCAACAATCTTCAGCCGGAATCCTTATTCATCAAGCAAAATATGTGGATGATGTACTGGAGAAGTTCGGGTTTCGAGACGCAAAACCTGCTCTTACACCCATGGCGGAACGACCTCTTCTGACTCCTGATATTGAGGGTGAATCCGTAGATCAGAATCATTATCGATCAATGATCGGATCACTCATGTATCTGACTGCTAGTCGCCCAGACGTCATGTTTGCGGTCTGTCAATGTGCTCGCTACAAGGCTAATCCTAAACTCTCTCATTTAATTGCTGTTAAAAGGATTTTTCGGTATCTCAAAGGATGCCCAAAATTGGGCCTTTGGTATCCAAAAAATCCCGAATTTGATCTTTATGCTTTTGCTGACAGCAACTATGGCGGGTGTGAGCTTGATGGAAAATCAACCTCAGGAGGATGCCAATTTTTGGGAGATAGACTGGTGTCATGGCAGTCCAAGAAGTAGCACACAGTCTCAACCTCAACAGCAGAAGCTGAATATGTTGCTGCATCTGCTTGTTGTTCTCAGGTCATTTGGATCCAACATCAGTTGTTTGACTACGGTTTGAATTTTCAAGAAACCCCTATTTTCTGTGATAATGAGGTTGCGATCCAAATTGCCAAGAACCCAGTCCAGCACTCAAAAACCAAGCACATCGACATCAAGATTCATTTTATTCGAGAATGTTATGAGTGTTCACTCATTCGGCTAGAACATGTCCGCTCAGATAATAATGTAGTAGATCTGTTCACGAAGCCATTTAACAAAGCTCAATTCGATGTGCTGGTTAACTTTCTAAAAATGATTCGTTTTGAGGATTAATTTTTTTTTTTATGTTTTTAGCATAACTTTGCGCATTTTTATTTTATTTTTTTTATGCACAAATTTAGGGGGAGAAAATTAGAAAATCCAAAAACATTAAAAATTAGAAAATCCAAAAACATTAAAAAATTAGAAAATCCAAAAACATTAGAAAATTAGAAAATCCATAAAAATTAGAAAATTAGAAATTATGCTTGAGGCAGATGTTTTGGGAAGTGATATAATAATGTGATAACAGGCAACCTGAGTCTGCATAATGTACCCAAAGTTGAAGGGTCTATGCTCTGGTTTGATGTGTCGGTAGGCACGAAAGATTCTAAATGGACATGACTAGGCAAAATTGAACTTAGGAAATCAAATGACTTGACAAATCTTGACCTAGATAGTTCCGTTTAGCCTGAAAATACGACGCTTGGATAGGTTGAGCAGGGAGATATATATGGGAATCTACTCGTCACATTAATTGAACCCGTACTTGGAATTGTGGCTTAAGTTTTCCTCGATGTGTGGATTCTATCTTTAATTCCGGTTGGATGGGGCGACTGGTAAATTCCGATAAATTAGGTCTATAGAATATCATTTTCTTTCTTTCCATCTGTTAGTCATATGTTGTCTCCTTTGCGTGACTTCCAATCCGACCTGGTACACAACATATGCAACTCTATTTCTCTGTTGGTTATATATGTGAAAGACTTTATATTTGTTAGCCGTATCATGTCTCCTCTGCGCGACTTCTAATCCGACCTAGTACACAGCATATGCAACCTTCTACTTCTCAACCCTCTGAAGTAATAAGTAATAAGTAATAGAATTCTGAATCTATCCTCTCTCTGAATGGTTGTTTTCTCACCCGGTGTAAGGAGTACGGTGGAAGTTCTTGATGATTGGGGCATATCAGGAAGCGGGAAACATGTTCCAGTACAATTAAAAATAAACACTCAAAGATTGTCTATAGATCTCGCTGCTCAATTTGGGTGGACAACAATATCCCTGGTCGTCGTCAGCTGACTGATCCTTAAGATATAGTATCTAGAAACTTAGGTTTGAATATAATATCTAGGAATTTAGGATCACATTGTCTTGTCACTCATAGTGTGTCCTAATTTTGTCACAATTTTTCGTGTTTAAGTGGACAACAATACCGACAATCGACCAGACAAAGATGTGAATATGAAAGGTACCGACAAGCGGATAATGGTTGTCTAAAAACTTTGATCCCAAAACCTCAACAGGTTAAATCAATTTATATAGGTTTAAATTGATTTTTTCCTTGTCGTCAATAGTATTTCCAATTTCATTTTATTCCAATTTTTATTTTTATTTTTTTTTATTATTAGGAATTTTGAAATTAATCTCTTATTAATCCTCAAAATAATTCATTTTTGAGAAAATGGTGAGTGAAAGGGGCTTTAACGTTAATAATTAAAGGATAAGGGAAAGGAAATGAAAATTCTGTGTATATATATAGTGTGTGTGCGGTGAGATATTTACCGTCACTATTTCTTGCTTCAACCGCACACACACCTTTTCTCTCGCAAACTCCTTGAAATATTCCATTAAGTTTTTGTGAAATCAAAGCCTTTACTCGGTAATTCTCATGAACATGGCTGATTTTTCGATTATTTTCAAAAAAATTTTATAGTTTGCTGTTGAATCTTCATAAAAAATTATTTGTCTTCAAGGGTAACCGCACACGGTGTGTCCAGCCGCACACGTGCGTGTGCGGTTGACCATATGCGGCCACATTATTTTATGAATGAGTGTGTGCGGCTGACTGTGTACAGCTGCACACGTGCGTGTGCGGCTGTGTGTAACTCCGTGTGCGGCTACATCATTCTCATAGTTTTGCCCTAATAATTTTGTGTGTTGCCTTTCAGATTAAAATGGGAGACATGGAGTTCGCTAAAGTCCACAATTCTTCAATTTTTCTTGAAGATCCTCCTACAGCCCCACAATGACTTAAAATTCATTGTGGATGGTTTGAAGAAATGTTGCTTGGTTCATGCCCTAACTACAAATCCTACTATCTACCAAGGTTTGATTAAGGATTTCTGGAGGAATGCTGTTGTAAAGAAGAATGATCAAGGTGAAAATTTTGTGGAAGCAACAATCAAAGACAAGAAAATTCAAGTAACAGAAAGCATCATCAAAGAATCTATCCAAATTGAGGACAAACCTGAGTATCCCATGGAGATTGACGTTCATCAAATTGAGGAAATCTTAGAGCATATGGGATACGAAGGAACTTTTCCTCCTACAATCAAGAAGTTGCTTCCTCCATGCTGGAAGCTTTCGGCTCATGTGTTCGTAAGCTGCATTTCTGGCCAGAGATCAGGAGCAAATGAGATTTCTCTGGCCAACACTTGTGCCATTGCAGCATTGGCAGCAGGTTTTGAGTTCAATTTCTCAAAATTTATAATGAATGAAATGATACTAAATCTTGAAGGGAGCAAAAGAGACAAATTTTGTATGTATCCAAGATTTTTACAAATCATCCTTAACGTAATTCACCCCGAGCTGCAGAGAGGAAATGATACTATGGATTTCAAATCCATTGGTCCATGTGCCTTTGGACTAATGAAACAAAAGAGAGGCGGGGAGTTGGTATTTGAAGGAAAATTTCCATTAATAAAATTTGGAATTTTTAAAGAGGATGTTAGAGAAGAATCAGAAGAACAATCCATGCCAATGGAAAATGAAGATATTCCTCACTCTCCCTCCGAGCCTGAAGTGGAGGAGATTCATCACTCTCCCACAGCTTATATAGCTGATGAGCATGATAATCAGAAAGCAAATGATTCAAAATCTTCTCGAGAGGATGATGACGATGATTTTTATGAAGATGTGGATTTTTTGAAAGAAATCGACTTTACAGGAATCAATAACGACATTTAAACAAACATAGAGTTTGATTTTGGTGATGAAGATTTTAATCCTTTTCTTGATATTCCCAGCAGCCGTGTAAATAAAGTCAATGAACTTGCTTCTTTAGCAACCAAGACTAGAGATGAAGGAAATTTTCTCAAAATTCTACTCTCTACCTCAAAGCCCTTGGAGGACACAACAAGCCAAGGAGATGTGACATCAGAGATTCCTCCCTCTATTTCACTTGTCTCAACATCAACTCCAGTCATTTCTAACTTAACTGAACCTCAGACTTCTCAGACTTCGATAAGAACAAGCCAATCTCTTGAAAGTCTGGAGGTACCCTCTGTAAGATGTGCTCCTCAAATTATTTCAACAATCACTGCAACCTCTGCTCACTCTCCTCCAAAGCAGACTGATGAAGGTCCAAGTACCATGTTCGAGACTGGTGGATCCTCCTCCATTCCATAATATTCTCCAACTTGACCTTCTCTAGATGAAGCTTCTATCATATTAGTAAAACATATGGCTCAATCTAGTCCAACCTCTTCACGCGGGAAAGGAATATCATTTAACGAGGGTCGGTCAGATGATGACAAATCTTCTTCGTCTGATCTCCGAGAGGAAATTGGAATTCTCCGCCAACAGCTCATTGAAAAGTCAATTCAAATGGATCAGCTTTCTGCACATATCTTTGAGCTCAGGGAAAAGGATGAAGAAAAGACCAAACAAATCAATGATCTACAAACGAGTCTTGGATCTGTTCTAGCTAATTATTTTAATCTCAAGAACGTATTGTATGATGCTTTTGGTGAAAAAGTCAAAGCCCTCTTCCAACAGCCTCATGGAGTAGTTGATCCTCCTTCTGTTCAATCACCTCCTGCAACTGATGATCTACCTGTCAACCCACCTGCTCCAAGAACAACTACAATTGTCAACAGGTTTGAAAAAGAACCAGAAGGAAGCAGAGCCAGAATCACAATCAAGCAGGGCAAAAGAATCGTAACTGCAAATCAAAGCGAAGGCCTTTTATTAATGAAAAGTTCTAATGAAAATCGCAAAACAAGAGACCATGTCTTGACAGTAACGGATTTGAAGAAAAGAAAGTTCGGTGATGAGTATGGTGACAGGACAGGTATCCGAATGTGGGCCTTTGATCCAATGACGAATTTGTGGGTTGTAAAGCGAAAATCAGGAGCATCTGAATGTTACAAAAGCACCGATGATTTCAACTCTTGGACCAAAATTGATCTAGCTGAATTATCCAGGGCCCCATTCCATAACCCCTCTGAAGATCCTAGTGCTACAAATTTCAAAAGATTTCTTGACAGACAGGTCAAAGAGAACTTTCCATCAATTAAGACTGCAAAAGCCCTATATAGAAAAGACAAAGATGTTCTTGACCCAGAATCAGGCAAACCCATGATGTAACACTGTAAATTTTAAAACAATTTTTTTCAAATTTTTATAAAACATAATTCATTTAATATTCAGAAAACAACCATATTTAATCATTCAATTCAAGTAATACAAAATCCCAAGATCTCCAAAATCATAAACCCCATGCGTGTGTACGGATCAAGTCGGCGCCTTCCCGCGGTCGTTACTAGTACCTGAAACAAATAACATCAAACACTGTAAGCACAAAGCTTAGTGACTTCCCCAAAATACCACATATAACACCTATTAGCCACTCGAGGCTATAACACTGTGGGTCCGTGCACCCAAACACTGTGAACCCTCAGGTTCTAACTTTGTGAACCTTCCGGTTCTAACTCTGTAAACATGCACAACATAATCACATACAAATATTGTAGTACAACACATAACATACATAGCATACAAATACTCTGTCACATAACTCTGGTTACCTACTCAAGGTAAAGTATAGTGAGAAGACTCACCTCGCGTGTCTCGGTAATTCGTAAATCCCTGAAATCACTAGTGTTCGATCTCCCAAGCTATAGTCCTCCTATAACACAATACATCTCTAATTAACACTTTCCCAACTAAGGTTGACTACCCCTTAACAAGTCAACATAGGTCAACACTGGTCAATGGTCAACGGTCAACTTTGACCGGACTCGGCGAGTGCACTATAGCGACTCGGTGAGTCTAAGTGTATACACTGATTTCCCTGGGATCCTCTCTTGACACGTCGAGTATTCTCCTAACTCGACGAGTTCCACCTGGCATGAGTTGTGGGGCCACCACGACTCAACTCGCCGAGTCTCAAGAACAACTCGGCGAGTCCCGGCTTGACTCAATCCACCTGTCAACCCACTCTGACTCTCCCTGACTCACTGAGTCAACCCTCAACTCAGCAAGACCATTCGTTGTGTGGTGCTGGGCAATAATCATGCTACTCGCCGAGTCTGTTCTTCAGACTCGACGAGTCCATTCCATGCAATGACTTAAACTCGCACCTAAGGTCAGATCCGGTCCATTAACTCATAGATCCAGTCCTTCCAAGCTTATATAGCACGTAAAGTTACTATCTTGATGCACATACAACATCTATATGACCATTTATGATGATTTAGTCCCAAATACCACAACTCAAGGTCATAATCTCCATTGCTCTTCATAAAGCTTGATGAGTGAGGCTCTCTATACCTCTATGGATCCAGATCCAAAGCCTCAACATTAGATAGGGACTATTTGGCATCAAATCAACCCAATAAGGTCCACAAGAAACCCTAAATTCATATATACTTCATAAGACAGAAGATGAGCTGAAATAATACCTCAAGTTCGAAGATCTGAGCTTCAAATCCACAGTATAGCAATCTCCTATGCTTCCTCTTGGTTGTGACCTCCTTCTCCTTGCTAAATAAACCCACAAAGGTCAAGAATGGCTTCCTTTCTCACTCAAAGCTCTCAAGCACTCTAGGGTTCCTCTCTATGGATTGGTGAGCACAAATGACGGTTATAAGGCCCTTTAAATAGGTCTCAAACCCCGGGAATTAGGGTTCCACTCTTGGACTCGTCGAGTCCGGACGCGAACCCGTGCCCAAAACTGCAATCCTACTCGGCGAGTTTGAGCTCCAACTCGCCGAGTCCACTCACAATTTCCAAAAATAAGCCAATAATAAATACCTGGAAATTTCGGGCTATTACACATGAAGATTATACTCTGGCCTGCAATTAAGAAACAAAAGGAAATTCCTATTCCTCAACATTTTCATGAGGGATATCTGGATGACATGGAATTTTGGGCATATGATGACAAAACAGGTACTGCAGCCATCAAATTCAAGGATCGAGAACATGTTCTGAGATTGATTATTGCTAAATACTTCTTCGTTTCAGAGAAAGGGATATACGAACTCTGGCCCGTCATCAAATCATTTGTAGAAAAGATGTCATGGAAGCTGCTGCTAAAGAATTCACTGCAATGGTGGCTACGATCATAAATGGAAGATTGTGGATGGGATCGATGGGGAGATCAGATCTGAAGTTGTTTGAGAAGCCTGTTAAGGAGCCAAAGGCGTGAAGACAAGACTATGCTAGTCTCAAACCAAGGAGGATACTGAAAGAACATAATTTTTTGGTTTGAGCTAGGCATCATTTTGTATAAGTGATAGTGTCAGTTTTGTAGGGATTGTGTTTAAACATGTACTGTGTGCTACCACACATGTGTATGCGGCCGCACACAGTGTGTGCGGCCGCACACATGTGTACGGCTGCACACTCTTGTGCTGATAGGAGGGGTACTATTTAAAGCAACTGACTTGTGTAAGTCTGTACTTTTTGCTTCGTGTCAGAACTCTGTTGTAGTAGTACTTTTCTCAAGATGTACTTGACATTTACAAGCAATAGATGTGTGCATGCTTGATTTTAGTTCTTGTTGTTCTACATATCTCCTTTATTGCAATCAACTTCATTGATTACTGAATTAGATCATTAGATTTGGGACTTACATCAGGTGTCGGGGAGGGATCAAGATCAGGCTCGGGGGCTGAGCATTTGGATGAGCAGACTAGGGAGTTTTTCACTTCAGAGGCTACCCATATCATACTTGAGCAAACTCCTGTGATCTTTGGTTCGATCAAGGAGGGTATTTTAGAGATGATGGATGAGAAGTTGAGCACGTTCCGTGGTGAGATAGCGGCCATGATAGGGTTGCGCACACTCACATTCAGGGAGTTCCGGGCTTGTGGAGCTCCAGACTACCATGGGGCGCGGGACCCCATTGTGAGTACTAGGTGGTTGGCAGATGTTGCCAACGCGTTCCGCACCAGCAGATGTCCCGAGGGGGACAAGGTCAGATTAGCATCATATCTTCTGAAGGACAGGGCACAAGATTGGTGGGAGGATATTGGGCATGTCATCAGGGATGACACAGCACTTGATGCTATGACGTGGGCTGATTTTACTACCAGGTTCAGAGCCGAATTTGCACCGGTCATTGAGGTGCAACAGTTAGCTAGGGAGTTTCAGGATCTTAGTCAGACTATAGAGACGGTGGCGGAGATTACCGCCAAGTTCAGGGAGAGGTCTCTTCTCATTCCTCAATATGCAGCTGATGAGGAAATGAAGAAGGCCCAATATCATGAGATATTGTGGAGTGATATCCACTAGTTTGTGAGTCGGTCCAGCTGTAAAATGTTGGATGACATGATTGCTAGGGCTTGTGAGAGTGAGAGAGAGAGAGAGAGAGAGAGAGAGAGAGAGAGATTGACCTTGAGATGGAGAAAAAGAGGAAGTCGGAGGTGGCTTCGGGTACAGGGAGTTTGGGCAAGAAGCCCAAGATATTAGATCACAGATCTAGAGGACAGCAGAGCCATAGTCGATGTGGCAAGTGTAGGAGATTGCACGATGGGACCTGCAAGCCAGGGAGTCCCGGTTGTTACAAGTGCGACCGGACTGGGCATATGAGCAGATATTGTACAGCTACTCCCACTGTTACCGCAACATCTGATCTGATTTGCTTCCATTGCAATCAAAGTTCCAGTGTCCGAGTTTGACAGCAACAGCAGGGAAGGTGGTAGCAACTACCCCTGCAACATTGAGGATTATAGACGGCCGTCAGGGATGAAGTGAGGCGCCAGTGGCAAAGAGTAGAGCTTTTCGGATGACAGCAGAGGAGGCACGAGCAACTCCTGATGTGGTGAAGGGTATGTATTTCCTTTCATCTCTTTATTATTGTTGATTCTTGATTGTTCTTATAGTTATGTGTTTCTATATATAGGGTCGTTCTTAGTGAACGGCATATCAGCTATAGTCTTATTTGATTCGGGGGCTACCCGATCGTTTGTTTCGCTTACGCTTAGCAAGAGGTTTAGCAGAGCTTCGGGGGAGCTGGATTGTCCACTTGAGGTTGAGATAGCTGATGACAGGACCGTCAGGGTCACAAGAATGCATAAGGGGTGTTCGCTTCAGTTATTCGATGAGTAGTTTTCAGTAGACCTGGTTCCTATTCCCCTACGAGGGAATAAGGTTATAGTGGGTATGGATTGGTTGAGCCCCAATGGGGCGGTGATTGATTGTGAGCTACAGCTAGTTAGGGTCCACACCCCAATTGGGGGAGAGTTAGTGATTTAGGGCGAGAGGCCACAGCACGGACCAATTCTTTGCTCAGCAGCGAGAGCGAGGCGGTACTTTCAGTAGGGTTATGAAGGGTTCGTCGCCTATGTTCTAGATTCCTGGGAGAAGGGCAAGGCGACATTAGATGATGTACCGGTAGTGCGAGACTTCCCTGACATATTACAAGAGGATTTGCCTGGGATACCTCCGGAGAGACATGTTGACTTCAGGATTGACCTAGTCCCTGGTGCGACTCCGATAGCCAAGCCAACGTATCATTTGGCTCTTGCAAAGATGCAGGAGGTTTCTACGCAGCTACAGGAGTTGCCAGACAAGGGTTTCATTAGACCAAGTAGATCACCATGGGGAGCCCCGATCCTGTTTGTGAAGAAGAAGGATGGGTCGCACCGTATGTGCATAGATTACCGGGAGTTGAACAAGGTAACGGTGAAGAACCGTTACCCACTCCCGAAGATAGACGACTTGTTCGATCAGCTTCAGGGAGCATCTTGGTTCTCCAAAATTGATCTGCGCTCCAGTTATCATCAAATGCGGGTTAGGGGTGAGGATGTTCAGAAAACAGCTTTTAGGACCCGTTATGGTCATTATGAGTTTGTGGTGATGCCTTTTGGGCTCACAAATGCTCCAGCCGCGTTCATGGATCTCATGAACTGCGTATGTAGACCGATGTTGGATCGGTGTGTGATAGTATTCATTGATGACATCTTGGTTTACTCCAAGACTCAGGAGCAACACGAGGAGCACCTGAGAGAGGTGCTAGAGACACTGAGGAGGGAGAGACCTTTTGTGAAGTTCTCCAAGTGTGAGTTCTGGTTGCACGAGGTGCAGTTCCATGGTCACCTCGTCAACCAGAAGGGTATTCTAGTGGATCCGGCCAAGATTGAGACCGTGATACAGTGGGAGGTCCCTAGGTCTCCATCTGAGATTTGGAGCTTCCTAGGTTTGGCAGGGTACTACAGGAGATTCATCCAGGATTTCTCCAAGATAGCAGTACCACTCACTCGACAGACCAAGAAGTCGGTGATGTTTCGTTGGGGGCCTAAGCAGCAGGCGGCATTTGAAACCCTCAAACAGAGATTGTGCGAGGCACCGAATCTTACCCTACCAGAGGGAGTGGATGATTTTGTAATCAATTATGACGCTTCGATCACAGGGATGGGAGCAGTGTTGATGCAGCGAGGGCATGTGATAGCTTATGCCTCTAGATAGTTAAAGCCTCACGAGGCTAATTATCCGACACACGATTTGGAGTTGGGGGTAGTGGTGTTCGCCCTCAAGATTTGGAGACACTATCTTTATAGGGTCCTTTGTACCATCTACACAAATCACAAGAGTCTGAGATACCTCATCGACCCGCCGAATCTTAACATGAGGCAGTGTTGGTGGTTAGATGTGGTGAAGGATTACGATTGTGAGATCCTTTATCACCCGTGGAAGGCCAACATAGTAGCTGACGCCCTGAGCCGCATGGCGGCGGCAGCCCTGATCAGGGATATATGCCTGAGGATGACAGTGATTACTCCATTGTTGGAGCAAGTCAAGGAGGCACAGGTCGAGGGCCTCAAGGAAGAGAGGCATAAGTGTGAGAGGATCGTGGGCCAAGTAGCTTCTTTTGATTATGATAGTCGGGGATTGTTGACCCTTCATGGGAGGGTTTGGATACCGTACTGGGGAGGAGTATGGCAGGTGTTGATGGACGATGCCCATAAGTCTCGATTTTCCATCCACCCAGGGGAGACGAAGATGTATAGAGATCTTTGACCCGACTATTGGTGGCCTTGCATGAAGCGGGATGTGGCCTGGTATGTAGAGAGATGCCTGACCTGCAAGAAGGTCAAAGTAGAGCACCAGAGACCCAATGGCAAGATGCAGCTGTTAGACATTCCCGTATGGAAATAGGAGGACATTACCATGGATTTTGTCACTAAGCTTCCCAGGACCGCATGGGGAGTGGACTCAATTTGGGTCATAGTGGATCGGATGACCAAGAGAGCGCATTTTATACCAATACCGTAGAGCATATTAGCTGACAAGGTAGCAAACATCTATGTGTGCAAGGTAGTTGCACGGCACGGAGTGCCTGTTTCGGTGGTGTCAGACCGAGATGTTCGTTTTACTTCCAGATTTTGGAAGCGGTTCCATGACGAGATGGGGACTCGTCTTCATTTTAGCACCACTTTCCACCGCCAAACGGACGGGCAGAGCGAGAGGATGATTCAGACTCTCGAGGACATGCTCCGGGCATGTGTTCTAGACTTTAGTGGTAGCTAGGATACGTATCTTCCATTGGCGGAATGTTCGTATAACAACAATTACAATGCTATCATTGACCGTCCTTCTTTCGAGATGCTTTATGGAAGGAAGTGTAGGACCCCGATTTGTTGGGGCGAGGTTGGTCAGCGAGTCATCGGGAGCACCGAGGTGGTGCTCAAGACTACATAGTTGATCCAGCAGGTTCGTAGCAGATTGCAGACTGCGCAGAGTAGGCAGAATAGCTACGCCGATAGGAGGCATTTGGATTTGGAGTTTCAGGTGGGTGATATGGTCCTCCTGAAGGTATCACGCTGGAAGGGTGTTACCAGGTTTTAGAAGAGGGGCAAGATGGGCCCCAGTTTCATTAATCCTTTTAGGGTTTTTTCCCGGGTGGTTCGGGTTGCTTATCAGTTGGATCTTCCGGCACAGCTTAGCCAGATCCACAACACTTTCCATGTTTCTCAGTTGAGAAAGTGTTTGGTGGATGAGTCAGCAGTTTTACCCTTGGAGAATATTTAGGTTGATAGCAGCCTGAATTATATCGAGAGACCAGTGGCAATCTTAGATCGAAAGACAAAGACCTTGAGGAAAAGGTGGTTCAGTTGGTGACAGTGCAGTGATAGCACCGAAAGGGTTCAGAGTGGATGTGGGAGACCAAGGGCGAGATGAAGGAGCATTATGCAGAATTATTTTCAGATTCAGCAATAGCAGACTTCGAGGATGAAGTCTAAGATAAGCGGGGGAGAGTTGTAACGCCCCATTTCTGGTATGTAATTTAAATAAAGTATCTTTCAATTTTTTAAGGCGGTACTCGACGAGTCTGTAGCCCAACTCGTCGAGTTGAGTTGGGATTATCGCGCATTTGGGGATGGCTACTCGACAAGTCCATACGCTGGGACTCGGCGAGTTCTCCTGTCTGAATGAAGCGCTAATTTCAAGGGTTTGCACCCTATTTAAATGTCCTTATAGCCTCCCACCCCAACCTCCATCATCTTTAAAGCATTTCCCCTGTAAACCCTATCCCCATTGTTGAGTTTGATTGTGATTGTGTTAGCTTGGAAGCTTTGGAAGAAAAGGAAGGAGAGAAGGTCCATAGAAGAGAAAGGAGATCTAGGAGTTAGCTTCCATCTATTTCTCATTCAGCTAATAAAGTTATAACCTTGTGTATTCCTCCATTTAAAACCCCTTTTATGCTTGTCATGTCTTCTTTGGAATATTTTATGACTCAAAACTTGAGAAATGGACTCTCTTTTGGAATGGAAACCTTAGATCTGGATGTTATTGAACCCCAGGAACTCATTAGAATCACCATTATGCGATTTTGGCCTTGTTCCAACCCTAAGTGCTTAGTATTTGTTAATTTTGGGTATTTTAGCCTCATAATATTGTGCATGCACGTAAAGTTGGAAACTTTACATGCAAAACCAGTCCTAGAAGCTTAGATCTATGTTTTAGAAGCATTGGAACCGATTAGAATCGACTGTGTAGTAATAGCATGCTTGGAACTCGACGAGTTGTTCTTCAACTCGGAGATTTGTTCTTCAGACTCAACGAGTTGTTCTTCAACTCGGTGAGTCACAGTCTGGATGTGTTCATATGTTGAAGGGGAACTCAACGAGTTGTTCATGCAACTCGGCGAGTCGGACAAAGTTAGACTTGATGTTTTCATCGAAGGAGAACTCGTCGAGTCTTTGCCAAACTCGACGAGTAGAAAAGGGTAGAGGACTGGAATGGATGATAAGGACTCGACGAGTTGACGGCCCAACTCGGCGAGTCCGGTCAACTGGAAGTTAACTTTGACCAGGGAGTTGACTTTGACGAGGGGTAAAATAGTCATTTGACCCCAAGATTATTTACCAGTAACTAATCTAGTGTTTTTGGAAATTATAGTCAGATAGTTCCGGAGCAGCAGTCAGCCACCTTTAGAGTTAGCATCTCCGCAGCCAGCACTACAAGGTGAGTTTTCCTTCCAGTAGGAACGATTCTACGGCCAAAATGTCGGCCCGTTTAATTAGCAGTAGTTCTGGACTTTGGTCTGATACAGTAGTTCAATGTGCTTGATGTCTCTGTGATTCAAGCATGTCTTTGTGTTGTGTGTTCCGGGCTTCAGTCCGATGCAGTATGCAGTATATGTGTTGATGCTAGTTGATGTGTTTATGTTATGCTATGTTATGCTAAGTCAGTTTCCGGACTTCGGTCCGATGCTGGGGACAAGGTCCCAGTCAGTTTCAGATTTTGGTCTGATGCAGCTAGTTCTGGACTTCGGTCCGATGCAGGGGACAAGGTCCCAGTCAGTTCCAGACTTCGGTCTAATTTAGTTTCCGTACTTCGGTCCGATGCAGAGGGCAAGGACCTGGTTAGTTCCGGAGTTTGGTCCGATGCAGTTTTTGGACTTCGGTCCGATGCAGTGGGCGAGGCCCAATATATGTTTATATGTTATTGTATGGTATGTGGTAGTCTAGGGGAGCTCACTAAGCTTTGTGCTTACAGTTTCAGTTTTGGTTTCGAGTACTTCCGCAAGCAAAGGGAAGAGCTCGGGTTAATGGCATCGCACACACCACAGCTTCAGTTTATCCTGGGAGTTTATTTTGGATGTTACTATGATTGATATAGATTTGTTTGACACAGTACTATGAAATTTGAGTTGCTCTTTACATGGTTTTATTATATATGATGTGACTTTTAGTATTATTAAAACAAAAAAATTTTGGGTCATGTTTTGGGTCGTTTCAAAAACCCTACTACTGGTGGTCGACGATGAAGCTCGATGTTGCAAAGTATGTGGCCAAGTGTGTAACCAGTGCAAAAGTTAAAGCGCAACATCAAAAACTGTATGGGAGTTTAAAACCCTTACAAGCACCCATGGGTAAATGGTAAGACATCACCATGGATTTTGTGACTAAAATACCCAAAACAAAGAACGGTCACAACATGATTTCGGTGGTCATAGATCTGTTCACTAAGACTAAACACTTCATAGAATCCAATGAGAGATGGTCTATGGATAAGCTTGCAAATGCTTACATGAAGGAAGTTGTGAGACTTCACGGTGTTCCTCTAACGATTGTATCAGATCGTGATAGTCGTTTCACCTCAAGGTTTTGGAGAAGTCTATAAGAGGAAATGGTTACGAAGTTGTGTTTAAGTACAGCTTACCATCTGCAAACTGATGGTCGCATCGAAAGATCGATTGAAACACTGGAAGATATGTTGAGAGCATGTACCCTGGAATTCCAGGGTAACTCGGATGAGCACTTGCCTCTAGTAGCATTTTCCTACAATAATAGTTTCCACTCGAGAATCAAGATGGCTCTGTATCAAGCTTTGTAAGGACACAAGTGTCATACGCCGTCTTGTTGGTTTGAGGCTAGAGAAAAGCAGTTTATGGGTCTCGAGATAGTCCATCAGACAACTGAAAAGCTGAAGGTAATTAAGGAAAGGATGTTAGCAGATCAGGATCGTCTAAAGAGCTATGCTGATAAAAAGAGATGACCGATGACATTTGAAGTTGGATATTCGATTTTTCTATAAGTCTCACCAACGAAGGGACTTATAATGTAACATCCGGAATTTCAGGTATTATATTTATTCTTTTTATTTTGAGTTTTGAAGAGGAACTCGGCAAGTTGGTGCGTAGACTCGCTGAGTAGAGACGCGATTTCTCATCCGGATTAATGACCGGACTTGAAGATTCGAATTGGTGGACTCGGCGAGTCAGCGCTGTTTAATGAAACCCTAATTTCTCAAGTTTGGGGCCTATTTAAAGGGCCTTATGGCCGTCATTTGTGCTCACCAATCCATAGAGAGAAACCCTAGAGTGCTTGAGCATTTTGAGAGAGAAAGGAAGCTATTCTTGACCTTTGTGGTGTTGTTTAGCAAGAAGAAGGAGGTCCTAAGCAAGAGGAAGCAAAGGAGGTTGCTATACTGTGGATGAGAAGCTTAGATCATCGCACTTGAGGTATTAATTCAGGTCATCTTCTGTTTTATGAAGTATATTTGGATTTAGGGTTTCTTGTGGCCTTTGTTGGGTTGATTTGATACCCAAATAGTCCCTTTCTAGTGATGAGGCTTTGGATCTGGATCCATAGAGGTCCAGAGAGCCTCACTCATCAAGCTTTATGAAGAGCAATGGAGGTTATGACCTTGAGTTGTGGTATTTGGGGCTAAATCATCATATATGGTCATATAGATGTTGTATGTACATCAAGATAGCGACTTTACGTGATAAATAAGCTTGGAAGGACTGGATCTATGAGTTAGTGGAACAGATCTGACCTCAGAATGTCGTTTGGGATTGTGCATGGAATGCACTCGCCGAGCCTATTGGCAGACTCGACGAGTTGGTGCAGGTTGTTCATAGATTTAGAACCAGGGGTTGAGTAACCGAGTTGGGTGAGTGACTCGGTGGATCGGAAGGGACTCAGAGGAAGTGGGGTCCTTGTAGGGACTCGGCGAATCCACGCCAGACTCGGCGAGTTGGGGTTGATCATTGACCATTGACCAGAGTTGACCAGTGTGGACTTGATAGAGTTAGTCAACCTTAGTTGGGAAAGTGTTAATTAGAGATGTATTGTGTTATAAGAGGACTATAGCTCGGGAGATCGAGCACTAGTGATTTCAGGGATTTACGAATTACTGAGATACGCGAGGTGAGTCTTCTCACTATACATTACCTTGAGTAGGTAACCAGAGTTATGTGACAGAGTATTTGTATGCTATGTAGGTTATGTGTTGTACTGCATTATTTCCATGTGATTTATGATGTGCATGTTTACAGAGTTAGAACCGGAAGGTTCCCAGAGTTAGAACCTAAGGGTTCACAGAGTTTGGGTGCACGGACCGATAGAGTTATAGCCTCGAGTGGCTAATATGTGTTATATGTGGTATTTTGGGGAACTCACTAAGCTTCGTGCTTACAATGTTTTGTGTTATGTGTTTCAGGTTTCTCTCCGGATCACGGGACGGCACCGGCTTGATTGTACACACCAGCGAAAGAGTCATATTTTGAGGATCCTGGTTTATTATGCAAGTGAAAATGGAGTTATGTTTTGTAATTTGATTATGAATGAGATTTTAAGAAAAGTGTTTTTAAGAATTAAACCATTATATTTAAATGAAAAGTTGATTTGAAATTTACGGTGTTACAAGTTGGTATCATAGCTTTGGTTTGAGGGATTTGGATGCACCTTCGGGTAAATCTGGACTCAAACTGAGGAAGTAAGAAAAGTTTTCAAAGAAATAATTCTCTAAAGAGAATAAGAGTTCAAAAAGAAGGCGAGAAAGAGCAGTGTGTACAATCAGCCAGAGCCTGAACGGTGATTTCCCAAAATACCATTTTTTCTGTGTTATGAGATCTTTATGGTGCACTTTATGAGATATTATTGCATGCTAGAGACAGGCTAGGTATTTCATATCTTAGGACTAGAGTGACCTAATTTGTGATGCCTTAGCCTAGGAATTCTTGTTATATGCGATGTGCTTTTGAGTATGTGATGAATGAGAATATTTAGATGGAATCCTTTAGGGGGATCTGAGTAGAGGAGTAATCTAGGGGAGATACCTAGATGAGTACCGTGGTACTTAGCAAAAGAATAGTTAGAACCTTTCGAGGGGAAGTGTTGCAAAGTTCGGTGGTACTTTCGAGGATGACCAGAGCAAGCTGGGTTATCACCCAGAGTGAGTCCTATGTATTCTTCAATGCTCGAATGTTGCTTGCTTCGTGCTTTGTGGAACTCTCGATGATGGGAGTCAGCTACCAAGCGAATATGACGATATTTAGGAGGTAGATGGTTGGCATCATTAGGAGCGTTTCAGCAGCTGATGGCAGAGAAGTGTGAGAATCTAGGAAGAGCCTAGGGAGTAACCCTAGCCAGATGAGTGTGCTGGCAGAGTAGAGAATTTCGCTGGGGAGAGAGCACGCGCGACGGAATTGTTCAATGAGAAGGTCAAGCAGCTACTTAGGAGCTCCAGGATAGTCCGTGTGGAAAGTATGGGTAGATGTGGCAGGTAGTATGGGCCCGTACTACTGAAAGCAGAGGACCCATACTTGATACAGGGAGTATTCTGTACGTTCTAATGAGCGGATGGAGGAGTGATGTTATGGTTCGAGTACCATACATCGGAGCGGATTGAGGAGTGATGTTATGGTTCGAGTACCATACATCGGAGCGGATTGAGGAGTGATGTTATGGTTCGATTACCATACATCAGAGCAGATGGAGGAGTGATGTTATGGTTCGAGTACCATACATCGAAGTAGATGGAGGAATGATGTTATGGTTTGAGTACCATGCATCAGAGCGGATTGAGGAGTGATGTTATGGTTCGAGTACCATACATCAGAACGGATTGAGGAGTGAGGTTACGGTTCGTGTATCATACATCGGAACATATTGAGAAGAAATGTCATGGGACGAGTACCATGGTTCGTAGTGAATGATGCTCGTGGTTCTTCGGTTATCCGGTCATGATTGATGAGGTAGAGATTGTATGTTATTGGCCTTAGACCAGTGGACCATGATTGAGTTCAAAGAGACGCCCATTGAGAGGGAGGTCGAGAGCCTTTTAGAGTATTTTGGTAAGGAGCCAGAGGGAGGGGAAAATTTCGATCTGAGTTGAGCAATCAGTCGATAGAGGAGATGTCACCTTCTATGACATGGGTGATGCTATTTATGTTCGTGTACGAAACATGAGAGGCAAGATGCTTAAGTTTTGGGTTTGGGGGTAAACCCTGCAGATTGTCATTGAGGATGATTTTCCATAAGAGTATCAGGTAGCATGTGTGCCGCGAGGCAGTAATTTACTATGAGCAGATAGTCAGTGGGGACTGAGATAGTCGAGGAGCACGTTACACCTATTTGAGTATAGTAAGGCGTATTGTAGAGGTATCCGTGGGGAGTCCAGTCAAATTTATCAGTGTAGTGGTTTTTCTATCTATATTGGGTATTCAATATGGGAGTGGGTCCCTGTTCTTGGGAAGATCCATGTGATGGTACGTCGGTTGATGAGTCGAGGTGGGGGAGTATGATGATTTTGTGGTCCAGTTTATGGGTCAGTGATATTATTGGACAGTTGAGTTGTTTGGTTTTGGATTGGTACGAGACTTGGAACAGCTAGAGGCAGTCGTGATGAGAAGTTCTTGAGGATTTCATCTAAGGTTCAGAGTATATGAGATCGATTGATTTCCTTAAAAGGGATTATCGGGCGTTGTGTAGCACTTTCCAGGGGCAGGTGCGTTATTGCTAGTGAAAATAGTTTGTGAGATTGTTGATGTGTCAGATAGTGATGGTTCGAACCCTAAGTGGGGGAGAACCGGGTGGTTTATCGAGAGAACCAGAGATTTGTGCAAGAGCGGTTAGGGGATTGGATACAAAAACCTGCGGCTTGAATTCATGAGATCAGGGTCATTGGTGATCAAGGAAAGGTGCAGGACGAGATAATGCATGTGGTATATGTCTGAAAAAGAAAAAGATGGGTGTCTCCATGGCAGGTGGTCAATGATCAGGAATCTGGTAGTGGTCATAGCCGTTTCAAGCGGAAGACTCGTAATGATGGTATGGGCAGTTAAGAATTTATGGGTTGAAATATGGGTAGAAGACGGTTGAGTAGCCAAATCCCGGGCTGGGATGTGTATTCTTGCTTGGAGTTTTAGCTAAGTGGAAAGGGTTTCAGAGGACCATCAGTGTGTTCTGAAGAGTTAGCGTCTTCCTTGTATTCCAATTGAGTGCTTGGATGCACTGAAGTTGCGCATTGAGTGAAATAGGAAATTATTATGGGATTTAGAGGAAATGTATTGATGTGTATGTATGGTGCTGGGAGTGCGGGAATCAGTGGTAGGGGCAGGACATTGTGATGCTCTGTTATGGTGTTCCGTAGTTTCCGGTTATAGCGTCCCGATTACGGAGTTATTTAGAGTCTTGGGTTTAAGACGACTAGTGATGTATCATGTATCTACGGTTCCAGTTGGAGCCCTTCGTGTATTGTCATCAAGAGGGATTATTCAAGGAAATGGATCTCCGCTGAGGTAGATTCTGTGTTATGATGGTTGCCGCCAGAGTCTGTAATGTATATCGGGGCAAGTGTGTGTGTAACTATCTATGATAGTCTTCGGTGCAGGAGTTAGTGAACAAAGTGTGGCATTCTAATGAGAATGAGAGTATAGGGTGAAGCTATGGGGAGCCGTGGTATTCGCCAATCAGAGGGTGTTGTGATGCTACGAGGAGCAGTAGTACTCACAAGTCAGAGAGAGAGAGAGAGGGCCGTGATGCTACGGGGAGCCGTAATATTCTCCAGTCAGAGGGTGTTGTGATGCTACGGGGAGCCGTAGTACTCGCAAGTCAGAGGGAGGGAGTCGTGGTACTACGGGGAGCCGTATTATCAATAGTCAGAGGCTATCGTAATGTTGTGGGAAGCCATAGTACCCACTAGATGGCAAAAGAGTATGATGATGGAGTGTTCTCCGATAAGTGCATGATGCAGAAGAGTTTTAGGCTTGAGTAGCCCTAGTGTTGAGTTTATGGAGCCTAGTGGTTAAACTGGGGCGAGACTGGGGTCTCCGTCTCTGTCGGGAGGGTCAGCGAGGCACGCGGGAGAATATGCGCAGCAGACGCCAGAGGTTGGAGCTGAATCGACCTTCGAATGGATTGTATTTTTTTATGATGGAAACAGAATTTCGTGACTTGCGTGTTACTGGGCTGTGATAGTGGTCACGGGGAGGAAGTTAGTGAGGCATCTTGGATCATGTTATGTGTGACCTTTGGGGGTTCATCTGTGGGGCCAAAAGCTGACCTGGTGATCAGTATCGAAGATGAATATGAGAAATGAGCTAGAGTTTGCCATATGTGATGTCTGTGGAAACTTTGGAACGAGCGAACGATTCAGATGCTCGAGGATATGCTTCAGGCATGTGTATTAGATTTCGGGGGGGGGGGGGGGGGGGGGGGGGGGAATTGTGGCCCGTAATTTCCCTTGGCAGAGTTTTCCTACATCCACAACCATCATTAGTGCATCAGTATGCCACCCTTTGTGCTGATGTACGGAAGGAGGTATCAGACCCCATTTGCTGGGGAGAGGTAGGGCAACGTGTGATGGGAAGAACAGAGACCGTGCTTTAGATGTCAGAGCAGATTCAGCAGGTCAGAAAGAGGTTGTTGACTGCTCAGAGTTGCTAGAAGAGTTATGCGGACAGGCGACGATCCGAGCTCGAGTTCCAGGTCGGTGATTATGTTCTCCGGAAGGCATCTCCTTGGAAAGGAGTGATTCAATTTAGCAAGAGGGGCAAGCTAGGACCCCGGTATCTTGGGCCATTCAGAGTGATCGCGAGGGTGGGCAAGGTAGCATATTGCTTGGAGCTACCTGCAGAATGGGAGCGGATTCATAATACCTTCCATGCGTCTCAGTGGAGGAAGTATATAGCCGATGAGTCGGCGGTAGTGCCGTTAGAGGACATTCAGGAGGATTCGAGCATGAACAATGTAGAGAGACCAGTTGCAATTTTGGATCGAAAGATCAAGGTTCTAAGGAACAAGGAGGTGCCTCTGGTGTAGGTCCAGTGGACGCATCGGAAAGGATCAGAGCTTACTTGGGAACTGGAGCGTGTGATGTGTGTGCAGCATCTGGAGCTATTTCAGGGATGAGACTTCGATGGCGAAGTCAAATTTAAGTGGGGGAGAGTTGTAACATCCGGAATTTCAGGTATTATATTTTTTCTTTTTATTTTGAGTTTTGAATAGGAACTCGGCGAGTTGCTGCGTAGACTCGCCGAGTAGAGACGCGATTTCTCATCCGGATTAATGATCGAACTCGACGAGTCGAATTGGTGGACTCGGCGAGTCAGCATTGTTTAATGAAACCCTAATTTTTCGAGTTTGTGGCCTATTTAAAGGGCCTTATGGCCGTCATTTGTGCTCACCAATCCATAGAGAGAAACCCTAGAGTGCTTGAGCGTTTTAAGAGAGAAAGGAAGCCATTCTTGACCTTTGTGGTGTTGCTTAGCAAGAAGAAGGAGGTCCTAACCAAGAGGAACCAAAGGAGGTTGCTATATTGTGGATTAGAAGCTTAGATCATCGCACTTGAGGTATTAATTCAGGTCTTCTTCTGTTTTATAAAGTATATTTGGATTTAGGGTTTCTTGTGGCCTTTGTTGGGTTGATTTGATGCCCAAATAGTCCCTTTCTAGTGATGAGGCTTTGGATCTGGATCCATAGAGGTCCAGAGAGCCTCACTCATCAAGCTTTATGAAGATCAACGGAGGTTATGACCTTGAGTTGTGGTATTTGGGGCTAAATCATCATATATGGTCATATAGATGTTGTATGTACATCAAGATAGCGACTTTATGTGATAAATAAGCTTGGAAGGACTGGATCTATGAGTTAGTGGAACAGATCTGACCTCAGAATGTCGTTTGGGATTGTGCATGGAATGCACTCGCCGAGTCTATTGGCAGACTCGACGAGTTGGTGCAGGTTGTTCATAGATTTAGAACCAAGGGTTGAGTAACCGAGTTGGGTGAGTGACTCGGTGGGTCGAAAGGGACTCAGAGGAAGTGGGGTCCTCGTAGGGACTCGGCGAGTTGGGGTTGATCATTGACCATTGACCAGAGTTGACCAGTGTGGACTTGATAGAGTTAGTCAACCTTAATTGGGAAAGTGTGATTAGAGATGTATTGTGTTATAGGAGGACTATAGCTCGAGAGATCGAGCACTAGTGATTTCAAGGATTTACGAATTACTAAGATACGCAATGTGAGTCTTCTCACTATACCTTACCTTGAGTAGGTAACCAGAGTTATGTGACAGAGTATTTGTATGCTATGTAGGTTATGTGTTGTACTGCATTATTTCTATGTGATTTATGTTGTGCATGTTGATAGAGTTAGAATCGGAAGGTTCCCAGAGTTAGAACCTGAGGGTTCACAGAGTTTGGGTGCACGGACCAACTCTCATCCAAAAGGTAGATCTAGGCTTCTAAGGTCGATCTAACACGTAAAGTTATGAACTTTACGTGCATGCATATATCATTGGAGCTAAAAAGGCCAAAAATGGAGGTTTTAGCATGCATAGGGTTCTTATGGCCCTAAAGATGGCACCTTTATGCCATGAGGACCCTTCAAGGTCCTAGATCTGATGGCGAATCGACTTGGGACGTCCAAATCCCAAGAGTCAAGCTTCTTATCCCAAGATAACCATAAGAAGACATAGGAAATCACAAGTGAATAGGGAAGCTTTATTACCAGAAAGTGAGGGGAAAGTTATGTTGATTCTAGATCTGAACTCTTTTCTTGAAGTCTTCCCTCTTCCTCTTCTTCACCCAACTTCAAACACAAAAGATATCACAAGAAATGACACTCAAATACTCACAATACACAAAGGTGGCGATTTAGGGTTTTCTGGATATTGAGGGGGTGATAAGGGAGGCCAAAGGGGGCTTATGTTCCTTAAATAGGGGAACCAACCCTTGAAATTAGGGTTCTCATCAGACAACGCCTACTCGCCGAGTCGGTCTTCCGACTTGTCGAGTAGGTTACTTATTTCCCCAACCCGGATTCGTTCTGACTCGACGAGTTAGGCCATAAACTCGTCAAGTCCAAGAGTGAAATTATAATATTGATTTAAGTTAAAAGCATACCTGGAACCGAGTGTTACAGACTTCTTGAATTTTCGCTTTGAAAAAAAATATCACTTTAGCCTACTTATCTAACAATCTTGTGTAGTATCATCGAATCAAGCACATTGAGATTGACATCCACTTTGACAATGATACACTCACGTTGACGAACTACATGTGTTACACATTCCATCATCCTCTCAACAGGTTGATATTTTCATTAAATGATTGTCGTCTACATCCTCTCAATAGGTTGATATTATCACTAAATGATTGTCGTGTGCCTTGTTTTTTGGTTTTTGATCCAATCTGAATGCTCACAGCAATCGTCAAAATCAAGTTGCACCAGGGGTAGCTCTAAGTAGGGGTGAGCGTTTGGACCGGTGACCCGGACCGGACCGTTTTTTTGGACCTCCGGGCCGGTTCTCGGTTCTAAGTTTTGTACCCGGTTCGGTCCGGTTTTTTTCCCGGTTCGGTCCGGTTTTTACCGGGTCCGGGACCGGTTGGACATGGTAAAAAAAAAACATATATCGGCCTAGTTATACAATTGCAAAAACGATCGTTCCCTATCCCATAACACGTGATACGGCTATTAGTATTACCGATAATTTGCAAACCAAAAAAACCCTCGTTCGAAGTCGACCATCTCAATTCTCGTTCGAAGTCAAATCCTTAATCGGCCATGGTCTTTTTTGAAACCTGAATGGCACCGCAATCAGCAAGCAATACTGCAATAGTCGTCTTAGTCTAGTAGTCGATGCCAAGCAGCCAAGCAATAGTCCTCTACTCGTCTAGTACTCTAGTCGATGCCAAGCAGCCAAGCGAAATCGGAAATCTGAAATCTGTAACCTCAAATCGCAAGTAGCCAATTCTTTTCTCTCAAGTCTCAACTCTCAAGTGTGGTTTCTCTCAAGTCTCGATTCACAATTAATGGAATCAAAAACCGGGATCGCTAATTGGATTGCACTTGATGATGATGAAATTCAAGTAAGGGTTACGATTTTTGGTTATTTTTTTGTTAAATTTTGTTGAAATAACAAACAATATTGTTATATTTAGTTGAATACTTGTCAAAACAAAATTATTGTTATTATATGTAAACTAAGGGTATGTTTTTTGGTTGAATTTTGTTAATATTTGTTGAAAGTTATAAAGTATGTTGCTATATTTTGTTGATTAATTGTGAAAAAGTTTGTGTTTTGATTGCATGTAAACTAGGGTTATGATTTTTTTGTTGATTTTTGTTAAATTTTATTGAATGTCATAAAGTATGTTGTTATATTTAGGTTATTTGTTGGTAAAAAAAACTTATTGTGATTGTATGTAAAGTAAGGGTATGTTTTTTGGTTGAATTTTGTTAATATTTGTTGAAAGTTATAAAGTATGTTGCTATATTTTGTTGATTAATTGTGAAAAAGTTTGTGTTTTGATTGCATGTAAACTAGGGTTATGATTTTTTTTGTTGATTTTTGTTAAATTTTATTGAATGTCATAAAGTATGTTGTTATATTTAGGTTATTTGTTGGTAAAAAAAACTTATTGTGATTGTATGTAAAGTAAGGGTATGTTTTTTGGTTGAATTTTGTTAATATTTGTTGAAAGTTATAAAGTATGTCGTTATATTTTGTTGATTAATTGTGAAAACATTTTTGTTTTGATTGCATGTAAACTAGGGTTATGATTTTTTTGTTGATTTTTGTTAAATTTTATTGAATGTCATAAAGTATGTTGTTATATTTAGGTTATTTGTTGGTAAAAAAAACTTATTGTGTTTGTATGTAAAGTAAGGGTATGTTTTTTGGTTGAATTTTGTTAATATTTGTTGAAAGTTATAAAGTATGTCGTTATATTTTGTTGATTAATTGTGAAAACATTTTTGTTTTGATTGCATGTAAACTAGGGTTATGATTTTTTTGTTGATTTTTGTTAAATTTTATTGAATGTCATAAAGTATGTTGTTATATTTAGGTTATTTGTTGGTAAAAAAAAACTTATTGTGATTGTATGTAAAGTAAGGGTATGTTTTTTGGTTGAATTTTGTTAATATTTGTTGAAAGTTATAAAGTATGTTGTTATATTTTGTTGATTAATTGTGAAAACATTTTTGTTGCGACTATATGTAATGTAGGATACGAATGTTGATGAAGAGGAATTTATTGAGGATACACCACAAATCAATTTAGTTGATGATTCGGCAAAAGATGATCAATCAAATGTTAACAAACGAAAAAGAACAAATAGCAAAACGAAAACAAGTCACAAAAAAAAAAAAAACAAACAAGTGGCAAAGAAACATCCTCTTGTTGGGACTCATTTGATAAAGTTATGATAAAAGAAGATGATGGTATGGAAAGAAGATATAGAAAATGTCAATGGTGTGAAAGGCTACTAAAGGCGGATGTGGAAAGGAATGGGACTTCTAGTTTACTCAAACACGTAGATCGGTGTCAAAAAAACCCGAATAAGCTACAAGATCCAACTCAAACCAAATTGAATCTAAAAAAGGAGTCAAATGGAGATACTAGTGTTAAAACATGGAAACACGATGATGCAAGGATCAAAAAAGCATTACTTAACCTTTTTGTGGTAGGCGAATTACCTTTCAAGTTCGTTGAAAACGAGGCTTTTGTGGAATACACCAATGCACTTAATGCTAAGGTTGTGTTGCCATCTAGACATACAATATCCCGAAATGTTTCCAAATTTTACATAGAAGAAAGAACCAAAATGCTTCAATTTTTAAGTAACCCAAAGACCGCTATACATTTGACAACGAACACTTGGACGTCTTCTTGTCAAAGGACTACTTACATGGTGGTCACGGCTCACTTCATAGATGAGAATTGGATGATGCACAAGAGAATTATAAACTTTAGGGAGATAGATAGCCATAAGGGAGAGGATATGGGCCGAGAATTACTCGATTGTATTCGTGAATGGATAATGAAAAATGTCATGACCATTACCTTGGACAACGCCGCTACAAACGACAAGGCAATGGACTTTTTGGTCAAAAAGTTGCCCAATCTTTACGAGGGTGGAAAGCATTTCCAAGTTAGGTGTATGGCTCACATTTTAAACCTTATCGTAAAGGATGGACTAAAATACCAAAACTATCATGTTGAGTGTATCCAAAAGGCGGTACGGTACATTAGATTGTCACCACAAAGAATAAACAAGTTCAAGAAGGCGATGAAAGATTGTGGCTTACAAAAGAAGAAGTTTCTATGTGGTGACACTCCTACCCGATGGAACTCGACTTTCGAGTTATTGAAGTCCGCATATGAGTTACGAGAGGCATTTACGGAATTTGGCATAAGAGGTAATATTTATTTTTAAGTTATATATCATCTTTTCAGCAAAATTATTAAGATTTTGTTTAGACTATAATTTTGTTTGTTTATGTATCTTTGACAGATAAATCATATGAAAGGGATCTCGGTAGAGTACCGGAAAATTATGACTTTGAAGTTGTAACCGAAATGGTGAAATTCTTTGAAAAATTCAAAACAAAAACAGAGCTTGTTTCGGCTACATCAAAACCTTTGGTAAATCTTTTTATCAGGGAAGTCTTAGATGTGGACATACATCTAAGAAAGTGGTCAACCAAACCAATGTTTCTCGATATGGTAAAAGATATGAGGACGAAATACGAAAAGTATTGGGGTGCATATAACAAGATGAATGATTTTATGTACTTTGCGGTTTTACTTGATCCTACCACCAAATCACCTTTTTTGTTACATGCTTTTAAAAAAATGATCGGGTACATGGAACCATCATTGACCCCCGCGAGCATAGACATAAAAGCACGTCAAATGGTCCGAGAGGTTGAGAATAGGATGGAAAATTTATTTATGACCTACTTGGAACGATTTGACAGCGGTGGATCATCTCAACAAGAAGCGAGTCAAATAGCCATTGATGTTGATGATGATAATGATTTTTTCGGTGATTTTCTTTGTACGGGAGGTAGCAACTCGGATCCAACGGATAACGAGTTACGAACTTATTTGAAAGAGAATATAGTTAATTATAAAAAAGATTTCTCAATTCTCGGGTGGTGGAGAGTAAACGCAATTAGGTTCCCAACAATTGCTCGGATGGCGAAAGGTGATTACTTTTTTTTGTACTTTCATAATTTATTTATAAATTAATGTTATTACAATTTAATTCTTTGTTGTTAGATATATTGGCGATACAAATCTCAAGTGTAGCGTCCGAGTCCGCGTTTAGCACATGTAGTAGAGTTATAAGTGAGTATCGGACTAGTTTATCGACGTTGATAGTTGAAGCTTTGTTATGCACCCAAGATTGGGTGAGAAAAACTACAAATCCGATAATTGACAACGTTGATGACATCTTGAACGATGATGATATAGCTTTGGGTAAAAAAAAATTACAAGCTTTGTTCTTTTTTTATACAATATTACTTTTTATTAAATACTAACAACATTTTCATTTGTGTTTATGTAGAGATTGCACAAGCTTTAAATATATTACATATTGATGACAATGATAAGGGGAAGAAGCCAATGGAAGATTAGATTACGAGTTTATGAAGTTTGTTGTTTTGATTGCTTTTAAAGTTTAAACTTTAAACTATGTTTTTTGTTGCTATGGTATTATTTTTGTATGTTTGTGTTTAAATTGTTAACTTTTGTTGGTGAACTTGAAATATATGTTAGTTGTTTTTATTTGGAAAATTAAGTTTGCAAGTTATAATATTTTACATCAATGTAGATTACTTATACTTTACGCAACTAAAGTGGTACCGGTCCAAACGTGTCCAAAAACCGGAAAACCCGGACCCGGACACGGACACGGACACGGACACGATGCATCCGGTCCGGTCCATGGTCCACGTTTTTCTCCCTAACCGGTCCGGTCCAAGAGCCGGTCCAGTCCGGTCCAAATGCTCACCCCTAGCTCTAAGTATATCACTATATTAAGATTGTATTAATTTTGTATTCATCCCATTGTACATATATAATCTTTTCATTGTATCATCTATTTAAATTACCTATATATATTTCTAATTTATGAGATTATTATTAGGGGAAAATATTTTATTTATGATTTAATTTTGTAAAGTTTAGTGGACCCAGGCATTAAATTATATATTAAATAAGAAATAAAATAGTGGTTTTACACTCCATTTTAGATTGCAAATTAAATTGCTTAATGAATGTGTGAGTTTTAAATAGAGAAAAGGGCATATGTACGACATAGACGTTTTTCTTTCTCATGAGAAAATGGACAAAGCTAAACGAAATACGGATGAAAGTCGTATAATGTCCTTTTCCAAATACATTTTTTGGGTTTAGTTTTTCTAGTTCGCTGAATTTAGTTTGTGAAATTAGCATTAGCAGACACAATCGAGCCAATGCCCACTTTATCTTTGCTGAGCACAAGCTAAAATCTTGTATTCATTATGCTCTCAATGATATCTCTTGGTTGCCAAACCCGCATGCTCCTCCACTCTTTCCCCCACCCTTTCTCTCTCCATAACTACACCCCTATATAACCGTTCATAACCCAAACTACTCTATTCTACCCATCACAAACACAATTAATATTGCAACAACTATATTATACTCCATCACCTTTCATCCATGGCCGTTTCTGGTTTCGAAGGCTTTGAAAAACGACTGGAGCTTCAGTTCTCCAGTCATGATCCTGATATCGGCATTGGCCTCAGGGAACTCGAATTCAAGTTTCTTGAACAAGTTCTCCATCAAGTACAATGTACGGTTGTCTCAGCACTTGGCAATCTACACTTTGATTCATACGTCTTGTCTGAATCCTCACTCTTTGTTTACCCTACCAAGATTATCATCAAAACCTGTGGCACCACTCAGCTCTTGAAATCGGTTCAACCATTCATTCATCACGCTAGAACCCTCAACCTTCATATAACGGCTCTTCGTTACACCCGTGGAAGCTTCATCTTCCCACAAGCTCAACCACACCCTCACACCAGTTTCCAAGAAGAAGTAGCGTACTTGGAGGATAGCATCCCCGCAAGCCTATGTTACAGAAAAGCTTCTGTAATTCCCTCTAAACTCAAGTCTCACTCATGGCATGTGTTTTCTGCCGGAGCTGTTGAATACTCCGATAACGCACCACTAGACTTATACACGGTCGAGGTGTGCATGACGGATCTTGATCAAACCCTAGCTCGCAAGTTTTTTCGCCATCCAAACGATGGAAAAAACGGTGACTCTGCTGGAAGAGAGATGACGGAGATAACAGGCATCAACCGTATTAACCAAAATGCGCACATATGTGATTTCGCTTTCGACCCCTGTGGGTACTCAATGAATGGCATTGACGGCGACCGTTATTCCACTATTCACGTGACGCCGGAGGATGGGTTTAGCTACGCAAGCTTCGAGTGCGTTGCGTCTATTTACAATGACGACATGGCGGATATGGTGAAAAAAGCCGTGAGAGTTTTTGGTCCAGGGACAGTTTCCGTTGCCACCACCAGCGCCAGTCAGGACATGTGTGCACGTATAAAGGGTGCGGTGGAACATCTTGGGCTGAAGTGCCGGAGCTTCAGTATGGATGAGTTCCCAGCTGCCGGCACGGTGGTGCTTCAGACGTTCACTAGTCGCCGGAATAGAATATAACTGAAAACGATAAAAGGGGGACAATGGGTGCATGCATGATGACTATGAGGATGATGTGATTATGTTGCATGAGTGATACCAATGTGCATGTCATAGGATGGTGGGGTTGACTTGTGTAGAAAGATATATTAATTAGAGAGGTTGAGGGAGATGATCTTGAAATGGCAAAATTTGAGGGGGATGGTGTGTGTGTTCATCTACATCATGATAATGTACCCCACTATGGTGTGTCACGCCTAAGATTTTGAGGAATGTGTTTTCAAGTGGATTAAATTTGGTTCATTGTCATATTCTTTTAGTAAAATAGTTTTGTTTTTATGGAATATCATAAGAGATTACATATTTCTATCTTATTTTTGGATTTTAACAAATCTTTCTGATTTTAGTTTTAGCATAAATGGTTCACCAAGCGGACAAGTGAAAGAACAAGCAAAACTACCAATAGTCATTAAGCGGAATTTGATTAATATCAACCGAAATGATACAAATGAATGAGCTATGTAATTGTTACGACAGTTTAAGCTTTTTGATCCCGAAAAAGTATGGAGTTTAATATATATATATATATATATATATATATATATATATATATATATATATATATATATATATATATATATATATATATATATATATATATATATATATATATAAGTTTCTTTTAGCACACATAGAGCCATATAGATTTTTATATAGTTTTAAGCTATTTTCTTAAAGAAATTTTTAGAGATTTCACTCATTAAAATTATAATAACCGTCATCATTCTATGATTCAATTTAATTTTATTTGATTTCCTTAATATATGCTTAATGAGATAATTAAAAAAAATATGAATATTGATACGTGTTAAAATTTTAATAGTTATGAATATTTATAGAAAAAAAATAATAAACAATTTAATTTTTTAATCAAAATATATATATTACATTTTTTTTCATACCGATCAATCGGATAAAACAGCATAGCGGGTCAAAAACTACAAAAGCTTTGACTTAGAAAGTATTGTGTCCCCCGTTATGTCAATTTACAAAGCTTTTTAGTAGAGATGTTTATAATATTTATAGTGTTTCATTTCGGAGAGTCCTTTAAATTAGAGTGCCAATTTACCCATGTTGAATCTTGATTATTACAAAATTAGTCACATTAGTTTAATCACGTATGTCGGGTACTTTTAACTTATCTCATTAACAATGGAATACTTATTCAATTATCAATTGACACGTAGACAAAAAAAAAAACGATTTCATAAAAGCTCATTATACAATTAAGTTCAGCTAATTACGCATGCATATGCACGAGGGTGACAACACAAGGCGGCATATATATATATATATATATATATATATATATATATATATATATATATATATATATATATATATATATATATATATATATATATATATATATATATATATATAAAAAGAGAGAGAGAAAAAAAAAAGTTATGTTCCAATGAGAACATTTTTCCCGTGAGAACATTGAGAACATTTTTTAAATCATGACAACGATATCGATTCACATGCCATAAGATATAGTTCCATCGAATCTACAGCTGAATGTTACCAAATCTTCTTCTAGTTCCACAGTTCTCAACTCATGGCTTTTCACCTTGTAAAATTGTATGTGAATATATACCACAACTCCATGGTAATGTCGTTGGGCGATCTACTATCGGTCCGACATTCTCAACTCTACTTCCGGTACCATCAGCAAGCATAACGACTTTTCCAAATCATCTCCTCCTCCGATCTCAGAGCGTTCCAACAATTCATTGAAAATGAATGAGAATTTCATGCCCTTAAGCAGTGCCCTAAATCGCAGTTGTTCTTCTATCTTGTACAGCGTGGTACAAAAAGTAAAAAATAAAAAAAAAGAGATGTCTAGAGAAAAGGGTGCTAATGTTCAAGGAAGAGGAAGAGTGATATATTGACTTTCTTTCTTTGTTTTCTGTTTCTTCTCGGCAGCAGGTAAGAAAAGGCAAACCCTCCCTACATCTAGCATTCTATAAATTATCAGTTTTATTATTTAGTATATAATATTTAATTCATTTAGAGGTCATAATATTAGTATTGAATGATTTATAGATTATATTATCAATATTAACTAGGAATTTGATAATATATTTTGACATCGACACTCTGATCCAGACATATTATTTGTATAGACTTTTTATAAACACCAAGTGTTCGATGAAATGTCTCAATGAAAAAGTAGCATTTTATATGAAAATCCTTTAACTTTAAACCCTCATTAAGCCAAGCATTAAGGATCTTAGGTTAAATTGAATTTCATATCATAATAGCCTAATAAAAAATCAACAATCATATAAAAAGTGATAAACTTAAGGCTTAACCATTAAGTCCTTAATAGAACACCAAAAGTGATTTAAAAGCTACTATGATCAATTTTCCCAAATCTATCCTCCAACTTCTAAAATTTGTGCAGGTCAATAACAACATCTAAAAATCATGAGACTTAGTTTTCTTGAAATCTTAGTTTGTCCAGTTTCTTCAAACTTTGAATCACATTTCGAAATTCCAACTCCTTGAGGAATAAAATTGGCAATCTTCTCAGGCTGGTCCATGTTGTCACAAATTTCATGTATTGTCTTGAAAAAATCATAATAAATTCATTAGAACTCCAAAAGCTAAAATTCCAAATCCTATAATTAGATATGGATGTATAGTTTCCCACATATAAAAGTATTGATGTAATTCTTAGTAGATTAGTACAGTTTATTCCAAGAGTGTTGAGTGGTCCAGAAAGTGACAACCTAAAGTTACTAACTTGTAAATTTAATATAAAATCAACCAAAAATCATTAGAATAAGATCTTTATATTTATGAAAAGATAAAAGGTGTAACTTTACTAATATTATTTTATCAAAATTTAAGAATGCGTTAAAAGGTAAGAAAATAGATCCCCAAAAGCACACTACAATCAAAGAGAAAATAAGAAAATATATACATAAGTTTTATAAAAGTAGTAAACCAAAGCACAAGATAAATAATGTTATAATTGTTGTGTAAGTTCTCGGAAATAAAATGATACATGTTGTTCATACTAGCTGGTTTTCAAGTTCAAGGAAGTGAGTTACATTAACTCTCCTATTAAGGAGGTGAGTTACATGAAATATGTGTAATCACATGTGATTAAGTACACGATAACAACTGTTGAATCGAGATCATGAAAATAATTATTGTCCACATAAATCATATGTTATTAGATACATAAAATAACATGTGGTTATGTGTATCTAATGACATGTGATTTATGTGGCTAAGATTCATTTTCGCGTTCTTGATTCAATAATTGTTTTTTTCCACTTTAATCATACGTGGTAGTCGCAGGTGGGTTGGTGGTGAGTACTAACTCTCCTATTATGTAGGCATTACTTTATTTATGTTATTGTTCACAGATACCCTAATAACATGTGATTATGTGTATCTAATCACATATGATTTATGTGGCTAAGATTCTTTTCGCGTTCTCGATTCAATAATCGTTTTTTCCACTTTAATCATATGTGATCAAATACATTTAATCAGATGTGATTTATATGTTTCTAATCACATATGATTTTATTTGGAAAAATTAAATCATATATGATTAGATACATACAATCACATATAATTATATACACGTTAACAACTATTGAACCTAGAACGCAAAAACAAATCTTTATCCAAATTAATCATATGTATTAAATACAAATAATCACATGTGATTATATGAATATAATCTCATATGATTTATGTGGACATAATTCATTTTTACTTTTCTGATTCAATAGTTGTTCTCATGTATTTTATCACATGTGATTAAATGTATAATCGTATGTGATTAAGTATATGAGCACAACTATTGAATCGAGAAGGAAAAAATGAATCTTGTCCACCTCAAATCATATGTGATTATATACATATAATCACATGTGATTAATTACACACAATTAATTATTCAGTCAAAACCGAAAAAATAAATATTGTCTACATAAATCATATCTGATTAAATACATATAATCAAATGTGATTATATCTATCCAATCATATAGATTTATATGGTTAAGATTCATTATCACATTCTCGATTCAATAATTGTTCTTCGTCCACTGTAATCATATGTGATTAAATACATATAATCATATGTGATTATATGTATCTAGTCACATATGATTTATACGGACAAAAAATAATGATGTCTATATAAATCATATGTGATTAGATACATATTATTATATACACAAGAACAACTATTGAATCGAGAACACAAAGATAAATATTGTCCACATATATCATATGTGATTAAATGCATATAATCACATATGATTATATGTATCTAAGCACATATGATTTATCTAGACAAGATTCATTTTCACGTTCTCGATTCAATAATTGTTTTTTTCCACTTTAATCATACGTGATTATATACATTTAATCAGATATGATTATATGCTTCTAATCACATATGATTTTATTTGGAAAAAACGAATCTTGTCTATATAAATCATATGTAATTAGGTATATATATAACCACATGTAATTATATACACGATAATAAATATTGAATCAAGAACGCAAAAACGAATCATGTCCACATAAATCACATCTGATTAAATACATATAATCACATGTGACTATTGTATGTATCTAATCACATATGATTTATGAGGACATTGTTCATTTTTGCTTTCTCGATTCAATAGTTGTTCTCATTATTTAATCACAAGTGATTAGATTATATGTATTTAATCACATATAATCATATGTGATTAAATACATATAATCACATGTGATTATTTGTATCCAATCACATACGATTTTTGTGGAGAAGATTCATTTTCACGTTCTCGATTCAATAATTGTTCTTTGTCAAATTTAATCATATGTGATTAAATACATGTAAACACATGTGATTATATGTATCTAATCACATATGATTTATTTGGACAATAATCATTTTTTATTTTTGATTTAATAATTTTCTCTTGTATTTATTCATATGTGAATGTATTTAATCATAAACAATTTTTATCTATAGATTATATGTGATTACATACATATATAATCACATGTGATTATATAAACGGGAACAATTATTGAATCAAGAGCACGGAAACAAATATTTTCTATACAAATGATATGAGATAAAATACATATAATCACATATGATTAGATACACGAGACCAACTATTGAATCGAAAATGAGTAATAAATATTATCCACATAAATCATATGTGATTAAATAGATATAATAACATGTGATAATACATATAATCACATGTGATTATATATATTTAATCACATATGATTTATATAAACAAGATTCATTAAAAACAAATATTTTCGAAATAAGTCACATATGATTGAATACATATAAACACATGCGATTAAATTATATGTGATTAGATACATATAATCATATATGATTAGATACATATAATCATATGTAATTATATGTATTTAATCACATATAAAAAAGTACATATAATCACATATGATTTATGACATTATATGTATTTAATCACATACAATGTTAGTGGTTATAGGTAATGGGTGGTGGTGATAGGTGATGGTGGTGGGTTGTGGTGGCGATTGGTAGTGGTGGTGGTTTTGGTGGGTGATGGGTGGTGGTCGTGGTGACGAGCAGTGGTAATGGGTGGTGGAGGTGGGTGGTGGTTGGTGGTAGTGTTGTGTGTTGGTAATAGTGGTGGGTAGATATAATCACATAAATCTTGTCCACATAAATCATATGTGATTAAATACATATAATCAGTATCACATGTGATTAAATATATTAGAATAATTATTGGATCGACAGAAGAATAAATATTTTCCTTACGAATCATATGTGATTAAATATATATAATCACATGTGATTAAATACACAAGAATAACTATTGAATCAACACGTGAAAATAAATATTGTCCATGTAAATCATATGTGATTAAATACATATAATCATAAGTGATCTAATACACGATTCCAATTATTAAATCGAAAGCACGAAAATAAATACGGCCCACGTAAATAATATTTTATTAAATACATATAAGCACATGTAGTTATATGTATCTAATCACATATGTTTTACGTGGACAATAATCATTTTTGCATTCTCGATAAACTAGTTTTTCACGTATATTTAATCACATGTGATTATATGTATTCAATAATATATAAATCATATATGATTTGATATATATATATATATATATATATATATATATATATATATATATATATATATATAATCACATGTGACTCGATACATATAACCACATGTGATTATATGCAAGAGAAAACCCAATGAACAAAAAACACAATAAAAAATTTTGTAGGTGAGGGTGGGGGTGGTGGAGGCGGGGTCGTGGTAGTGTGTGGTGATGGGTGGGTTGGTGGTTGCAAGTGGTGGTGATAGTGACGGGTGATGGTTTTGGTGGGTGGTGGGTAGGTGTAGATGGTGGAAATGGGTGGTAGTGGTGAGTGGTGTTGGTTGGTAGGTGATGATCGTGGGTGGTGGTGGTGGTGGTTGTGGTGGGTGGGTGAGTGGTGGTGGTGGTAGGTGGTGGTGGGTGGTGGATAGTGATGGGTGGTGGGTGGTGGGTGGTGGTGGCTGGTCGTGATGGTAGTGGTGGCGGGTAGTGGTTGGTGGTGGTTGTGGTTGTGTTGGTGGTGGTGGCAAGTGGTCGTGGGTGGTGATGGGTGGTGGGTAGTGATGGGTGGTGGTGGTGAGTAATTGTTAGTAGTGGTGGTGGTGGTTGTGGTGGTGACGGGTGGTGATGGGTGGTGATGAGCGGTGGGTAGTGTTGGGTGCTAGTGGCTGGTGGTGGTTGTTGGGTGGTGATGGTGGTGGTAGTGGGTGGTGGTTGGTAGTTGTGGTGGTGGCTAGTGATGGGTGGTGGTGGTGGTGGGTAGTGGTTGGTGGTGGCGGGTATTGATGGGTGGTAGTGGTGGGTAGTAGTGGTGATAGGTGGTAAGTGGTAGGTGGTGATGGTGGTGGTGACGGTGGTGGGTAGTGATGGGTGGTGGTGGTGGCGGTTGGTGGTGGGTATTGGGTAGTGATGGGTGCTGGGTGGTGGTTGGTGGTGGTGGGTAGTGATGGGTGGTGGTGGTGGTGATGGGTGGTAGTGGTTGTGGTGGGTGGGTGGTGGTGGGTGCTAGGTAGTGATGAGTTGTGAGTAGTGGTTAGTGGTGGTGGTGGGTGGTGGTGGTAATGGCTGGTAGGTAGTGGTTGGTGGTGGTGGCGGTTGGTGGTTGTTGGTGGTGGTGGGTGGTGGGTGGTAGTTGGTGGTGGTGATGGTGGATATTGTTGGTTGGGTGGTGAGTGGTGTTAGTTTGTGGGTTTTTTAATTGTTTGTAACAATTTTTTGATTTATATGAATATTATCTTATAATTTTAATTATAAAAAACTTGTGTTCTTCAATTTTGTTCTTAAATGTTCTCGATTGAACGTTTATATATATATATATATATATATATATATATATATATATATATATATATATATATATATATATATATATATATATATATATATATATATATATATATATATATATATATAACATCAATACTTGTTTATGAAGTATTATACATACGTCTTGCTGGATTAAGCTTTAAACCCATAATTATGAAGTTTAATCGAATAGAAAACTAGTGGTGATGAAAAGGACATATTATATGATATTTGATGGATTGAGAAGTTGCCACATTTGGCTATGTTGTTTGGTAACATAATCATGGTTCTTGTAAGTTGTAAATATATTCGATGCCTCAAACTATCGACAGTATAAGTAACCTACCTTTGCATGCCAAAGTTGCATTTCCACCTTTTATATATATATATATATATATATATATATATATATATATATATATATATATATATATATATATATATATATATATATATATATATATATATATATATATATATATATATATATATATATATATATATAGAGAGAGAGAGAGAGAGAGGGGTTAAAATGTGGATGACATCTATCGTGCGGACATATTTAGATAGTGTTATCCTACCAGAATGACTAAGATAATATGTTGCTTGATAATGTGAATACGTTCAAACTTAAATAAATATTGTCATTATCATGCATTATTTCTAATTTTTATTCATTTGTATACTCATGCATCGTTTTCACTCATCCTCATTCTTACAAGATACAATTATAAAAAACACATTATGACATAATGAAAATCATTAAAAAAAAGGTCCATAATACCCCTATAAACCATTTAATTAGTGAAAATGTATGATAATAATATTAGTTATGTGAGGTTGAACGTATTCACATTACCAAACAACAAATTCTCACAGAATAACATTATCCACACATCCGCACGATAGATATACATCCCCGTATAAACCTCTGTGTGTGTGTGTGTGCGCGCGCGCGCGTGTGTGTGTGTGTGTATATATATATATATATATATATATATATATATATATATATATATATATATATATATATATATATATATATATATATATATATATATTGAGAACAATTTTCAAAAATATGATTATAACAGATATGTTGGCGAATATTTTCGTAAACTTTCTTTAAAAAGATAACGGTGGAGAATCAATCTCCATTTTTCATGTCATTTATGTCTCTAACTTTTAACATATAATACTTCATTTATTATTTTTAAAAATGTTGTTGTATATATACCATTATCATTTTAAAGCTACAACTTTAGAACAGTTCGGATAAAATACTTAAATTGTTAATTTAAATATAAGATTACAGGATTAACTTAAATATAAATCATAGTTTAACTTAAACAACCTAAAAAATATTTTGTGAATAGTTAAATGTGATACATTGTAGTGTCTTACTAATAATGATTATAAGTTTGTTAATAAGATTAAATAAATATCAAACATAAAATGTAATCATAAATAAACTAAATTTCAATATTAAAATAATATGTTTACTTCTACCTATAAAGTTATGTTTTTAACTTTTAACATATTATAGTTGATTTATTAGATTCAATTTGTTGTTGTATGTAAACTATTATCAGTTTAAAGCTATAATTTTTGAATAGTTTGGATAAAATATTTAAATTGTTAATCTAAATATTAAATTACATGGTCAACTTAAATATAAATTTCAATTCTACTTAAAATTCCAAAAAAATATTTTTTTTGAATTGTTAAAAGTGATAACTTTTAGTGGTAAATGCAAAAATTAAATTGTAATCTCAATTTAACTAAAATATTTTCTAAATATATTTATATAATCATTAAAAGTTTTTAAATAAGTAGCTTAAAATAACTTACAATAATAATAGTTAAAATAATTATATATAAATGATTATATTGTTACCTTTAAACACAAAAAATAGTGTTTGATGTTTTAAATAATTATAATGATAGAAATTAAAACGTTAAACAAAATAAATTTTAAAAAATCAATTAACAATAACAACAACTATAAATAACAATAAACCATATATTTTTTTTCATTCATGAGTAACCCGTGGGTAGAAGTCATTAAAACGATTGAGATTATTCAATTTTAATAGATATATGCATTATCAAATAATTCAAAATAATCAATGTATTATATCAACTTAGTATACGAATTATTATATCAAATTTAACAACAACATTATTGTTATATTTAAGAAAACATATATTTGTAAAAATTTCAACTATATAAGTGTTTCTGAACAACGCGCGACCATTCGCCTAGTATACTTATAAAATAGGCATTTTTACTTGCACCATATGCATTAAAACCTCCATATTTTTCAATTTCTTTCTAATAATTATTATAAATTGATTAATAATGTTAAATTAATGTAGAACTAAATTTTAATCATAAATTAACTAAACTACGATATTAAAATATCATATTTTTACTTCTATTTATAAAATTATGAATTTAACTTGTTAACAAATTATAGTTAACTTATTAGTTTAAACATTTTTATCATATGTGAACAATTGTCATTTTAAAATCACAACTTTTGTATAATTTATGATTTTATGTAAAATAGTTAAATTATTAATTTCAATATAGTGTTAAACGTTTAACTTAAATCAAAATATCAATTAAACTTTTGAAAATAGTCAAGAGACTATTATAAATAGTTAAAAGTTATAAAGTATAGTGTTCAACATAAATTGTAATTATAAATTAACAAAAAAAACCAAGAAACTATTTTTTTATAATCATTAAAATATTTCAAATAAATAGTTTAAAATAACTTACAATAAGAATAGTTAAAAATAATATTATATAAAAAATTATAATGTTATCTTTAAAAACAAAAACAATACTTTTTTTAAATAACTATAATCAAAGAATCTAGCAATATTTATCAAATAAATTTTAAAAAAAGTTAAACTTTTGAAACCAAATTAAAATAATTTGGAATTTCCAAATACGTTATTTTAAATACCATACAAGAACAATAGTTAAAATTAACGTTATATATAAAAATTATAGTGTTACCTTTAAAAACAAAAACAATGTTTGACGTTTTAAATAATTATAATGATATAAAATAAAATATTAAGCAAATAAACTTTTTAAAATTAATTAATCATAACAACAAGTATAAATATCATTAAATCAAATATTATATTTAATTTTATTATGAGTAACAATGTTTAAACCAACTTATTATAAAATTTATTACGTAAGAGCTACCAATAATACCATTCATATATTTATAAAGACATATATGATGGGTTTTGGTCATAAGACATCCTATGTGCTCATACAAACCCTAATGCTTAGATCTAGGTTTCTCTATTGTACATGCTTTGAATCCAAGACTATAAACCCTAATTCTAGCATGTAAGTAATCATATTAACATGTAATTAGGTTTAGAACATACCTTGATTGTTATGTAGCAATAACAATCCCAAATCTCCTTGTATTGACTTTGGAATGCTTAGAGTCACAAGTGTCACTCCTCTAATGGCTTACAAACACCATAAGCAAGTGGAGAAGGTATAAAGAGAGAGGTGAGAGGTTAGAATTCGTATCTAGGACCTCTTGGGAAGGGATACACGAATTCATGACCCTAGGGGTGTTTATATAGGTGTAGAGATAGGGTTTCAGTCATTATCCTTATCTAGTTGATTATCCATTAAGCAACCAATAAGATAATCCTTGAATCCTTATCATACTCGAATTCTAAGGATTTCCAACCTTAAATTCGTCCACCATATAAATAAGATAATCCTTACCTTATTTTGTAACTATCACATAATTACAAATCAGCCCCTCTAGTTTAATTAATTACATTTGATCACAAAACTAATTCTTAATTAATTATTGACCAATATTAATTAAACAAATATGATTTCTCCTTTAATATATTATTCCTATAACATATTAATAAATCATATTATCCTTTCTCTCTTTATTCATTTCTCCAATCAAGTTGCTTTGGTGAAGGCAACCCAAAAGGACCATGCACCATCGGGTCAAGTACATACCAAAATAGTTATGGACTTAAACACTAATCCAATAATATATTTGTAAACATTTAAAATATGTTGTTATATTATACGCAACGCACGGGTATTCGTCTAAGATTGTATATTTAAATCGTAATAGAGTTATGAATGATTAATTAAAGGATAGATATTGTCTATGTAATGAACTAAATTCTATTTTATATATATATATATATATATATATATATATATATATATATATATATATATATATATATATATAATAGAATTTAGTTCATTACATAGATAATATCTATCCTTTAATTAATCATTCATAACTCTATTATATATATATAATTAATCATTCATAACTCTATATATATATATATATATATATATATATATATATATATATATATATATATATATATACTCACACACACGCAATGGAAGGTTTAAATGAAAACGATTATGATATTCAAAACATGATAACAAATCTAAGTAACATATTTCTTTTTGCCGTAAAACTCTCTCGCGTACCGTCACAAAGAAGAAATATAATATTCATATGTGAATATAAAGGTGAGTATATTCTAACATATTTCAAATCAACCACTTAAACACTTCAACGTATCAGAACGATGAAACAAATAATATTAATATATGAATAAGTATATTCATATATGAATATATAATTATATTTATATATTTATATATAATTATATAATTATATTCAGATATGACGAAGTATTGGTCTACGTACATGTGATTATTTATATATGAATATAGTGGTTGGTGGTAAAGATGGTGGTGGCAGTGGCGGTGGTAGTGGTGTCGGTATGTAGCAGAGGTGTTGGTGACGATGTCGGATATTCATATATGAATAAGTATATAATTATTCATATATCAATAAGTATACTAATATATAAATATAAAAGTATGTTCATATATACAAAATATGTGTCTATTCTCAAGTGATTATTCATATATAAAGATGGTGGTTGGTGGCGTAGGTGGTGGCGATGGCAAGGGTAACGGTGGTTGTAGCATTGGTAGTCGTGGTGGGGGTTGTATGGATAAAACCTGGAATTTTACTGTCAACTGCAAAATGTAGTGTAAATTCTTTAAAATCCATTGAAAACCGTACCGAATCTGTTGGAAATCCGTCACAAACTCCTAATAAGTGCAAATTTACCATAAGTATGTCCGTGAAACCATTTTAGTTTTTTTTTTTAAACGGCAAAATAACTAATCTAGTCCTAAATAACAACATATTTCTCCATAGAAACTTGAACCTCTGACCTCTCATATGAGATGGTCACTCCATACCGCTAGGCCATTTGCCCTTTGGTGTGAAACCATTTTAGTGATCGGTTTTATTACTGCAACTAGCATTAAAAAATGAATTTTTTAGTAGTGCAATCTTTTAAAAAAATTGTGCAATTCCTGATATTTTTTTTATGTCCGCCAATATATATATATATATATATATATATATATATATATATATATATATATATATATATATATATATATATATATATATATATATATATATATAACATCCCAAAATTCAAGACCAAAAATTACTTTTTCAATTAAGTTATTATAAAACCAATAGTGTCAAAACATCCTATGTCAAAACCCAAAGTGTCAATAATCAAAACATGTTTCATAAAACAATATCATAATGTAATCCCAAAGATCTCTTGTGCGGAAACCATAGTGTGATGTGTTGTGATCGCCGACTCCTTTCCTTCGAAAATGAAGTACCTAAAACCAAAACTGAAAAATGTAAGCACAAAGCTTAGTAAGTTCCCCCATCATATCACATATCATACAATAAACATACTGTCAGACATATTTGGGTGCTCGGCCTACCCTACTGAGCATATCTAGGTGCTCAACCTACCCTTGTCAGGCATATCGGGGTGCCCGACCTACCCATGTCAAGCATATCTGGGTGCTTGACCTATCCTGCCAGGCATATATGGGTGTTCGACCTACCCTTCGGTTTATCTCAACCGGTTACGGGGACTATTTCACCCCTACCACTACCACATAATAAAATATCATAAACCTACTGTCAGGCACATCTAGGGTGCCCAACCTACCCATGTCAAGCATATCTAGGTGCTTTACCTACCCTCCGGTTTAGCTCAACCGGCTATGGGGTCTAACCTACCCCTCCTACCACTATCACATAACATCATAGCATACTAGCATATAAAGCATAACAGATAGTTGCATACTAGACAATTATCGCAAATACAATCATCTCAACTACAATTAACTACTAGTAGGCCGACATTGGTGCCTTCGACCCACTTCTACTGGAAGGTAACTCCCCTCGTACTGCTGAAGTCCACTACAAGAAATCCTTAATATTGCTCTAGCAACTCCTCAAGCTATCAATACCATAACATCACCCAATTAGCAATTGGGTTCTAAACCATGATCCATAACCTATACTTAGGGTAAAATGACCATTTTACCCTTGGCCCATCAAGATACATAACTAAGGCCCAAGTCTAAAACCACTGAAGTCCAAAACTCCAAAATCCATAAAGGTCCACTAACGGACCACTAATAGCCCAATTTTCCAAAATGGGCCTAAACCCTTATATGGGACTACCCTCTATTATTCATTTTGTACTTCATAACCCTCCAAGGGTCAACCTTTGGTCAAAGTCCACATCCTAGTCAAAGTCAATCATCTAGTCAAAGTCAACATCTGGTTGATCCAATTTTTCGAGTTGGTCCATCAACTCGCCGAGTTCCATAGTTGGTGTCAGAGGACCGAGGGGTCTTGGTGGTTATACAAAGGATGAAGGGGTGGATGAGGATGAGCGCAACAGATCTAAATGCGACAGGTGCGGGTGGAAGGGTCACAACCATCAAGAATGCATAGTGGAAGTAGAGTTATGACATCGTTGTCATCAACCTGGTCATATCAGGGCGAGTTTCCCCCACTTAGTGGTTGGGTAACCCAGGTTTCATCGTATGTACTTCGAAAGGAAGTGGGATTTGGGGTTTATTCAAGCGACATTGCGGGTATGTATCTTTTGCCTTCTTTCGGTTCATATCAGTATTTATATTATTTGGAATCTTGCATCGGTTTGGGTAAGCGTATATTTGGTCTATTTCTCTGCTTATGTTTGGTTATATCTTGTATATTTTGTCTATTTCTATGCTTATTTCGGTTATATCTTCAAGAAATGTTATATGCCAATTGCATGTCATGAATCATTAGTGGGTTAGTAAGAGGTTGTATATGGTTGGTGGTTTCCAAGTGTTCGGTCGTATTCTAGTTTTTGGTCAGGATCAGATCAGGGGCATTGTGTGGAAGGTCTGTGGTCAGGTTTCAGCAGGTTAGTTCTCTAGTATTGTAACGACCCGTTCTCGGTATGTTAATAAATTTGTCAATTGTGTAAGTTTTCAAGAGGGACTCGGCGAGTTCTAGCCTGACTCACCGAGTTGGGTCGCATATTTGTGCATGCGGGAGCCGGGGACTCGGCGAGTCCACATCCTGGACTCGGCGAGTCCGTCCGTCTGGGTGAAACCCTAAATCCTCGGGTTTGCCCACTATTTAAACCCCATTATAGCCTCATTCTCGCCACTTTCACCCTGAGAGCTCTGTGAGAAACCCTAATCCTCCCATTTGAGAGCTTATAAGTGATTTAGTGCCATTTTGTGAAGGTGTGAAGAAGGAGAAGAAGAAGGAAGCAAGGAAACGAGTTGTAGTGCAAAGATCTAAGGTCAAATCTGAGTTTATTGAGGTATTTTCGGAGTTCCCTTCTGGCTATATGCTTAAACTTCCATTAGAGCTCTTTTAAGAGCTATTTGATGTTTGTTCCAAGCTTTATGTTTGCATGAATGTCTTAATAAGTCGAAATACCTTTGGATCTGAGTGTTGGGGTGTTGTAGAGCCCAGATCTACTGTCTTTTTGGAGTTACATTGCATATTAGCCATGGATCTACTCATTTTGTGCATCTTTTAGCCCTATTTTCCTTATTCATGAGGTTGTGCACGTAAAGTTGGAAACTTTACGTGGTAAAACAGCTTATTGGACCCAGATCTATCATTTGCATGTGTTGGATTCAAGAGAAATCGAGTAAAAACTAGCTGCATGGCAGCGACTCGGCGAGTCGGGATGAGCGACTCGGCGAGCCGGGTCGCGAGTCCCCGATTCCTTCGTCTTTAGCAGTGCCGAGTGCACCTAGTGAGTTAGAGAGTGGACTCAGCGAGTTGAGGGTAGACTCAGTGATGGAGGGACTCGACGAGTTGTTCATACAACTCGGCGAGTCCAAGGCAATCTCCTTAGGATCAAGAACAACTCGTCGAGTCTGTTCATCCGACTCGGCGAGTCGGATGAAGATTGTCTGAGTTCTTGGATCAAGAGGGTACTCGTCGAGTCGATGCCACACTCGACGAGTCGCAGTGAGTATGAGTTGGAAGTAAGAGTGAGACTCGGTGAGTTGGGCGGCCCAACTCGGCGAGTCAGCCCCAAAAAGCAAGTTAACTTTGACCAAGGGTAAAAGAGTCATTTTACCCCAAGTGCAGTGTTTAGTATTTGATTGAGTGTGTTCATGGACTTGTAGCCGAGGAGATTCAGGAGCAGCAGCCGTTAGCTTTCAGAGACACACTCTCAGCCGCCAGTTTGCGAGGTGAGTTTCCTTCCAGTAGGGACGGGTCTAAGGCCACAATGCCGGCCCGTCCAGTTAGCAGTAGTTTCCGGACTTGATCCGATGCAGTAGTTAGTATGTTTGATGCCTTCGTGGCTCAGGCAGGATTTGTGAGCTATGTTTTATGTGTCATGTATATGTGTTCATGCTAGTTGTTATGATATGCTATGCTATGCTCAGTTCCGGACTTCGGTCCGATGAAGTCAGTTCTGGACTTCGGTCCGATGCAGCCAGTTCCGGACTTCGGTCCGATGCAGTTAGTTCCGGACTTTGGTCCGATGCAGGGGACAAGGTCCGAGTCGGTTCCGGACTTTGGTCCGATGCAGTTTCCGGGCCTCGGCCCGATGCAGTGGGAAAGGCCCAATAGGTGTTTATATGTTTTGTATGGTATGTGGTAATTTGGGGGAGCTCACTAAGCTTCGTGCTTACAGTTTCAGTTTTGGTTTCAGGTACTTCCGCAAGCAAAGGGAAGAGCTCGGGGTGACGGCATCGCACACACCACCGCCTCAGCTTCAGTTGGGATTGATTTAGTTGTTGATTTGATGTAGTATGATACAGTTTCCGCATAGTACTTTATTATATTTTGGGACATATCACGCATGGTTTATTTATATGGTACTCTGATTATAGTTTTGATTATATTAAAAACAAAAATTTTTGGGTCGTATTTTTGGTCGTTTCAAGTATCTTCAAGATTCAACGGTTTTTCCTATTGTGCTTGGTTTGCTCTTAGGGGTGCCAAGGGAAGTGGTATATTGCTGAGGTTTTGGTCCGGGCATCAATACTAAGGGTTTCAAAATTTGGGTATTGCATCGCTAAAAGTGGCTACGGTTATCAGCTGCTGGAATTTCAGGAAGTGTTCTTCTGGTTTCCAAGGGTAGTGCAGCATTTTGGCTTAGGTTAGTGATGGATCACTAGCATTGGTAAGAGCAGGATGTCAGCAGTTGGATTATAGGAGGGTAAGGGGGATTGGAAATCCTTCAAATCTTGAGAGATGAGAGAGCTCTGTCGAATCCAAGTGGGGAAGAATAGATCAGAATTCTGGAAGTTGGATCGACTGAGGAACTAAGGAAAGTTTTACAACTTGTTCAGGAGGGAGACGAGCCAGGTGGGACCTGGTGGAGACCGTTGGGTCAAGGTTTTGAATCTTGAGTCGCGGGATGGAGTATGTAATCAGTATGTGACGCAAATGGGTATATAGGTTGGGTATCCTTGTTATTGGGACTATTGAGAAACCGATGGTTGGACCATGTGCGAGGTTGGTAGTCTCAGTGATGGGTTGGGAACCTTTTTACCTTCCAGTCTATGGAGGGGTTGTAACAACCTAAAACTTTTTCCATTAACGTCAGCCGAATTTGTTAAATAAATTCTGAATTTTTATTTAGTTGGTCAAATTCTTATGGTTTGGAAAATCATTTAAGTCGTATAATTAAATTTTATATAAGAGTCGGAACCAAATTAATGCGAAAACCTGAGTTTTCTTCGAAAATCAGCAGTTTCCGGTCCAAGTACTGTTCACGGCCGTGAACCCGATCACGACCGTAAACCATTCACGGCTGGATCCCACCACCGACCATACTCCCAGCCTATAAATACGTGGTTCCTACCCTCATTCATACTTTTCTGGCAGCAAACACACTTTCTCTCTCTAAAAACCCTCACCCAAAAAACCCAAGATTTCTTAAGTTTTCTCTTCATCTATCACTCCATCCGCCTTAAAACACATTTTAGAGCATCAAACACCAGCCTTTTCATCGATTCAAACATTGTTGTTCTTGAGTTCATGGTCGTAAACCCTTCAAATCTTCATATTTCACCAAGAACAGGTCGTGAACCCTTCAAACCTTCAAAGACCGTTAACCCTTCAAAGGCAGTAAATTGTTCACGACCGAGATCAGTTCACGGTTGAGAATAGTTCACGGCCATAATCCCATCATGGCCGTAATCAGCCCTATACCGTGAATCTTGGCTGCAAACCCACCTTTCCACTTCGATCGAGCCTCGGTAACAGTCCTTAACCAAAATCAAGTGTTTTTCTAACACTTTATCTAATGAAATCACTAATTTTAGATACAAATATGTGTTTAACTATTGTTAGGATTTTGTTAACTTTGCGTACAACTCGAGGGTCCTCAATTCCAGTCTCGTTGTCCGGCACACACATGCAATCATCTATGAGTTCATACCCCTATGCTTTTATTATTTTAACATTTGGGGGGGGGGGGGGGATACAAGCCAAAAACAAATAGTTTTTAATGAACTTTATACACAGAACTTCTATACGATTAAAACTTATGCAATTGATACAACTAAAAGATCACCTGTTTTTATAAAGTATTTGAGATTTTTTATCCCTTTTGTAACATGCTGAGCATAAGGGACACTTTCAAACTACAGTCATAAGTGCATAGTTTTCTGGTCAATACATGAACCGAGTACATAACCTACATGTGAACTATAATAGGTATAGTTTGGGATTTCAATATACTGTTTTACAAATTCAGAACTTATACATTATCAAACATATAAACTATGACAGATTTAGTTTAGGATATACATTATTACTTCCGGATTTCAAGAGTACTGCATTGAATAATTATTTAAGTATAATTATTATTACTCTTCAAGGTTTATAAACGGATTCAAATAAAAGAGAACAATACAAAACCGCACGTAAACTAGATAATACAGGATTATGAGACAACTCTTCATTTGTACCCTTCGGGGTATGGGCTAAATCATATCCTTTAGTGTAACCAGAGTCTCCTAGAGGGATAACGTGAGATTTGTGAATAGATCTATTCGGGACTGACAATCCCACACCTGAACTGCTAGCTACAGTTAAGCAGGCATGCCTGGGGTGACAAATATCATACCGTCCGATGCCTGAAGAACGTCGTAGAGGTAATCAGTCATATCAAGCATCGTTATACGAATCAAATGGTATAAACTAACATGTGTTTATGGGATTTCATTCTTCATTAGTTTTATTTTTATTAATAAAATGACTATACATTACATTGGAAGATTCCAGGGGATATAATACATGGTTTTATTTTAAGTAATAAAACTATTATACATACTGGTGGTAACCAGAGTTTTCAAACAGAACATTCTATACATATTGGTGGTAGCCAGGGTTTTCATAAAAAAAGGTTTTTATTCAAAACAACAATAATACGATACAGCTCGTAGTAATCAGGCATGCAAACTAATACTTTATGGAACGCAGTAACAAACACATATGTTAGAAAATATTCGATTTTCTTGGGAAGCATACAAACATTTTATACAGATTCATAGACCAATTTTTCATTAAAAAAACATCCTTATGAACTCACCAACTTAATGTTGATACTCTTTCAAAAATCGCTTGTATTCTCAGGAAATCAGTAGACAGGTACTCCAGCAGGCTTTTGAGAAGACGGAGTGTATAGAGTCACGTCTTTTATATTTTGTTATACTTTTGATGTATACAAACTATGTGTCAAACCGATGTAAATACTTATATTTCTCAATGTAATGGTTGTGTTTACTTTGATTACTATGATGCAATTGTTGTGATACTATACATGACGTCCTCCACCCTCGAACGTTTCCGCCATTTCGGTTTGGGGGTGTGATCGATTGGTATCAGAGCTATTCTTTATAGTGAACTAATTATACCGAACCTTACATGGTATACAACTATAAACACTAAGGGGCCAAAGTGCTCTGAACTAAAAGTATACTTTTTAAAATATAACTAATCTTATATGAAGTATACAAGTATACATACATACCAAAAGTAGTATCGCAAGTAGAACAAAACAAAAGTATTTGGATGTTAGACATTGTAGTTAAACCTGGATAGTTATGTAATCATGTCTGGTGTCAATATAGCCTGATCAACTATATTTATTTGAGACACGACCAACATGTGTTTGGGAGTAATTGTGGTGTTGCAACAAGCCTAAAACTTACCAAGCTATATACAACATTAAAATACTATAGGAGTATTTTAGCTAGAGCCGAACTCAGTATAGAGATTCATTCCAAGTGTTGCTACTTATTTCTATCCTAGCGATAGTTCACTTGTATTGGTAACCTTTCTTTGTAAATCGCTTAGGAGAACACTTTGTCTATCAGGATGAGATATGTCTTGTTTCATATCACTTGATTCTAGGGTACTTACCATCTTCTTCTTCTTGATTCTTTTAGAATAAGATGCTTCCGAGGAAGAGACCCAATAAAAAGAACAACAATCCCCCGACAGATCCGACGTCACCACCTCCTTAGTTCGATCCGGCTATGTTCCAAGCAGCAGTTACGGTCATTGTGGCTGCCGCGATGTCACAGATAAATTCTGGCCGCTCTAGCGAATCGGGAAGTGGTACCCATCCCCTTAATCTTGATGGTGGTCTGGGACACCAAAAGGAATGTTCCTACAAAGATTTTATGAACGCAAAACCTAAATCCTTTGACGTCAATGGAGGTGTCATTGCCCTCACTCGTTGGTTCGAGAAGATCGAATCAATTTTTGAGATCTATGTGTGCCCTGAGGAAAACAAGGTGAAGTTTGCCGCCTGCACCTTCACCGATAGAGCACTGACTTGGTGGAATAACCGAGTCAAATCCCTAACTCTGTCGATAGCCAATGTCATGGTTTGGGAGAATCTGAAAGAATTAATGCTTGCATAGTATTGCCCGAGGGGTGAGATGCAAAAGTTGCAGCACGAGCTCTAGAACCTACAGATGAAGGGTTCCGACATTGCTACGTACACTGCTAGATTTTAGGGCCTGGATCTTCTGTGTCCCGGGATGGTCATCCTGAAAAGCAAGAAAATTGAAAGGTACATTTGAGGATTCACACCCCCAACTCAAGGCAATGTCTTGGCTGCAAAACCTCTCATGTTTGACAGCACCAAGTGCCTGGCGCAGACTCTAATAGATCACGTGGTTGATCATGAACTTGTAATAGCCTTTCCCGAATCACCAAAGGCGAGTGGTGAGAAAAGGAAGTTATGGAACAAGTGCAAAGGCAAATCTTCGCAGGAGCCCTAAAAGAAACAACAAATAGTGGCAGTTCATGCCGTTACTACTCCTGCTGCTGCCCCTACAACTAAAGCACCTACCAATAAATATGTTGGTACCCTTCCAAGGTGCAATAAATGTAATTTTCATCATCATGGGCAGTTCCGTGAGATGTTGTGCATTAGCTGTGGCAAAAAGGGTCACACAGCTCGTTGCTGCAAGACACAAGTCCAACCCACTAATCAGACTTCTGGAGCTGGAGTGAGCCAATCATGTTATGGATGTGGGGAGACAGGGCACTTCAAGAGGAATTTACCTAAGGCAACAGCTGGCAAAACAGGGAGAGTGCTAGCCATGTGCCAGGAGGAAGTAGTCGCTGATCCCACTGTAGTTACGAGTATGTTCCTCCTCGACAACTCTTATGCATGCATCTTTTTTTATTTTGGTGCAAAGAGAAGTTTTGTTAGTCATGCATTTAAGCATCTACTTAATCATAAATCCCAACCTCTAACCGAAACCTTTACCGTCGAGATGGATAACGGAAAGAAAGAGAGCACTGGCGACGTATTCATAGACTGTACCCTTACCCTAAATGATCATTCCTCTCCCATCGACCTCATGCCAGTTTCCATAAAAAACTTTGATGTCATTATCAGCATGGATTGGTTAAGTCTTCATCGTGCCGATATCCTTTGTTTTGAGAAAGCCATTCGCCATAATCTGCCTAAGGGCAAAGCCCTAATCATTTATGGTGATAAACTCAGCAAAGACATCCGTATCATATCATGCATCAAAGCCCAAAAATATCTTCGAAAAGAATGCCAAGCGTTTATAGCCCATGTCGTTAATGAAAAGCAGGAAGTTAATGGTCTCGAGAGAATCCCTGAGGTCTGCAACTTTCCTGATATCTTCCCCAAATATCTCCCCAGAATCCCTCCCGAACGCCAAGTCAAGTTCAGAATCCACTTAATCCCCGGAGCCACTCCTATAGCCAAATCCCCTTACCGTCTAGCGCCGACAGAAATACAAGAGTTATCTAGCCAGCTCAACGAACTACTCAACAAGGGATTCATCAAACTAAGTTCCTCACCTTAGGGAGCCTCAGTCTTATTTGTGAAAAAGAAGGATGGATCTTTTCGGATGTGCATATATTATTGCGAATTGAACAAGCTCACCATCAAAAACCGCTATCCTCTTCCCCGAATCGACGACCTTTTCGATCAACTTCAAGGAGCCAGCTACTTCTCAAAGATAGTCCTGAGATCAGGGTACCATCAGTTATGAGTCCATGAGGGTGATGTTCCTAAAATAGCATTTCAGACTCGATATGGTCACTACGAGTTCATAGTGATCCCTTTGGTCTAACTAACGCACCAACAGTATTCATGGATCTGATGAATCGGGTATGCCAACCTTTCCTAGACAAGTTTGTGATAGTACTCATTGATGGTATACTTGTCTATTGAAGAATCATTAATCGAGTAATAAGAATCAAATCAGAGTTAAAACGATATGAAAGACCATGAGATGTAAATATGATCTTGTTTCAGATCTATTATACTTTCACAGTTTTATAGAGAGAATAAAGACAAGTTCTGTAAAGACTTCTTATCTAATTCTATGTAAAGTTCCTATTTATATGGAATAGGAAAGTATACAAAAAATATTAAGACATGACAATTAAGCTTCAAACATATAAGATGCCTTAGTAAATACATTACAAAGTACACGAAGGGTATGGTATTCGACTCATTATAAAATGTCTTTGACCCTAACAATCTCCCCCTTTAGAATGAAGTCGAATTCTCAGGTTGTGAGAATCTGGATGGTATACATCATCACCCTTCGAACTTTCGTGTACCAAGATATAATTTTCTTCAGCTCCTTCTTATCTCCTTCATTGTTTTTCTTGCAATTATTCATACGAAAAATGAAGTTCGTATATTGAGACGTATATCTTTCGATTTCAGTGGCCTGGAACAAAAATCTCTTTGACTTTCTAGCTTTATCATTACCAGCAAATACAAAACCAAAAGGCTTTAAACATATTTCCCCATCAGCATATTTCTTCAATTGTTGTTGAGACTTGGATGGCTCCATGAGTACTTTGACTTCAAGCCCTTTCATTGTTGCTAGCTCCACATATGTAAGTGCTAAACACTCGTAATAATTCTCCAAGAAGATCTTGATGTGAGCCACTCCCATTTGAAAAATATCAGGTTCAGTTTCTCAAAGGTATGAGGAATTTTTTTCTTTTAGGAAAAGAGTCATTTTTATAACGTCATATAGATTCATCAGAGGAAAATCTGCGACTGTGAAATCACAAGTCTGACTATTCGCCCTTGCAACAATGAATCTCACATTCTGCATCATATCTTCAAATAATACGTCCATCTTGATGCTTATAACCTCCTTGATTTTTATCAGTGACCAAATTTCCTCTGGAGCCGTTGTAAGAACTGCATGAAAACGACGCTTCATGTAGTTGTAATCATTTTCACTTTTAAATTTATCAGAGATTTTGAATTGAGGTGTGAGGAACATCATCTCATTAATCGGAAATTCAAGCTGACTCATGTCTGCATTAGAAACCCCACAACTCCGTTTTGGTTACTTTTCGAATACATACATGTCATTGAATGAAACCTTCGCTTCAATCGTTTTGTAGTTATAATGTTTGGTAGGATCTCCTTTGTTCAAACCAGGAGGATCACTCGCCCTTTGCCTCATTATGCTCTGAACTACCATTAGCTTTTTAATCTCTGCTTCGACCTCTGCCTTCTTCTCTTCTTTTGATTTTTCAACAACAATCAGCTTGCCTTTGTCTGTTGATTTATCTATAGCATCTTTTGTTTTTGAAGCCTCACCTTGGCCAGTAGATGAACCAATTACAATTCCCTTCGTGATCGACTTTGTGATTGGCATGGACGTTACAACAGTTGAAGTAACTTGTAACATCCTAAAAATATGAGCCGAAAATTTCATTTTTAAAACACATACGTAGCAAAACATTAGAAATAAAACATTCACCGATCATAATATTTCATAAAAGATGCGCATGTCTGGAAACCAGTTTAATAAAACATAACAATGTCAGAGTACAAATCCCTAGGAAGATCTCTTAGTGTAGAATACAATGCGTGTGTGTGATGTGCCGCTACCGTGCCAGCTCCTTCCCCTTCGAAGAAGAGGTACCTGAAACCAAAACTGAAAACTGTAAGCACGAAGCTTAGTGAGTTCCCCCATCATACCACATATGATACATACTGCCGGGCAATTCTGGGGTGCCCGACTTACCCGGTACGGCCATTCTAGGGTGCCAACCTACCCGTGTCAAGCCGTTCTGGGGTGCTGACTACCCATGTCAAGCCCTTCTAGGGTGCTGACTACCCATCGAACCTAACAACCGATCCTCGAGGACTATTTCACCCCCTACTGCTACTATCACATATATCATAACATAACATATTATCCGACATATCTGGGGTGCCTGAACTACCCTTCGGTCTCATCAACCGAACTCGGGGACTAGTCCCCTCCTACTACCTCTATCGCATATAACATAACAAGCCAGCGTGCAAACATATCACCACATATTGTCAAACGTATCTGGGGTGTCTGACTACCCTTCGGTCCTAACAACCGAACTCTACTACTATCACATACCACATATCATGCTAACATATAACATATCAGGTAATAGCAAACCTAGATGATATCACAAAGACAATCATCTACCATACGTCTCCTACTGGTAGGTCGGCATTGTGGCCTTAGACCCACCGCTACTGGAAGGTAACTCGCCTCGAGAGTAGCTGCTGAAAACCTGCTCAACCTACGCCTGGCTGCTGCACCGGTAATCCCTCTGGCTATAAATCCGTAAACATGGATTAGGTACTCATAAATACCCCTTAGGTCAAATGACTGGTCAAAGTCAACTTCTTGGTCCAAGTCAACTCTCTGATTGACTGGACTCGCCGAGTCCATATAGCGACTCACCGAGTCCTTCTACATCTAGTCTGACTCTGACTCATCAACTCCCTGTTCCCACTCACTGAGTCAGCCTAACTCATTACTTGGGAGGATTGGTCCGACTCGTGACCCGACTCGCCGAGTTTGAAGAACAACTCGCTGAGTTCCAGGCAATCTTCATAGGACTCGCTGAGTTGTTCATCCAACTCGCCGAGTCTAAGGCCATCTTCATGGATCTCACCGAGTTGTTCGACCAACTCGCCGAGTTCCTTCAAACCTTCTTCCTGTACATGCCAAATTTGAGACATGCAACGGACCCAACTCGTGGGTCTCAGTTCCTAGGGTCTGGTTATCGCATATACACACGAAATCTGGGTGTTTTAAGGCTTGAAGACCACCTATTGGGGACAAAAAGGAACCTAAGAAGCTAATGAACAAAGTGGGGAGTTTTATTACCTGATTTGATGCCTTCTACAGAGTAGATTTCGGATCTACCTTCACTTCTGGAACACTCCAACTTCTTCCTTCTTCCTTAAGCTCCAAACCTTCTTTGGAAGATCAAAATCACTCAAGAACACTAAAGGGGGGCTAGGGTTTCTCTCTACTTCTCTCTGAGAGTAAATGGGACGAAATAGGTGTTTTGCATGGGCAAAATTGGGGTGCAACGTCTTAAGGTATAGTTTCATCCAGATAGGTGAACTCGCCGAGTCCATATACCGACTCGCTGAGTTCCCCGCTTAAGTCCCGTGTCCACCTCGCTGCTACTCGGCGAGTCAAGATGCATACTTGCTGAGTTCATGGAAAAAGTTAAAAAAATATCTAAATAAAATCGTACCAGGAATCCGGTGTTACAAATCTCCCACACTTATTTTAGACTTCGTCCTCGAAGTCTGCCGCTCCCTCCCGGAACAGCTCCGGGTAATGCTCCATCATCTCATTCACGGGCTCCCAAGTCCATTCTGAGCCCTTCCGGTGCTGCCATTGTACCTTCACCAGCTCCACCCTCTTGTTCCTCAGTTCCTTCGATTTCCGGTCTAGGATAGCCACAGGCCGCTCAATGTAGTTCAGGCTGTCGTCAAGCTGAATATCCTCTAAAGGCACAACTACTGAGTCGTCCACCAGACACTTCCGTAACTGCGAGACGTGGAAAGTGTTGTGGATCTGGCTAAGTTCGGATGGCATATCCAACTTATACGCCACCTTGCCCAACCGGATCAAAACCCTGAATGGTCCAATGTACCTGGGGCCTAGCTTGCCCCGCTTTCTGAATCGGATGATGCCCTTCCAAGGAGACACCTTTAGGAGAACCATATCCCCGACCTGGAATTCCAGGTTTGATCGGCGCTTATCAGCATAACTTTTCTACCGACTCTGAGCAGTCTGAAGCCTACTCCGGACCTGCTGAATCTTCTATGTTGTCTTGAGCACTACTTCGGTGCTCCCCATGACTCTCTGTCCAACCTCGCCCCAACATATCGGGGTCCTGCACTTTCTTCCATACAACATCTCGAAGGGAGGACGGTCAATACTCTTGTGGTAGCTGTTGTTGTATGAGAACTCAGCTAAAGGAAGGTAGGTATCCCAACTACCACTGAAATCTAGCACGCATTCCCGCAACATATCCTCAAGAGTCTGGATGGTCCGCTCACTCTGACCGTCCATCTGCAGGTGGAAGGCAGTTCTAAAATGCAGACGAGTGTCCAACTCATCATGAAACTTCTTCCAAAACCTGGAAGTAAAACGCACATCCCTGTCTGAAATCACTGATATTAGCACCCCATGTTGCACCACTATCTCCCTGATATAGATATCGGCCAACTTTTTGGCCGAGATGCTCTCCTGAATCGGAATAAAATGGGCGCTCTTGGTCAATCGATCCACAATGACCCATATAGAGTCCACTCCTCGCGCGGTCCTGGGAAGCTTAGTGATAAAATCCATCATAATATCTTCCTATTTCCACAACTAGATATCCAACGGTTGCATCTTGTCGTGCGGTCTCTGATGCTCGACCTTGACCTTCCTGCAGGTCAAGCACTGTTCGACGTACCAAGCCACATCCCGCTTCATGCAGGACCACCAATAGTCCAGACGAAGATCCTTATACATCTTCATCGCCCCGGGATGAATGGAGAATCAGGATTTGTGCGCCTCCTCCATCAAGGTCTGGCGCATGCCTCCGAGGTATGGCACCCATACCCTGCGGTGTAACGTCAATAATCCCCTGCTATCATAGTCGAAGGAGGAAACCTGACCCACTATGCGCTCACTCTTCCGATGTTCCTCCTTCAGGGCCTCTTGTTGGGCCTCCCGAATCCGCTCCAAAAGCGGATTCACTACTGTCATCCGCAGGCAAATATCCCTGATCGGCACCGCCTTGCGGCTAAGTGCATTGGCCACCACATTGGCCTTCCCTGGGTGGTAAAGGATCTCACAATCATAACCTTCACCACATCAAGCCACCGACGTTGCCTCATGTTCAAATTCGGCTGGTCCATGAAGTACCTCGAACTCTTGTTGTCCATGTAAATGGTACACAGAACTCCATAGAGGTAATGTCGCCAAATCTTGAGGGCAAATACCACCGCCCCCAGCTCTAAATCATGCGTCGGGTAGTTCGCCTCATGAGGCTTCAGCTGCCTCGAAGTGTAGGCAATGACATGCCCTCTTTGCATCAATACCGCGCCTAAACCTGAGGTAGAAGCATCACAGTAAACCACAAAATCATCTACCCCCTCGGGCAAGGCTAAGATTGGTGCCTCGCACAATCTCCATCTCAGAATCTCGAACGCTTCCTGCTGCTCAGGCCCCTATCAAAAAACCACGGCTTTCCTAGTCAACCTTGTCAGGGGTATAGCTATCTTGGAGAAATCCTGAATGAATCTCCGATAGTAGCCTGCTAATCCTAGGAAACTCCGAATCTCGGATGGAGACTTCGGAACTTTCCATCTCATCACGGCCTCCACCTTGGCCGGGTCTACTGAAATCTCGTTCTGGTTGATGAGGTGCCCACGAAACTGCACCTCGCGCAACCAAAACTCACATTTAGAGAACTTGGCGTACAAGCTCTCCCTCCTCAAGGTCTCCAAAACCTCTCTCAGATGCTCCTCGTGCTCCTCCTGCGTCTTGGAATAAACAAAGATGTCATCAATGAAAACTATCACAGACCGATCCAGCATCGGTCTACACACGCGGTTCATGAGGTCCATGAACGCGGCAGGAGCATTGGTGAGCCCGAACGGCATCACCACAAACTCGTAATGGCCATAACGCGTCCGAAACGCGGTCTTCTGTACATCCTCCTCTCTAACCCTCATCTGATGATAGCCTGAACACAAATCGATCTTGGAGAACCAAGATGCTTCCTGTAACTAATCAAAGAGGTCATCAATCCTTGGGAGTAGGTAACGGTTCTTCACCGTCACCTTGTTCGGCTCCCGGTAATCTATACACATCCGATGCAACCCGTCCTTCTTTTTTACAAACAGGATCGGGGCTCCCCAAGGTGAACTGCTCGGTCGAATAAATCCCTTGTCTAGCAGCTCCTGCAGCTGCGTAGACAACTCCTGCATCTCGGGAGGAGCTAATCGATAGGGTGCCCTGGCTATCGGAGCCACACCAGGAACTAGGTCGATCCTGAACTCTACCTGACGCTCTGGAGGTATTCCAGGAAGCTCCTCCGGGAACACATCAGCGTAGTCTCGCACCACTGGAACCTCGTTCACCTTCGCCTTACCCGCCTTCCGGGTATCCACAACATATGCGACATATCCCGCGCAACCCTACTGAAGGTAGCGCTTGGCTCTCGCTGCTGAACATATTGTGGGTCCACGTTGTGGCCTCTCACCGTGGATCACCAACTCTCCCCCGCTTGGGGTCCTGATTCGCACTAGTTGTTGTGCGCAATCTATCACCGCTCCATTAGGGCTCAACCAATCCATGCCTATAATCACCTTGTTCCCTCGCAACTATATGGGAACCAAGTCCACCAAGTAGCGCTCCTTGAATAATCTCATAACACAATCTCTGAACACCGCTGATGCCCGCACCGATCGATCATCGGTGATCTCTACCTCTAAAGGGCAATCCAACATGCCTGAAGACTCAGAAAATTTCTTGCTAAGCGCAAGAGAAACAAATGATCGTGTAGCACCCGAGTCAAACAACACCTAAACAGGGATACCATTCAGATGGAACGATCCTAAAGCATATACACAGAGCACCTATCAATAACATAACAACATGAAATAAAATAGGGGAAAGAATCATACCTGTCACCACATCGGGTGCGGCGCGTGCCTCCTCGGTAGTTAGCTGAAATGCCCGGCTCCTCACCACTGGAGCCTCTGCCTTGACCTGCCAGCCATCAGTGATCCGCAGTGTCGCTGGGGCTGGCGCCTTCACTGGCGCGGGTGCTGTCAACTGAAAGCAATTAGCCCTCTTGTGGCCCCTCTGATTGCAGTGAAAACACAGCAATTCAGACGTCTGTATCACAGGTGCAGGGGCGGTATAATCCCTGCTGAAATGCCCCACCTTGCCGCACTTATAGCAGCCCGATGATCCCCGTCTACATGCCCCCTCATGAGGCCTGGCGCATTTCTGGCAGCGGCTCGATCCTGACTGGCCTTTCGGCCTACCATCTGATCCCTTGGGATTCTTCCCCGAAGCCCCTCCTGTCTTTCCCTCCTCTATCTTCCTCTTCCGGATGTGCTCTAGATCTATTTCCCTCTCCCTCGCCTTGGCAATCATAGAGTCCAGGGTAGGGCAAGCTGAAAAATTGACATGTTCCCGAATATCAGCTCATAGCATATCATGATAGCAGGTCCTCCTCATATCCTCCTCACCCGCATACTGGGGCACCAACGACGCCCTCTCTTGGAACTTGGCGGTGATCTCCACCACGGTCTCCGTCGTCTGCCTCATATCTAAAAACTCCCTGGCCAGCTGGTAAAGCTCGACAGCTGGTGCAAACTCTGCCCTGAACCTGGTCACAAAGTCCGACCAGGTCATAGCCTCGACATCCGAGGCTCCCAACGAGTCACCAATGAACTCCCACCAATCCCTAGCTCGATCTCGTAAACACCCTGCTGCAAACCTCACATTCGACCACTCAGGGCAGAAGCTAGTCAACTTTGCAGACTCAATGTCTGCAATCCATCGCCTGGCAGTTATGGGGTCTTTTGCCCCATGAAAATCCGGCGCACCACTGCCCCTGAAGTCCTTAAAGGATAGTGTGCGAGATCCCGACTGGCCAGATGCCATGTCGCTCCTGAACGCCCTGAGGCGATCCTCCATCAACTCAACTATCCCCTCCTTGATCGACCCGAAGATGATGGGGGTTGACTCAAGTATGCATCTGGTGATCTCTGACGCGATGAACTCACGTAGCCTCTCATCTACTAGCTCGGAACCTGATCCGGAACCCGATCCCTCTCCTGAACCGCCAACTGTTAGCCTCGGACGTAGCACCACCATTCTGCAACACATAATTAACACCCGTTAGCGATATTGATACCTCTGGAGGGATCACCCCTACTACAAGTTCCCTGGTCTTATCTTGGCCTTCCTTGGTTTAGGTGCGGATCCTCTGCTTCCAGTAGTACGGGCCCATACTACCTTCCACATCTATCTGTACCTTCTTCAAGGACTGCCTCGACTCCACCAGATCCCTTACACTACTGTTAATCACTGCTATACTCATCCTAGGCTTGCCCTAGGGAGTTCTCTGACTATACCCGATCCAGTCCTTAGCTGCTAAAAGCCTCCCTAGAATGCCAATTAGCCATTACCTGAATACCATCACATGCAGCGAGGCTCGGATAATCCTTCAAGTAAAAGGCTCGTCCCTACAACGGTTAGACTCATACAAGAGTTGCACAATAGGGCCAAGTCTAACACTCTAAGATTATTCAACTATGTTCGCATGTGACGCGATGCATTCACGTAATGGCTAACTCCCATCACTTAGAGTACCACAAAGAACAAAGCAAGCAGCATTCAGACATAGGAGACTACTCAAGCAATTCTATCCTCATAATGGGAAATTGTACTAGTATTTGCTAGGCTCATGTTATCAGGCATAACCTAACAGGCTATCCTACTGCTGTCTACTCAATCCTAGCATGCAATTTTCATATACTGAAGCAGATAAAGCAGGCACATAAGGCATCACTCCTAGATCCTTAGTCCTATTCTAGCATGTTGTTCTACTGAAACTGATAATCATAAATAAACTTGTATGGGTACATTGGGGAATACTTACTTGAGCTCGGCCGGTCGCGCACATCACACACTTTGTTTCTTCTTAAAACTCTTTACTTATCCTTTGAGAAAACATTGTTCTTTTTCAAAATCTTTTAATCCCTTGATTTGAGTTTAGACACCCCTGAAGGTGTGTCCGAATCCCTCAAACCAGGGCTCTGATACCAACTTGTAACATCCCAAAAATACGAGCCGAAAATTTCATTTTTAAAACAAATACGTAGCAAAACATTAGAAATAAAACATTCACCGATCATAATATTTCATAAAAGATGTGCATGTCTGGAAACCAGTTTAATAAAACATAACAATGTCAGAGTACAAATCCCCAGGAAGATCTCTTAGTGCGGAATACAAAGCGTGTGTGTGATGTCCCGCTACCGCGCCAGCTCCTTCCCCTTCGAAGAAGAGGTACCTGAAACCAAAATTGAAAATTGTAAGCACGAAGCTTAGTGAGTTCCCCCATCATACCACATACCATACAATCACATATCATACATACTGCCGGGCAATTCTGGGGTGCCCGACTTACCCGGTACAGCCATTCTGGGGTGCTGACCTACCCGTGTCAAGCCGTTCTGGGGTGCTGACTACCCATGTCAAACCCTTCTGGGGTGCTGACTACCCATCGTCCCTAACAACCGATCCTCGGGGACTATTTCACCCCCTACTGCTACTATCACATATATCATAACATAACATATTATCAGACATATATAGGGTGCCTGAAGTACCCTTCGGTCTCATCAACCGAACTCGGGGACTAGTCCCCTCCTACTACCTCTATCGCATATAACATAACAAGCCAGCGTGCAAACATATCACCACATATTGTCAAACGTATCTGGGGTGTCTGACTACCCTTCGGTCCTAACAACCGAACTCTACTACTATCACATACCACGTATCATGCTAACATATAACATATCAGGTAATAGCAAACCTAGATGATATCACAAAGACAATCATCTACCATACGTCTCCTACAGGTGGGCCGCCATTATGGCCTTATACCCACTGCTACTGGAAGGTAACTCACCTCGAGAGTAGCTGCTAAAAACCTGCTCAACCTACGCCCGGCTGCCGCACCGGTAATCCCTCTGGCTATAAATCCGTAAACATGGATTAGGTACTCATAAATACCCCTTAGGTCAAATGACTGGTCAAAGTCAACTTCTTGGTCCAAGTCAACTCTCTGATTGACTGGACTCGCCGAGTCCATATAGCGACTCTCCGAGTCCTTCTACGTCTAATCCGACTCTTACTCTTCAACTCCCTGTTCCCACTCACTGAGTCAGCCTGACTCATTACTTGGGATGATTGGTCCAACTCATGACCCGATTCGCCGAGTTTGAAGAACAACTCGCCGAGTTCCAGGCAATCTTCATAGGACTCGCCGAGTTGTTCATCCAACTCGCCGAGTCTAAGGCCATCTTCATGGAACTCGCCGAGTTGTTCGACCAACTCACCGAGTTCCTTCAAACCTTCTTCCTGTACATGCCAAATTTGAGACATGCAACGGATCCAACTCGTGGGTCTCAGTTCCTAGGGTCTGGTTATCGCATATACACATGAAATCTGGGCGTTTTAAGGCTTGAAGACCACCCATTGGGGACAAAAAGGAACCTAAGAAGCTAATGAACAAAGTGGGGAGTTTTATTACCTGATTTGATGCCTTCTACAGAGTAGATTTCGGATCTACCTTCACTTCTGGAACACTCCAACTTCTTCCTTCTTCCTTAAGCTCCAAACCTTATTTGGAAGATCAAAATCACTCAAGAACACTAAAGGGGGGCTAGGGTTGCTCTCTACTGCTCTCTGGGAGTAAATGGGATGAAATGGGTGTTTTGCATGGGCAAAATTGGGGTGCAACATCTTAAGGTATAGTTTCATCCAGACAGGTGAACTCGTCGAGTCCATATACCGACTCGCCGAGTTCCCCGCTTAAGTCCCGTGTCCACCTCGCTGCTACTTGGTGAGTTGAGACGCATACTCGCCGAGTTCATGGAAAAAGTTAAAAAATATCTAAATAAAATTGTACTAGGAATCCGGTGTTACATAACTGGTCCAGCACTCGAAATTATTGGCTTGGTCGTCGGAATTTTCGAAGGATAAACTTTGCCCACAACTTTAGCTTCTCCATGCAAAGCATCACCTTCAACCTTCACATGAGAACCTTCTCCACCTCTCTATTCTCCCCCTTGCACCCCTGTTCAAATAGGAGGGGCACCTGTTGGTAGAAGATTCGAAATGGTTGAGAGAGGAGCTAGTTGTTTATGAATAATGGCTTCGAACTGTGTAAACTTTTGTGAGATAAACTCTGGAGAAATTATCGAAGATGGAACAGGCTTGAGCACTGACTCCTTCAAATCTTTGAGCATTGAAATAACCTCCCCAAACTGTTGATTGTCAGTTGTAGAACGTTGAGTAATTTAAGGACTCAAGCTTTCATACAACGTAACATATTTCGTGACAACATCACGAATAATATCAACTTTCTTATGCAGAGTGGCATAATCATTTTGAACAACTGCAACTTCACGAACCATGTCATCATGAAGCTCTTGAAGCTTCAAATTTACATCTTCTCTCACCTTCTTCACATACATAATGAACAAAGTATGTCTTTCTTTTTGAACATTTGTTAGCTCTTTGACAACCCCCACATACTTTGAATTAAAAGAATTTACCCTTGACTCAGTGTTTTGATCATTTTGATCAACCTTCTCTAAGATTCTGGTCTAGGTATCTCTAATCATAACAGACATCCTGCTCACCATTCATGCTTCGAAAGCCTTCATGAGTCCATCAATTTCAAAACTGGACACTGAACTTCCTCCCCCCATGTCTGCTTGAGACTGAATAATTGAATTCATCTTTTTATTTAGTATTTTGAATTGTTTCATGGACATAAGCATATGGTCAGGGAAATCCTCTTCTTCTTCATCAAAAACCATATCTTCAAAAGTACCACCAAAGCCACCTTCTTCATTATCAGATTCAACATTCTCTTTGGGTGGATCAGTGGATTGAGATGAAAAAATGGATGTAAAGGGTTGGTCCATGATGTTTTGAAAGGTTGGTGAATCAGTGGTGGAAGTAGTACGGATAATAAATGTAGGTAAAGAAACAAAGGTATTAGTAATGGGTTTGATAGAAACAGTAACTAGAGTACCTTGTGGAGGTTGAGTAGTTTCCTTCGATAGATCTCCTTGACCCATGATGACATATACACCTGTATCAGATACATTTGCAGTGATCTCTCAAGTACGTACCTCCTCATGAGATGATTTGGCGGACGAAACTCCGGGTGGTATGACAACAGTCTTCGCAGGATAAGTAGTCTCTATAATAGGTTCGGGTTCGGGTGTTTCAGGCACTTCTTCTTCTTCGGATGATTTCGTTGGAATTACTAACTGCCTCTTCTTTGTATTCTTCTTTTTCTTTGAAATCTTCTTGGCCATATCCTCAGCCCTTCATTTCTTTGAGTGAGGAGAAACTAGAGGTGCGACTTCGCACATAACTACTCCTTGATGAGTAATATAAGGCTTGTGAACCACATTTGAAGTAGGAGAATTACCATACTTCAGCTTTAATCTTTGAAAAACTCCAGTCTACGAAGGAATAGTAACTGAAGTTGGTTCTGTAACAACAGGTTCTACAGACTTTATCACAATTTTCAAAACTAACTCATCTGGCTTCGTTGTTTTCTTAGGAGACTTTGATTGCTTTGTTTCTTGAACATTTGGCTCAGGATTGACAATCACAACTTGCTTTGTTGTTTTAGATTTCTTCGAATGACCCGCACCTTCTTTCGTTAACAACTTCCCAGTTTCAACTTTGGGATCAATTGTTGTCATATAATCAATAAGCACATCATTAGTTGGATCAACCTTTTTCAACATGGCATCTGGAATTCGTGCAACATGTGAAAAAATTTCTTTATCATCAGACACTTCTTTAGGAAAATTATACTTTGAGAAATCTGCAGTTTCATCCTCAGCCTCCACCAGAATTTCCTCTTTATCATAGAAATATCTGAGGATAAGACTCCAATATTGTGCACACGAAATACCTTGCACGACATTCGTATTCTCTACACTCTTTTGAAATTCTTTCCATAACTGTGTAGAGTAATCCACCGGTATATCATAATAGATACCTACAACCATTGCATAGACTTCCATACGTCCTTTATCAAGCCCAACACTTCGACCTATTAAGCATCTTAGAAAGACTCCAAAAAATAAATTCCAGATCATCAGAAGACCGGATTTTTTAAAATCACTAATCTTGGTGAGTGGGGGTTGATGACCTATCTCATTGAACACATGATTCACTTGAACAGTCGAAAGAGCAGTGAATGCTTGAGAATTTTGAATGTCCAAAATTTGACAAAACAACTTCTTTGTCAATCGTACCTTCTTATCATTCACCAAGTTGAATGTGATTACATATAGGGCTTTAGAGTATGTTGCAGTAGAACCTGCTTGTGAAAGCCAGGATAAATGTACTGCAAAAGAATTAAACATATATGTTAAAAGAATACAGCTCTTCAGGGCAACCACCAACATCTTCAATCCTTCAGGGTAAAAAGATTCATCCGCTTCTACTTGATAGTTTGTTCCTTCAATCTTCATGATTGGTAAAGATGTGACATCTTCTGTGGTTTGGGATGGTGCATCAACATTAGTTTGATCAGCCATGACTAGGGTTGTAAAATCGTATGAAGAACAATTGGATTTTTCATAGAGAATTTGAGAATTTTTCTTCTGAAAGCGTAAACTGATAACAAACCCTTGAATTCCTTTTTATATGTAACCCTGATATTTAAATTTGAAGCGGGAAGTGTATATAATGAAATCCAATGTGGCACCTTGGACTCGCACCACTATGTCGAGAAAGTAGCCACGCGTGAAAAAGTAACTGTCACTTCGCCTTGAAAACTGGATAGAATACAAGACGTCACTTCTCACAGCTTGTTTATTTCCCCCAATGTAATATGAACCATCAGCAACCTTTGGATGGAGGTTAGGCACTTTCGCTTTTGGGATTTAAAGCGAAGTCATGTGCCAGACTTTCGAAATCATCAGTCTGAGTTGGTATTACTTAGAACCTCAAGCATTTCGTGAGTGCAGTGTGCCAAAGAAAAAGATAAGAATCAAACAAATATAAACTTCCGATTTGTGATGTCAAAAATATTTTGACACGAAAACAGTTAAACTCCGAGCAAAAGTTTATTCGTTAGTTGTCAAGAGAGATAATCAACTACTTGTGTGTTTTTCCGTGAATTACAATCGAAAACCTATTGAGAAGTTTTGAAGGGATTCTTTCTCAAGGATTCATGGGTGGGTACACAACTTCGTTACATATCATCCAAAACATAAGGTGAGAAATTGTAACAGAAATCACTTGTTTGACCAGTGTATCAGTGACAAGTATGCTTTGAATTTAATTTGAAAGTGACTTAGAAATCAAATGAAACTCACATGAAAATCATATTCATAAAAAATTTGTGTTGGATCTTGTTGGGTAACAAACATCGTGGGTTTCTATAATTTTATCAAGATCACTCATACGAAATGAATATGATTTGGAGTTTTGAATCTAGGTACAGAAACAAAAGTTTCGTTAAAAACTGGAACAAAGTTCACCGTCAATTCCTTAAAATCTTGAGAATTGGGTTTCACTTTCATCACGGTCTCATGATGTCAGATCATTAACACAGATTTTTGATATGTCTAAGCCTCAATGGGTTTGATCAAAGACCTCTTGGACATATGTCTATGTGTGTGATCGTGTAAGAATGTTTAGATGAAAAAGATTGGTTTAAGAATTCGTGTGTACCTCTGTTATTATGGACAAAACAGTAAACTCTTAACTCGTGTGAGAAGAGTCAGGTAGCTCATTTGACTAATGTGAATATAAGCCTGTCTTGGGAAGAAATTTGTGTATGAAATATTTCATTAAGGCTTTCATTAAACACACATAGAGTCATTCGAGGCTTTGGTCAACATGTTGCAGCATGCTTCTAGGGACACCTTAACTAGTTCAAGAGTTTCAAAAGGTTTACCTGACCCTAGAACTACAAGCAGTAACCATTGAGAATCATCTTTGTTACCTGAAACAAAACATGAAGACAAAACAATACAAAACAAAATATTTTTGTGATTTTTTATTTTTCGAAAATAAAAGAGAAAACAAATAAAAATCTTTTTCTTGTTTTCGTGTTTTTCGAAAAGAAATGACAAAACAAGCGAAAAATGTTTTTGTTGATTTTAAATTTCTCCAAAATAAATGACAAAACAAACGAAAAATCTTTTTGTTGTCTTTGAATTTTTCGAAAATAAAAATTACTTAACGAAAATATGTGAAATGTATCGGACACACAAATTTTTCAGTTCCAATTTACGAAGACGAAGGGTAACGGAGCGTTGACTATGAACAGTAACCTTTGAATTTGACAACTGTCCAGTTATCGTTATTCTTTCGAAATAGAACTCCCTTCGACCATTCCAAGTCCACATTCTCACAAACAATTTTTCATCTAACGGTTTTGTGAAAATATCAGCCAACTGATCAGTGGTTTTTACGAAATGCACTTCAATATTACCATCCTCTACACGATCTTTTATGAAATGGTAATGAAGAGCAATATGTTCAGTCTTCAAATGCTGCACAGGATTATGACAAATACGAATTGCACTTTGTGAATCACAGTATAAAGGAATTCTCTTCATGTTTATTGCATAATCACGCAATTGACTTTGAATCCAAATTATTTTTGATGTGCAAGCAGCAACAACAACATATTCTGCTTTAGCAGTCGAAATTGAAACACATGTTTGCTTCTTTGATTGCCAGCTCACCAATTTTCCATCAAGTAATTGACATCCTCCACTCGTGCTTTTTCAATCAAGATTGCAACCTCCCACGTCAGCATCTGAGAAAGCTTGAATAAAGAAACCAAATTTTGAAGGATACCACAATCCTAACGAAAATGAGCCTTTGAGATAATGAAAAATATTCTTGACTGCAGTTAGATGTGGTTCTCATGTATTTGACTGGTACCTAACACAATTACACACAGAAAACATGATATCAGGTCTACTTGCTGTGAGATAAAGTAATAAATCTATCATGCTTCAATAAAGAGTTAAGTCAACTGTTGGTTTATCTAACGAATGTGTAAGCCTTGTTCCAATTGCCATTGATACTCATTATTTTGTGGTATTCGTCAATCCAAACTTTTCATGCAAATTCTTCGTATACTTTTCTTGGTTGATAAAAATTCCTTCTCTTCTTGACGACTATATAAACCAAGAAAATTATTAATTTTTCCCATCATTCTCATTTCAAATTTGCTTTTCATCAGATTTTCAAATTCATTAGATAAAACAGGGTCAGTAGAGCCAAAAATAATATCATCGATATAAATTTGAATAAGCATAAGATGATTCCCAACTTTCTTTCGAAATAATGTGGGATCAACTGATCCTTGTTTAAATTTCTATAGTTTTAAGAAAGAGGTAAGAGTTGCATACCAGGCTCTTGGTGGTGCAAAGTCACACTTGGATGAGGCTTTACCCACTTGTATGTGTAATGGGTTGCCTTTCCTTTATAAGGAAGTGAGTGGCACTCATTTTATGTAAGGAACACTTTGAGAGCAATAGTTTAGAGATAGAAAGAAACTGCAAGACCCATTTGTACTCTTTCTATGAAAACTAATGAGAGCCTAAAAAGAATTATTTGCTTCTTGTGTTCTTGATTTTACATGATGATTCACTAGATCTTTCATATTCCGCACATGCCATCTTAATCAACACCACATTAATTGGTATCAGAACGTGTGTTCTTAATTTGATATAAAATTGATCCTTGATGGCTATCTTGATTTGGTGATTCTTCATGTTCTTATTGATCTTCATGATTAGAGAGTGTTGTGTGTTCTAGAAGTCGAATTTTTACTTGATTTAATCGATAATTCGACTTTCTCTCTCTAGAATACTTGTTTGTGTCTCTGTCTCTCTCTAGAAAACTCATCCAAAATCACTTTCTCTCTAGAAATTTTCAAGTTCTTGTAATCATGGATAAATGGATGATACATAGTAAAGATGTTCAATGTGAATGCACTTTTGAATATCTTCTTTATAACTTGACAATTGGATTGAAAAGTGAATGTGATATCGTTGTAAATGGAGAAAAGAATGAAGTTGGAGAATTAATTAGTTGTCCAATTTTTCAAACCAAATATTTTTTTTTGATCGTTTGGTTACAACATATCAAAAGAGACGAAGAAATAAGAAAGAAAGTGAAGTCATAAAAGGAATTCCTCGTGTTAAATGCAAATATGGAAGTAATAAACTTGAATATTATGCAGATTGTCGGGAAGCTCGGGATGGAGTTCGTGATGATGATCATGATGTTCGAGAAAAAGGAGTTCAAGTTGATTCTCATGAAGAAAAAGTTTTTTGCTCGATCGGAGTTCAAACCGATGATATTTTGTGTTCTTGTGATTTGTTTGAAGGAATGATTCCGTATCGAAAGCCGGTGATCCAAGAAATTCACAAATATCAAACTCCAAAATATTTGATTCAAACTCACAAAGTTCAAGTTGTGGAAAGTGGGTTTGTTCATGAAGTCAAGTCTTCAAGATGCAAAAATATGAGAAAGAAAAGAAGAAGAAGATTAATCGAACAAACAAGCGGGTTTACTCACAAAAATCGTCAAATGTTGTGAAGATGAAATCCGTGAAGCAAATTTGGGTTCCAAAGCAACAATCTCCAAGTGTTGCATTGAATTTGAAGTCAAAACCCAAATGTGTTGGTGGTTCTTATAAAAATGTTATTGCATCGTTGAAGAACACGAAAAACGAGTTGTACATCTCGCATAATGGGTGGTACAATGTTCAAATTGAAGATGTTCTCGTTCCAACAAAAGCACCAAGATCTTCTAAAGTCGATTCGTTCGTTGTAAACAGAACTCGATTCGTCAAAAAGGTATCATAAATTCTCAAATGGATTCCAAAACATCCATGATTTTAATTTGTGTGTTGCGTTTTCGGTTTGTGATCGTCTTGATTCATTGGATCTATTTCATTTTAACCCCATTGATTGATCCATTAATTGTTGCATATATCAAAAATTGAGCTTAAAATAAAAAATCGTTTACTGTTCATTGATACAGTTTTCAAGTCCAATGCTCATTGTTCATAATTTCTTTTGAGCCCAGATCACAAAAAGATTTTTCAAATCATTGTTACAAGCCCAAAAAGTCATTTAATTGATCTATAATGGTTAATCGATTCATTAAGCCCATAATTTTGATAGTTTACTGTTCATATCCAAGTTTTGAGTCCATTTCTTAATATATTATTTGATTCGTATTTGATTCATCTCCCACCCATAACGTTCGTAAATGTTGACTCTTATTTGAGATTTATATCGGTTTTGTTTTCCAAATTATCGGTTGGTTAAATTAACATCATAATCGATTTCTTGATCTACTTTGTTCTTGAATCATATTTCTTTTAAAAATTGATCATCGATTTGAAGAACAGTTGATTAAAAAAAATTGATCAATTCTATTTGTATTATCGATTTTACAACATCTTCAAATCGTGTTCTTCATCAACGTATTTTCGTGTTCTTATTTGGAATTTGATTTTGATGTTTATTTGAGTCGAAACTTATTGAAGAGGTATCGATAGACAACAGAAGAAAAAATAAAAAAGTCAAAGTTAGCTTGTTTTGAATATTGGTCAAAATCGATTGGATTGTTCTTGATTTGAAGTATACGGAAGTTCGATTGATGATTTTGAGGAAACAAAGTATGAATTGAAGTTTTATTTTCAAAATCGAGTGGGTATTTGTTCTTGATGTTGAACACGGTTCACGTTCTCATCTAGAAATTGAATCAAAGGAATTGAAGTGTTTAAGTTGTTACTAGAAATCGAAGTGTTTATGTTTGGAAGTGGATATCGATTCGAAATTAGAATCAATGTTGATGGCTATTTGAAGTCAAAATCGAAGACTGGTTTGAAAATTGTTTAGCGATTCGATTGATGAGTTTGGAGTCGAGTATCAGTTTTCAATTAGATGAATAGATTAAAGATTTGAAAGTCTCAAATTTGATGTCGATGATGATTTGTGAAGACGATGGCGTTAACAAATGAAGGGTTTCTGAATCGGAGTCGACTGCACGAAATTGGGTTTGGTTTGAGGATGAACGAACCTTAGGTTTTGAATGAATGATCGAATGGTTAAACTGTAAAGAACGAAGTATTTGTATCTCATGAGCGAAGGATTGAATGATCGAAGACTATGATTTTGTAATGGCTTGGAGTTCGAACATTATGACTGAGCTTTACATGATTAAGAAACAAAGAATTTTTTTTGAATCAGTCGAAGTGGTCACTATTCATAAGTGAGGCTTCGTTAGTCTTCGAATTTGTTAAAGAAGGGTGTTTGGGAAAGAATAAGAATTCGTACAAAGGGTTAGTGAATGATTCATACAAAGGGTATTGTTAAAGTTTCGAATATAGTCCCTAAAATTTCGATAAGTTGACACATTTTAAAAACCCTTCGTATGATAGCTAAAAGCTTCGTATGATTTGAACAAATGACAAATTTTCGAATTCAGCCCCTGAACCTTTGAATATTTGACAATTCGACAATTGACTGAAGTTTCGAATATTTGTCACTTTTCACCCAACTTCGAAAAATGTTTGAGGCTTCGTATGTTTGGGTTACTCTTTGTATGATTTGAAGACAAAGGGCAGAATTGTCGAAAATAGTCCCTAAGGTTTCGAATATTTGGCAGTTAATACCCAAATTCGAAAATGGACTGATTTTGCTGAGTAATTGAAGAATATGCATTTTTATCCCCTGCAGTTTGTGTGAAATTACACTTTATGCCCAGTTTTGCAAATGGGCTATAGTTTCGCATATTTGGTTGTTTTTGGCGCTACGGGTCCCTACAGAATTCAGAAAATGATAACTTTTACCCGGTTTTTGAAAAATCTTGCAACTTTCACCTAAGAAGTCAAAAAATTTCACAAATTGAAAAAAAGAATTTAGGCTTTTTCGTGATTGTTTTTCCGTGCAAGATTTTTGGTGATTCATTTTTGGTACACATCAAGGGGGAGTATTGTATTTTCATTCCTCGGGCACTTCTCATCCTTAGTGGGTTTTATAATCATTTTTATATTATAAAAAGGGGGAGAATGATGGGTATTAGAAGCGGGTTTCTCGGATATTCGTTTGTGGATTTAAAGATCGGTGTTAATTCGAGGGGGGGTTTGCTCTTGATCGCGCTAGCTCGTTGGAAACTAAAGCCGGGGCATCCAATCCTAACTTTAAGGGGGAGAATCTAGGGTGCAAACTCATGCTTGGATGAGGCTTTACCAACTTATATGTGTAATGGGTTGCCTTTCCTTTATAAGGGAGTGAGTGGCACTCATTTTATGTAAGGAACACTTTGAGAGCATTAGTCTAGAGAGAGAGAAATTGCAAGACCCATTTGAACTCTTTCTATGAAAACTAATGAGAGCCTAAAATGAATTATTTACTTCTTGTGTTCTTGATTTTACAAGATGATTCACTAGATTTTTCTGTGACAACCCAAAGTTTGTTCCGTTAAATCTAACCGTTTCCGCTAACGGAATATGTCATTCTATAAAAGTTCCGTAATTTGGGATCGTCAAATAAATAAATGTTTATTTATTTATTTATATCTTATGTTGTTATTGTCGTAACAAAATAAATAAAACTAATAAATTTCATTTGCATTTATTTGGAAAATATTATTTTTATTACAATCATTTAACTCGGGTAAAAAGTTTAAACCTCATTAAGCTTTAGCATCGGGCAGCCGTATACCGGGTGCAATCACCCGAGACTTATATAAAGAAGGTTGAACACTTCTTAGAACTCTTTTACCACTCTAGCTTCACTCTCTCTCTCTACTCCCTCTCCAACTCGTTTTCGACTCCAAAACCGCAAGTTTCCGACTCCAAAACGTAAGATCTTCTACCCTAACTTGTTCTAGACATCAATTAGTGTTTTTTTAACCCAAAAATCATCCAAGAAAGCTGAGAGAAAGGAGTTTACGGCCTAAGAACCTCCTTAGGCCGTAAACCCCTTAAATGAGGCCAAATGTCCCAAATTTCCTTCCTTTGAACTTAGATACTGGTTGTGGAATTTACCTATAAGTGTTTAAACCTCAAAACAATAATTTTTAGGGTGTAAAAGAGGGTTTACGGCCCACGCACATGCTTAGGCCGTAAACACCCTTTAATCATGCAAAACAAGTCCAAAAACTCATCCAAACCACCCTTAGACTTAAGATATGAATTTGGGACTTGCCATTTCGGACTTGGATCACTCAAACACATACATTGGAAGGGTAAAATAGAGTTCACAGCCCAAGCATGTGCTTAGGCCGTAAACTCCCCTAAATCATGAAAAATGGGAGTTTAAACCCCTAAAAGACCTTATAACCTCTACTAGAATTTGTTAAAATCATACGGCTGACAAAAAAGCAACAACCATAAACCCTAAGGTTTACGGCCGTAAACTCCCAAGGAGTGGCCTTTGGGCCGTAAACTCCAAGGGAGTATGCTCTTGGACCCCTAAACACCCCTATAGCCTTGTATAATTCCTTAGAAACACTTCTAAATCCACATGAGTCTTGAAAGCAATCAAAAAAACTCCTCCCATGAGTTTACGGCTGTAAACTCATGGGGGATGTGGCCTCCCAACCATAAACTCACTTAGGGTGGGTTTTAGGAGAATAAACTCCAACGTGAGGTCATATGCTCCTTCCATACAACTCATTAACCCTCTAGCAGTCAACCATAAGACATGTAATCACACTAGGATGTCTATATGTTTTAATAAGAGATTAAATCACTAATTACTTGTAAACATATGTATTCATATGTTATTAGGGTCATAAAGGGTGTACAAGTCCTTACTTGACACCAAACGCTCACCCGACACTCATACCCGATCTACTCATTTCAGGTGAGTTCATACCCCTTAATGAACCTTTTAAATGTTTTTACATGTTTTAAGGGGGGGGGGGGGGAGACAAGTACATTATTACATGTTTTACTATCAAATCATATGTGATTTACAATCTATCATCAAAAAGGGATTAATCTACAATTTTAGAAACTCATCAATAAAACTGTTTTAACTAGTTATCAAATGCGTTTTTAAGGTTACATTGTTGTTAAACTATTTCAAAACTATGTTTCAACTACTTTTCTCTCAATAAAAATATATCTATATTAATATATTTATATAAATAAGACTTGAAGGACTTAGGACCGATAGTTGGCCTTATTTCCTGTTCTTGTCTAATGTGGTTTTAGGGTATTGGTTGTCCGTCCGACTGTCGTTGAATTCTTAATTATATATCATATATATTTGTGTTAGATATGCATGTTTTTATCTTATTCATTACTATTATTGATCAGAAGCAGGAATACACATACTCTATTTAACTATAATAGGTATAGTTAAGGCTACCACTAGTTATCTCTACTACTGTTATACACACCATAAACCGTTAACATTTCAAGTTAATGCAAGTATAAGAGAACACTCTACTTACTATACTAAAAGTCTATCATACTAAAGTATAAGAGAATTCACTAATACTAAGTATATCACACTATCTCTCTATAAGGTACTCTACTGTACTTTCACCATGTGACCAGGGCTTCCCGAAAGAGAAGCAACATTATATGTATAGATCTATACGTAACATACACTATTACATCCCGACTGTTAGCTACAGTCAGAGCCGACTAGGCCAGGGGTGGCACTACATTACTTCACTACGCATGAACAGGAAGGTCATCGGTACTCTACTACTTCACAATTGGTCACATGAGAAGTTATACTTACATTTAAAGAAATACACTAAGACTTAAAGTCTGAACTAAAATCCCGAAGTAATTAAAGATCTATTACTAACTCAAGTTACAGCACTACTACTGTTAGCAAACTTAACTTTTCTTCAGCCGTATTACTTACATCAGATTTATTTCTACACTTTTACAATTGAAGGTTTCAACAACATTACTTATACAGACTAGAAAGATTGACTTACAAACGCACTTTCTGGATAACATAGGATTTTCCAAGAATTTCTACTACTCATAAATACAAATTTCAGTTTTATACTACAAGTTTGCAACCACTTTTATACTACAATGACACTAAACTCTTATGAACTCACCATCTTTATGCTGATATTCGTTTTCAAAATAACTTGTATCCTCGTGTCAAAGATAGACAGGTATTGGTGCAGCATTTTAGAGAAGATGGAGCATACAAGATCCTGATGGGTTTTGAGCATTCTAATACTTCCTAAGTGTACATGCAACCCTAATAACCTTGGATCTATGTTTGTCTAATTTGTCATGCAAAGTTGAATTCCAAGGTTATATCCTATCTAGCATACATGGGGAACAATTTTAACATAAAGTATAGATAGAATAACTTACCTTGTTGTTGCTTGTGTTCCTTGAAACCTTGTGAGCCTAGCACCTCAAGTGGTGATGCCTCAAATGCTTCACACAACACCAAATGCTCTTGGAAGAACTTATGAGAGTATACTCACTTCTTCAAATCGGCTAAGCCCTCTATTTCTTTGTTGTAACCGATTTGGGAGGAGATCATATCACTTATATAGTGTTGACACATCTAGGGTTAAACCCTAATGTGTCATGACTCTTCATTTCCATGACCCATGGGTTTGTAACTCCCATGGAGCATCCATGGAGCATCCTATGGGTGGAACCCAACTTGATGATCCATGGAACCTTTTAGCCCACTATACAAGATATGGATGATTTACTTAATCAACCCATATATTTAATTAGTTATCTTTTGATCACTTAATTAATTCTAAATTAATTCTTGATCAAACTAATCAAATAATATTATTAATATATTAGAACTTATAATATATTAATAATCTCCAAGCGTTATTTCTCTCATTTAGTTTATCCAATTGCATGGTGCCATGCAACCCAAATGGACCATGCCGGGTCGGGTCAAGTACATACCAGAAATAGTTATGGACTTAGACACCTTATCCAACAGTCTCCCACTTGGATAAGTCTAGTAACTATTACTGCAAGTATGACTTCAGGAACCGATCGGCAATCGTAGCTCTTTACAAGGTTTCTCGAAACTTGAGAAGATGATGGTACGCCATTTAAGATAAGTGATCATATAATCCTCTGTTCTAGATATCAGTCGGACAAATACATGGAACAATGTCTTACTTATTGTCCAACATTTGTTTCCCGATTTCCGATTTGTTTGACAAAGAACTTTATTGAACACATCAATCTAGTTCTGACCGGCCCCGGTACACAGGTCAAAACAAAATCATCGAGGGGCCCAGATATCAGCTTCTAATCCAAGAAGGAACAGATAAACTTCGACTCATATGTTTGTTCTACTACTTATTGAATTACACATAAGAGCACGATTTTATAACATCGAGTTACCAATGCGTTTTTCGTACAATCAATGCATAACCAACTCGTAAGTAACAAATCATATCTCTAGGTTTAAAGACTTATATGATATTACCGTCTCACGATCACTCGAGATAGAATTCCATGAAGTGATTCCAGTGAGCGTGGGTTGTGTCCAATGCTCAGAACTTATGAGCACTCATGATTGTTGTAGCCTTGTCCCAGACCTCTACAATCAAACATGACAGTCTTGATTCATACCTACTTCCGACATATGACCGACTGTGGAGGTTTGAATAATATGTTATACCAAACAAAATTATTCTGGAAGTCAAAACATGCAAAAGAAATATAGTAAACGATCGACAAGAGATAGCAACACTTTACTCATAAATAAACACTTTTATTCATCATCAAATGTCAATTACACTTTACAAATTTCAAGATTATCTAACTACTAAATCTAATATCATCCTTCAGCCCTATGCTCCGAGCATGCTGGAGATGCTTAACCCGAGTCAGTCCCTTCGTAAGGGGATCTGCCGGATTCTCATCTGAAGATACCCTCTTTGCCACAAGGAGTCCTTCTTCGATCCGATGTCTGATGAAATGATATTTTCTGTCAATGTGTCTGGATCTCCCGTGATCCCTTGGTTCCTTGGCTAAGGCAACAGCACTTTCACTATCACAGAAAATTTCCATCGGCTCTTTAATAGCTGGTACAACTCCAAGGTCTCCAATGAAGTTCCTCAGCCATAACGCCTCCTTTGCTGCTTCGCTAGCTGCAATATACTCTGATTCACAAGTAGAATCAGCCACTGTCTCTTGCTTGGAACTCTTCCAAGAAATTGCTCCTCCATTTAGGGTAAAGACCCAGCCCGACTGAGAGCGGAAGTTATCCCTATCAGTCTGGAAGCTAGCATCACTATACCCTACAACTCTCAAGTCATCACTTCCACCGAGGGTAAGGACCCAGTCCTTAGTCCTTCGTAGGTACTTGAGAATATTCTTTACCGCAATCCAGTGTGCCTTGCCAGGGTTCCCCTGAAACCTGCTAACCATGCTCAAGGCAAAGGCTACATCAGGTCGAGTACACGTCATAGCATACATGATCGAACCTACAGCCGAAGCATAAGGTAATCGACTCATTTCTGCTATCTCAGCCTCAGTGCTAGGGCTTTGTGTCTTACTCAGCTTGGCGCTACTCTGGATGGGCAACTCTCCTTTCTTGGAGTCTTGCATTCTGAATCTCTTCAGAATCTTCTCCAAGTAGGTACTTTGACTAAGTCCAATTAGTCTTTTACTCCGATCTCTCAAGATTCTTATCCCCAAAATATAGGCAGCTTCACCAAGGTCCTTCATAGCGAAACACTTTCCAAGCCAGGACTTTACTTCCTGCAAGGTTGGAATGTCGTTTCCTATGAGTAGTATGTCATCCACATACAATACCAAAAAGCTAACTATACTCCCACTAGCCTTGACATATACACAAGATTCATCTTCACTCCTAGAAAAGCCAAATTCCTTGACCTTTTCATCAAAGCAAAGATTCCATCTGCAAGGTGCTTGCTTTAATCCATAAATGGATTTCTCAAGCTTACACACTCTATTAGGGTACTCGTTACTGACAAAACCCTCTGGCTGACTCATGTAAACATCTTCAGCCAACTTCCCATTAAGGAAAGCGGTTTTGACATCCATTTGCCAAATTTCATAGTCATGAAATGCGGCTATGGCTAACAGAACCCGAATAGACTTAATCTTGGCTACCGGAGAAAAGGTCTCATCATAGTCCACTCCAGGAATTTGAGAGAAACCCTTTGCAACCAGTCTAGCCTTATAAGTGTGTACTTTACCATCCAGGTCGGTCTTCTTCTTGAAGACCCATTTGCACCCTACAGTCTTTCGACCTGGTACATTCTCAACCAAGTTCCAAACTTGATTGTCATACATGGATTGTATCTCGCTATCCATAGCCTCTTTCCATTTGGCAGACTCGGGGCCTGCCATGGCTTCCTCGTAGCTGTTAGGATCATCTTGACTTACTAGTGTCTCATCACTAATAAGTGTCTCACCTTCTGCAGTAATATGGAATCCATAGTAATGCTCAGGTGCACTCCTAACTCTCGTGGAACGCCTCAGAGGTACAGATTCGTCAATTGGCTCAACAGGAGTTTCCTCCTCAAGTTGAGGGCTAGAGTTTGAAGTTCCTTCACCACTTGACTCTTGAATTTCTTCAAGATCAACTTGCCTCCCACTGTCTCCTTGGCTTATAAACTCTCTTTCTCGAAAGACTCCTCTTCTTGCTACAAAGACCACATTGTCACTAGGTCTGTAGAAGAGGTAACCAAAGGAATGTTGTGGGTAGCCGATGAAAATACACCTCTCGCTTCGGGGTTCGAGCTTATCATGAGTCTCGCGTCTCACGAAAGCCTCGCAGCCCCAAATCTTGATGTGGTCTAGTTTAGGTACTTTACCAGTCCACATCTCGTGAGGAGTTTTGGCAACTTTCTTTGTAGGGACTAGATTGAGGATATGGGCGGCAGTCTCTAAGGCATACCCCCAGAATGATATTGGTAGGGAAGCTCGACTCATCATGGAACGAACCATGTCCAACAAGGTTCGATTACGCCTCTCAGCCACACCATTCAACTGCGGTGTCCTGGGAGGTGTCAATTGTGAGACAATCCCACATTCCTTTAGATAGTCGAGGAACTCTGAACTAAGATACTCACCACCTCGATCGGATCGAAGCATCTTAATGTTCCTGCCCAATTGATTCTCGACTTCCTGTTTAAATTCCTTAAACTTCTCGAAAGTCTCTGACTTATGCTTGATTAAGTAGACATATCCATATCTACTGTAATCATCGGTAAAAGTCAAATAATAACGATTAGCATCCCTTGTGGCATGTTTGAATGGTCCACACACATCCGTGTGTATAAGGTCCAACAAACCTTCACCCCTTTCACATGAGCCTGTGAAGGGTGACTTTGTCATTTTTCCAAGTAAGCATGATTCGCAACTATCATTTGACTTTAGGTCAAACGACTCCAAGACTCCATCCTTTTGGAGTTGGCCTATGCGTTTCTTGCTTATATGTCCAAGACGACAATGCCATAACGATGCTTTATCCAAGTTATTATTATTAGTAGAATCAATACACAAAACATTATTTCCTAAGTTATCTACAATAGATACAGCTTCATACACACCATCACAAGGTAATGCTTTAAAATAAAGTACATTATTAAAGAAAGCATTAATCGAACCAACTTCATTATCAAACGAAAAGGTGAAACCTTGTTTGTACAATGCATGAAAGGAAATAATATTTCTTGCCATTTCTGGCGAATAACAACATTTATTCAAATCTAAATTTAACCCACTACTTAGCGATAAAGTATAAACTCCAATCTTGGTGACAGGTGTAACTTTCCTATTCCCCATGATTAAGTTTATTCTTCCTTGCTCCACATTCTCACTTCTTCCTAGTCCCTGCAAGTCACAACAAATATGAATTCCGCAACCTGTATCAAGGACCCAAGATTTCGAATGGGGTGAGTTATTAGAAATGATAGTGTAAATACCTGCATGGTTGGGTTTGACTTTCCCATCCTTTACATCTTGCTGGTACTTTGGGCAGTTCCGCTTCCAATGAGCTTTTTCGTGGCAATAGAAGCATTCCGCCTCTTTTGGGTCAGAAGAAGGAGTAATGGAACCTTTCTTGGTTCCACTTGAAGAAGAGCCATCAAGGGTCCGAGCCTTGGTACCCTTTGAAGATCTCTTTCTCTTCCTCCCTCGACTTTGCCCGATTGCCAAGAACGGAGTTGTTTCTGGAGTAGGAGTGATAGCAACCGACTTCCCCTTAAGACCTGTTTCTGCGGTCTTGAGAAGTCCCTGAAGTTTGCTGAGGGTGACCTCTTCCTTGTTCATGTGATATGTCATGCGGAATTGATCATAGCACGATGGTAAGGAGTGCAAAATGATATCTATTGCAAGCTCCTCAGGGAAGTTCACATTAAGCTTCAGCAACCGATCCACATACCTTTGCATTTTCTGCATGTGGCTCGTGACGGACTCTCCGTCCTTCATCATGGTTGTTATCATGGAGCAGATGACTTCGTACCTCTCTTGTCGTGCACTTTGATGGTATCTTTCCATCAAATCTTGGTGCATTTCATAAGGGTAGAAGTCTTCATAAGACTTTTGGAGTTCAGCTGTCATGGTGGCTAACATGATGCAAGCCACCTTGGTTGCATCTCTTTCATGAGTATGAAAGTCAGCGATCTCCTGGGGAGTTGCAGTGGACTCGTCAATTTCCTTAAGCTCCTTGTCAAGGACATATTCTTTGTCCTCGTAGCGGGTAATCATCCTGATGTTTCTGATCCACTTATTGAAGTTGGATCCATCAAAGGTGACTTTCCCACATAGACTCATAAGAGTAAAGGAGCCATTAGGATTCGAGCCAGAAGCATTATTTGAAGACATCTGAAAAGAAGAACAAGTTTAGTTTAGATTTAAGAGAGTCCTTAATAAAACACCCAAATGTAATATTAAGGCTAGGATCCAATCACAATATAATATAACTTAGAAGAGGTATGCCGTAATCTAAGCTATACCATATTTGAAAGGTAGGTGAATGACGATTCACCAATTTCCACCACGAAAACCGAAATATTAAATATTTAGTTTTTATTGGTTTTAGAAATTCCTAGATTCTTTGAGATCCAATGAACTTTTCAAAGGCATGTTTCGATCTCTGGAGTGCCCTCCAGGTTTTGTGACTGGGATGCCGAGGATCACAAAACGAGGTGTGAAGTAACCATGCAAATCACTTGGTACCTTTAAAGTTTATCACTCAATCGATGTGCCGGTAAACCACACACGCTCCACCGATACTATAATAAACCTTAAGTCACCCTTTACCTACCTTGTTAAGTCCAAGTTAGTGTGCCGGTTAACCACACACGCTCCACCAACGACTTAGACAAAGTGTAAAGTGTAATTTCATGGATTAGCACCTTATTCACATTTTTCCTAAAGTAACTAAGATTGGGAATTTAATAAACATTTAGTTACTTTATATATTCATCATACTTTGAATGAGAATTTATAAGTCCTTGTCTTACCCGTTCGGCTAACGACCCTCCACCAGTCAAGCAAGCGGTGGGTGAGAATATTCACCCATTAAGTCACCATTTTATAGGCAACAACCTTATACCCACCTTATAGACCGGCTTCGTGAATGAGGCGTACTAGCGGTAAGATGACTTGTTCTTATACATATATATATATATAATTATTAAATTATCATAATATAAGTATAAGGGTTGAATTTTAACTTTTAAAATTCTAGGGGTTGGAACTAAAGTTTTAACTTAACTTTACTTGTTCCAAAACTTGAGGGCAAGTTTTGTAACTTTCAAAACTTTTCATTTCTTGTAACTTATGAGTTTAATAGAGTCATAAAATGAAGACTCTTCATTTTTATAACTCTTGTGTTTTCTTAATGGTTTTTAACTCAAGTGACTCTTGGTTTTCCATAACTTAAGGATAAGTTATGGACTCCATTAAAACACATTATGATCAAGAATTAAACTACCAAATAGGTTACAAATAATTCCTATGATCATCTAAAACATCATAAGAACAAGAACATGAATATGAACATAATCAAAAATTACATAAAACTTTGTAATTTTGATAACTAGTTGTTGTAAATGAATTAGCAAAACATTACACCACCAAAAACAAGTTTATATTTACTAAAACAGTTTAGGGTAATGTTTCTAATTCATTTTCCAGCAACTGAATCGAAATTCTGCACTCATTCGACCCTACTCGCCGAGTGCATGAACATGACTCGCCGAGTTGGTTGAAGATACACATGGACTCGACGAGTCCCCCTTATGGGCTCGGCGAGTCCGATCGCAGACAGCAAATTTTCGATTCTGTTTTTCAACTTTTAAGAACAAATAAGAACAAACAAGCCTAGGCTCTGATACCACTGATGGGTTTTGAGCATTCTAACACTTCCTAAGTGTACATGCAACCCTAATAACCTTGGATCTATGTTTGTCTAATTTGTCATGCAAAGTTGAATTCCAAGGTTATATCCTATCTAGCATACATGGGGAACAATTTTAACATAAAGTATAGATAGAATAACTTACCTTGTTGTTGCTTGTGTTCCTTGAAACCTTGTGAGCCTAGCACCTCAAGTGGTGATGCCTCAAATGCTTCACACAACACCAAATGCTCTTGGAAGAACTTATGAGAGTATACTCACTTCTTCAAATCGGCTAAGCCCTCTATTTCTTTGTTGTAACCGATTTGGGAGGAGATCATATCACTTATATAGTGTTGACACATCTAGGGTTAAACCCTAATGTGTCATGACTCTTCATTTCCATGACCCATGGGTTTGTAACTCCCATGGAGCATCCATGGAGCATCCTATGGGTGGAACCCAACTTGATGATCCATGGAACCTTTTAGCCCACTATACAAGATATGGATGATTTACTTAATCAACCCATATATTTAATTAGTTATCTTTTGATCACTTAATTAATTCTAAATTAATTCTTGATCAAACTAATCAAATAATATTATTAATATATTAGAACTTATAATATATTAATAATCTCCAAGCGTTATTTCTCTCATTTAGTTTATCCAATTGCATGGTGCCATGCAACCCAAATGGACCATGCCGGGTCGGGTCAAGTACATACCAGAAATAGTTATGGACTTAGACACCTTATCCAACAGATCCATCTATTATTTTTGTTATATTTTTGGTGTCTATTGAAATGTATAGAACACACTTATAATTAAACTCATTATGTAAATGAAATGGTTGTTGTTTTCTTGCTTTTACTATTATGCAATTGTGATTATACTGTACATGACGTCCTCGACCCCAAAACGTATTCCGCCGTTCTCGGTTTTGGGGTGTGACATTTTCATATTCTGCACATGCCATCTTAATCAACACCACATCATCTATTCTCGAAGTGAGGAAGATCATAGACATCACTTGAGGCTAGTGCTTGAAACTTTAAGGGCGGAGAAGTTATATCCAAAATTCTCTAAATGTGAATTCTGGATCAGAAAAGTAACTTTCCTCGGTCACGTGGTTAGCGAGGAAGGCATACACGTGGACCCTTCTAAACTCAAGGTGATTGAGTATTGGTCAGCATTGAAGACGCCCACAAAAATTCATCAATTCTTGGGTCTTGCTCTCTACTATCGCAGATTTATCTAGAATTTCTCCAGGATTGCTAAGCCTTTGACCACCCTAACTCAGAAAGATGTATCATTTAGTTGGGGAGAAAAGCAAGACACTGCGTTTTAAACATTGAAGCGGGCCTTATGCAGTGCACCTATCTTGTTGTAACGCCCGTGTTTCTAGGCTAGGCATTAATATTGATGTAATAGTCTAGGTTAACTTTTGTAACTCGTTTCAAGTAATAGAAATCTATTATTTGAGTATTATGTGTTTATTGCTTAATTGTGTGGCTTAAATGAATTAAGAATAAAAATAAGCATAATAATAAAATATTAGATAAGCTCAATATCTATGAAGGGAGTTACAGTGGTCGTGACAAGGGTTCCGGATATATAAAGAATGCCGAAATCCAAGCTATAACGAAGAAGTTATGACATGTCGAAGTTTCGCAACAGAACCGGTACGATACTATGTGACGTAAATAGTGAATTTACGATAGAGTGATATTTAGCCTTAGTAATCTAAACAAAAGTTGTAGAATACGTTAAACCGAGAGCGTGCATAAGAAGAACGCCTAAATCTGACTTTATATGAGGAAGTTATGATTTTTCTAATTTTAGACTTAGCGGTATGCACCCCAAAGTTCGAATATGAGATCGAGTGATTTCTATCCGAAACAATCTAAACGATAATCAAAGATCTCGTTGGTAGTAGTCCAACGGTAAAAAGACAAACGAAAACAGACGTTAGATGAAGGAGTTGTGAATTCCTAACGGAGTTTTCCTGTCCCGTCCTACTAAAATAATATAATAAAAGTTAAAGTCAAAATTAGCTGACCCCAGTCTAAACGAGAGTTGTGGAGCATAATATCACCTACGCGTGCAGATAAAGAACGTTGAAAACGGAGCTTGTATGCGAAATATATGAATTTCTGAAGTTCGGGGCACGAACTTCCACCTGTGTCAGAGCTCACGACGTGAGCACGGTGTTCACGATGTGAGCATGTGATGGGTGCCTTCCAGAGCAAGTGGCGGAATAACAAACACAGTGACATATCGAGCTCATGACTGGCTCATGACGTGAGCAAAAATTTTCAGCCCTATAAATAGAAGTTGAAGGGTAGCCCGCCATGGTTGCTAATTCCCCACTCTTTCACTCCCGATACTCTCTCTAGCCGTCTTGAAGTACCCCCGAAGCCCCGGTATCATCCCGAAGCCCAAAGCAAGTCCCAAAACACCAAAGATCCCGAGAAGAAAAGAGTTTCCGAGCCGAAGCTCTATCCGCGAGAAGCCCGATGTGTGAAGGTATCTCGGATTCATCGAAGAGTTACTACTTGTAAACACGTAGTGTTGTCCAATAATCTTCTTATCAAGTGAGTGCATAGTCCCTTTCATATACACAATTGTTAATACAATTATTGTTGTATGTATTAAGTATATGTTTTGAGTGAGGATATCTTCCCTTTTCTTGTAACACATAACTATGAAGTATCTCATATAGAGTATGTGCTATGTGTGCATATATATATATATATATATATATATATATATATATATATACATATATATATATATATATATATATATGATCTGTTTATTTGTAATGTGTATTGAATGAATATCTCATCAAGTTTTAAGTTATATATTAATGTATGTTTATATATTGTTATCTACATAATATGTTGGGTTAGAACATGTGTAGATAGTTGATGTGTGATAAATTGATGAGAGGCTTCGTTGTTGTTGTTGATTCAGTCATCTAGCGGAGTTTAGATGACGACCACAGACTTTTCTAGACAGTCTAGTGGAACGCTGATAGGCTCACCACCTGTAGGTGTTAATGAACTTGGGTGTTCATTTGTTGTGCTCCATCCCCTACATGGTTGCCTTGTTTGACATATATTGCCGAGGAAACCCCGAAGCATGTGTTGTCGCCCCGACGAAAATCCTTAGATTGAATCCCTTGTGATAGTTGTTTTAGGGACGTAAAGTGAGGATAATGGAAATGAGTAATTGGGTTATTGTTGTTTGATGAAATTAATAAATTTATTTATTATGGGTTGAAATCTCTATATGCTCACCAGGATCCCAAGCCTAACCCACTCAGTTTTCTTTTCATACAGGTAGTGGCGCCAGAGCATTAATTGGACGACTTATCAAGATATTTTGATTTTAGGCTTGTAGTATATATAATTGTTGTAAGGCTTATAATGTGTCATTTATGTTTTTTTCTATATCGGAACATGACATCTGGAGTTTTGTTATATAATGAAAATACATTTCTTTAAAAAATGCTTTGGTAAATCTTATTTTATCATATTTCATTTTGGGAACAAATTCCGCAACTCTTTTAATCAAATGATTACTCTAAAATTATTTTAAAAAGCATAAATTAAATCGGTTTTTTCTGGCCATGAATTTGGGGATGTCACAGTTGGTATCAGAGCATTAGTTTAAGCGAGCTAGGAATTTGTAGGACTTCTAGACTTAAACTTAGAATGCTAAGTAAAGATTGTGAAATGAGTGTCTGTCATATTTTAGACACGAGCATTAGTTTATTTTAGGAAAGATGCTTAAAATGCTTTTATGTGCTAAATGTTATATGTTTTCCATATATGATTTTATTTGTTCAAATCTATGGTTTGTTGTCAACCAGATCTTGAGACACTATGTGTTTAGGATTCTAAGCGTATGATTACGATATTAGAACTAGCATATAAACGTTTCGGAGTGATTTGGAAAATTTAAATATCTATCGTGAATAAGGATCTAAATTCAACTTATTCGGTTTATAGATCAAAAATCGCAAGAATAAAAAGCGGAGTTGGAAACGCAAACGAAAACAGGAATCAACCACCTGTAATTGAGCAAGCACTTGTTGTAGCAGCAGCACCTGAGCCAATGACAACGGCTGGTGTACAAGCGATGATTCAAACAATGTTGGATCATCAAATGGAAGAAACTAGACGTCTGCTTCAGCAAAATCATGAAGAACTTTCGATGCCGATTGTACAACTCGAATTTAGTGAAGGGCAGTCGGAAGAAGGAAACTTCAGTGGAATTATTGGTCAAGCCAACCCACCAATTAATAGACAAAACAACCATGATGGAGGAAATTATGGACTTGGATTCAAGTACAAAGACTTTTTGACTTACAAACCATCGACCCTAACTGGGAAGGAGGATCCGATTGGAGTCATGGGTTGGATCTCGGAAATGGAGCTAGCCTTCATGACATGTGGTTGCAGAGGCAAGTTGCAGACCAAATTCGTCGTACGTCAGCTCAGAGGTGGAGTTGTTCGTTGGTGGAACACTCTGGGGAAAACCCTAAGCCCTAATGAGCCACTGCAACTAACTTAGGTAAAGTTCTTGGTGCAGTTCAAGCGCAAGTTCTGCTCGGCCCAAAATCTGCTAGAGTTGGAGAACAAGTTTCTGACATTGACAAAAGGCAACATGTCAGTCGATGATTACACCAATGCCTTTACATACAAAATGGAGTTTGCCTTGCACATCATCCCATACGAGCTGACAAAGGTTAACCGGTACGCAAAAGGACTCTCGTAGGAGTATGCGGTGCCAGTACGTCAAGCACCTACTCTGGAGGCAGCTATTTGGGTTGTCAAGTCTGTTGAGGATATGATCAAGGGAAAAACTACCAGCAAGGTTGAAGTTGGAGAAAAGAGAAAGTTTGAAGGAACTTCAGGTTCCAAAAAGAAAAGAAAATTTTCGAAGTCTAATTCAAAGAAGTTTGGAGGCGGGAAATGGTGTGAAAAGTGCAAGAAAAATCACTCTGTGAAGTGTAGTGAGGAGGTAACCTGCTATAAATGTGGAAAAACTGGGCATTATGCTAATGACTTTCTGTCCAGCAAGAGAATGTGCTTTGGATTTAACAAAAAAGGGCACATATTGAAAAACTGTCCTAAAAAGTAGGAGGCAGCAAAACCCAATATTCCACCAAATCCAAAGGTGAGAGCCTTTCAGATGACACTTGAGGATACGAAAGATGAAGTTGATGTCGCTTCAGGTACCTTTCTCGTAAACAAATTTCCTGCCCAAATTTTATTTGATTTTGGAGCCAACTACTCCTTTATTTTGCATGAATTTGGTAGAAAATTAGCTTTGCATGTCGATAGACTAGATAATGCTTTATTAGTCGAAGTTGCTAGTGGCAAGTTTGTACGTGTTAGCCATCTTATGAAAAACATCTTCATTGACTTGAATGGGAATAAGTTCCACAATGAATTATTGCATATCGAACTAAACTGTTTCGACATCGTGCTGAAAATGGCTTGGCTTAGTGCCAATGATGCCAAGATATTATGCAAGAAGAAGATAGTAAAAGTAAACCCTCCAGGGAAAGAGTCATTTATGGTGCATAGGGACAAACGCAGGGTAAATTCTGGAATCATTTCTCTAATGAAAGCCAAAAAATGTTTGGCCAAAGGATGTACATCATATTTGGCATTCGTAATTGATGCAAAGAAGGATAAAAAGGAGATACAGAGCATTTTTGTGGTGTGTGATTATCCGGAAGTATTTCCCGAAGATCTTCCTAGATTACCACCTGATAGACAAGTGGAGTTCAGAATAGACGTGTTACCAGGAAGCACACCAATAGAAAAAGCACCGCATCGACTAGAACCAACGGAGATGAAGGAGCTGATGATGCAACTTCAGGAATTATTGGAGAAAGGTTTCATTAGACCTAGTTCATCACCCTAGGGAGCCCTGGTGTTATTCGTGAAGAAAAAGTACGGGAGTATGAGGATGTGCATTGATTACAGAGAACTGAATAAGGCAACGATAAAGAATAGATATCCATTGCCAATGATTGATGACATGTTCGATCAACTACAAGGTTCAAGTTATTTTTCAAAGATCGACCTAAGGTCAGGATATCATCAGCTGAAGGTGAGAGAGCAGGATATCGAAAAGACTGCATTCAGAACACGATATGGACAATACGAATTTTTGGTTATGTCGTTTGGACTAACCAATGCTCCAACATTATTCATGTATTTAATGAACAAGGTTTGTAAATTGTTCCTTGATAAATCTATGATAATGTTCATAGATGACATTCTGATTTACTCGAAAAGCCAAGAGGAGCATGGCAGACACTTGCGAGTAGTGTTGGAAGTCTTGAAGAAGGAGAAGTTGTATGCTAAGTTCTCCAAATGTGATTTTTGGATTCGCGAAGTCCAATTCTTGGGTCACGTGGTCAACCAAGAAGGGATAATGGTTAATCCGGAAAAGATTGAAGTTGTGATGAAGTGGGAACAATTGAAAACTCCCACGGAGATCCGAAGCTTTCTAGGATTAGTTGGATATTACCGAAGGTTTATCCAAGGCTTTTCTTTGATCGCTACACCACTAACAACTTTGACCCACAAAAGAGCTACTTATGCTTGGAGTGATAAGCACAAAGAAGCATTCAAGTTGCTAAAGATGAAGTTATGTGAAGCACTAATTCTTTCTCTACCCAATGGAGTTAAAGACTTCGCTGCCTATAGCGATGCGTATGGTGTTGAGCTGGCTTGTGTTTTGACCCAAAGAGAAAAGAACTACCCCACTCACGATTTGGAGCTGGAAGTGGTAATTTTGCTCTAAAGATATGGAGGCATTACCTCCATGGCACGAAGTGCAAACTTTTCACTGATCATAAGAGTCTTCAATATGTCTTTAATCAGAAAGAATTGAATATGTGGCAACGACGTTGGCTAGAATTACTTAAGGACTACGACTGTAAGATACTTTACCACCCTGGTAAAGTAAATGTTTTCGTTGATGCTCTCAGTCGAAAAGTCAATCTTGAAAGAAAAAGGCCAAGAGCATTCAAGATAGAAGTTGTCTCGACAATTGTGGAGAGTATAAAGAAAGCTCAAGAAGAAGCTTTTGAGTAGAATAACCGAAAGGAGGAACGTTTGGGTAAAACGTTAATGTTCGGTATAAACAGTCACGGACTGAAGGTGTTCCAAGATCGGATTTAGGTACCTAAGTCTGGAGGAATAAGAGATCTTCTGATGGAAGAAGCTCACAAAACCATGTACTTGATTCATCCTGGCAACACCAAAATGTATAGGGACCTGAAACCCTATTACTGGTGGCCGATGATGAAGCTTGATATTGCAAAGTACATGGCCGAGTGTGTGACATGTGCAAGAGTTAAGGCACAACATCAGAAACCATACGGGAGTTTAGAACCTTTACCTATGCCGATGGGTAAGTAGGAAGACATCGCTATGGATTTTGTTACTAAACTGCCTAGAACAAAGAATTGTCACGACATGATTTGGGTGGTCGTTGATCGCTTCACTAAGAGTGCGCATTTCAAAGCAGCTAATGAGAAATGGTCTATGGATAAGCTTGGGAATTCTTACATGAAGGAAATTGTGAGGCTTCATGGCATTCCATTAACGATTGTGTTAGATCGTGATAGCCGTTTCTGTAACATCCCAAAAACCGTGACCAAAAATTTTCTTTTAAAGATATTACTAACCCATAAATATTAAAACATTTCAATCATACTACAAGGGTTTTTATGACAAATCAAAGTATCTTTTCAAAACACTTGTTCATTTTATCAGAGTAAACATCCCAGGCTAAACTTCTTGGTGTGTGCCATGTGATCATCCCGAGCCCTTCCCTCCACTACCAGAAGTACCTGAAACCAAAACTAAAAACCGTAAGCATGAAGCTTAGTGAGTTCCCCAACCTACCACATACCATACATATCTACTACTCCAAACATGCTATATACAACCGTAAGCACATAATCACATATTGGGCCCCCACCTAGTGCATTGGGCCTTGCCTGCCATCGAACCCCATCCATCATCAGGCCCCACCTGTCATCAGCTCCCACCTGGCATCGAGCCCCGCTCGGTATACATATATGTTTCCCTTAGGCCCCACCTGTCTCTGAGCCTCACCCGCCATACACATACATACGATCAAATAACATATTGAAACATACATAAACATTCCCTAACCATACCCTGATCTAAGGCCTCGCCTAACTTGGGCCCCGCCCCTGGTCGGTTGTTGAAGTAGTGGAACCCCATCCACACTCCTACTAGTAGTGAGATACGGGCCCCCGCCCACACTTACATCCTTCCTACCACGGGCCTCACCCATGTTCTGCTAATATCGAGATATGGAACCCCATCCATACTTAGCTAGTGATGAGATATGGGACATCGCCCACACTCACCTCCCTACCAGGCACATACAAGTATCACGAAGACAACAAGTATAATCTAACACACTACATAAGAATCTTCCTCGGGAATACCCCGGCATCGGACACCCACCCCGGAAACAAACTATTATCTAACGTACTTCGGGCTTACCCCGACATCGGACCCTCGTTCTGAATCCTATCATACCGACACATGAAAGAATCACAAAGACCTCTAGCATCTTAACATGCCTCAGGCCTCGCCCGGCATTAGCTCGTAACCCGGAACATATATCAATAAGTGCCTAAGGCTAACACCCAAATCTTCCTTCTATATATAAGCATAACATGAACATAATGGGTTGGTATTGTGGTCGTAGAACCATGCACACAGTGAGGAGACTCACCTCGCGCTGCTGAAGACTAGCTAAAACACTTCTGACTGCCAACTGACAACCTCTGAACTGCTGATCCTTCGTCTCCCTGAACTATCAGAACCCACAATAACATTTAGACCACAATATTCTCAAAAGTCAACCCAGGTCAAACTTGGTCAAAGTCAACGCTCCGAGTTGGCTTATCAACTCGTCGAGTCCCACATTCCTCACAAACACTGGACTTCGGTCCTACTCGTCGAGTTCTCCTCGGACGCGTCGAGTGCATCTTCAACACATCAGGACCCTCCTTCATTTGACTCGCCGAGTCCTCCTTTGAACTCGCAGAGTCCACCTTCATAAACTAAGGAGATTGCCTTGGACTCGCTGAGTTCCTCATCGAACTCGTCGATTATGATGATCCTCATACCCACTATGGACCCGGACTGGCTGAGTCCCTAACCAATCAACTCATACCCTTTAACAGAAGGGTTTTTTGGGAAAGAAAACAATATGGCTCGTCGATTCCCTCTTGTGACTCGCCGACTCCCTCTATGTCTCAATCTATTCATATGATTTCTGAGAGTCTCAAAGCATCCAACATATAGATCTGGACCCAACTATCTCCTAACCATGCAAAGGTACCGCCTTTTCCTCCATTCATGGCCTTTTGAGCTAAAAAGGTTAAAAGAACACTTCATATGCTTGCATGGGGATTCTTATGGCATAAATCTTGCACCTTTATGCCATAACAGCCCTTAATAGTGCTAGATCTAAAAACACAAGCTTTGGGACATCCATTCCTCTCATGCAAGGGTTCTTGGACTAAAAACCCCCCCAAAAAGTAAAGAAGAGAGATCTACATACATAATGATCAAGGTGGAAACTTTCTTACTAGAAAATGGAGGAGAATGCAAGAGGTTTCTGGATATACTAGTCTCTTCTTGTATTCCCCAAGGCTTCACCTTCTTCTTCAAGCTTCACAACACTTAAGAATGCTCACAAAGGCTCACAAACTCATGGGAGGCACTAGGGTTTCGTTCTGGGGTTAAGAGAGCATCCAGGAGGCTAATGAAGGGTTATAATGTTCTTTAAATAGGGTGCAAGGCCCGCATTTAGGGTTTTCCCCAAACATGGCCAACTTACCGAGTCAGTCTTCTGACTCGTCGAGTAGGTCACTAAACCCGCGACCAAATCGCGCTCCTACTCGACGAGTCACTTCCTCATTTGAGATTTTCTTCTCTTTTTCGGCCGTCTAAATTCAGGGTGTTATAGCTTCGTCCCATAAGTTAGACTAAATGGGGTTTCTCCTGTGCTTGACATTGTTGTAGTACGATACGACCACATCATGGTCAGGAGCTCATCTACCCAGGAGGACATTGATCTGGGTAGCCTTTTCTTCAAACCATTGACTATGGTTTTGTTTGATATCTCAGTTTATCCGTTGGCCTAAGGGTGCTGTAACGATGTATTTTTTCAACCAATTTTTTTCATTTTTAAAACACATAAACTCATATATTACATTTCATGAAAATCATAAGTGTCTCAATGTCAACATAAACTCATAACAAAAGTCAATTCCCAGAATCCTCAGCATAATCTCAAGCAGGTGTGTACAATCATGTCGGTGCCTTCCCGCGTTCCTTGGATGTACCTGAAACACGTAATCCATAACATGATAAGCATAAAGCTTAGTGAGTTCCCTAAAATACCACGCACAAATAATCATCCACTCGAGGCTATAGCTCTGGAAGACCCTCCGGTCAATGTGTCGCAGTGGGACCCTCCAGTCCCACAGCTCGTTGGACCCTCTGGTCCGGTCTGGTTGAGAACCCTCCAGTCTCATAGTTCGTTGGACCCTCCGGTCTGGTCTAAGTAACACATAATGTAACATAAAATGCATATCATACAAACATGCATAACTCAAGCAAGCACATAAGACCCTCTGGTCACACATAGTTACCACTCTAGGTAAAGTATAATGAGAAGACTCACCTCGAAGCAAGCAAGCTAATACACCTCGTACACGAATCACCGATCTAGCCTCCGCCTAATACATGTGGTGATTATCTCTAATTAGATCATAATCCCAATAAATTCATATTAACCCCTTTTAACTCTTAGTGAGGGTAAAAGACCATTTTACCCTCCTAAGATCTCAGTTACTCACATTTGGTCAAAACTCTAAAAGTCAACCGAAGTCAAACCTGAGTCAACAGTCCATGTTGACCCAACTCGATGAGTGCATCAAGAGGACTCGTCGAGTCCCCTCGTACTCTCATAGGCCTCATGAAAATCAACTCTACTCGTCGAGTTGACCCGCTAACTCATCGAGTTACATCATGCTAAGACGCATCGGAACAAATCCTAAGCGACTCATCGAGTCATCTTATGCACTCGGCGAGTTCATCTAGTCCATACTCCCATTCAGACGTTTTAGGGCAGATCTAACACTCCAAATACTAGATCTAGCTTCCTTAGGCTCGAATGTGACATAAAACTTCGATCTTTACGTTCATGCATGGCATATTTGCTCCATATTGCCATTACAAGCTCCAAGGAAGGGTAAATGCACATGAGCTTGCCTCTAGCTCAATAAAGCTCGAATCTTTGGACTTTCAAGGCCTTATCTAGTCCACATTTGAGGTTTTAACCTCGAACCATGCTCAAATAACTCAAGGACACAAGATGATTGAAAGAAATCCCTAAAAACTCCCAAAATGAGATCTAATGAATAAGTAGCCAAGATGAGAGCTTTTTACCTCTAAATAGAAGCTAATGACAGGAGAATGCAAGATCCACAACCTTTCCTCGGTTGTATCCTCCAAACTCCTTCAATCCTTTCTCCAAAATGCACAAGAATGCTCAAAATGGTCTCTCTCTCTCTCTCTCTCTCTCTCTCTATATATATATATATATATATATATATATATATATATATATATATATACAACGAAAGGGGCAGGTTAGGGTCTCTCTCTGTGAAGTCTGTCCGCACAAGGAGGCTATAAGTGCCTTTAAATAGGTCCTAAACCCAGGGATTTAGGGTTTCTCATTCCATCGCCTACTCGGTGAGTCTACTCTCGAACTTGTAGAGTAGATCATTAAACTCATGTGTCATACCCGCTTCTACTCAGCGAGTTATAGCGCCAACTCATCGAGTAGATCAATGATCCTCAAAAATAAATAACTAAATTAATATACCTAGAAATCCGGATGTTACAGGTGCGCTACTGATGTGAATCGGCGATGAATTTTCTTGTCTTCGCACCATCCTTTGAAGGGACTTCCTTCAAATTGCGTACCCTTATCACTTATGAGGATTCTAGGAGTGCCAAAATGAGTCAAGATGTTATTGGTCATGAACTTTATCATTTTCTTGCCAGTATCAGTGGCTAGCGGTTCTGCCTCTATCCATTTGGTAAAATAATCCACGGCCACCAACAAAAACTTCATGCCCCTCGGCGCTGGTGGGAATGGTCCCACTATATCGATCCCCCATTGATGGAAGGTCTAGGGGATGGTGATGCTAGTTAATGACATGGTTGGTTGATTTTGGAAAGGATAGAATGCCTGGCATTCTTTGCATTTCTTAGTTAGGGTTGCGGCGTCGTTGTACATGTCTGCCAATATACCCCTAGGCGGAGTATTTTGCCTGTGAGCGTACGAACGACTTCGTGTGCTTCCGCGTCCCCGGAATGAATTTGTTCTAGGAACTTCTGCCCCTTTATTTTAGATACACACTTGAGCCATGGGCTTAAATACCCTCTTCGGTATAGTTGGTTGTCCCTGATTGCAAAATGTGACGCCCTGATTCTGACTTTTCTCGCCTCCTCTGGGTCATCCGGGAGCACGCCATGGCGTAAGTAATAGATATAGGGTTTAGTCCATTATGTAGTAGTCGATACTGTATTAACCCTTTGGTTATCGATACTTCTCTTTGGGAGCACTTCAACCAACACTTTCTTTGTTAAGTGGTCATATGAAGTGGATGCTAGCTTGTTGAGAGCGTCGCCCTTGCATTCTTTCCCCGGGAGATTTGATTTATTGAAAAACTTTTAATGTGTTGGTTAAGCTACAGATTGCATCTATGTATTTCTACATCCTAGGGTCCTTTACCTCGTATGTTCCATTTATTTGGTTTGTGACAAGTAATGAATCACTGAGAGTCACTAGTTGTTTTGCACCAACCTCCTTGGCTAGCCTCAGATTTGTGGGGAGTGCTTCGTACTTTGTCTTGTTGTTTGATACTTGGAAGTCAAATCGCAGTGCGTAAGTGATCTCTTCACCCTTGGGGATTTATGGGAACAGGACTACGCCTGAGCCTTCCTTACTTGCTACGTCATCGGTCTATAACTTCCAAAGTTCCTTGCCGACTTCAGGATATAAGGGATCAACATATATTGTCATTGGCACTCCCTTAATAGTATCTGGAATCTCGACCAAGAAGTTTGTGAGGGCCTGGGCCATGATCCTGGTCCTGGGGTGGTAATGGATATCATGTTCGCCTAGTTCAATGGCCCATTTGGCCATGCATCCAGACTTTTCTGGCCTTAGCAACACTTGCTTTATTAGGTAACTAGTCAGAACACCCACCTTGTGGGCTTAAAAGTACCTTCGCATCCATCTGAGAGTGTATACCAGGGCGAGGACCAACTTTTCTAAGGCCAGGTAATTGACCTTCTGTCCTTGCAGGGCCCTACTAAAAAAATAGATGGGAACCTACTTTCCTTCCCTCTCCACTGTTAACATAGAGGAGATAGATTCTTCAAAAGCTACTAAATACATCTGTAATGTCTCTCCCGGTAGTGGGCAGGCGAGAGTCGGTAGTTGGTGTAAGGCTTCTTTCAATTATTGCAATGACGTCTCTGATTTTTCTGTCCATTTGAACTGCTTTTTGTCTAGGCACCCTTTGAGTGTTTGGTATAGAGGAAGAGCTTTTTCTGCAGATTTGGCAATGAATCTTCCCAATACCGTCAACCCACCGTTGATCTCCTGTACACCCTTGAGATTGTAGGGAGTTTTTGGCTCAAGGAACTTCTGGATTTTGGTGGGGTTAGGAAGAATCCCTTCCTTGGATATCTGATACCCAAGGAATTCCCTTCCTCTACCCCAAAATTATACTTAGTTGGGTTTAATAACATTCGCTCTTTAGATAGCGTTTTGAAAGTTTCTTCCACATCGTGGAGCAATGTTTCTTCATTACGGCTTTTAACTACCGTGTCGGCGACGTAGACTTCGATGTTTCTACCGATTTGATCGGCAAATATCTTGTCCATTAACCTCTGATGGGTAGCACCCGCATTTTTTAGCCCAAACGACATTTTCTGGTAGCAAAAAGTGTCCTTCTCAGTGTGGAAGGCAATTTTCGCCTCGTCTTCTCGTTTCATTTGTACCTGATGGTAGCCCTTGTACGCATCAAGGAAACATTTAAGCTGAAAACCTTCAAGTGATTGGACTTTCTGATCAATCTCCGGGAGAGGATAACAATCCTTTTGACAGACGTTATTAAGGTACGAGTAATCAATGCACATTCGTCATGACCTGTTAGCTTTCTTTACCATGATGGGATTTGCTATCCATGTTGGGAACATTACTTCCCTGAGTATGCCAGCATTCACCAGGTCAGCCACTTCTACATTTATAGCCCTGTTCTGGTCTTTTAACTGTTCCTCTTCTTTTGTTTAACCGGATTACTTCCAAGCATGATATTAAGGTTGTGTTTTATAACCTGTCGATCAACGCCTATCAGATATGTTGGTTTCCAGGCCAAGACGATGGAGTATTGCTTCAGGAGTGCTACCAGTCGTGCCCTGGTCTCGTCTGATAGGTGAGTGCCAATTCGTACGAGTTGTTCTGGATATTCCATGTCTATTTGGTTTTACTCAGTGGAACATCCCTCATTCGACTTCTTTGGTGCTCGCACCAGCTCGGGAGCAGCTATGATCTGGTGGCAATGCTGTGCCCTAGTGTTTTTGGCGAGGATTGTCGTTGATCCTTGGTGCATGCTAAATTTAACTATGTCATGGATCATCGATGGTACAAAGTGTAGCAAGGATATTTCCGACCGTCCAAGCAGAATATTGTGTTCTGCTGGATACCGGGTCACAAAGAACTCGATTGTTCTAGTGATTCGGACCTTCTCGTCGTGACTGACCAACGTTAAGGGCAGCTGAATAGTGCCCAATGGCCACAAGCTATGCCCGATGAATCCTAGTAGCCCCTCCTTCCATGCATCTGGTAGTTGTCGGAAACAATGCTCGTAGAGTATATCAGAGCAACTACCATTGTCAATGTATATTCGATGGACTTTCGTATTACGAATGAATCCGGATATGAAGTGTGGATCTCGCGGATCCCAGTTCAGTGGTCTAGGATCACTACTCGAAAAACTAATATTGAGTAGATTTCTCAAGAGTACCTCTATCTCATCCTCCGCTAGATGAGTTGTGTTTCTTTTACGAGACTTAGAGATAGTGAGTACCTTCGTGCCATCATACGGAATTTTCTGCAACAGAGCAGGATGCAATATCGTCATCTGAGGCAGTGAATCATCCAATGACAATTTCCGAAGACTACTCTGGACAACTGGCTCTGCTATTTCTGTCATAGGCGGTGGGATCTGTGCCATTAGCACATGGATTGGGGCCTGTGTTCTATACTCGTGGTGACGGTCGTTGCTTATCGTTACCGGTATTTAGAATAGATCTCCCATTACAGTCGCATATGTGGTTGGATTTAGATCCCCCTTTTGCAGAGGACCAGCGTAGTTTGTTGGTAGTATCACTCTGAGGATACGTCCGGATGGCGCCAAATGTTACGGCATGCTCTTTAGGGAAATGGAATGCTAGATGATTGATCGGACCTTGATGTTTTCCTGAGAACACAACACAGAAAGATCGTTAAAGGACATCCGGATGTTCTCCCGGGACGTCGCTCCGACGTTCAAGTTAGTTTTCTCTCGAGAGAGTTTTAGGGTAAATTTTGTGAGGAAGAAGATGGATCCTTTCCTTGAGCTGGAAGAGATCATTTTATACCTGTTTACTAACAGATAATGGGGACCTTGTCTAGTGAGTGTCAGACGTGGCCTCCTCTCACTGGGAGTATTATGCTCATGCTAACTAACTGCCAGGTGACGTCAATTCTAGGTGTCACCTAGTCTTTTTTTCACGCCCTGATTGGTCGTGAGTGAATGAGAAGATCACGGGGAATATTCTTTCCTTGCGAGGGAAAGTAAACTGTCACCCCAGTGTCGGCTCACTTAGGCCAAGGTCGGATCTTGGCCAAGGTTTTAGCGTGATAACGTCTCAGTTATGCTTTCCGTTATATTTAACGTGGCCGTACAAGGTAACGTTAATATATATATATATATATATATATATATATATATATATATATATATATATATATATATATATATATATACCTAAGCTTATATATAGAACCCTCAAAACAATGTAGTTTTGATCTATTTATATCCAAACTAATCATGATATCTCTTTTACTATTCTTCCTTAATTATATGACTTACTAAATCGATTAAATTTATGTTCTTTTTCTTCACTGTGTCTAAGAACTTAAAGCATTAAAAATCGTGAGCATTTAATCAATCCTACTAAATTTTAAATGAAAACTAATAGAATAAAAAATAAAAGAAGAACATATCATAACTCAATCAAGTTTTTCACAAAATCATTGGGTATAGTTTTTCAATTAAAAGATAAAACGTTTGAGTTATATTCGTTAAAAAATATTAGTTTTTTTTATTTTCTTTATAAACTTCAATAATTATTTGCAATAAAAATATATATAATTGATATTTTTCATTTAATAATTGAACTTAAATAAGTGGTATTCTATTAAAACAAAACTAAAAGAAATTGAATTTGAATTTATTTTGTTTAAAACTACATCGTTTAAAAGGTTTTATACCTAAATTTAGGTATTTAACAACCATATATTCACTTTTCTATTTTATATATATATATATATATATATATATATATATATATATATATATATATATATATATATATATATATATATATATATATATGACAAAACTTATAAACAGTTCATATGTTAGTGAGATTACAAAGATGTCTTTAAATTATTTTAATCAATTAGCACTTAATGGCTAAAAGTTTACAAAGAGAGTAAAAATGATTCTTTGTTAGAAGTTTTGAAACAACAAAATCATAAAAGGTTTTTGATATTACTGATTATTTTTTGAAAAGCAATGAACTATTTATGAAGTTTTGTTTTAAGGGCATCTTCAACCCATTTCATTTCTTCTTTTATTTTTATCCTCATTATTCTTTAACTCTATCTTATTTTCAACTTTATTTTTTGATATATGAATAGTATTCCTTTATATATACAGAAATAATATTTATATCTCCAAAAATAAAGATGAAGTTTGGTTGTCAATTTTAGTCTCTCTCATTTTGTTTTTTTATACATTTTTAATTTATTTTATCTACTAATTATAATTTAAATGTAATATTTAATATTTATAATATTATGTTATATACTAATTTATATTAATTAAGCATAAATATAGAATTTAGTTAGTAGAATGATGTATTTGATAATATATATAAGTTACGAAAATGAAATATTTTAGGAATATATTTTTTGAAGAATAAAATGGAGTAGGATTAAAAATGAAAGATTATTTACTCTATTTTTTTACTTTATTTATAGAGAAAAAATAAAAATAGATTCGAAATTGTCTAAATTAACGAAAATATCATTGACCCAAAATGATAAAACAATTAAATGAAATGCATTAAACATAATGATAAAACAATTAAAACAGTTCTTAACAAAACGTAAATATTATTTTACAACAAAATTCCAATCACAATCATAATAGAATGCAATTCATATGGGTTTTCCCCCTTTCCAATTTCCATTGCTATTCCTATCTACATCGTTTCCAAGAAACTACCATTTCACATTCCGTGACATATTTCGTGTTGATGGGGGGAAGGAGACTTCTTTCAAGAACATCCAATTCATCGTTGACCGGGAAGAAACAAAATCAAAAAGATAAATCAAGATGGTTCGCAGATTCGCAATCATCCCCTTCAACCAAATAAATTTATACCTTGAAGGGGTTTGTTGCTTCTAGGGTTTCTTTCGTCCCCATTTTGGGTGTCATCGTTTCTCTGTTTCTCTTGGAACTTTTCACAAACATGTGGTGTGCGTGCACGGTTTGATTCGGTTTTCGCCACAGGGACAGAGTCATGGGTTGTGTTTGTTGCAAGTTTCCATCATCTTTGTCTGATGGTGGTAAGAAGATCAAGCGGAAGAGACGAAAAAACACCACAGCAGACGAGTTTTCCGAAGTTATTCCTATCCCTTCTCACGATTTCAAGCTGGAGTGTGCCGCGCTTACACGACGTGGGTATTACCCTGACACCCCGAATAAAGATAATCAAGATTGTTTCTGTATCAAAACAAGTATCCAAGGTAACCCCAATGTCCACATCTTCGGTGTTTTCGATGGCCATGGTCATTCCGGCAAGCAATGTTCAAATTTCGTCAAGAACAGGCTCATCGAGATTCTTTCCAGTGACGAAACGTTATTGGAAGATCCCGTAAAAGCTTACAACTCCGCTTTCTCCACAACTAACAACGAACTCCACGACAACCCGGACATCGACGATTCCATGAGTGGCACAACTGCGATTACTGTCCTTGTTATAAATGATAAGCTTTACGTGGCTAATGTCGGCGATTCAAGAGCTGTGATCTCCGTTAAACCTGACCATCAAGGTCGTATAGTTTCTCAAGATTTATCCGATGATCAAACCCCTTATCGAAACGATGAATGTGAAAGAGTGAAAGAATGTGGAGCTAGGGTTTTGAGTGTCGATCAAGTTGAAGGGCTAAAAGATCCGAGTGTTCAATCATGGGGTGATGAAGAAAGCTCAGGTAGCGATCCACCACGTTTATGGATGCAGAATGCAATGTATCCTGGAACTGCTTTTACACGCAGTGTAGGTGATAGCCTTGCTGAAAAGATCGGTGTTATGGCTGTTCCTGAAGTTTCTGTAACTCAACTCACTCATAATCATCCGTTCTTTGTTCTTGCAAGCGATGGCGTATTTGAGTTCTTATCTAGCCAAACTGTTGTTGATATGGTAATTAAGTACTAAGTAAACCATATACTGTTAATTTGATTGTTTCCTTTTTGACTTAATGGGTTAAGCACTTTTTGGGTGTGTAGGTTGATAGATACATGGACCCACGAGGGGCCTGTTCTGCTGTGGTTGCGGAATCTTACAAATCATGGTTAGAACATGAGAATCGGACGGATGATATAACAATCATTGTTGTACATGTTAATGGATTAATCAATGTGAGAATCGTTATAAAAATGATTAAATTTTGTTGTACATAATGTTTTTTTTTATAGTATCTAACAAATGATCTTGTTACAACAGTCTGGCGGTGAATCAGGCGGTGAAGTTGGCGGAAGTGGTGGCCAACCACCACCATTGAGACCGGATGTTAGTCCTCAACAGTCGGAGATGTATGGATCGGTTGCAAGTGATTTCTCATGACATTATCATCATCATCATCATCATCATAATCATCAAACAATTTTCAGAATCAGATATGGGTTCATGACACGGGTCGACCCGTTTAATGGCATTTTGCGTAGGAAAGTATAAGAATATGAGATTATCACTTGAGTTGATGGAGGTGGATGATTTTTAGGGCGTTGATTTAAGAAGGAAAATGTAGGTTAGGTGTAAATGTAGTTTGTATGAAGCGTTTTCTATTGCAAAATAGATTCCTATAGATGAAATCTAGGGCGATATACGTAAGAGTGATTATATGTTGGTCTTCTTTTTTTTTCATTTAATCATTATATTCCAGTTTTGTCAATGAAAGATACGAAGGTTTGACATTTTTTTCTATGTCGCCTATTTTAAGACCTGCTGCAGCAAAAGGGGTCATAAATAGAAAATTTCTTAGCATTCATCTCCACTCTCATGTTCTCTTTCCATTTGAATGTAATTGTTAAGATAAGCTTTTATTTGATACGGAAGGAAATGAAGAATTTGAAGATTATCCGGTTGTTACAAGTTATTGATTTGAATTGTTTTAACAAAGATTAGGATGTTAGTGAGCTTTGGGTTTTTAGTACAATATCTTCATATGATGTTGATTATTGAAAAATTAAACTTTGGATGTTAGATATTTTATTTTTGAAGATTTTTTTTTTGTATTTTTGTATTTTTAAAATCAATTATGATGTAATAATGTCATTTGTTTTTTGCACCGGTTAAACCATTGAACGCAAGGTGACCAGTTAGAGATGACCGACCCGACTTTCAACACAATGTTTTCAAAATATGTATAAGACTGGTAGCCCACACCAGCGTTATTAGGAAAAAGACAAAAAAAACGGGTTATAACATGTTATGGTGGTAATGGGGAGTAACACGTAGGCTAATAACGATTGATAACGAGGAGGGGGCGGTGTTCACATGCTATAACACGCAATAACACCCAATAACGCCCCTTGTGGCGTTGCCCATACCCACATCTCTTAAAAAATTACTAAAATCATTAAGGGTGCGTTTGGTTGTGGAAAATTTTCCGGTTTTCTAGGAAAATTTTCCAAGAAAAACGGAAATTTTGAAAACGCGTTTGGTTCGTTCAGTTTTCCAAAGGTTTCTAAGGAAATGAAAATTTTCAGTTTTCCAAATTGTATATAAATTAGAAAAGTGATTTTTACAGTTTTTCAAAATTTTCCAAATTTCTAAGATGGAAAATGAAAACTCCACACTGAAAATTAAAATTGAAAACTCAACTCTATTTTCTGAAAACATTTTCATAAAAAATGAAAATAGTTTTCCATAACCCTAAGGATGCGTTTGGTTGTGCAAAAATTTTCAGTTTTCTAAGAAAATTTTTCAAGAAAAACGAAAATTTTGAAAACGTGTTTGGTTCGTTCAGTTTTGCAAAATTTTTCAAGAAAATAAAAATTTTCAGTTTTCCAAGTTGTATGTAAGTTAGAAAAGTGATTTTTTCAAATTTTCTAAATTTCTAAGATGAAAAATAAAAACTCTACCGGTTCCAACCAAACGCGTTTTGTAAAATTTTCATTGAAATTTGAAAATAAAAACAGTTTTCCACAACCACACACTTTGACAAAATTTTCTAAGAATATTAACAAAAATAATTTTTTCTTTCTTTGTAAATGTACTTGCCGTATTTTTTTGCATTTTGCCGAAATGACATAAACAATGAATGTTGGTGATTTTATATCACTAATGTTATTTAAGTGTCATGGGGTTAATTTGTTGATCAATGCCACTTTGACAATTATTGAACAAATCGGTATGGTGCAGAGTGTACATTTGTTTAATTTTGTCTTTGTTGAAAGTATACTGCTATTTAGGGGCGAAGTCCCTGAACCAACGGGGGTTTGGGGGGAGCGCCCCTGGGAGCGGGGTCCAAGGGGCGGTAGCCCCTAGTGGGGTCCAAGGGGCAGAGCCCCTTATATTACTATATTAAAAATGCATTAGAAATCCAGATTTTTGGTAAATGTACCCAATTTTGTGATCCATATTCTAGATCCGGATTTAAGTTAGTTTATAACCGTTTTTTGAACAATTTTAAGACATAAAACTGCTATGGTAGTTTTAAGACAGGAAGTTTTTCTGGTTATATGATCATTTTTGAAATCAGTTGTTGGTACTCTTCTTTTTCATAACATCTTTAACATTCTCTCTTCTGTTTTTTAAGTTTCTGAGTATTATCTGAATAAAGATTGGAAGTACCACCCAAATACTTTAATCTAAAAGTGTCTAACACGATTCTCAGAATTTTCAAACCTTTTTATAACCCACTTTCTAACAATGAATGAGGCATTCGGGACAACAGAAAATTTTATTATGTGTATTTTTTTTCTCATTTACACCAAATGTTTTTTAAAAGCCCTTTCTACCAATGTCCAAAATGACCATTTTTCTAGAGATATTAACAAAACCCATCGATTCTGATATCACTCATTTTTCAATCAATTGTCACATTTTAGGCGTTTGTATCGTACCTACTATTCATTTTTTTCATTTGTTATGTTTGTTCGACTTTTTGTTAGATTTAATAAAGAAAATGAAACATTTTCTCAAACATTTTTTCATTTGTAACGTTTCTTCAACTTTTTTTAGATTTAAATAAAGAATACGAAACATTTTCTCAAAATTTCGGAGTTATTAAATTTCCAAAATAGTTCAGGGTGTGTTTGGTTATGAAAAATTATTTTCATTTTCTAAGAAAATGCTTTTAGAAAATAGAGTTGAGTTTTCATTTTCAATTTTCAATAAAATTTTTAGAAAATGCGTTTAGTTGAAACCGTGAGTTTTTATTTTCCATTTTAAAAATTTGAAAAACTTTGGAAAACTGTAAAAATCATTTTTCTAATTTACATACAATTTGAAAAACTGAAAATTTTCATTTTCTTGGAAAATTTTGAAAAACTAAACAAACCAAAAGCATTCTCAAAATATCCATTTTTCTTGAAAAATTTTCCTAGAAAACCGAAAAAATTTCTACAACAAAACGCACCCTCAATGTCTGAAAGTTGGAATCTGGAACTTGGCCTATGTTTTCTTTGGCCAGAAAAAAGTATTTTTAATTTAATACAGAGTTAGTCTGAAATATTCGAAATGACTCGTTCAAAACAAAAAGATGATTTAAAAAAACACAAAAAATTCAGTCATTTTTATTAAATCTTTCATTCCTGGTGGACATAAACAAATATTCAATCGTATTCCTTATTTCTAACTTATATAAGTTTCCAAAAATACCCTTTATATTCCTCAGCTTTTTTTACGAATTTGTCTTTAGAATAACTTTACAAATTACGTCTATAAATACTACATTTAAAGTATCAGTATATACTTAAATTATTTAGTACTGTATAAACTCAACTCAAACTTGAAAGACCAAAATGTATTACATGAAAGTTTACACAAAAATATGTGAACAAAAATGAATAAATTAAAAGTTGTCATTTTTGGTGCATAATCACAATCATTTTTTGCCTATTTCTTTTGGTGTAGCAGCAACAGGGCATTTACCTAATGTATTCCACAATATATAATCCCCAGAGTGGACCTGTTGCCAAATTTATAAATATTTTTTTTTAATATAAAAAAATAAACTTATAGAATATAGAGCTATGGAAACACATAAAGAAAATCACCTGAGTAGAATACTCCACAGGTACTTTTACAGATGGAAAAATGTTCACCTGCATATCAATTAGCCACAAAAATCTTCATAAACTCAATATTATTATTTACTTTTTCTTTTTCCTTTCAGTAAGCTTCTGTTTTTTATTAAAAAAAGAAACAACAGGAATAGACTCACGGATTTAGGATCTATTGTCATTCCTGATAAAGATGCCCCAACCATCTTGAAGGATACCTGTGCCAATTTGGTACAATTAATAAATGACCATTTTGCCCTTACATTCCAACAAACAATATTCATAATTTTTTTAGGGGTGGAAAAAAATAGTTGTCTTGATGTCCACATTAAGTAAAAAAAGAAACAGCCAAGAGACTAAATGACCATTTTGCCCTTACATACCTTTGCATAGTTGTAAGCATGCCAACAAAACGGCTCTTCCAAATCAACAGCCAGAAGATTCTTATTCATCTTCTCAATCAAATATTCATCTACATTAACCATGCTATTATTCCCCGACTCCATTTCCGTATCACTCTCTTCATCACCCACAATCCCTTGTAAAAATCCGGACGAAACTACCCTTTGACTTTTCCACGGAGCAAACCTCACAGTTCCAGGAAAACTGGCTTCAAAACTCTTATTCCCACTAACCCCACGTCCACTCGGTATAATTTTCCACTCAACAAAATGATCAGTAAACGACACACTTCCAATAGAAGGTGTCCCTTCAATCCCCACTATCTTTCTTCTAGGAAAAGGCATATTCAAAGTACAAAACTCCATTGTTAAAGGACTCTTATACCCCTCCATCAAACTCAACTTAAACAAAAACGCACCTTCGTTTTCTGACACCATTGAAAGCTGATAAAACCCTTTGATTGGGGTTCCTAAAGAGCATGGACTTTGATAACGTAATAAGACAAAATTCCCAAGTGGAGGTGAAAACATAACTGCTTGTTTATCGCCTCCAGTTTGTTCAGGAACTTGAGCACATGGATGAAATGAAATTACTTCGATTTTTTTACTGTCTAATCCGGTCAGGGGAAAGAGAACGTCGGGCAGCCCTTCTAATTCTGCCCGACAGTTTACCTGACCGGATATCGACAGGCTGTCAGGGATTTCATCCCTGTCATACATTGCTGCGGTTATAACCTCTTGAATTGTGAATATTAGTCTTTGTTTTCCTTTGTATAGATAAGGTTTCCAAGCTGGCTGCTTGCTGTCGACAGGTGGCATATCGGTTAATGAGAACCCGTTGTTTCTAATAATAGAAATGTTTGAGTAGTTGATGTCCAATGGGGTTCCTTTATTCAAGAAAAGTAGCATTTCATTAAATGATACTCCAATTAAAAAAGAGAGAGAGAGAGAGAGAGAGAGAGAGAGAGAGAGAGAGAGAGAGAGAAAGTTTAAAAGTAGAGATTAAATTACAAACCGAAGGGCATTGCAGAAGTGATGAAGCTTCGAAGAGCGTCTTTCTCAGGGTTTTTGGGGCCAAGCTTTGGAGAATCTGATGCACCAGAGCCACCGGAACCAGTGGTGGAATTGGTGGAGGTTGCAACTGGTGGTGCTACGGGTTTTGGTCTTGCAGAAATGCCAATACTTCCGGTTAATGAATCCAGTAAACCTCCAACAGATGAAGCTGCATTTCCAATAACTTCAGGTTCTTGGAAATCTGATGTGATTATGTCTCCTAGAACATGTGCCACCATGAATGCACTATGGAGAAATATCAAGTATTTGTGTCAATGGTGGAAAAAAAATGTTAGTATGAGATACATATAAAAAAAACTCAAGCAACTTACCATACCCTGTGATGGATGGAAGTTGAAGCAAAAGAGAAGACAAGTTTTCATCAACTCCAACGCCATTTCCACAATCAGATCTCTTACGTATTGTGTTGTATGCTTTCAAATGACTAGGTTCAACCAAGGGGAGTATAAGGATGTAATATTGGCCTTTGGTGTGCAAAATGAGAGGCCAAAATGTATCGTCTTTTCCATCTTCTTCATTCTTAACATGAAGGCTTATTATGTGACGCATAATTGGATCATCAACCCATGAATCTGATCCTTCGATTGACTGTTTGACCCGTATTCCATACCCACGAACAGATCCTTCCCTGTATTATGCAGCTGAATTAGTTATAATGTTGAAAAAATATTATCAATTTTAAATTTTTGCATCGAATAACAAATCTCAGGTTGGGAAAACCTCTTTTTCCGTTCCACAAATGCTTCAGCTAGCTCCGAATCTGTGGGAAGAGATGATGACGACAAATTTGTGTCTTGATTATCTTCAGACCTCTTATTCGCTTTCTTGCAAGCAACAGTCCAACGTCTTTCAACCACTGAAAACCTCCTGCTCAAATCACAACAACAGAATAAAACAATAATCATAGAATTCATGATTAAACTTGGAGATTCAACAAGGAGTTACGGAAAACGAATAAGCTGGATCTGTTAAAGTAAAACAAACATTAAGCCCTAGTAAATTATGAATATAGTTATCGAAATTACCGGGAGAAGACGACGGAGTCTTGATTGTTGAGGATCCAGAGAGCTCGAATGCTGCAACTACTGGGCATCGCCAATTTCTGGTGTTCTTTGAATATCGAAATAATGCAAGAATTTACGCAACCAGATATGCCTGCGAGGTTCTGCAGGCGTTTAGACGGAAGGAGGGTATAGGCACCTATTAATTTTACCCTTTGCATTTAGGGGTGTTTATATAAAAATTACTTTTTGTTTCGACTTTTAAGGTGTTTAATTATAAAAGTACTTCTTAAATTTTCGGAATGGGAAAACGAATATATTTATTTCTTTGATTGTGTCAAAAGGATTACGCACAAACAACAATTTACATGATATATTACATCTAAAAAAATGTGAACAAACAAAAGTTTAGATGATATATTACATCTAAAAAATTCAAATAACCGGTTAACAAACTAGCAACAGTTTTACAGATTCCTACCACATAACAACATTTTATATATCATGATACAGATCTAGTGGGTCAGTATTGGTGTCTTCGACCCACGAATACAGTGAGGAAAACTCACATCACGGTCTGATGAATAGTTGAACAATACATGGCTCTGAATACCGGCTCTACAGGTCACTTATTCAACAGATAAAGACCAAGGCTTAACTATAGCTCAAAATACCCTTAAGTCAAACTTGGTCAACATCGGTCAAAATCAAAGTCAACAGGTTAAGGAGTCAACTAGGTCCACTCAGTTGAGTACGCAGGGTGTACTTAACTCCTATGTTGGGCGTACTCCTACTTTGATCGGAGTTGGGAGGTTGACCTCGTACGCACGACATACGCTCAAAACCTCCTTTCCTCAATAAGAGCTTAATGTATTGAGCTCTCACGTCCAAATTTCAGATCCAAGGCCAAAATACCACTAAGAGTCATAAAGTTTCCAACTGAAACGACCCAAAAAATTTTGTTTAAATAATACTAAGGTTATCAACGATCTATAATATATCATAAAATCGTACGTCGTAAATCCCAAAAAGTTATAATAGAGGTGTCATAACAAAAGAACTGTAACAACATATCAAAGTATATGAAATAAACTCCCAGGACAAAAGCTGAAGTTGTGGTGTGTGCAATGTCATCATCTCGAGCCCTTCCCTTTGCTTGCGGAAGTACCTGAAACCAAAACTGAAACTGTAAGCACAAAGCTTAGTGAGATCCCCCAGACTACCACATACCATACAATCATATAGCACATATTGGGCCTTGCCCACTGCATCGGATCGAAGTTCGGAAACTGTATCGGACCGCAGTCTGAAACTAACTAGGGCCTTGCCCTCTGCATCGGACCGAAGTCCGGAACTGACTGGGACCTTGACCTCTGCATCGGACCGAAGTCTGGAACTAACTGCATCGGATCAAAATCCAGAACTAACTGGGACCTTGTCTCTTGCATCGGACCGAAGTCCGGAAACTGACTAATCATAACATAGCATAACATAAACATATCAACTAGCATAAACACATATATTGCACACTGCATCGGACCGAAGTTCGAAACACATAACACAAAGACATACTTGAATCACAAAGACATCAAGCACACTGAACTACTGCATCAGACCAAAGTCCGGAACTACTGCTAACTAGATGAGTCGGCATTGTGGCCGTAGACCCGTTCCTACTGGAAGGAAAACTCACCTCGTAGTGCTGGCTGCTGTGATGCTAACTCTAAAAGTGGCTGACCGCCACTCCGAAACTGTCCGGCTACAATTTCCAAAAACACTAGATCAGTTACTGGTAAATGCTCTTGGGGTCAAATGACTATATTACCCCTGGTCAAAGTTAACTTCCAGTTGATCGGACTCGCCGAGTCCCTCCTTTACTAACTCTGACTTTAACTCACCGAGCCCCTTTCCCTCTCACTGATTCACTCTGAACTCACAACTCGAAGGGAAAACGGGGACTCGCGACTTGACTCGTCGAGTCCGAAGAACAACACGCTGAGTCCTAACGCAGATTCCATGCAATCGAATTCTAATCCATTCCAGGGCCTCTAACTCGTAGATCTGAGCCCTTGGGACCACCTGAACACGTAAAGTTGATGACTTTATGTGTAACTACAAAGGAATGAAGCCATTTCACTCAAACACTACTTTTCTCGGGAAAAACTCATTCGACTCGCTGAGTTGCATAACAACTTATCGAGTCTAAGGCAATCTTCATCGGACTCGCCGAGTTGCTCATCCAACTCGTCGAGTCCATGGCTATCTTCATATGACTCGTCAAGTCAAGTTTGCGACTCGCCGAGTCCATTAAGTCTCTTTTCCATACAAGTCTGATTTGAGCCATGCAGCAGCTCCAAATCACATATCCAAGCTTCTAGGGCATGCTTTTACGTGCATGCATGGATTTAAAGGCTTCAAATGCCAACCCTAAGCTCTTAAAGGGGTTCCAAGCTCAAGAAGGACCTCAATCACGACCATAACTGAAACTTTACACTTCTAAAATGCAATGAGAGTCCAGATCTGAAGTTTTCATCAAATGAGAGTCCATATCTCAAGTTTTGAATCATAAAAGGCTCCAAAGAAGGCATAACAAGCATAAAGGAGGTTATGATGGAGGAATGCACAAGGTTATAACTTCATTACCTAAATGAAGAACATATGTAAGCTAACTCCTGGATCTTCCTTCCCTTCTGTGGACCTTCTTTCCTTCCCAAAACTTCCAAGCTATCACAACCACACTCAAACTCAACAATGGGGCTAGGGTTTACAGGGGAAATGTTCTGAGAGTGATATAGGCGAGGTTGAGGGCGCATAAGTGTGTTTAAATAGGGTGCAAACCCTTAAAATTAGGGCTTCATCCAGACAGGCGGACTCGTCGAGTCCAGCATATGGACTCGTCAAGTAGCCAACTCAAAACGCGTGATCGTCCCGTCTCTACTCGACGAGTCGGGCTACAGACTCGTCGAGTACCCCTTCAGAATTGAAAATACTTTATTTGAATTACATACCAGAAATGGGGCGTTACACCAAATTTATGACTTTGCATGCCCATTATGTGCTTAATACACAAAATCCCAACTTCTTAAGACCTTCTAGAGCATGCATGGGGAAAAACTAAGCATCAAGACCACATTTTTATGACTCAAGATCCCTCATTGGGCCTAAAAGGACGACTTATTCGACTAGGAGCATGTCATGCTCAATAATCATCATAGTTGGGACCAAAACTGCCCCAAATGAAGAAATGGCTATATCTATAAGATATGATGATCAAATTATGAGATTTTTACCTCCTGGAGGTTGCTAGCAAGGAGATAATATCATATGCAATTTGCTTCCAAGCTCCAAGGTCTTCCCACCACCTTCTTCTTCTTCATGAATACCAAAAAACATAAAGATAAGCTCAAGATTCACTCTTCTCACTTAGGGTTACCTAGAGGGATATTTTCTTAGATATAGGTTGATGAGGGAATGAGAAATGAGGTGATAATGATGCTTATATATGGACCAAACCCTAAAAATTAGGGTATGGGGTTTCTTCGCATACACCCTGTGTACGCGGTGTACGCTTAGCATACTAAGGTCCGCCCTAGTACGTTCAGCGTACACGATGTACACCCAACGTACTAGGCCTTTGGCCAAAATTACCAAAATGCCACTATGGGCCATTGTTGCAAACTTTCTCAAACCCAAGGGTCAAAATGCAGTATTCGTTGATCCATAGGGTTAAAATTGAAAACACATCATCATCTGGATGTTAGGATCAAAATGCAGTATTCGTTGATCCATAGGGTTAAAATTGAAAACACATCATCATCGGGATGTTACATTTCTATTCCACTTGAACTAGACTTCATCCTCAAAGTTAGCTGCTGTGAATAACTCAAGATAATGCTCCCACATCTCCACCTCCGGCTCCTAGGTCCATTCAGAGCCTCTCTGATGTTGCCACTGAATCTTTACCAAAGATATATCCTTGTTACGGAGAACCTTCATCTTTCTCTCCATTATCTCTACCGGCCTCTTAATATAATTCAGGTGCTCATCGACCTGAATATCATCCAAATGTACAAGTACCTCATCGTCCAACACGTACTTCCGCAACTGCGATACATGGAAAGTGTTGTCGATCCGACTAAGCTCACCCAACAAATCCAACCAGTAGGACACCCTGCCTACCCTGGTGGTCACACGAAATGGTCCAATATACGGGGACCCAATTTACCCATCTTCCTGAAGCATATCACAACCTTTCAGGGTGACACCTTCAGTAGTACCATATCGCCAACCTGAAACTCCAAATCTGATCGACACCGTTCGACATAACTCTTTTTCTGACTATGAGCTATATGCAATCTCTACCTGATCTATTGGATAAGCTCCATAGTCTGGAGGACCACCTCAACCCTCCCCATGACTATGTGATCAACCTTCCCCTACACAAACTGGGGTACGACATCTCCGACCATACAAAAGCTCGAAGGGTTGTACACCAATGTTGGAGTGATAGTCGTTGTTGTAGGAAAAATCCGCAATATGTAGGTAGGAATCATAACTCCCACCAAAATCTATGATAAAAGCCCGAAACCTTGAAAAGTGCGGCATACAAACCCAATTTTTGCCTATAAAAGGGTTGCAACCCCTCATTTGTTTCCTATACACATTCCAACTATTTCTCTTTGAAATCACTAGCAAAAATCTCGAAATTTCCTTAGATTTTAGGGTATTTTAGCAAGGTACTAGAGTCTTTAAGAGCCATAAAAGTGGAAGCTCTCAAGTCAGAGTTCTGCTAGTGTAATTTCCAGACTTTTTTTTAGGAAAATCTCTATCATATCAAAAGAAAAGTTAAGTGTTGAAGCGGAGCGCTGCCAAAATCACCATTCATCTACTTTTAACAAGTGAGTGCATAGTTACTTTCATCTTACACATTTATATGAAGTATATAGATAATTAAATGTTATGTGTGCCTATTATCTGTGATTAAGACCTTTTGTGTTAGATGAAAATATATATGAGCTGATTTTATTTAACCATGTATGTATTTTCATACTTATAATATATAGGGCAGTTGAGGGCAAAGAGAGATGAAAATAATAATGAGAGGCCGAGACTTTTATAGTACTACCAAACTAGCAATGTAATCATCTAGTAGGATATTAATGATGACCACATACCATTCTAGACAATTCAGATGAAACATGAACATGCTTGTAGCCTATAGATGTTTATAATCCATACACGAACCTGTTTATATCTTGTAGGTGTTAATCGATCATACATGGGTAGGTATACAACTTGTAGATGTTAATAAACTGAATGCGGACACGTTTGAAACCTGTAGGCACTGATGAATAGTATGCGGATAGGTCTATGACCTATATGTGTTACTGAACTAAACAAGGGTAGGTCCACGATCTGTAGATGTTATGTAATGCCCCCCTCTGACATGTATCACAATATTGTTCGATTTGGGATCCCGACACAAACTATTCATTGTGGGTAACCCATCCTATTACTATTCTCTCCCTAGCACACTTAATTGTAGAGTTGCCCTCACGACTTTAAAACACGTTGTGACAAGGAAGGTATCCACACACATTATAAGGAAATATTTCGTTCTCCTTCCAAGTCGATGTGGGATCATATGCATCCCACCTTCACCCTCATTATAGGGTTCGACATCCCTGTTGAACACATCAACCCGTGCCTTAGCGCTGATACCATTTGTAATATCCCCATCTGGCATGTTTCACAATATTGTCTGCTTCGGGCTCCCAGCACAAAAACTTCCCATGAGGGTCACCCATCCCAGTACTACTCTCGCCCAAGCAGGCCTAACTGCAAAGTTTGTATGGGATTTGCTGTCCTCACGACTTTAAAACACATTGTGACAAGTAAGGTATTCACATTTATTATAAGGAAATATTTCATTCTCCTTCCAAGCCGATGTGGGTGTTGGGATTTCTACACATCAAATACACTCTAAGCTAGGTAGTAGAAAATTCGAAACTACGATATACCTAAGTGTATATGCACCCAATGGATCTATGGTTTCATGATAATTACATATATCCTATAAAATATAAAACATAAGGAAGAGAAACATACCTCTTATGTATCCCTTGATCTCCATGCTTGAGATCTTCATCCTCCATGAAGTTGCTTGGATGAGAGGACCCAAAGTAGAATCCCTCAAATGGTATCACACCCAATGACACCAACGAGTGGAATAAAAATAACTAGGCAAAGGGTCAATTTCACAAACCCTAAGAGGGTTAGAAATCGTCCCTAATAGGGGGGGGGGGGGACAAGGGTTGGCGAAACTTCAAGCTAATGTGCAAGGAAGAATGAAATCCATAAAGTCCTATTTATAGCCTTGGATCCCTTCCTAGGTTTTGTACTTCTTCCCATGTAGGATATGAGCCTAGCCATGAAATTCACTCATTTTCCCATGTGGTATGGAGTGATTTTCATCCAACCCTAATTCCATAAGGGTTCTGGAACATTTCTAATTAACCAACTATCAATTAATGAATATATTCAACCCTTTAATTAATTAAACACTTAATTAAGTCCCAAAATATATTTCTAATTAGTTTCTAATTAATTATTAGCCATAATAATTAATAAACCAATTTCTCATTTATTTATTCTACTTAATTTGGGTCTTGAAGGAAACCCAAAAGGACTCAATTATTATTAGAAATATTACCAATAGTTAATGACCTTTGACACTCTTCCAACAGTCTCCCACTTAGACAAGTCATCAACTATACGAGGACCAATACTTCTCCAATAATCAACAGAGAGTTAGCCATCCAAATGCAACTACTGAACTCTTGATCTATTCAAGATTCAACCCTTAGATAAGTGATTAACTATCCCTTCATTCTATGATATTTATATGAACTCTAGACATGGATAATGGTCAATCTCAGAATTTAAGATTATGTTTCCCGATATAGATTTTTTACAACTACATCTGACTACTAAACTGAACACATCAATTCCAACCAGGGCTCGGCCAAACACTTTAAATGTCAACACCAAATCATTAAGGGACCCATAGATATCGCTTCTCCTGTTAAGGCAGAAGGAACAAATAAACTTCGACTGTATAGTTTTTGTCTATTAATTTCATCATGTCATCCATAGACATACCCTTTATAATTACTAGTTACAGATAGCATTGGTGTAGACCAATGCATAACAAAATCATAGAGAAAAACCTCACATGTATATAGGTTTGAAAAATAAAAGATATTATCGTCTTAGTATTACTCGTGACTATATCCATGAAGTAATCTCTAAGTGTGGGTTGGTCCAATACTTAAATCTCTATTAATTACTCATGAGTGTTAGTGCAATCTGTATGTTATGTCTAATCACTATGGAAAATCCACCAATACTCATGACAATCTTGAATCACTACTTACTTCCACGAGTATGACCGACTTTGGACGTTTGAGTAAATTAATACTCGGGAAGTGGGTTCCAAACATGCAAAAGGAGAACACAATAATAAAATAATTGAAATGACTGATCTCCATCATATATTAAGATCTCCACTTAATAATCGTCGAATCAAATTAACACTTATATTGCTTAAGTTCTCAAGTTTAAGTCAAACTAAACTAAGAGTGTTTAAGCCAATTCATTTGCAAATATAATGCCTCTCGACTTTGTTGAACTGTCAAAAATTGGTCATAGATATTAGCTTAGGGAATGGATTGGCAATACTATCTTTCGATATGACTTATTTACCATGATGTCTTCACATCTGACTCACTATCAAATGTGTTGGAACTTACTGAGTATATATCATTTAATCTTGTGTGACTTGGGATCCATACCCGAGGTAAGTTCACCCTTATAGTCACAAGAACCTTCAAAAGGACCATCAATGATTGAACTTCAACAAAGATGGCATTAATAAATATCTTTTAGTCACATTGTCTTATTTTCAATTTAACCAACTACAATATACCCTAAGTTTGTTAAAACCATTATGGTGTATTACTTGGTACTCTTCCAAGCTAATATATTATCATTCTGTAAAAGCATGAATTCCAACTGCGAACGAAATTGTCTTTATCAGTATGGAACTTAGCATCAATGTAACTTTTACAATGATCTCTTCCATAATGTCAATATCATTTCCCCTGTCATCCTAGGACACTTAAGAATGTTCGTGATCTTGATTCTTTGATACTCACCAAATAGATCTATTCCAACTTGTCATGCTTAAGTTATACAAGTCATTAGATATGGTACATGCTATGACATGTATGATCGATCCTCTAGCATGTGGGACACGACTCATAACCTCTAGATAAATAGTAGAACTATGACATTAACACCGCTCAATGTCATGCCATGTTAAGCACAAACCTTTCAAACTTCTGCATGTCGATTTTCCTCAACATTTCATGCACTTTGGCTTAATCTAATGAATTGCTTTGATCTATCTCCATAGATCCTTATTATGTACGTGTGTTGTATCTCCCATGTATATCATATGTAACATCCAAAAAATCATAAGTTAAAAGTTTCATTTTTAATATATATTCAAAAATTCATTTATCTTTATTCAAACATTTAAAGGTATTCTAGAGTAAACAATTATCAGAGTAAAATCCTAAAATCACGAATTGAGGAAAAACGTGGGTGTATGTGCTGCCATCAAGTCGCACCCTTCCCTTTTTAATAGGAAGTACCTAAAACCATAAACCATAAACTGTAAGCACAAACCTTAGTGAGTTCCCTAAATACCACATACTATACATATCTAACAATTGATAAAAAATGCTATGTGCCAGCCATAGTCTTGTCATTATGCCACCAGCCGTATCGTGGTCTTCCCTGTCAGGCCCGGGGTGTAGCACCTGGTTCCTGGTATGTAAATCTTATTTGAGTATTTTCCATTTTTAGCCTTGGACTCGGCGAGTCATAGGTCCGACTCGCCGAGTAGGGACGAGACCCAAGACACGTTTAAGTTGGCGACTCGGCGAGTCCATATCCTGGACTCGGCGAGTCACCGCTGTTGGATGAAACCCTAAGTTTCAGGGGTTTGCACCCTATTTAAACCTCATACCCGCCCCATGCCAGCCCCCATTCACCCCCAGAGCTCCCAACCCTCGTTCTAAGCTTGTTCCTTGAGAGTTTGAGGCTATTGTGTGTTCTTGAAGGATTTGAGGCAAGAAGGGGAAGTAGATTAAGAGGAAGGAAAGCCATTCAAGCATCATTGTGTTCTTTCAGCAGTTTCATTGAGGTATACCCCATTTTCCCCCTGTTTCTATGCTTAAGGTTTCATTTAAGACATTCTTGAGCCATTCCCCAAGCTAGTATATGCATAATGTTTCGTAATAAGTTGATTGGCCTCTAGATCTAGGCAAGATTGAGCTCCAAGAGCTCAGATCTGTTAGCTTTATGGACCCATGTGGCTTGTTCACCCTAGATCTACCCTTTTGAGGCATTTTGAACCCTAAAATCCATATTGGTGAATATCTACACGTAAAGTTGGAAACTTTACGTGTGATTCAACTTTACGTGTGATTCGTGTCCTAGAAGCCCAGATCTGTGAATAGCATAGACTGGAATCGAGCAAATTGGTGTAATTAATGGGTTCATGGCAACGACTCGGCGAGTCCTTCATGTGACTCGGCGAGTCTGCTATCGAGTCACCGAATTTGTCCCCTTTTTCGTAGTGTCGAGTGAGCAGTGAGTCACGGGGTGTCACTCAGTGAGTCGGAAGCTGAACTCATCTATGGAGGTACTCGGCGAGTCAATGCCCTGACTCGGCGATTTCAAGGCAATCTCCTTGGATCAAGAACAGACTCGACGAGTTGTTCATACAATTCGGCGAGTCTTAGCATAAGTGTTCTTCGGATGAAGATGAACTCGACGAGTTGTTCATACAACTCGGCGAGTAGGATGAAGGACTTGAATGTCAGTTTAGAAGTAGAACTCGTCGAGTCATAGCCTAACTCGACGAGTAGAAACAGGGACTCAGGACAATCATCTGGATAGGAACTCGACGAGTTGGAGAGCCAACTCGGCGAGTCGGGTCAACTGAAAGTTGACTCTGACTTTGACTTAGGGCTAGAACAGGGGTAAAATGGTCATTTTACCCAAAGGACAGTTAGCAGTGTTTGATTGAGTATGTTGTGGGAATTGCAGTCGGAGGATTTCCGGAGCAGCAGCAGCAGTCAGTCAGTTCTCGATCAGTTCAGCAACTACTTTGAGGTGAGTTACCTTCCAGCAGTGGTGGGTCTAAGGCCACAATGCCGGCCCACCAGTAGGAGACGTATGATAGATGATTGTCTTTGTGATATCATCTAGGTTTGCTACTACCTGATATGTTATATGTTAGCATGATACATTATATATGATAGTAGTAGAGTTCGGTTGTTAGGACCGAAGGGTAGTCAGACACCCCAAAAATGTCTGACAGTATGTGATGATATGTTTGTATATTGGCCTGTTATGTTATGCGATAGAGGTAGTAGGAGGGGACCAGTCCCCGATGATCGGTTGTTAGGACCGATGGGTAGTCAACACCCCAGAATGGCTTGACATGGGTAGTCAGCACCCCAGAATGGCTTGACACGGGTAGGACGGCACCCCAGAATGACCGTATGGGTAGGTCGGCACCCCAGAATGGCCGTACCGGGTAGTCAGGCACCCTAGAATAGCCTGGCAGTATGTATGTGTTTTTATGGTATGTGGTACGATGGGGGAACTCACTAAGCTTTGTGCTTACGTTTTACAGTTTTGGTTTCAGGTACCTCTTCTTCGAAGGGGAACGAGCTGGCGCGGTAGCGGCACATCATGCACACACTCTGGTTTCCGCATTTACGAGATTCACTGGGATTTGTACTCTGATATTTTGATGGGTTGTATGGTTTGGATTTTTAAACATGGTTTACGTTGTGTTATGGCGTGATCAAACAATGTTTTTAATTATTAATGTTTTCTAAAGTAATGTTTTAAAACGAAATTGAGGACGTGAAAATTGGGTCGTTACACGGGGCCATAACCCTGTGTCTTACAAACAAGTGTCAGGATCCACCTCCTGGTCTTGCATGCAAGCATCACAAAGACAACTAATATACAATCTACAAATACTTAACTAATTAACTACCAGAGTTCAAACTCTGGTCCTGCATACAGATTGCTGATGCATTGGTGCATTCGACCCGTAGAACAACGAGGAGACTCAGCTCGACAGCTAATCCCACGAAAATATCTGACTGCAGATCTGCTAGAATCCTTGCACTATCAAAAAAATAACACCCACTTAACAGTTAGGTTCCAAACATCTAATAATCCATAAATAGGGTAAAAGATCATTTTACCCTTCACCTAGTTTGATCCAATACTAAGGCCCAAACTCCCTATCAAAAGGCCCACAAACCAGAAATTATCTAAAGCCCACTTATGGCCTAATTTTCCAAATTGGGCCCAGCCCTTACATAGGCCTACCCTAAATCCCAATAACTTATTCCTAACCCAAAACACACATTCACAACTAATCCAACAAACCCCAAGCAATTCAAGCCCAAACGATAGTCTAAAACCAAAATGACACCACAAGGCCCAATAAAGCCTAAATATCCTAATTAGGCCCAAATCCATCATGGACCTACCTCGAGAAGGCTCAGAATCTAGATTGGCCCAAAAGATCCAATGGTCCATCCTAGTTCGCTTCTGCTAAGGCTAAAAGTAGTTTATCAAAAATTCACTTTTTACGATACGCGACGTTGTGCCGGTTTAGTCGCAAAACTTCGACGGGTAATAACTTCTACGCTATAAATTGGATTTCAGCGTTCTTTATATCACCGAAATCCTTGCCGCGACTACTTCAACTTTCTTCAAAGATATTGGGTCTAATTATTATTTTATTTTAGACGCGTATTTTATTATTATTTTATTATATCATTATAAGTACGTATATTACACATAAATCACATAAGTCGAATACCACTCAAATAACTCTTTTCATTACTTCAAAATAGGTTATAATTGCTTACCCTAACTATCACATCATCATACGAATGCTTAGCTAGAAATGCGGACGTTATAACAGGTGTGTTAAGCAATAGGGGTGCAAGAAACCAACTATGATACCATATTAGAAATATGTGGAGTGTAAAATCTTCTCTCGAAAAGAGCCCCTACAGAGAGAGAGATATGAGAGAGGGAGAGATGGCTGGAATATATAGACACTTATAAGATTGTGTCGTACCGATATAATATACAGTAACAACAAAGTCGCATTGGGTAATGTCTGCGATCTGCATGTAACTTTGAGTCTTGCAATCATGATGGAAAGTCCGAAGCCCGATCCAAAAAGGGTAAAGTCATCAAACACTTGAAAAACCTTGATAGGAATACGTAGAAATTTACATTAATGTTTACAATGAGCATTTTTGGAATGTATCATTTAGTTTACTTGTGTATATATAGTACTTGTAAGACGAACTATAAATAGCAAGAGAGTTGTAAATAACTCACATTCCTCTCATTTGTAGCAACTTACAAGTACTTCACAAACATCTTCTTACCATTTGGCGTACTTCACCCTTGTGCTTTAAGATGATGTTTGACTAAACTTATTTAAAAGTTTTTTTTTTGGTTTATTACGGAGTGTTCCACATCGGTATAAACTAAAAGTAGTGTTTAGATAACAAGTTTATTAAAAATAGCTTGCAGTGTCAGTTACCTTTAATAAATCACTTTTGATAAATTGGTTAACTTATAACTATCAAAAGCTCCTTATTTCACTTCATTTAAGAATTTACCAATATACCTTAAGCTAATAAAAAACTTACGTTGCGACACAATACAAAACACCGATGCCTCCATTATAATCATGTTCGTTGGCTCCTCGAGCAATTTCGAAAACTAACAAATTGTTGGCATATAGGGTTACACGTACTTCACAAATATATTCTTACCCTTTGACGTACTTCATTATTGTGTTCTAAGATGATGTTTGACTGAGCTTATTTAAAAGTTTTTTTTTGGTTTACTACAGGGTGTTCCACATCGGTATAAACTAAAAGTAGTGTTTGGATAATTTTATTTATTTATTTTAAAATAGCTTGTAGTGTCAAACACCTTTAATAAATCCCTTTTGATAAATTAGTTAACCTATAATTATCAAAATCTACTTATTTCACTTTATTTAAGAATTTACCGATATAACCTTAACCTAATAAAAAACTTACGTTGCAACACAACACAAAACACCGACGCCTCCATTGTAATCATGTTCGTCGGCTCCTCAAGCAAATTGAAAACTAACAAATTGTTGGCATATAGGGGGGGTCAATGGTAGCCCATTGCCATCTAATATAGTAGAAATAGAAATAAACTTTAATTAAGCTATCGATATTTTCGGGTTGGCTGCCCCCATTGCCATTTGATCAGGTGATTCCGACAAACAACTCGAAAAGTATTTAATTTCTCCATTGATTGATCAACTGAAGCGATGTCGTTCTCCTTCTTCAAGGCCTTAAGGCCTAAAACCCCACAAGAACTCGCCAAAGCAATCAAAGACAGCCTCATGGCTCTCGACACCAAAACTGTTGTTGAGGTTAAAGCACTCGAAAAGGTTTGTAATAATTCTCAAAAAATTTCGATTTCGAGATACTTTGAGGCTGAATCAGTGGTCAATTTTTGAAGTTTCGTTGGTAATATGGTCTTTTCATAAATGCAATTAGAAAAACAATCCGCGATCTTGGCTGAAATTAGAAAAAGTTTAGGTATTTTTCCCCAAGTCACTTACTTTCCGTTGTTACTAGTTTTAAAATTACAATTAGGAAAAAGGGTCATGTGAAGTTTTGGAGGAATCTCTTTTAAGAAAAAAAAAAAAGCTTCCAAGATGCATTCACATGTATTTATACACACACATACACTATCCTTCTTCTGGAAAAGACCTACATTATGTTCTTAAAACTCTTGATTATCAATCAATTTATCCTTCAACAAGCAAATGTCACACATTGTTAATGGAAATGATTAGATTCGAGTAGCTTATAATCGATAATATAACTTGCTTCAAGACTAAACGACAAGCACATTTTTTTCTTGAATACAGGCATTAGAAGAAGTTGAGAAGAATTTTGGTGCAATGAAACTTGTGCTTTTAGGAGATGGGGAGGTTGAACCAAATGTGGATCAAGTGTCACAATTAGCTGTAGAAATTTGTAAAGAGGATGTAATTGCTCTTTTCTTTCACAAGTTATCTATACTTGGGTGGGAGGTGAGTGGTTATAACTTATATTATTATATATTAGATACTGTTGTCTCATCTTTATTTGCTATTAATTATAATTATATTAGTTAACATATAATTACATTGTGAAATTGACATAGGCAAGAAAAGATTTAGTCCAGTGTTGGTCTATACTATTGAAGCAAAAGGTTGGATCAACTCATTGTTGTGTGCAATTCTTGGAGAATCATTCAGATTTGTTGGATTTTCTTGTTGCAGGGTATGAAAAATTGATATTTAACTTGATTATTTTTGATTTATGGTCCTTAACTTATGAATATTAATCAGTTATGATAACAAGGAGATTGCTTTAAATTGTGGAAACATGTTGAGGGAATGCATCAAGTTCCCGAGTCTTGCAAAGTATGACATTTCTATTGCTCATCTCTTTACACATGGTTTATTATTTTGTTGCTTATCTCTTTATAAATTTTTTAATGATATTCTTTCAGGTATATATTAGAGTCTCCAAGCTTTGAACTATTCTTTAAGTATGTGGAGCTTGCTAACTTTGATGTTGCTTCTGATGCATTTTCGACTTTCAAGGTCAGATCTTTAAGTCATAATGTTGAAAAGGCAAGTATTACGTTACATTATGGTGTCTCTAACACATTATCATGCAAATGTTAAGCAGGATCTTCTTACAAAACATCCAATTGCAGTATCTGAATTCTTAACTTCTCATTATAATGAGGTATTCTTCTCACTTTTAGAATCACAAATAAAGTTATCAGATTCTTTTTAGAAGTAATGGTTTGAAATTATACTTCTTGAGATCATTATATGATTAACACCAGCTTTGAGCTTTCCAATACAAAAGAGATAAAAAAGGAAAACCGTTTTGTTTAAAGATTCTGATGAACTCATTCAATTAAAGTAAGTAATTAGTTATATTCTTTCGTATCATTTCAGTTCTTTGAGCGGTATGAAACACTCTTAACCTCTAATAACTATGTTACAAGAAGACAATCTTTAAAGGTAAGTTCTTCAACAATTTGTTAAAATTTTGTTTTTGTTTGGTTAAATAAACGGATATATATATATTTATTTATTTTTTTGTGGATAATAGCTTTTGTCAGAGTTCCTTTTAGAGCCTCCAAGCTCCCATATAATGAAAAAATATATTGCAGAAGTTCAACACTTCAAAGTCATGATGACATTGTTAAAGGTAACATGGTTTACAAGTTGACATATTTCAAAAAGACAAAAAAAATAATATTCTTTAATATGATTATGTTTATTATCATTGATAAGTTATGGTCTCTAACAGGATACAAGCAAAAACATCCAGATCTCTGCATTCCACATTTTTAAGGTACACAAAATTCTTCATGTTTATTGCTTAAATTCCACTTAGAAAAAGTGTGTGTGTTTTTTTTTTTTAAAAAGAGTTGATAATATTTTGTCGGCTTATAATGTTTTTTCTTGCAGATCTTTGTGGCTAACCCTAACAAACCTCGAGAAATAAAAGTCATATTAGCAAAGAACCATGAAAAATTGCTGGAATTGCTTAACAATTTATCTGCTGGAAAAGGTTAATGGGTTAAGCACTTAATCATGACATATATACCCTTGTCTTTTTCTTTTTTCCTCACGTTAAAGTTGGTTAAAATTAATGAATACCGTAAGATTTCTGTTTTTCGAACATAAGGGTAAAATGGTCATTTAGTCAGTCTAGAACAAATTCTTAGTTTTTTGTGGGTGTGATTTTAGGTGGTGATGATGATCAATTTGAAGAGGAAAAGGAACTTATCATCAAAGAAATAGAAAGAGTATCTCAACTCCCAGATCTTGATTCTTAGGTAATAAATAATTTCCCTTTTTATATATCCCTTTTGTTTCCATAAAGAAAAGATTATTATGTTTTACAATTATTTTCCACATTTCTGCAACTTGTGTTTTTAGATACAGAAGACTATCTTTGGTTGAAATAAACAGCTGCTGCTTCTGCCTTTCGGTTTCTAACCTGATTCTAAATGTGTTATGTGTTACTAAAATATTATTATTTTCATTTTACCTTTGCACGAGTTAAGTTTTTTTGCAACAGGATGCTGCTTTATAATTTTTATGTAAGCTCAAATATATGTAACTATTGTGGTGCTTTCATCCTTTTCGGTTTATATGTGTAAAAGTCATTTGGTTATTTTTGTGATAAAGTAGATCAAAAAGTAACTATAATTTTATATATGTATAGTTACATAGTTAAACAGAATTATCCCCTAGATGGTTATCCTATTGGGGAAGATGTGAAAATCATAAATACTTGAGATTGATGGTTTTTAAAAGGAAAAGAAAGATTAAAGAATAATAACGAAAGCAAAAACATTCTTGATATGAACCAAAATTGTGTACATGACAATGTGTAATAAATTTTCGTGAGGTTGAGAGTTTAAATCCTGTTTTCAACGAAACGTATAGATTTAAGAGTTGATTATGTCATAATGGTGTGAGCTAGCTCTTCAAAAAAATACAGAAAATCTTTTTAGCCATTCAAAAAATAAAGAAACAATTGAGTATGAAAACAATTTTTAACCATGAGTATGAAATGAAAAATATAAATAATCTTTAACCATGAGTATGAAAGTAAAGCTTTGAGGTGATAATTTCAATCCATATATATAAAAAGAGTCATATTTTTTTATAGTAATGTAAACGAGTCAAAATTTCAAAATGGTGAGAAGGCGTCTAAAACTATAATTTTGCAATTTTATTTCAAGACATGTTTTTTTGAAGGTTCATTGCGTGATGTTTTTTCTTTTTTGGTTTTTTTTTGATCGGATATGAAACTATTGGATTTCTGTTAACTTCTTGTTATTAGTTGTTGATATAACAATTCTAAAAAATTAAAATATTTTATATAAAACTAAAATTATAAGATTTCTTTTCTCTTTGTGTATGTATTTAAGTTGTTCAATATAACCGAATAATAATAGAAAATCTGTCTATATATATAACACCTTAAAAAACCCCATTTAGAACCTTGTTATTTATGACTTATGGCGTTATCAATCACTTTAATATTGCTTGATATGTCTAATTTTATTTTTCATATGGCAAAAAAATAACAATAAAAGTCTATTAGTAACTCATATATAACAAATACAAACATTAGGGGCATAAAGTGAAAATGAAGTGATAGTTAATGGACCATTAATATCATTCTAATTTTGTTTCTAACAGGAGTTTTGGCAATAAAACCCTCCTGCTTCCTTCCTTCCTTCCACCACTTCAAGTTCAGACAGGTGGTTCTGTAATCTCTCTCTCTCATACAGTCTGCACCTACGCACAGTGATATACTCGATACAATAGGAATACTAACTCTCTCTTTCTCTACAGATTATCGATCATTTGAAGCAAACACTCCAAATTTCTCCCACATTGTAATCAGGGGTTTGATTTTTGATTTGAAAACAGGTAACTTGACACATCCGTCTTTTTTTCTTTTCATCGTTCCCGCTTTTTGTAGTGTAGATGGAATAAATCTCTGTTTTTACTTGGTTTTATCAGCAGCGAAACATGCAAATTGTTTTGATTTTTCTATCTTGGTCGTATTATTATATTTAGGGTTTAGTCGCAGTGTTCACAGATTCTCCAATGTAAAGAGCAAAATCCCTGTAATTTCGAATGAGCTAAAATAAAAATAGCATGTTCGATGTCTCTGATAAGGTTATGCCATTATTTATCAACTATTTTGCTCTGTGTAATCTAGTGTTTTTCAAAGTGGTGTAGGACATTGTTGCATTATACTATAACATTCTTGATGCTTGTAATAGTCTTATTAGACTTTGTGGATGAAAGGGAAAACTAATTGTTTTTATGTAGGTGAACTTCTAAGAAGATGGCGTATGCAGCATTGATGCCAACAAAGCTAGGGTTAGAAGGTTCACATGATCAGATTCACAGGCTTCGAACCACTACCTCTTGCATGAATGTGGAAAATCTGAGTAAAGGTCATCTTCTGCTTTCATTTATCTAACATCTCAGATTATACAGTAATTCACCACTTTTCTTTCTTTATCATATCAGCATATGCTCATTTAATTTGAATACATTCTATAGCTATTCTTTCTTATACTTCCAATATAACAATTAACAAGTTTCTTATCATTGTGTGTGTGCATATATCATTAGTTAACCATTGAATTCTTTTGTTTTCTTAATTTCATATGTTCAATTACATTCATCAGTATTTGTTCGTGGAGCCCACACCGACAAGCTGAAAGTCAAAGGACCAGTCAAAATGCCACCCAAAGTTCTACACATCAAATCTGCATTGTCTTGTGTTGAAGGTACACTCATTCTGTGCTTATTTTTGGCAAATACAAAATTAAATTACATATTAGGAAAAAAAAGTTACACTGATTATCATTTTTTTTTATTAGAGAAGACAGGGTTGAAGGACTTTTTGCACATCAACGATTTTGACAAGGAAACAATATTAACAATCTTGGATAGAGCCAAAGAAGTGAAAGCATTGCTAAAATCAGGCGAAAGGACATATCTACCCTTCAAGGGGAAAACGATGGCAATGATCTTTGCAAAGCCCTCGATGAGAACCCGTGTCTCCTTTGAAACAGGCTTCTTTCTACTTGGTGGACATGCAATATATTTAGGCCCAAAAGACATTGAAATGGGAAAACGTGAAGAAACCCGTGATGTGGCCCGTGTTTTATCCCGCTACAATGACATCATCATGGCCCGACTCTTTGCTCATCAGGATCTTTTGGACTTGGCAAATTACGCAAGTGTCCCTGTGATCAATGGGCTGACAGATTATAATCATCCGTGTCAAATCATGGCTGATGCTCTTACAATGATTGAACATATTGGTCAGATTGAGGGGACTAAGGTTGTGTATGTTGGAGATGGGAATAATATTGTGCATTCTTGGCTTTTGTTGGCTGCTGTTGTGCCTTTTCATTTTGTGTGTGCGTGTCCAAAAGGCTTTGAGCCCGATAAAGAGACTGTTGAAAAAGCCCAACGGGCTGGAGTTGGGAAAATTGAGATCACAAATGACCCGAAAGAAGCTGTTAAAGGGGCTGATGTTGTGTATTCAGATGTTTGGGCCAGTATGGGCCAAAAGGAAGAAGCTGCATATCGTCGACAGGTTTTTCAAGGATTTCAGGTAAGTTTTCTTTTTTCTTTTTTTGTTATGTCAAAGTAGGTTAATGGTTTTTTTTTTCCCTAAAAATTTGTTCTTATACAAGAGGGTCAAATGGGTCTTTTTGTTATTGATAAACAAAATGTTGAATAGGTTGTTTTTATGTGAAAAGTGTTAAAAGTTTGTTCTTTTCAAGAGGGTCAACTTTTTTTTTTTTTTTTTTTTTTTGGGGTAGAAGTTGATAAAAAAATTGGTTAAGGGTTTCTTTTTTTTATGTAAAAATTGATTCTTTTCAAGAGAGTCAAATGGGTTAATTCTTTTATGAAAATTTTGATAAAAAAATGTTTAATTGGGTTCTTTATAATGTAAAAGCTGATAAATGTTTGTTCTTTTCAAGGAGGGTCAAATGGTTTATTATTAATGTGAAAAAAAAGTTAAATGGGTTCTTTTTAATGTAAAAGTTGAATAAAGTTTGTTCTTTTCAAGAGGGTCAAACACTCAAATGGATTATTTTTTATGTAGAAACTGATAAAAAACCGTTTTTAATTTTTTTTTTTAATGTAAAAGTTGATTCTTTTCATGAGGGTCAAACGGGTTATCTTTTATGTAAAAATTGATAAAAAAAGGTTTAATTGGGTTCTTTCTTTATAATGTAAAAGTTGATAAATGTTTGTTCTTTTCAAGAGGGTCAAATGGTTTATTATTACTGTGAAAATAAATTAAAAAAAAAAGTTAAATAGGTTCCTATTTTTTATGTAAAAATTGGTTCTTTTCAAGAGGGTCAAATGGATTTTTTCTAATGTAACTATTGATAAAAAAAGGTTAAATAGTTTATTTTAATGTAAAATTTTATAAAATTTTGTGACAGGTGGACGAAGAACTGATGAAGATAGCTGGACCTCAGGCTTACTTCATGCATTGTTTACCAGCAGAAAGAGGTGTGGAGGTTACTAATGGAGTTATTGAAGCTCCAAACTCCATTGTCTTTCCCCAAGCTGAGAATCGAATGCATGCACAAAATGCAATTATGCTACATTCACTTGGCCTTTAAACATCAAATCATGTGCTTCTTATAGAGCTTTTCAATCTGTTTTATGTTTGTCCTGTTGATCACACTTGACTTTTGAGATGTTGGGTTAAAAAACTTAACTAATGATTCCCAAGAGCATGTTGTATGGAGAACAATTTTTGTGTGTTGCTTAGTTACATATCATTTTTCTCATTATGTCTTTGAACATATTACAAGAAAAAGATACCTTTTTACATATTACAAGAAAAAAAAAAAAAAATACACAAAAGTAACAGCAAAACAACACAATATACACCAAATTCCCTTTACTTGTCATTATTGTTTGTTAACAACTCGACAATTCGTTCTGACTTCTCCTTGATCATCCGTAAGGACTTCAATAGCCCCCATTTGTACCATTGACCGAGCAAATCGAGCAAAGAACACCGAAGGATTTTGCAAAACTTGTGTTATTTGAGCCGATTGTGGGTTTGTGAGTAATGCTGCATCGGACACGAATAGACCTTTATTTTGGTTTAAAGCTTGATAATAATCAGAATCAAAGGAGAGTGAGCTATTAGGATCCATTTCAAGAGTTGTGGTTGGAATTTGAGGGTTTGGACATATTTTCCTTAGTTCATTTGCATAGGTCACATTAAGAGAAGGATCAGCGTCTCCTACCCCTGTAAAATTGTAGAGCCTTCTAGCAACGAGTACGCAACGCGAGGTACCAATTGTATGTGCCCCTAGTTAGATACATAAAAAGTTTAGTCACACCAAAAAAAAAAAAAAAACTTAAGAAAAGACCTATATTCATCATAAGTACATGCATACATATAGTCTCAATATCCATAAGTCCTTTTTAAAATAAATTGGGTTGTTAGATGAATTAACTATTTTGTAGAGTGTATATAAGTATCGGCCAGTTAATGTGAGAATCAATTTTTTTTTTTAAACGGGGAATCATTTCTAACCACACATTTTAGAAACAAAAAAGGTTCAATTTTTTTTTTCAAATGAAATAATGTACGGAATTGATGTGCGTAATTTTTAAAACAAAAAAATTAAGCTCAATATTCTAATTAGAATATTGTCCATAATGAATACTATGTATAATATTCACAATTTTTGGAATGGGAGAACCATTTCTATTTTCTAGTCACATTTCGGAAACAAAAAAGTTCAATTTTTTAAAATAAAAAAATATAAAATTGGCATTCGTCATTTTAAACATATAAAACTTAAGAAAATCATGTTGGATATTCTAATTAGAATATTACTCATAATCAATACTATATATGTGTAATATTTTTGTAAGAATATTCTTAAAATTTGAAACTTATGCACATAGTAATATTCTTAAAGTCGAATGATTTTTGTTTTTAAATTTTATTTTTTTTGGATGTTAAATGTGATGAAAACTAGTTGCCTAATAAATTGTTATAATTTTTTTTATTAAAATTTTCCTCCCGAAATTCCAAAAAAAAAAAAAAAAAAAAACAGAGTTCTCACGTGAACAATTCCATACAAGTATATATATAAAGGTTGTATACCCGAAAGTGCTACAAGATCATGGATGTCAAGACCTTTGTTTCCAAATTGGGTTACAAGAGTTGTAAAATTGGCGCCTGCAGATGGTAAATTTACACCAACTTCCGATGCCAACGACACCGCTCCGTCTTTTCTTCCGGTGAAAACCGGCCACATTTCCTTTTGAAACTGTAATTTCAGATACCAATGAAAACTAATGATTCCATAATAGAATAAATAATATATATGTTTTGAAATATTATTATAACATACTAAGCAATTATCTTTATAAAGATTTGAGTATGAGTAATAGTCATCTATGGGGTGTTTGAGATTGCGTTTGAAAAGTGTTTGACAACAAAAGTGTTCGGTTTATTGGTTTTTTGAAAAGCTAATAAGTAAACAAAAGTGTTTGGCAAACTCAAAAACACTTTTCAAAATAGTTTTTCCACAAGCTTCAAAAATCATTTTTTAATATGTAAAACATGACTTTTTGAAACTGCTTATGATTTTTCAACCAAAATAACTTCAAAAAACACTTTTTAAACCAAACATTTTTTTAACTTATTGACTTATTAGTTTTTTCATTATAAAAGCTTATCCAATCACTCTTTGAAAAACTCTTTTTACCACTACTATAAGCAAATAAACACTTCTATCTAAAAACACTTTTAGAGTTCAAAAAACACTCTCAAACACCCCTATATCTTTGATCCAACCTCTAATTTGACACATAGTTCCATATGAAAATGATATAACTTACTTGGAAGGAAACCGCGTCTCTAGCTGCCAACGCAAGGATATCGGCACAAGAAACAATTCCGGGACAGTCGGATTCCAAAGCCGTCTTTATTTCATCAATCACATCGTAACCAGAAACAGATCTGTTGGGTCCTGCTGTTTTTTCTGTTGTACTATTTTGTACAGGATCCAACAGAATCGAACCGTCACATCCCTACAGTTTTTTTAATTAGTAATGTATAAAATAAAGTTAAACTATAATTTGTACGTATGTATATTGTAAAATTGTAATAATTCATTATATTATCTTTGCTTATTCCATTATCCTGTCCATTTCATTTTTTGGTCGTTGTCATGGGTTCAAAACTTTAAAACAATCTTTTGGGTGAAAACGTTTATAATTCGTCTATTGATGAATTATAATAATATGAAAAAGTGTTGCTATAGATAAAAATGAAGATGAATTAGCTAGTTACCCTAACAAAGCAATCATGATAATGAAGCCTTAGAAGCTTGGCAGCCATGGCAGGATTTGCAGCAACTTTGCTCCATACAATGTCTCTTACTGTAGTCTCAACTGAAACTGAAGAACATCGTTTCTCATAATACTTCATCTTCAACTCCCCACCCATGCACCCAACTATCAAAATGGAAACAAATAAGAATCCAAAAATGCTTCTCCTCATGTTTTCTTTTTTGGGTTCTTTCACTTTATGGCTATGAGACCTATCATACAGATCCTTTTATAGAGGTGTTCCATGTCAAAATGTGGTATTTGATCTAGCTGTTATTGATTAAAATATTTATGAGTTGAAGATTCTATTTTAACATGGGTATGTGTGCTTAATTTCTTTAGGTTCTTGGCATGATTAATTGTAAATTTGAGATTTGTAATAGGTAAAATTTTTGGGTTTGATACAAATTTATATTGATTTTCATTCTTTCGTAGACAAGATATCTGATTTTAAATTAAAAAACATGTATTGAGTTGCTGTAAAAAAACTGATAATTAAAAATAATCATAGGATTAATTACCTAAGTATTTTCTACATTAGTAGGATATTATCCGCATTATAATTCTAAAATTTTAACCTTAATATTGAAGGAATTTGAGTCCATGTATATCCCATATTATTAGGATTATTAGAGTTGCCTGTTACTTTATTTCTTTTATACATTTCCTAATCCAGTTTGGTTACCATGTTATAGTTTTCTTCTATTTCAATTTTGTATCGATACCTTCACTAGGTTTCTGTTTATTTAATTCAAGCCATAATAAAACCCAATTCAAGCCATAATAAAACCCAGAAACCTTTAGGGTGTCTTTTTTGGTTGTGAAATTTTTTCAAAGTTTTTCAATTTTCAAATAAAAATGAAAATTTGATAATGTCTTTGGACAATTTGGTTTTCAATTTTTTTTTTTTAAAAATAAAAAATTTCTGTTTTTCAAATTGGATGTAAATTAGAGAAGTATTTTTACAGTTTTTTAAAATTTTCAAAATTTCTAAAATGAAGAATAAGAACTTTATGCGTTTCAACAAAAATGTTTTCTAATATTTTCATTGAAAACAGAAAACGAAAACTTAATTTAAAATTTTGAAAACATTTTGTGAAAAAATAAAAACAATTTTAAACAACCACACTCACACTCACCCTTAGGTTTTGTTATTCTCTTTTTCCTATATCTATAAACCTTTAGGATGGATTTGGTTGTGAATATTTTTTTTTTCAGTTTTTCATGAAAATTTCAAATGAAAATGAATATTTTGAAAACATGCTTTGTTGATTCAATTTAAAGAAAACTAAAATTTTATGTTTTCCAAACTTAATGTAAATTAGCAAAATGATTTTTATATTTTTCTAAAGTTTTCTAAATTTGTAAAATGGAAAATGAAAACTACACTAGTTTCAACCAAACACATTTTTTAAAAAAAATTTATTTTCTATTTTCTGAAAACTGAAAATGAATATTAAAACTGAAAATGAATATGAAAACGAAAACTCAAATCTATTTTCTGAAAAATATTTTCTAAAAAAATAAAAACAATTTTCCACAACCAAACGCACCCTTAAATTTTGTTTTCTCTGTTTTCTATATCGTATTAGCGCAAGAAGTTTAAACCTTGCCAAACGCCGATGATAGAAGGAACACTGATTGGTGGCTTCGGCGCAAACACCAACCCTTCATCGGACCCAAACTCGTCATTCTACATACAAAATGATGACTACCCTCGACAAAGGCACGTCAACGGTTGTCTCAAGACAATTTCTACGTTGATTGGTCAAGGGAGATGAAAGAATTCCTCTTTGCCAAAAACCGAACAATCTTTATCGACGAAACCATTGAAACACTATTGGAAACCGCTTTAGAATTCAAGGCATGTTAACAAAGTGATGACATCATAAAAGGGTGGCTTACTACAACAATGGAAAAAAATATTTAAAACAACGTCAAATATGCCAATACCGTACGAGAAATCTGGAGTGAACTCGAAGATATATTTGTAAAAGAATGTGACCTGCAAGCGTATGAGTTAAAACGAGCCTTGAGAAATTTAAGGCAAGAATAATCATTCATTTATGCCTATTTCACGAAGCTAAGAAGCATCTGGTACGAAATTAATTTGGTGTCACCAACACCAACGTGCATGTAATGCCCTGTTTTGAATCGATTCTTAATTCGAGGCTGTAGCATGAAGATCGGTCATCATAAGGATTAGGGCCTTGAAAAGGTAAGAACTAGGCCCATTTGGGTGCGAGTGATGTATTTGAAGTGATCCGGGTGTTCGGTTCGTGTTTTGGAGCCTAGGGGTATTTTGGTAAAGTGTGAGTTGGGTTTTCGTAGAAATTTGATTTTTTCGGAAGGTCTTACAGATGGTATGAGTTGATAGAAGTGTAGGGCTTCTCGTTGCCTTTCCGTGGATATAAGGATCGTCGGAAACTGGCTTATAACGAAGAAGTTATGGCCTTCGGAAGTTTGGTGGTTTTAAGGTTTAGCAGGGTACACGGGGCGTACACAAAGGTTACGCGGGGCGTACTAGTGAAGAGAGCAGTACGCGGGGTGTACCTCGATATACATTGGGCGTACTGACCAGGATGGTCGTGGATGCTCTTCGGAGTATGCTGGGTGTACCATATGTATGTTGGGCGTTCTCCAATCAGACCCAAGCCTTATTTTAGGGTCTTGGATCCTATTTAAGCTCCTTATCTCATAACCTAACCCTAATATCTTCAACCTCCATCCCTTTAAACCCTAGAAATTGACCCTTAGCCCCCATTTGAGTGCTTTTAGAGCTTCAAATTGATTTATGTGTGTTTTGGTGCTTAAGGAGGAAGAAGGAACTTCTTGAAGGAGCTTCAAATTGATTTATGTGTGTTTTGGTGCTCTTCGGAGCTTTTGGGTACCTAGATCTAACTTCTAGAGGTATAAAGTCTCAACCTTGACAATTCTTTCTTGTAGATCTAGTTAGGTGGCACTTTATTATGATTTTGGTCCCTTTGTGGTGGTTCTTGTGAGTAGAAGTTACTCCAGAACCTTTGAGCTTCATATTTGGCCTTTGTTGGGGTTATGGAGTCATAAACTTTGGATCTTGATGAGTATAAACCTTCCATGCATGATTTGGCAGCCTTTTGGTGAAACTTGGACTTAGGGTTTTGATTTGGGTCCTATTAAGTCATGCTAAGTCATAAAGTCAGGAACTTTATGACTTAAGAAGTCCCTTTGAATCAGATCTAGAAGTTTGGACTAAGGTCTTCAGGTATTAAGAGATTTTTAAGACATTTGGAGTAATTTTGACCTTTGTAATTCATTTTTTGTGTTTGGGCTTCATTAAGCCATGCAAAGGCTTAAAGCATTCAACCTTATGGATCAAGTCACTTATATTTAGCTATTCTGAGGTTTTGGACGTCTTGGCTTAATGAACAAAGAGCTAGAATTAAGAGTTGGTCAAACAGGAGGAGTACGCTAGGCGTACAAGCCTATACGCACAACGTACAAGTTGAGTACACCCCGTGTACTCAACAGAGTGGGATTTCGGTTTTTGGGCTTCAGTTTGGGCCATATTTTTGGGCTCTGTTGTTTTGGGCCCTATTGGGCCATTAGGTTTTGGGTTGATATCTATTTGTGGAGTCTCACTATGGATTTGGGTCCAATTTGGAAATTAAGCCATGGATAATTTTTGGTATTTGGGCCTTGTGAACTATTAGGTTTAGGCCTAAGTCTTGGTCCAAAAGTAGGCGACAGGTAAATTTGTGATTTACCCTAGTAATGGATTTATGGTTATGGATTGGAACCCAATTGTTGATTGGGTGTTGTTTTGAATTTGTTAGTTCGAGGATCTGTCAGCCAGCAACCATGAATTTTCTGTTTGATTCAGCAGTGCAAGGTGAGTATTCTCACTATATCCATGGGTCGAAGGCACCAATGCCGGCCTATTACGTGTTATGTAGTATGCTAGTTGTCTCTGTGATACTTGCATGGAAGACCCCTGATATGTGCATAATTAGTTAACTATTTAGCATACATTTTTATTCATTTTTAACTAATTATGTGTATAATGTGGACAAAAGGTACTTAATAATGTTTAAATTTTGTTTTCTGTCCAAAAGACATGCTTGGGAGTGAAAAGGAACAAGGGGAAGCAATTAGAGACCAAAGAATGAAGAATGAGGGACAAAAGCCTTCTTACTCAGCGAGTTCTCGAGCCTACTCGACGAGTACATTAGAATATTCCAGAAGATAAGTCAAGACTCCTGGTATAAGACGGATAACTAGCATCTACTCGGCGAGTTGGGTCTTCTACTCCCCAAGTACACCCTGTTTTGTAATAATTATAAATACCAAACCATTATCCGATTGGGAAAGACTTTTTTGCAATTTTGAGAGCTAAACCTGTGAAAAAACCCTTGGAGGAGCTAAGGAACCCTAACCTTCAATCCTTTGAAGAATCAAGGCAATTAGGTTAATCATTCCACTTAGCTTTAGGAATTAAGTATGTTTAGCTTAGTTAAATCTGCTTTTGAGTTTGTTTTTATTATGACTATGAACTAAATTCGTTTTGTTTCTGTTGGGGAAGACTAATTTACTCCTATGGTTTAGAATATACTTTTTGATTGATTATTATTTGGTGATCTTATTAAATTAAGTTTGTTAAAGAACCTTATGCATTAATAACAACTATTTTCTGTTAATAGGAAGGTAATTAAGCTGCATGAACATCTCTTAATTATTAACCTCATATGTTATGTGAACACTTTATCATATGCTTAAGAGTAATGAATATGAAATTAAGATTAATTAGAGAATGGGTAAATTAATATGTGAGTTTGTTTGAGAAACCAACAAACAAGAAGTTAATCGAAACACCAACTTGATTAACCAATTACAAATCTTATTTAATCCAAACAATTGAACTAGGGAATTAACTAGTTTAAACAATTGGCCACTGCTTGAATTGATTAATTGTCTAAGTGTAAGGAGTAATGAACATGAACCTAACCACTATAGTTGGTAACCAATAATAATTAATTTATCATTTAAATAACCATAGGAGTGAATTAGTTGAACATAAATAGAAACCCTTTAATAAATTTGGTGAATTTGTCATTTGCTTTAATTGTTTAGTTAGTTAATTGTTTAAGTGCTATGTTTAAGTTTCTAGTCTTGTAAAACTAGAGAAAAAACCCTTTACTTTTATTACTTGTTTAGTTAAAATTAGTTATTAGATTAATTTCCGTTCCCTGAGTTCGACACCCTACTTATCCAACTATACCATTAAAAGACAGGTTCACTGCCTTTGTGTGCTTAATTTATTAACTAAAAGTAGGATTAAAACTAGCTCGTTTAACACACATCAACCCCGGGGGTAGCCCATGGCACTTGGATATTAGACCATGGGGGAGCCTATGACATTGCAGGTAAAGATCATGGAGGGAGCCTATGGCATTCCAGATAAAGACCATGGGGGGAGCCTATGGAAACTATATGTATGTTGCATGATAATCTATGGTTGTATGTTGTATGGTATTTTGGGGAACTCACTAAACTTTATGCATACGGTTTTTGGTTTATGTTTCAGGTACTCCGGTTTTCAAATGGGAGAGCTCGTGATGATTGCAGAGCATACACTACATGTTTCCGCATTCTATGAATTACTCTGATTTGATGATGATTTGCTAAATATTTGTTACCTTGGTTTTATGGAAGTAATACGTACTAACGATTTATTAATCTAAAAAAAAAAAAATTTATGCCATGATTTTTGCAACGTTACAATGCACTTGCAGTAAGTGCATTTGCAAGCTTGGAAAATAATGGTTGAGTCTAAAGAAAAAGAACACGTATATGAGTTTATGATGGGGTTAGATGATGTTTTTGGAATCATCAAAACACAAATTTTGAGCACCAAACCAATTTCGTCTCTAGGAACTAATTATCACTTAGTAGCTGAAGACGAGCATCAACGAATGATTTCCGCCATAATAAATCTTGTTTTTAAACTTGTCGCCTATCAAGTCGAAGTCAATCAATCGTCAACAACAACACTATAGAGGAAAAGAAGAGTAATCGATAAAATCGAGAAGGGATATAATGAAAACAATATGGGAAAACTAGACATTCTATAGACTGATGCTTTGAGAAATCGACTACGTAGATTGGTGGGAAACTGGCAGGCACAAAACAAATGGAGAGTAACAACAGGTTGGAAAAGCAAAACCAAGAGATGCAAACATCGAGTTATAGACTAGTCCTATACCAGGGATAACATTCGAGCGATATACCAAAATAATATAGCAACCAAGCGATACACAAAGACCAGAAGTAAACATGGTCGGTAAGATTATTTGGTGAAATTTGGGCTATCGATTCAGGTTCTATAGAACATGTAGCAGGTTAAAAACTTTCCCTCGTTAACTTGAAGGATTCAAAAGATGGGATACCGATTAGAATTCTAAAAAGAAATAATGCTCCCATTGAAAGAAATGGAAGTGAGGTTCTTCCTAACAAAATGGAAATTGACAATGTCCTTTATATACCAAATTTTAAGTGCAACTTATTGTCTGTTAGCAAAATAAACAAACCTTTTAATTGTTTTATGAAATTTTACTGGATAATTGTTTTATATAGGAATCAAAGTTGAGGAAGTTGATGGGCATGAAGAGATGTGAGAATGGTCTATACAACTATGAAGTAAAATATAGAAGATTTGAATCCATGGTTGTTAGGATCAATTCTAAGATATGGAGTAAAAGATTAGGACATGTGTTTAATGTGAAATTACAAAATATCCATCCTATAGGAAGCCTAAAATTTCTATCAAATTTTGGTTAAGGATTTTGGAGGGATTTCTATGTTTTAATTAATCATTTTAAATGAACTTTTTAAAACATTAAACTTTAAGGATTCCTATTATCCTCGGAAAAATCTTACAATTATTTTTGTGGGGTTTCCTTTCCCTCACATTCCTATTTCTATTATTTCCAGTTTTCTTCACTGGATTTGCTGACTCTTGTAGGCATTTGCAATATGTCCTGTCTTCCGTACTCCTTGCATTTGAAATCTTCACAGCTATAGAGATGGTTTAGTCCACACTTACTGCACAAGGAAAATCGTCCCAAGTATCCTTTTTGGGGGAACAACCATTGGAGGCTTCATTTCCTCCTTTCTATTGTACAAGGGTCGGCTTGGTCCTTCCTTATTGATTTTTTTTTCCATTGTCTTCCAAATTCCATGGCCTTAATCATGCCATCTAGGACTTTAGTTTCCATAAAGTGGAATGCTAACTGCTTAGTTTTCTCGAAGGTGTGAGGCTTGTATGCTTGTATCTGCTTATGATATGAGGTGCTAGTCCTTGGAGATATTCACCGATTTTCTTGCTCTCCGAGCCAATCAGTTCTCATCATATTGTGGCTAGGTCTTCAAAGCATATGGTGTAGAAGGCTAGACTGGACTTCCTAGTGCTTAACTGAGTGAATTTATGTTCTACTCGGTCCATATCGCCCGTAGAGCATAATTTTCTTATCATTTTCCTTTTCAACTTTTCCCAAGAGATTGCATAGGTTGCATCTACTCCGAAGGCTTTTACCTAGATACTCCACCCTACGAGGGCGTTTTCCATAAGTATGTAAGTTGAAAACTTTATCCTAACCTCATTATTACAACTAATCTATATCCCTTTGATCCAGTGGATCAGACCATTTACTCTTTCATCTCCATAGAAGGATCATGGCTTACTACAAAGAAAATATTGGCAGGTTTGGCTACCTTCCTTGCTGCTTCCTTTTCCATGGTTAACTATGAGGTTCTCCAATGCATTAGAGACTTGATGTTGAATCATGGTTTGGATGGAGATTGGTTTTAACAAGGTTAACATAATAGGGTTGCTTTCTAGAAACAACAGACGAGAGGATTATTGGGTTTTACCTAAGAGGTCAATTCTATTCCCTATTTTTATGGTACTTACAGTTGCTCTCTTAGCAACCTGTCTACTTATCGCTTTTATTATTATTTTCTATTTGGGATTTTTGTATTTACTGTTGGTAACATACTTTTGGCTACTTTCCTTGCAACTTACTGATTATAGCATGCTGTTGTTGCTTCCCCAACGGCTTACAGTTGCCTTCCTAGAAACTCACTAATCATAGTATGCTATCGTTGCTTTCCTAGCAACTTACTGTTGCTTTCCTAGAAACTTACTATTCATAGTATGCTGTCGTTGCTTTCCTAGCAACTTACTGTTACTTTTCTAGAGACTTACTAATCATAGCATGTTGCCGTTGCTTTCCTAACAACTTACTAATCATAACATGTTGTCGTTGCTTTCCTAGCAACTTACTAATCATCACAAGGAAGTTCCTTCTTCCTTGTCATTAATTTTGACTCCTAAAGTATTTTATTATTTTAAGTAATATAGAGGGTCAAAATTGTGAAAAAGGAAAAATCTTGCTTGTACGCACTGGGCACATGATCCGTGTGTCGTGCACAGACAACATATCAACATTAAAGTCAATTTTTTGGCTTAATTTGAACATTCCTTATGTCTTTATCTGCTTTATTTCTATCAGGACCCACACGCACTTGACGCGCCTGCTTCCTTTCATTGATTTCTTCATTTCGTTCGATTTCTCTACTACCAGGTAACTCCTATGCGTACTCCTAACCTAAATTGTGGGCTAAATTTTGAGTCTTTAGGGTTTTTAGAGGATTTTATCAATTTGTGAATTTTGGTTGTATTTTGTGAAATTGATGAGTAAATTAGCATCCTATACTACCGGTTTTACTTCGTATATACTCAATTGTAGGGTTAGTTCATCTAGTAATTCTCATTTTAAGTTATTTATTTATTTATTTATTTTAATTTTGAGTATTTTGAACTAAAATCAGAATTTAATATTGTTTTGGACGAAATGAGAAGCCTATAAGTGTTCTAGAGGACTAAATGAACATCCCTAAATGATTTTTAGGTAGGAAATTGGATGAAACAGCAAGTTGCCATGCCTGCTATTCTTCGTGTTCTTGGGGCGCGCCACACAGATGTGTGCGCGCGACGTGCACTCGCATGCAGTGCACATATGCCCTATCTTAATCACCTTTTAAGTTATCTTAACTTATTTCTAACTACCTATTTGCATTTTGCTACAGATATATCTAGACGAGGTCGACATGCTGTGGGTCAGTTACCTCTTTACTGGCCAACACATTCTTTCCTACAGTTCCCCAATGAACTTCCTGATCGGAGCACTTTCGTTTCTCGCCTTATATTCCTTCTGTCCATGAAGGTCAACATTCATCATGATCTTTCTGGGAATGTGGTGGATAGTACCGGTTTGGCGGCTCGACTGACGCGGTTCTCACCCGGACACTGCAGGATGATAACAATCTTGAGCTTTTCGTCTGCGACGGATAGCAGAGGGTCATTGAGATCCAAGAAGTGATCTACCAGAAGCTCTGCTAGGATTTCTTTTCGACAGTCAACTTCGACAAGGAGTCGAGGCTCTAGGCTGATCGATCCATTTTTTCTTTTCGCCTGGGAGGCATATCCCGCTCCTGCAGCCTCATAGAGCTGAGGAGAGGTGTAGGTATTTACACTGCCGAGGAGACTATGAGTCCTTATTTTTATGCGTTCTTGGATAGCTGTTCACTGCTTCTCCATAGGAGTATGACTACATGTAGGTTTGGGCCTATGCTCGGGGAACCTATGTCTCCCGATCGGCCAATGAGAGCACCTTTTGTTCTCCTATTTATTGAATGCTTCACCGACAGGTCGTGTCCTTTTGAATCCTTTGTGTCTACCAACACATTGAACGCAGAGTCTAGACAATTTACTTTGGTGTATTACACGAATTTTAGATTTCCCTTTAGCACTAGACTTTATATCACTTCCCAATTAAATTTGAATCCGAGCTATCATTAGATGTGGGTTAGGGAAAAGGATGTACAAAAGATAAAATTCAGGACTCGTTATGGTCATTATGAGTTCACGGTGATGCCTTTCGGGCTACTTAAGGCACCGACATCGTTCATGGATCTCATGAACCGGATTGTAGGTTGATGTAGGATCGGTCGACGGTTGTTTTTATTGATGATATTTTGGTATATTCTAAGACTAAGGAGCATCACGAGAAGCTCTTACGAGAGGTTTTAGAGACTTTGAGGAGGGAGAGGCTATATACCAAATTCTCCAAGTACGAGTTCTGGTTACGTAAGGTGCAGTTTTTGGTGCACCTTGTCAACCAGAATTGTATATTGGTCAATTCGGCCAATATCAAGGTCGTGATGCAGTGGGAAGTATCGAGGTCTCTATCCGAGATTCGGATTTTCTTTGGATTGGTAGGATATTATCGGAGGTTCATTCAGGATTTCTCCAAGATCTCAGTTCCTTTGACCAAGTTGACGAAGAAGAACATCACTTTTCGTTAGGGGCCTAAGCAGCAGGCGTCGTTTGAGACTTTGAGGAAGAAGTGATGCGAGACTCCGATTCTGACTCTACTTGAAGGAGTAGATGACTTTCTGGTTTATTCCACTACTTCGATCACGAGTTTGGGCGCAATGCTTATGTTGAGGGATTATGTGATCAGGTACGCTTTGATACATTTGAAGCCTCACGAGGTGAATTATCCTATGCGTGACTAGGAGTAGGGGGCTGTGGTTTTTCGCCCTCAAAATTTGGAGACATTATTTATATGGGGTTCGTTGTACCATTTACATGGACCACAAGAGTTTAATGTACTTGATGGGTCAGTTGAATCTGAACATGAGACAACGTAGATGGCTTGATGTAGTGAATGACTACGATTGCAAGATTTTGTATCACCCCCGGGAAGGCCAATGTGGAGGCCGACGCTCTGAGTCGCAAGGTAACAGGTGCACCGATTCGGGATTTATGTGTATGAATAACAACGGTTACTCCACTCTTGTAGCAGATCAAAGAGGCATAGATTGAGGCTATGAAAGATGAGCACCATAAAAATGAGTGGATCATGGGTGAGGTGTTCTCTTTTGATTATGATAGTTAGGGTTGATGACTTTGAAATTTCAGTATTTCTTTTAGTTTGTTGTTTGTAGTATGGTTTTTTTTTTTTTTTTTTTTTTTTTTTTTTTTTTTTTTTTTGTAGTTTTAGGATTTAATTTATGTTATCGTATTGTGATTTTTTAATTATTTTTTTAATATTGTTTTATAATTTTTTTGGTTTTAAATTACTAAAAGTTTATTTTAAAGAATAAAAAATTAGAAAAATATTATGTTTTAGTTTATTCTGAATTTTCTAATTTAATTAAAATAATAATAGTTAATTGACAAGTGGGTTGAGAAAGATAAGTTTTATGGGTTTGAAAAAATGAAAGAAAAAAATGAGAGAAAGAAAATCTAATGTAAATCTAATATACCAAGTAGATTGATTGGATTGAGAAGAGTAGATACCCTCCACCCGTAAGCTATACAGGGTACGTCGGTAAGGAGGTCCGTAAGATGATATGGCAAGGCCACTTATGCGTGAGATGGGAACAAACACCATCCCTACCTTGTGAAGATGTGAGCTTCCATGAAGAGTGCTACGATCTATCACAAGTGAGAGAGAAAAACCTTCTCAATGTCTCTCTCTCTTTCTTCCCTAAGTTTTCTCCTTTTTCCTTTATATCCCACTAGTAACTTGGCCATTAACATCATTTTCTATACCTAGTACCATGTAAGTAACTTGATTTTTTTGGTGATATGGGACACCAAACCGAGAATGGTGTTTTCTTCCATTACGTAGAGTTATATGTTATATATTTTATTCGTTTTATACATTTCCTAGCCTAGCTTGATTTTTTTTATTTATTTTTAAGGCAAATCTAACATACTATTAAACTACACCTTAAATCCATCTATATCCACAACAGGATTTGAACCCTCAACCCAAAATACCACTGGGCTAGAAGCCCTTTGGAAGTCTAGCTTGATTACCGAGTAATAGTTTTCTTCTATTTCAATTTTGTAATACCTTCACTAGGTATTCCGTTTATTTAATTCAAGTTCTAATAAAATACCATTGAGCCAGAAACCCTTTGTTCTTTTCTGTTTTCTATAAATATTGTTATATATATATATATATATATATATATATATATATATATATATATATATATATATATATATATATGTTCAGGTTCATTTGAGATCATTCTAATCTTGTGAGACCAAATCTAAAAATAATTTTAAAATGCAAAATAAATGGAAAAATTCAAAAATTCTTTTTTTAAATATTTTTTTCGGAACTTGAATTAACTAAAAAAAATAAAAAATAAAAAAAATCCCGTTTTTTTTTTGAAAAATACGTGAAATATTCTAATAAAATATTACACTGACATATGCTAAAAAATAATTTTAAAATGCAAAATAAATGGAAAAATCTAAAAATTAATTTTTTAAATATTATTTTTGGAACTTGAATTAACTAAAAAAATATAAAAAACAAAAAAAATACTGTTTTTTTTGAAAAACACATGAAATATATTAATAGAATATTACACTGTACATATTCTAAAAAATAATTTTAAAATGCAAAATAAATGGAAAAATCTAAAATTTTTTTTTTAAATATTATTTTTGGAACTTAAACTAACTAAAAAAAATAAAAAATAATAAAAAAATGTGTCTCATGATCTCACAAAATTAGGTCGTCTCACATGAACCTAACCCTATATATATATGATTGTCGAATGATGGAATGTATTTGTAAGTTATTTTATTCGAATGGAATAAAAATGATTGATTTAAAAAGTCAACCAATTAATTTGTTAGCACAAAAGCTATAGTTTAATATAAGTAAATCCGTGATAACAGATACATCAATATTTATAAAATATAATTCAAGAAGATGTATTAAAGTGGTTTAACTTTTAAATATTTTGTAATAAACAGAAAATAGGAAAACAAATATTTTTTAGAGAAGAGCAAATTATAAGAAATAGTGACATATTTTACTCATTTGATCAATATATTACTTTTTATCCGTAATGTACAATAATGTAAAAATATTTACATACCAAAAACAAAAAGTTATTTATATTTTCTTTTTAGAATAATATATATATATATATATATATATATATATATATATATATATATATATATATATATATATATAGAGAGAGAGAGAGAGAGAGAGAGAGAGAGAGAGAGAGAGTGGGGGGGGGGGGTTTCAAATGAGGATTGACATCTATTGTGAGGGCGTGTGGATAATGCTATTTTGTGAGAATAACAAAAATAAAATATGTTTTTTGATAATAAAAAAATCTATAATAGCCTTATAGACAATTTAATTAATGAAAATGTGTAATAATAACAATAGTTATGTAAAAATGAAAGAATGTTTATTGAATCGTATTCTGTAAGAATGAAAATGTGTGAAAAACGATAGAAATGAATAAGAATTAGTAAGAATGCATGAAAATGACGATATTTGTGTGAGGTTGAATGTATTCATATTACAGAACAACTTATTTTGTTAGTAATTCTCATAGAATAACGTTGTCTACACGTCCGCACAATAGTTGCCCATCCACATTATAACCTATATATATATATATATATATATATATATATATATATATATATATATATATATATATATATATATATATATATGTAACATCCCGAAATATCAAGAGTAGAGTTGAAGGGGCTAAAAGAGTAAGTTGTGAAAGAGTGACTCGGCGAGTCCATGGATGGACTCGGCGAGTAGAGTCGCGACTTGGTCGCGTGTTAAGTTGCCGACTCGGCGAGTCAGTGAGATGGACTTGGCGAGTAGGCGCTGAGTGGAGAAAACCCTAATTCTCGGAGTTGAGCCTTATATAAAGATCATTATGTTTTCCTCCCAGCCTCTTTATCACCCCTTGAGCCCAAAAAAACCCTAAATCACGGAGAAGCACCATTGTTGAGTGGATTGGAGCTTGGAGAAGTAACTGTTGAAGGAATTTTGGGAGATTGAAGGCTTGGAGCAAGGGGCTTTGCTTGGATTCGAATTACATTGCAGTTGGGGCATCACTTAGAGGTAATATCTCGTTATTGAGCTGTTGTTATGTTGTTTCTTCATTTTGGGGTTTGTGAGAATTTGTCTATGGATGAAATGGGAAGTCTAGAGGTTAGATCTGAGGTTGCTACCTCAGATCTGGAAGGAAGAAGAATCAGAGAGCATGAAAGTCCTTGTGTTAGAGTGTTTAGTGAAGCTTACATGTCCCAAACCCTAGCCCAATGTGCAAACGGCTTAGATCTCTTTGGATTCACGTAAAGTTTGCCACTTTACGTGATGGATGAGTGGTAGGAGACTAGATCTATGTTTTGGAGCAGTTGCATGACCTGGAATGCTTCTGAATGGATTCAGACCGGTGGTACTCGGCGAGTCACATGGGTGTACTCGACGAGTTGCTTGAAGATGAGCTGGGACTCGGCGAGTTGGAAGAATAACTCGGCGAGTAGGTTGATGATAGCCTTAGACTCGGCGAGTCTGTTCTTGGACTCGACGAGTCTTGTCGAAGGGTCCCGATATTCTCTGGTTGAGTCGAGAATCGGTGAGTTGTGTGCGAGTGGACTCAGAGTTGTTGGACTCGGCGAGTCTCGGGGTGACTCGGCGAGTTAGGTCGCGGATTGAGTGAAGTTCTGATTATGGGAACTCGACGAGTCACAGGGTTGACTCGGCGAGTAGGGTCAGTCAGGGGTTGACTTAGACTGAGGACTTTGATTTTGACCAAGGGTTGGCCGTTGACTTTTAGGGTTTGGTCAGCGATGTGGCCTTTGGGCCAAGAGAGGGGTAAAATAGTCTTTTACCCTTAAGAGGGTGTCATGAGAGGATTGATTCTAGTCTCGACAGTTATATTCATGAGAGTATTTTCCTTACGTGTTAGGCGGTGGCGAGTTCGAGATTTAAGTGTGGGGATATCTGCTTTCTGCTTGCCAGGTGAGTCTTTTCACTATACTTTACCTTGAGTAGGTAATCAGAGTTATGTGATCAGAGTATTTGTATGATATATGTACGTGATGTGTTGTACTGCATTATTTCTATGTGATTTATGCTGTGCGTGTTATAGAGTTGGAACCGGAAGGTTCCCAGAGTTAGAACCTGAGGGTTCACAAAGTTTGGGTGCACGGACCCATAGAGTTATAGCCTCGAGTGGCTAATATGTGTTATGTGTGGTATTTTGGGGAACTCACTAAGCTTCATGCTTACAGTGTTTTGTGTGATGTTTTCAGGTTTCTTTCAGTATCACGAGACGGCACCGGCTTGATTGTACACACCAGAGAAAGAGTCATTTTTGGAGGATCCTGGTTTTCTATGCAAGTGAAAATGGAGTTATGTTTTGTAATTCGACTATGAATGAGATTTTAAACAAGCGTTTCTAAGAATAAAATGATTATTTTAAATGAAAAATTTGTCTTGAAATTTACGGCGTTACAATATATATATATATATATATATATATATATATATATATATATATATATATATATATATATATATATATATATATATATATATATATATATATATATATATATATGTTCAGGTTCATTTGAGACCATTCTAATTTTGTGAGACCGTGAGACCAAATCTAAAAATAATTTTAAAATGCAAAATAAATGGAAAAATCTAAAAATTCTTTTTTTAAATATTATTTTCGGAACTTGAATTAACTAAAAAAAATAAAAAAAAATAAAAAAAAATCCGTTTTTTTTTTAAAAATACGTGAAATATTCTAAATAGAATATTACACTGACATATTCTAAAAAATAATTTTAAAATGCAAAATAAATGGAAAAATCTAAAATTCTTTTTTTAAATATTATTTTCGGAACTTGAATTAACTAAAAAAAAAAAAAAATTCTATTTTTTTTTTGAAAAATACGTGAAATATTCTAAATAGAATATTACACTGTACATATTCTAAAAATAATTTTAAAATGCAAAATAAATGGAAAAATCAAAAAAATCTTTTTTTAAATATTATTTTCGGAACTTGAATTAACTAAAAAAAAATTAAAAAAAATAATAATAAAAAAAATGAGTCTCACGGTCTCACAAAATTAGGCCGTCTCACATGAATCTAACTATATATATATATATATATATATATATATATATATATATAATGACATTTTTCTAACAATTTTGTACCTATAATAACAACACACTACTAAAAAATTAGGGCAATACCTACAACACAATCCATAGGTATTTAGTAGGTATAAGATGAAATATACGAAATTGCTGTGGGAAAAGACCTCTAATCCCACTTTGGATTCACAAGGATGGAACACCATTTAATAGGTGTGAATGTCATATAGACACATGCAGATAATGAATAGGTGTAACCCAGCGGTTTCAGATGGTGTCCTTCCTCTTTGAGGTTGAGGGTTCAAGTCCCGTCGTGGATATAAGAGGAATAAATGTTGTTAGCTTATAAGTAGATTCGATTTGTTGGTTAAAAAAAAAAGATAATGAATAATCCCATTTATTCATAAATTTATTTTACCTTTTGATCGAAAAACAATTCAAATATCACTTGGAACAGTTATTATTCTTTTATAAAATTGAGTTTGAACCAAATCAATGTTTTTAAAAACCTCTTCATGGATTCTAGCAAGTATATGGATAAAAACAATTTATGATTATAATATTATCATCTCATTTCCAAGACGGCATAACGAATTGAGAAAAAAAAAACATTTCTTTTTCATAGAATGAAAATTAACTCAATAAAAAGGAATCTTGTTTGAAATTCTTTTATTCCGTGTAATAAACTAATAATACTCTAGTCCATCCCCGTTTCGATTACTACATAGCAACAAAGCAAGTTAGCTAAAAGGCACTCTTTCCAGATATGTCCTTTTTCAACGTAAAGATTGCAATATAGGAAAACTCCATATTTTAATGCTAAGTATTATAACAATAATAATACCAAAAGAAAAGTTATATGCAAATACGACCAAATGTCATAATATTCTCAAATAAAGAACAAAATGCATAAGTTGTAAATATTATACGCAAATATTTATTCAAAATATATTAACTTAAAATTTCCGAAGTCCCACGTTGCTATTGTAGTATTGTGTTTTCAAAGTGTTGTAAACTGGACATTTTTGGAGTACAAAAAGTTATAAATGTTTTAAGGGTAGCTTGGTAAAAATTTAAAATTAAATAATATGAGTTATGGGTAAAAAAACCTACTTAGTCTATTTTGCATTAGTTACCTAGGTGAGTTTTCATTACTTCTCAAATTATGGTTATTTGTATGAGGATTTATAATATAGAGTTCACATTCATAGTTAAAGAAGGTGACATAATTAATTGGTATTTAAATATTTATCACTATTAGTATGAGATTCTTTTTTAACTGACAAACTAATCTACTCTTAAAACTATCTGTATCCTATTGAGACTTGAAGTTATGACCTTCTATTTGAAAGTGTCACTCCTTACCGCTAGACTAAAAACCTTTTAGTATCATTATGAGATTATGAGATGTTATTTGTTTAATTGTAATAAAGTTTAATGTTCATCGAACATTTTAATAGAAAAAGAATCTTTAAGTTATTAAATACATCATAAATTAAATTTAATAGATATGTTTCTTGAACATTATAGAGTTTAATACAATTTGGTAGAATTGTCAATAAAAGCTAAAACGATGATGTGACAATTCTCATTAAACTATAATGAGTTGTTTATTGTGGATGCCTAAAGAATTGTTTGCAAGTTTTCATATTTATTACAAGATTAATTTTCATAAAAGACATGTAAGTTTAACAATTTTTAATTTGTCTTATCAATAAATCATTAAACATTTTTTCCCTATTTTGCTCGGTTATCTGGTTTACAAGAAAATATATATGTAAAAACTTTTTAATGAACACCAAATACAACTACAAAATAAAACTGATATGGGCAAAAAGACCTTGAAACTATCCTTAAACAAATTCCAAATCAACAACAAAAAACCAACGAAAAGGCCCAAAGCAACATGAAAATATGTATAAACAGCACAAAAAAAAAAACATGATAATGTTAGTGATTAGGGTTTAGGCCCTCCCTTTAGGGTTTAAGTATTCTCTATAAATTCATATGTAATTTGTTGGTGTATGAAGTCTTATCTAACATGGAGCACTTAGAATCAAATTGAGCACTTAGAGTTGCAATGATGCAACTTGGAGCAACTTGAGACTCAATGGACCACTTAGGGTTCATTAGGCATGTAACAAAGGAACAAATCATCTGGAAAGGGAATGAATCATCTGACAAATGAACATATCAAGTGCTAAAGGAACGGATCGTCTAAAAGGGTGATGGTTAACTATCTTTGGTGATGGTCAACTGGCAACATGTTGCTCCATTTGGTTTTGGTGATGATCAACTGGCAACATGTTGCACCATTTTGTTTTGGTGATGGTCAACTGGCAACATGTTGCTCTATTTGGTTTTGGTGATGATCAATTGGCAACATGTTGCACCATTTTGTTTTGGTGATGGTCAACTGCTTTGGTGATGGTCACTGGCAACATGTTGCTCCATTTGGTTTTGGTGATGGTCAATTGGATTTGGTGATGGTCAACTAACAACATGATGTGCCATTTAGTTTTGGTGATGGTCAATTGGCATCATGTTGATGATCAACTGGCAAAATGTTGCGCCATTTGGTTTTGGTGATGGTCAACTGACAACATGTTACGCCATCAAGGTTCCTTAATGAACCATGGTATCCCTGATGAGCCACGTATGCTATGAAGTCATTTATGATGCTCATGATTGTTCAAGGTTTCTCAGAAGTTGGTGATGCTCATGAGGTTGAAGGTTCTAGAAGCGTTTGTATGGCACTCCATGATTGGTTGGAAATTAGGGCATCCCCTTAATGGGCATGGCCCAAAAAAATTACAGATTTGTTAGATGCTGTTTTATGCATCTTTTATAGCATTTTTAATATTGTTTTGCATTATATTTTATGTCATTCTCATGTGCATTATTTATTAACGTTCAACTCATGTCTATCATCAGAATTCCAGTACTGCTCGCTTCTTTTAGGTATTTTTTAGGTATCTCGAGTGAGGCGGTGATTTTGGAGCAATTTTGGATGTGTTTAATGGAGCATTGGAGCTAAACATGAGCTTGGAACTTATGAAGGATGTTGATGGTAGCTTGACCCCTTGTCAGTGTTTTGACTATATCCCATGACTCGTAACTTCGATTGACAAGATTAAAGATGTTCTGGAAACTAGAAAAAAATATGGATGACTTTCGTGTTTGTGAAAAAGAAGAAACTCAAAAATCCGATCGTGTTTAGTCCAAAAACATGATCATATAAATGGGTCGAGGTTCCGAAATTTCCCAAAAACCTGTTTATTGCCTAGCATGAGCAATCCTCTTATTAAAAACACGATCGTGTTTTTTATGTTTTTCATTCTTGATGATGCTGGCTCGTATATTAAGGTCGTCCCT